>NC_137347.1:43264834-43864834 GCF_965287045.1 Carcharhinus amblyrhynchos
TGGGATGTGGGCATTGCTGGCTGGACTAACATTTATTGCCCATCCTTACATGTTGTGGATCTGGAGTGACATATAGGCCAGACCAGGTAGGGATGGCAGATTTCTTTCTCTCATTAGTGAACCAGATGAATTTTTACGACAGTCGACAATGGTTTCATGGTCAACAGCAGATTCTTAATCAGTAGATTTTTATTGAATTCAAATTTCACCATCTGAGCTGGGATTCGAACCCAGTTTCCCAGAGCATTACCCTAGATTATTAGTCCAGTGTCTTTACCATTACGTCATCACCTTCCCCTCAGATGCTAAAGATTCCGTAGTTAATAGCTCATCTCCTGACTCCTTCAAGGCATAAGGCAGGTGTGTGAAGGAATAATCTCCACACCCCTGGATTGGTGCAGTTACAACAACACTCCGGGAGGTCAGCATCACTCAGGACAAATCAGCAGATTCAGATTTAAATTAGATTTTTTTGTTTAACCAGAGAGTTTAATGAGCAATATTTGAACAATATTGGTTTCTGTTGTGTGATATAAGTTCCAGGCACCGGATATTTGTTATTCTGCTGCCTGAGTCTCTCAGTGTCAGAGTCAAATAAGTTATCAATTCAGCAGGTGGAATGTGAAGTCCTCTCCCGAGGTGAGTGTGGTGGTAAGATGGGTGAGTGGGTGGGGGGATGGGGTATTTATTTTGGAAGGAAGTGTTGTTGGGGGAGGGGGGGTGACCCCATGCCTTCTGGCATCTTTCTCAATGCTGTTTGGGATACAAAGGCCTTCCCATCCTCATTGCCAATTGAGGCCATTAAGTGGTCAATTGTGAGAAGATCCCAAAAAACAAATCCCGTAGGGGTTGCTTGGAGGCTCCTTATTCAAAGTCACTCAGTGCCTGATCGGGGGATCCAGCATCGGGAAGGCAGTGGTCATGGGAGGGTGGAGAACTGCTACTGAAAGCCCCCCCCAGCCCCCTCCTCTCATCCTTGCTGTCGACACTGCCTCCCCTCTCCCTTGCAATCTCCACCCCATGACTCTCATTCCAGTGCAGACTCAATGGGCCAAATGGCCTCTTTTGCATTGTATGATTTTATGATTCTATTTTGATTTTTCTTGTAACTTTGCTTTCAAACAGCTGGAGACACTCTCTATGCACATCCTTTGCTTTCTGAAGAAGAATCTCATTCGACTCGAAGACTTGGCTTTGTCCACAGATGCTGCCTGACCTGACAAGTTGATGCAGAATTTCCTGTCTTTTGTTGTTTCCTTTCTTGCTCCAACACCATTTCCTTTGATCCTATTGGACCAACTTACCTGACTTCCATCTTTCCTGTCTCCCACCCTATCACAGACCTTCCTTTTATCCTTGTTACATTCCCCCTGTGTTCAGAACCAATTAGACTGCTAATCTTTCCCAGTCCTGATGAAATGCCACTGACCTGAAACTCTGGCCCCGATACTTCATCGCGACCTGCAACTTTTCGTGGTGGAAGGCACGCATCTCCGACCTTGAACAGGGATTTGCACATGCGCAGGGATCGCACGCGGATCTCCCGGAGCCAGCGAACAGTCGCCGGTCAGACTGCACTGGAAATCGGCGGGAAGGCAGGTAAATAATTTGAATCTTTTTTTAATATGTTTTAAATATGTGTATTAGTTCATTATCGGGACCTTTCTGGTCCCAGTTGAATCTCCCACCCCGCCAGGGGGTTCAGACTAGCTCCCCACATTCCGGGAAGTAGCGGGAGAACCCGCCAGATGAAGGGGGGGGTGCAATCGGGGCCCCCAGAGGGTCAGGTGTGGGGTGGTGCCCCCTGGGCATGGACACCCTGGCAGTGCCAGCCTGTGCCCCCTGGCACTGCCCAAGAGACAAAGTGCCCAGGCCCTGGAGGGGGAGGGGGGAATCCTGGTGGGGTGAGGGGGGGTTGGAGACTTGGACATGGGAGCGGGACAGAGGGAGTCAGGGCTGGCCCGGGAATTGTTGTGAGGGTCACGATCAAGACGTGGGGGTTGGGGACGGGGGCTGGAGGGGCAGCACTGCAAGAGTCCCAGGATGGCGAGTGATCGAGCTGGCCAACAAACGGGGAAATCGACAGATCGGGGCCACTGTGCATGCGCAGAGTTCTGGAACTGTCAGACTCCGACACAAATAGCCCCTGCCCGGGTTTTAAATGAGATTTCCGATTGTGGACTTTGCATTGCACAGAGTGCGGGGATTCAGGTCTGAATCCACACTGAAAAATCAGCTGTGATCTAGAACAGTTTTCCCACCAATTCAGCACTTTTGGGAGAATCGCCCCCTCTGTTTCTCTCTCTGCAGATGCTGTCTGACATTTTCCAGCATGTTCTGTTTATATTTCAAGCACTAGTCCCATTGAATTCTTTGAAGAAATTAAGCAGCAGCATTGTAATCCATATTCATCCAGCAGTGACTTCCTAAATTGATGGTTCCTTTTCTGTAAATATCAGTGATTATTTTATACCTTCAAATGATCTTTTAGCAACTTATTAGTTCTTAACATCTATTTCTGCAAAATACTTCTGTCTCTAATCTTTCAGTGCGCGACAATCGATGTGTGTTCCCTCTGCACACGGAACACAAAACATGTGAAATATGTGAAAATTTGCACATGTTTAAAAAGGCCTAAGAAAGGCATTCATTGTAAATTGTATTTTAGTGATGATCTTTTATGTGGGTTTTAAGATCTTGGAAACAATCAAAAACTCCAGATACTGTACCTTGAAGATGGGCCAAAGGCATCAAGCAGCATTGACTCCAGTAACATGTAGCGAAGGTGATTATATTACGTTCTACGTTAGAGGCAGAGATGACCATTTCCAAAGTGTCTTCTAGATGCACAAAGTAATAGCAACTGGTCTTAGACTCCATGATGAAAGAAGCGTGACAGGTACTGGACAGTCTTTGGAGGCAAGAAAAGTTAAAGTTTCTTTATTAGTGTCACAAGTAGGCTTACATTAACAGTGCAATGAAGTTACTGTGAAAATCCCCTAGTCGCCACACTCTGGCACCTGTTCAAGTACACTGAGGGAGAATTTGGCACGGCCAATGCACCTAACCAGCACGTCTTTCTGACTGTGGGAGGAAACTGGAGCACCAGGAGGAAACCCATCCAGACACGGGGACAACATGCAGACTCCGCACAGACAGTGAAATATAATCAGATACGAGATACAACTACATTGAAGCTTCCTGTCTATTAGATATAAAGCAGTGTTAGACTCTGAAATATAAATCAGCCACACAGCTCATGTCATTCATCAGCTATAGTGCAATATCAAACT
This sequence comes from Carcharhinus amblyrhynchos, assembly GCF_965287045.1. Lineage (NCBI taxonomy): Eukaryota > Metazoa > Chordata > Chondrichthyes > Carcharhiniformes > Carcharhinidae > Carcharhinus > Carcharhinus amblyrhynchos. Next base: position 43,268,128 of record NC_137347.1, read on the forward strand.
CATTCATTCAGCAACCATGTAATATCCTGGTTTATGGATGAGCTACAGTGCAGTGTTACACCCTGGATTTTCTGCTGAACACTGTTAAACCCTGTATCAACTATCAGCTGCAGTACAGAGTTAGGCACCAAATCCAGGCGTCATAGACCAAAGTTTAACTTTGGATCAACTATATGGTAGTGTTCAAAACTTGGAACATCTCTCAGATCTCAAAGCCCTTGGGAAAAGTCCAACATAAATGAGACTTCTGTTGGTGAATCTTCACAACCGTTGGGAGCAAAGACTGACTAACTGGTTGATTGTCTCTTATCTCTTGCTCATCTGTCAACCTTCAAATATATGACAGCTGCCATGTTGAGAGTACCATAGATCACAGTGTTTAGGTCAACATTTGAAGCACCGAAAATCCCTTAGGTAGATAATGGTTGATGAACACTCTTGAGACCAAAACATGAATTTTGGTGCTGAGAAAATGGGGTTGATTTTTAAGCCAGTTGACCACACGCTATGATCTACAGTAACTGCTACAGTTTTATTTGCTTATCAAATATGTCAGTGTTTCAGAATCACAGAATCCTGGTGCAGAAGAGGCCCTTCGGCCCATCAATTCTGCACCAATGCATGAAAGGCCCTGACCTGCCCACCTAATCCCACTTGCCAGCATTTGGCCCATAGCCTTGAATGTTATGATGTGCCAAGTACTCACCCAGGTACTTTTTAAAGGATGTGGGGCATCCCGTCTCTATCATCCTCCCAGGCAGCGCATTCCAGACCCTCGCCACCCTCTGGGTAAAAAAGTTTTTCCTCAAACTCCCCCCTGTCTGTGACCTACTTGCACCTATTCTTTGTGACTTGATATTTTGAATATGTCCAAGTAATTAATGATCAAATTCTGCCTGAGTACTGGCAGAAACCCACCAACATTTAAAATCTCTCATAATAACCGCGAGCTAGCGTGTATACTGCCTGACTGCACTGTACATGATGTTAAACTTCATTCACATCAGTGAGGCAGCATCAATATCACCGCTTTGCTAAAAGTCACTGCTGTGTTCATTGGAACATATTTAATGAACCTTGCTGTCTGTTTGTCAAATACTTAACAAAAGATTGCAGTCTCTATCACTGCATGTAAAAAAAAGGAAATACACATACAAGAACCCCATTCAAAGCCTCAAGAAACCTCAAAACAAGTTAAAAACCAATGGTGTGTTTAAAGTGTAGCCACAGTGGCACGGTGGCACAGTGGTTAGCACTGCTGCCTCACAGTGCCAGGGATCTGGGTTTAATACCCAGCTTGGGTCACTGTCTGTGTGGAGTCTGCACATTCTCCCCGTGTCTGTGCGGGTTTCCTCTGGGTGCTCTGGTTTCTTCCCACAGTCCAGGTTAGGTAGATTGGCCATGCTAAATTGCCCCCTAAGTGTTGGGGGACTAGCTAGAGTAAATGCATGTGATTGTAGGGATAGGGCCTGGATGGGATTGTAGTTGGTGCATACTTGATGGGCTGAATGGCCTTCTTCTGCAATGTAGGATTGTATGATTCACTATTGCCATGGGATGGTGCCAATGACATTGACCCTACAAAAAGCATTGAGATAAAAGTAGGAAATCTGTCTTTTTTATTAGTGATGTTTAACAGGAGATAAGAGACAGTTCCCCTCCTTTTCAGGAGATGTCATGAGATCTAGAGAGAGTTTAATGTCATCTTTTAAAAAGATGTTTTCGCAGTGTTGAATGCAGGATCAGCTGAGAGAGAAGCTTGAATTCACAGCCTTCTGTATCTGAGCTGAGACTGTTACAGGATTGGAGCAAAGGTGAGTGTATGGAATGAGGTCACAGCAATGATCTCAATGATTGGCAAAATTGGGCTTAAGCAAATATCTTCCTCTGCTACCACTGAGTAAAGATAGACAGGTAACAGCTCTGTCACACAAACCATCAGCAAGACCAGACAGGCAAATAGTTATTCCGACTTTTCTCTTTCCACGGGTATGATGTCTGGGGATCGGTATTATTTCTGTTCTGAGATGCTGTGAAGCAAGACATCGGTGCAATGATTGTCTTATTCTCTCCTAAAATGTTTTCTGATCTGCTGACATTCCCAACTTTTCTTAGTTTTTATAGATTTGCAACTTTGAGTTGTTTTGCTATTTTGTTTAATTTTTGAAATTTATCTGCGCTCCATTCATCAGGTTTCAGAGCTCTCTTATCTCTCTGAAGCTTTCTGTCAGGGAACATCAGACCCATCAGCCCTACCTGGGAGGCCTCACCCTCTTTTCAATATTATACCCCTGTTTTATTATATTGTTTGGAATATAAACTGTAGACTGGGTTAAAATGTGAATATGTGATGATGCAGCCACATGGGGTGGAGCTGGGAGGGATTATCTGGGACCCCGGGCAGATTGGGTGTGCCAGTAAGAGTTTTATACATCTCCCATTTGTTAAAAGCCTCTTGTGCAGTCATTAATTCAATGGACCAGGCAGAACGACAGAGCATCAGGCTGGGAATATAGCTCAGGGATCCGGAAACATTGACCCACTTGTCTTCGATGAGGACATGATGGGCAATTGGGACTGATTCCAGCGGGAATAGCTCATCTCCTGTGGTGCAGAGCTGTCTGAAAAAAACCAAAAAGCTACAAACCTACACTCCGTAGAACTTAGCAAGTCGCACAGCGATTTAAATTCGATTCAGAAGAACATAAAGAGGACCCTGCAATTATTCTTCAGAAATTCCCCCTTAAAAACACAATATTAGACTGCCATATATCCCATTTTACTAATCAGAGGCCGTTTAAATCAATCCAGTCCTACGTGGACACACTTAACGTTGAAACGAGCATTTGGAAGCACTTACTGACAAATTCACTGGCAATCGGTTGGGAAGGGACACAGGAAATAATGTACTCCCAAAACAGTGATGGAGACAGAAGGAGCTGACTTTACAGGCTGCTTTGGAAATGTGCATTTTAAATGACTAGTCCAAGAGGTCGAACAGAGAATTCTGGTGAGAAAGGGCATGGTTTAGGAGGGAAACAGAAGTATGCGCAGTACAGGGAGCACTCTGCACCAACTGCAGCACTGGGCTTAGAATTCCACACTGTATCTCCAAGCCCTGGAGGTGATAGGGTACAGTGACATTTCTGACTGTCAAACAGTTAGCAAGCTGCCTGTTATATACCGTATGAGATCAGATGACTTTGTCACACGGACAATATGTGTGCCAAGAAGAGTATCGATTGCAATGAAACTAATGACAGAAATGGGGGTAATTATCCCAGTGCAAGAGGCCACAGAATGGGGTTTGGCAATGGTAGCTGCGGTGAAAAAGGATGGTACGGTTACAATATGTAATGACCCAGTACATTCAAAGAAAGCACCACTCAGGCCACATTAGCCCATGCAGATAGTGGAACAGGTCATAGAATCATAAAATCATAGAAACCCTACAGTGCAGAAAGAGGCCATTGGGCCCATCAAGCCTGCACTGACCACAATCCCACACAGGCCCTATCCCCATATCCCTACATATTTACCCGCTAATCCCTCTAACCTACACAACTCAGGGGCAACACTAAGGGACAATTTTAGCATGGCCAATCAACCTAACCAACATATCTTTGGACTCATCTCAGACACAATGCAAGCAGGAGTATTTAGTGTGTTTGATGCGAAATGTGGACTTTGGCAAATCCCACTGGATCTGGCATCCTCAAAATTGACCACACTCATGTACCCAGTAGGCGGATACAGTTTTCTCTGAATGCTGTACGGTATCTGTGCTGGCAATGAAGTTTCTCAGTGCTGTGTGAAAAGCTCTTTACAGAATCGCCATGTGAAACCCTGGTCTGGGATCGTACTGTATCTGAACATGATGAGGGTCCTTATTGTGTCCTAAACAAAGTCAGTTTGAGGTTCCACCCTGCAAAGTGCCAATTCAGCATCCGTCAGGTGTAGTGTGTGGGGCCTCTGCTGACACAGAGTGATGGATATAAAACCCGAGCTAGAGAAGGGTGCGGCTATACAGCACATATATTAGGGTACGGATTAGAAACCCCAAAGTAAGTTATGAAGCTTGTCTAGTACCGACACATTTTTATTTTGGCATTAATGTGGGGATAAGATGTTTCACTCCAGTTGTGATTCTACTGACGCACCAGGAAGTTTTTATCAAGGCAAGCTGGGTCCACTGTTATTAGTCATTTAGTCCCAAAGTCATAACATTCTGCAATTTCCCTAACTCTTGCTGTACAAAGAACAAAGAAAAGTATAGCAAAGGTTCAGGTTCTTCAGCCCTCCAAGGCCATGCCGATGATGGTACCCTAACTAAAAAAACCTTCTGCTGTTACTTCATCCGTATGCCTCTATTTCATCACTGTTCACTTACCCATCCTGATGCCTTTTAAATGTTGCTAATGTATCTGTTTCTACCATCTCCTCTGGCAGCGTGTTCCAGGCACCCATCACTCCCTGCATCAAAAACTTTCCCTGCACATCTCCCTTAAACTTTCCCTCTCTCACCTTGAACCTGCGCCCCCTTATAATTGACACTTTCACCCTGGGAAAAATCCTCTGACTATCCACCCTGTCTGTGCCTCTCTTAATTATGTAGACCTCTATCAGGTTTCCCCTCAGCCTCCGCCTTTCCAGTGAAAACAATCCGAATTTATTCAATGTTTCCTCGTAGCCAACACCCTCGAGACCAGGCAACATCCTGGTGAACCTTCTTTGCACTCTCTCCAAAGCTTCCACGTCCTTCTGGTAGCGTGGTGACCAGAACCACACGCAATACTCCAAATGCAGTCTAACCAAGGTTTTATATAGCAGCAACATGATTTTCCAACTCTTGTAATCAATGCCCCGGCCAATGATGGCAAGCATGCCATATGCCTTCTTAATCAACTTGGCCACTTTTAGGGAACTGTTGACCTGCACGCCCAGATCCCTCTGTATGTTCCTAAGGGTTCTGCAATTTACAGTATAATTCAAACCTAAATTTGATCGTCCAAAATGCATCACCTCCCATTTGTCCGGATTTAAACTCCATTTGCATTTCTGTGCCCAAGTCTCCATTCCATGAATATCCTGTTGTATCCTCTGACAATCCCCAGCACTATCAGAAACTCCACCAATCTTCATGTCGTCCACAAATTTACTAATCAGATCTTCCACGTTTTCTTCCAGTTAGTTTTATATACAACAAATGATATTGTAGATAGTGCAATGTCAGTGCAGATTGAATGGGCCAATCAGCGTCCTCCTGCACTCCACGGATCCTAATTCTGTGCTCCCTTCAGGTGCTCCCACATTGAATTAAACTTAAATCTTTGTAAAATCAGGGAGGGCTGGGGTGGTAATGCCCTTTTACGCGCTGTACGATTTCTGTAAAGGATCTTGCATTGGAACAGTCGGGGATGTCTGATAGACAAGGGAATTAAGGGTTATGGGGAGAAAGCGGGAATGTGGAACTGAGCCACGACAGATCAGCCATGATCTTATTGAATGGTGGGGCAGGCTCGAAGGGCTAGATGGCCTACTCCTGCTCCTATTTCTTATGTTCTTATGTTATGTTCTTATGTAAACTACAGTACAAATTATAGGTTTGCGCTAAGTAATAATGTCTTTCTCTTTCCCTTCTCCTCAATTCCATTGGAACTGAAAAAATACTCTAATTGCTCCACACACTGTAGCCAATCCCCAGCAGAGAAGTGGAAGGGACCCACTCTTCCAAACACTAGGCATCTTTGCTATCTTTTTCACTTTGCAAGCTTGACTTGGATTGGACCAGGTTCTACGCTGACGATATTGAAAGAACATTTGCTGCTTTTTACCTCGTTGCCAAACATATTAACTTGACTCCACCAGTTATTAATGAACTAAGAACATTTATTAACAGTAACAATAATGTACAGTGCAGTGCAGATTTGATGCTTCCAGTCATACCTACAGGATCCAACTGTTGGGACAAGCCCAGACAAACTGGAGTGAAGCCCCATCCCAGTTCCCAGCTGGCCAGCCCGGATCAAGTGACCTTCCAGACAATCACCCCTAAAAGGGGCAGGGCACAGCAGTTTCCATCCTTGCATCTTCCATGAAAGTGCTTTTTGTAGAACTGAGCTGATAATGTTTGCTTTCATCTTCTCACCAAAGCTCTCTATGGAAACTCTATGCAAGAGTATTATTGGTGAAATTTGTCTTTTGCTGTAGCATGATGGCACGGTGGTTAGCACTGCTGCCTCACTGCGCCAAGGACTCGGGTTCAAGTCCGGCCTCAGGTGACTGTCCGTGTGGAGTCTGCACATTCTCCCTGTGCCTGCGTGGGTTTCCTCCGGGTACTCCGGTTTCCTCCCACACTCCAAGGATGTGCAGGTTAGATGGATTGGTCATTCTAAATTGCTTCTTAGTGTCAGGGGGATGAGCAGGGTAAATATGTGGGGTTATGGGGATAGGGCACGGTTGGGAATGCTGCCAGTGCTGGATAGATGGGCCAAAAGGCCTCCTTCTGCAGGGTAGGCATTCTATGATTTTATGAACTTAAATTCCATAGTACAAAGTGAGATCCAAGCTTTTCCCATTTTAATCTCCTAAAAGCTGTATAACGAGGCTCGTGAAGGAAGGTGTGCTGAAAAATATGCAGAGTTGAGAAATGTATTCAGCTCATTAAGCTGCTGTCCTCAGAGAGAGGACGGATTAACACAGCTTTTACCGTCACAATAAAACAGCTCTAATTCCATTATAATATAAATCTGCTGCTTCAATCATCGTGGCAGCATTTAATATTGTTTTTATAACAAATGTTTTTGGTTGTTCTGAGATGGTTGGGAAATTTAACAAATTGTGATGAGGCCATTTGTTGATGTGTTCAAATAATGATACACTGCCCCCTGATGGCAGTTTCTCTCCGCCTTCAATGTTCCTGCAGAATATTTGATGGCCCAGGCTTTGAGGGGGCGGGGGTTATGTTGGAGAACCTTCATTCACCAATACCATCCCTGTGAAACCTGACCACAGCCTCAGATTTGGAGCAGGAATAGATTAATGAGAAAGTTGCCAATGAGAAAGCTGTGGCCAGTAGCTCACTGTTCCTCTGCAGCCTGTACTGTAGACAGCCCAGACAGCTATTCCTCTTCTCCCCCTCTCATCTTGATGTTAGAATAGCCATTGAAGACTCTCCCTCAGTCAATCAGGTATAACTGGGATTTTAATGGCAATTTGATTACTTTTAAAAAATGATTTGATTACTTTTCATTCCTTGATTGGCTGTCTTGAGTATTTTTTAATATGATTGGTTGCTTGGACATCTTGATGACACCACTGCAGCTTCACACTGGGAATCTCAATTAAGGAGCATTGCAATTGACTGCACTGTGAGAGAGGCAACGTTCTCACCACTGAGGTTATGGGTTCTCTCACTGAAGCTTCCTTCAAGGTCAACAAGTGCCCTAGTTTCACCGCTGATCACAACTCCAGGCCAATATCTTGGATAGCACAGTGGTTAGCGCCGCTGCCTCACAGCGCCAGGGACCCAGGTTCGATTCACGGCTTGGCTCACATTCTGTGTGGAGTTCGCACATCCTCCCCATGTCTGTATGGGTTTCCTCTGCATGCTCTGGTTTCCTTCCACAGTCCAAAGGTGTGCGAGTTAGGTTAATTGGACATACTAAATTGCCCCTTTGTGCTATGGAGACTAGCAAGGGTAAATGCATGGAGTTATGGGGGTAGGGCCTGGGTGGGATTGTGGTCAGTGCAGACCCAATGGGCCAAATGGCCTCCTTCTGCACTGTAGGGATTGTATGAATCTACGATCTTCCGGCAATATCACAGCCAACTTACCCTGTTTCAAACTTTCATTACAGCCACACTGCTGACAGCTAATAGGGGCAGTCCCTATTCTTCCATTCCATTCAAGTCAATAATTGTAGCTGAACAATAGCAACTAGTGACATAAAGAATGAAGTTGCATTTATAAAGCACCTGCCATGCCTTGAGATGTCCCCAGAGTGCTTTACAGATAATAAAGCAGTTTTGAAATGTAATCACAGTTCTATCGTAGGAAATCAGCTTCTTGGGTTTTCCGCCTGAAAGCAGCTTGGCAACTACTTGCTACACCATAGCAAAGTTTACTATGTCCGGGTAGGACAGGAAGTTAATCCCTGAACCTACCTCAGATGGAACAGGGATCAAACCGCATGCTGTTGGTGTTAATCTGATCCACACGCTAGCTGTTTAACCAACTGAGTTACTCAACCTGCACTGCAGGAAATCCAGTGCTTAAATGAAATAAAGTGGCACTTTCATCTCTGGAGCTGCCGTGCAAGTACATTTCACAGGCACCTCAGACTGCAATAGCAACCCAGCAGTAAATATAAATACTGCCATCATAAGACCATAAGATATAGGAGCAGAATTAGGACATTTTGCCCATCAAATCTGCTCCATCATTCTATCAGGGCTGATATGTTTCTCTCCCACCTTTTCTCCATAATCTTTGATCCCCTTACAAATCAAGAATCTATCAATCTCTGTCTTAAATACACTCAATGTTCTGGCCTCCGCAGCCTTCAGGGGCAATGAATTCCATCGATTCACCACCCTCTGGCTCCTCACCTGGGTCTTTTATTCTGAAGCTGTGCCCTCGGATCCTCGTCTCCCCCACTGATGGAATTCATAGAAAACAGGCTACCTTGTGTTTAGTTTGACAATAAATTGAAGTAATCATTACAATTTGTGGTTTTCTGATTGCTCACCTGTACACACCCTCTCCTGATTATGGAGAATGTTTAGTGGTTGAATATAAATTTGTATGTTGTGACTTTTAAATAATCGCCCACCCAAGCTGCATTGTTGGTCCGATGCTGTGGAATCTGCCTGGAATATTTTTAAAAAACCCACCTACAAAGTTTGGCATCATTTGTTTTCAAGTGTTCACTTGTATTTAGTTAATGTCTACCACGTTCAAACGCTATCATTTGACATCAATGGCACTCAAAAGCAACCATTTAGCTATCATTTAATATTGCATGTACCATGACTGATATTAATGTCATCAGCTGCCCCAAACACAGCATTCAAACATTTGCAATGAGCAACATCAGTTCAGCATTTAGACATCAAGTGTGATCATAGAGCTAATTTTAGAAAAAATAGACCCCTTTTCGATGAGGTTCTTTGATGTTTGTCAATATAATCTATAACTTGGGCAATCCCCTCACCCCCATCTCACCACCCCCACCTCCATCCCCACCCAGATTGCAGCCCATTCAGACTCTGCCCTCTCAAAGTCAGATTCTTTTGGGTAGGGTGCGTTAACATGAAGCAGTATTCGGTCACATGACCATAAATTTGGTGAGGGAGGTTGGAAGGGTTTTAATGATTCAGGGAAAATCACAGATTACTTTTCCCACAATGCCAGCTTCTGACCTTGATTTAACACTGATGTCAGGATCCTGAAGCCAGTGAGAAGAGTCCTGGTCTGGGTGCCTGAAATAGAGGCTGGGATTTTCCCGCTATGCCAGTTCTGGGCTTGGCTGCTGGTGGGGCTCCTACCCCCTCAGGAAGGTCTCTCAGTCCCTTGCATTTATCAAGTTAAAATCCAAACTAGGAAATGTGCCCCATTCACTACCACCCAGAAAGCAGCAGTTTATAGAATCATCGAATCCCTACAGTACAGAAAGAGGCCATTTGGCCCATTGAGTCTGCACCGACCACAATTCCACCCAGGCCCTACCCCCATATCCCTATATATTTACCTGCTAATCTCTCTAACCTATGCTTCTCAGGACACTAAGGGACAATTTTAGCATGGCCAACCAACCTAACCCACACATCTTTGGATTCTCTTCCTCCCTCCTCCACCCCATTTCTCCTCATTTCTCTCCCCTTGTCCCTCCTTCTCCTGACCCCACTATCTTCATTTGGCAACACAGTAAATCCTGGTAAATCTTTACTGTACCCTCTCCAAGGCCTCCACATCCTTCTGGTAGTGTGGTGACCAGAATTGAACACTATATTCCAAGTGCGGCCTAACTAAGGTTACATAAAACTACAACACAACTCGCCAATTTTTAAACTCAATACCCCGGCCGATGAAGGCAAGAATGCCGTATGCCTTCTTGATTACCTTCTCCACCTGCATTGCCACTTTCAGTGACCTGTGTACCTGTATACCCAGATCCCTCTGCCTATCAATACTCTTAAGGATTCTGCCATTTACTGTATATTTCCCTCTCCATTCTGCCCTCCCCTCTTCCCCCCTCCTCTTCAATGCTTTTTTCCTGTTCTATCGACATATCCCTTGATGCCTTTAATACCCAGAATTGTATCGATCCCTGTCTAGAACTTACTCATAGAATCAAAGGCTTTTTCCACCAATCACACTGGTGGGATTTTCCCATCCACAGCAGTGAACAGAGATTTTGGCTGGGTGCCAAATTCTCCGATCTCGCTGCAGTGGAGAGTGGTGTGAACAACCAGTAAGATTGCTTTTAACGGCTGGAATTCTACTCGCTGCCTGCCACAGGATCAGAGCAGGTAAGCGGCAGACAATGGAAAGGTCCGTTGACCTCAGGCTAGTGAGACTTTATGGTTTCAGGGTGAGCAAGGCTGTGAAATCCTGCACATAGAGTTTTACAGCACAAAAAGAGACCCTTCACACCATCATGTCTACATCACCATCAAGCACCTGTCCGAACCCCATTGCCAGTGCTTGATCTATAGCCAAGTATGCTATGGCATTTCAAATGCTGTGAGGGTTCCTGCCTCTATCACCCTTCCAAGCAGTGAGTTCCAGATTCCCACCACCCTCTGTCTGTAAAGGTTTTTCCACACATCCTCTCTTGCCCCATGCCATAAATCTTCCGCAGCCCTCTGGAGTAGAGAATTCCAAAGATTTACCATCCTCCAAATAAAGAAATTTCTCCTCATCTCTGTCCTAAATTGCTTCTCTCTTTTTCTGAGACAGTGTCTCCTGGTTCTCGACCCCTGAGCTGGAGAAATATCCTTCCTACATCTTCCCTGTATGAATTTTGGATACCTCTATGAGATCACCTTTCACTCTTCTGAAGTCCAGAGATTACAGGCCTAGTCTCTGCAATCATTCCTCATAGGGCCATCCTGCCATCCCAGGGATCAGTCTTCCTTCCTCATACTCTCTCTGTAGCTTCCTTAGGTTAATTTTCAAATCTTCTCTGGCCGCAAATGAGGTTGTGATGTGGAAATGCCGGCATTGGACTGGGGTAAGCACAATAAGAAGTCTCACACCAGGTTAAAGTCCAACAGGTTTATTTGGTAGCACTAGCTTTCGGTGTCGCTCCTTCTTCAGGTGAGTGAGGAGATATGTTCACAAACAGGGCATATACAGACAGTGTATATATAGTGTCTATATATGCCCTGTTTGTGAACATAACTCCTCACTCACCTGAAGAAGGTGCAACACTCCAAAAGCTAGTGTTACCAAATAAACCTGTTGGACTTTAACCTGGTGTTGTGAGACTTCTTACAAATGAGGTGCCAGGGGACTGAAGGGCAACGACCGTGGTATCATTGTTCAAGAAGGGAAGTTGGGAATTACAGGCCAGTGAGTCAAAAGCAGAAAGTGGGAGTGGGATACTGAAAATACATGATCAGCCATGATCAGATTGAATGGTGGTGCAGGATCAAAAGGCCAAGTGTGGGATGAACTAACTGGCTGGCCTTGATGAAGAGAACATAATGTAGGTAAGAATAATATAACCTGGACAGTGAGACTGTCTTGTGTTTACATTCTGACGCTGCAGACCAAACACGACAACATCTTGCACTGATAGGGCACATTTAACATGGAAAACATCCCAAGTTGATTTCCCTCCCAGTTAGTCCAAAGTTCAATGTAGCAAATTGAAACAATTGAATATCATTAAAGGGACACAGTGACAAAGCAAACTGCAGGGACTGGACATAGCACAGCAAAGCATTTTAACATGTACAGCAAAACCAGTTAATTAAAAAGTTGTCAATATGAACGTGTGAAAAATGTAGGATACTCTTAAAACGCCATTACTGACAATATATTAATGATGTGAAAGGCCATTTCATGTAACCACTCAATTCACAGACAGTTCCATGAAATTCCACACACTGAATTGTGGCATTTTTACAGCATTTAAAAGTGACTTGCCCCTGCTGACAATCGGGGGAGTTATTCTCTACCTGTGAGGACCACATCATCGCAGGTGGAGGATGTGATCAAGAAGGCGTATGGTGTACTGGCCTTCATTAATCGAGGGATTGAGTTTAGGAGTCGGGAGGTAATGCTGCAACTTTATAAGACCCTTGTCAGACCCCACTTGGAATACTGTGTGCAGTTCTGGTCACCTCACTACAAGAAGGATGTGGAAACTATTGAAAGGGTGCAGAGGAGATTTACAAGGATGTTGCCTGGATTGGGAGGCATGCCTTATGAAGATAGATTGAGAGAAATAGGTCTTTTCTCCCTAGAGGGACAAAGGTTGAGAGGCGACCTGATAGAGGTTTATAAGATGTTGAGAGGTATAGATAGGGTGGATTCTCAGAGGCTGTTTCCCAGGGCCGAAATGGTCACTATGAGAGGACACAGGTTTAAGGTGCTGGGGAGCAGGTACAGAGGAGATGTCAGGGGTAAGTTTTTCACTCAGAGGGTGGTGGGTGAGTGGAATCAGCTGTCGTCGGTTTTGGTAGAGGTGAACTTGTTGGGGTCTTTTAAAAGACTGACACTAAGTTAGTTAAAGATAATAAAGAGTGGGACACTGAGGGAGATGCAACAATTTCAGAGTCTAACCCTGTTTTATAGAGTAGGGAAAGCTGTCTAAAAGATCACCCTAGCTGCTCTGTGGTGACACTGACACTGAGGAGCAGCCTTCCTGGGTAGAGTGTCCTGTCAGTGCAGTCTGCTTTGTCTCTCTGTAATGTAAAGATATCCAATTGTCTCAGTTAGTTGTGTTGGAATTGGTGCCAAATGGAGGGAGGGTGTCTTATCAAAATGCTTTGCTATCTCCTGACCCTGAACATGTAACTTTGTTCGTACCTCAAGGTTACTGATAGTTCTGGGCACCAACAAATTTAATTAAAGGAATATGGGCAAAAACTATTTATCGTGGTTTGAATTAGAGGAGATTTTAAAAGAAGGCTTCTAGCAGAAAACACTAACCTGTCTGTTCTCTTTGCTGACATATCCCACAGAAGATTAATAACGTGACCATGGCAGGCAAAATAACACATTAGTGTTTCCCTTTGACATCAACACCACTCTCTGTACTGACCAGTCATCAATTAATCTTTCACTTTGTACTCTGGTTAAGTGGCTGGAGGGGGAAGATTAGAACTAACATGTGATTATATTTCCTTAATAGCCATCACATGCAGGCATCTAAAACTCCTCCCAGTTTATCAGGTGACTGAGTTCATGCCAATACTATAGCCATAAGATATAGGTAAAACAGCATATAGTCAGTTTTTATCCCTTCTCTGTTTACTTAGTGCCAAGTGATTAATGCTCATTCATTCTTACCACAGAAACTGGCAGCAGCTCCATAATCAATTGTCTATTGAACATCAGCTGCTTTGACACAATGTAAAAAGTCTGACAACACGAGGTTTTAGTCCAACCAATTTATTTGATAGTAAACTCACAAGCTTTCGAGGGGACTCCCTCTTCGTCAGGTGAATGTGTTTACCCCAGTCCAACGCCAGCACATCCACATCTTGACACAATGTACACAGAGTAAACTGAGCTGCTTTTCCACAGAATTAGAGTAAATACTCCATCTGATTCTATCCCTCCTTTTTTGTTGGGATCAAGTCCTGCTCATTTCTCCATCTGTGTAAGATGATATTCACCAGCACCAGCTCAAGTATCTCACTACAGCAGCCACCAATGCTTCTACTTTCATCGAAGACTAAGGAAATTCAACATGTCCACAAAGACTGTCACCAATATTTCAAGATACGCCATAGAAGGCATTCTTTCTGGTTGAGTTGCAGCTTGGTGTGGTTCCTGCTCTGACCAAGACTTTACAAGAAACTACAAAGGGTTGTGAATATAGCCCAATTCATCCCTCAAACCAGCTCCCGTCCATTAACTCTGTCTACATGTCCCACTGCCTTGGCAAAGCAGCCAGCATTATCAAGTACCCATGCACCCTGAACCTTTTTTTTCACCTTCTTCCTGAGAGGAAAAATATACAAAAGTCTGAGAACACATACCAACCGACTCAAGAACAGCTTCTTCCCTGCTGCCACCAGACTTTTGAATGGACCTATCTTATCTTCAGTTGGTGTTTCTCTACACCCTAACTATGACTGCAATACTACATTACGCACCCTCTCCTTTCTGTCTTCCCATGTACTCTGTGAATGGTATGGTGTCTGTATAGCCCGCAAGAAACAATACTTTTCACTGTATACCAATACGTGTGACAATAATAAATCAAATCATTAAAAACATTACTTTTGCATGAAATAGGAACTTGAATACAGGATTAACATTAATACGGAACATGTCACTCAAACAACTGTATCAAAATGCCAGGGAACAGAAAACAAGCAACAATATGGAAAAGATATAAGTGGAGAGTTCAGAAGGTAAAACACCAAGACGAACGGCATAAGGGAAAGAGTTACAGAACACTGTAATGCAATAACCATAGTTTGAAATTCATTTACAGAATGTGGGTGTCAGCCAACATTTATTATTCATCTCTAGTTGCCCTTGAGAAGATGGTGATAAGCTGCCTTTTTGACCAGCTGCAGTCCCTATTGCATCAATGGTCCTTGTAGTGGGCAACACGGTGAAACAGTGGTTAGCACTGCTGCCTCATAGCACCAGGATCTGTTTTGGGTCATTGTCTGTGTGGAGTTTGCACGTTCTCCCCGTGTCTGCATGGGTTTCCTCTGGTACTCCGGTTTCCTCCCACAGTCCAAAAGATGTGTTGGTAAGGTGCATTGGCCATGCTAAATTCTCCCTGTGTATCCGAACAGGCATCGGAGTGTGGCGACGAGGGGATTTTCACATCAACTTCATTGCAGTGTTAATGTAAGCCTACTTGTGACACTAATAAATTAACTTTAAAGCTACAGTACTTTTGGGGAGGGAGTCCCAGGATTTTGACTGAGTGATAGTGAAGGAATGGTGATATATTTCCTGTTAGGGTGGTGAGAGACCTGGAGGGGAACATCCACGTGGTGGTGCTCAAATGGCTGGAATTTTCTGGCTATTCTTGGCAGCAGTATCTTCTGGTCCCACCAACACCAAATGCCTATCGTGAGTTTCCCAGCAGTGGGGAATGGGAAATCCCACCAACAGTGGTAGATGGCAACTAATGGCCATTGCGAAACACAGAGATGCAGAAATCCCACCCCATGTGTCAGCTGCCCTTGTTTTACTAGATGGTAGTGGTCATGCGCTTGGAAGGTGCTGCCTAAGAACAAAAGAACAGTACAGCACAGGAAACAGGCCCTTCGGCCCTCCAAGCCTGTGCCGCTCATTGGTCCAACTAGACCATTCGTTTGTATCCCTCCATTCCCAGTCTGCTCATGTGACTATCCAGATAAGTCTTAAACGATGCCAGCATGTCCGCCTCCACCACCCTACTTGGCAGTGCATTCCAAGCCCCCACCACCCTCTGCATAAAAAACGTCTCTCTGATATCGGAGTTATACCTCGCCCCTCTCACCTTGAGCCTGTGACCCCTCGTGATCGTCACCTCTGACCTGGGAAAAAGCTTCCCACTATTCACCCTATCTGTACCCTTCATAATTTTGTACACCTCTATTAGGTCTCCCCTCATTCTCCGTCTTTCCAGGGAGAATAACCCCAGTCTACCCAATCTCACCTCATAGCTAAGACCCACCATACCAGGCAACATCCTGGTAAACCTTCTCTGCACTCTTTCCAAAACCTCCACGTCCTTCTGGTAGTGCAGCGACCAGAACTGGACGCAGTACTCCAAATGTGGCCTAACCAATGTTCTATACAGCTGTAACATCAGACTCCAGCTTTTGTACTCTATGCCCCATCCTATAAAGGCAAGCATACCATATGCCTTCTTCATCACCTTCTCCGCCTGTGCTGCCACCTTCAGGGATTTGTGGACTTGCACACCTAGGTCTCTCTGTGTTTCTATATTCTATATAAGGAACTTGGTGAGTTCCTGCAGTGCATCTACAGATGGTAATAATGGCTGTCATTGTTTGTCTGTGGTGGAGGGAGTGAATGGTCATGTATGGGGTGCCAGTCAAGCAGGGCTGCTTGTTCTGGATGGTGTCAAGTGTTGTTGGAGCTGCACTCATCTAGGCGAGTGGGAAGTATTCCATCACACTCCTGACTTGTGCCTTATAGATGGATTTGGGGAGTCAGGAGATGAGTTACTCACCGCAGGCTCTGACCTGCACTTGCAGCTATAGTGTTTATATGGCGAGTTCATTTCAGTTTCTAGTCAATGGTAACTCCCAGGATGTTGATGGTGTTGGATTCAGTGAAGATAATACTATTGAATATCATGGGGAGATGGTTAGATTCCCTCTTGCTGGAGGTGACCATTGTGTGGAACTTCTGTGACATGGATGTATAGTAGGCCTGATCCTGAAGAGTGCAGAGTTCAAACTGAGATGTCAGTCTAGAGATCACTGCAGGTCGAGTCCAGGAAGATTGTCATTAATAATGAGGATTTCTGAAATATCTGGGGATGATCAGCCAATTGTAATTGACAAGGACTGGAATGGGATCGGAATGAGACAGCGGGAATCTGAAGGTTGATAATGGGATTTGGCAGGTTGGTGCAGCTCATGGAAAATGCAGTGTGGATAAAAGTGAGGTTATCCACTTTGGTAGCAATAATAGGAAGACAGATTATTACTTGAATGGGTATAAATTGAGAGAGGTGGACACTCAGCAAGACTTTTGTGCTCTTGTCCTTCAGTCACTGAAAGTAAGCGTGTAGGTACAGCAGGTAAAGAAAGCAAATGGTATGTTGGCCATCATAGCAAGAGGATTTGAATATAGGAATAGGGAATTGTATTGAGTGTTGGTGAGGCCACACCTGGAGTATTGTGTGCAATTTTGTTGTTCTTATCTGAGGAAAGATGTCCTTGCTATAGAGGGACTGCAGTGAAGGTTTACCAGGCTGATTCCTGGGATGGCAGGTCTGTCATATGAGGAGAGACTAAATCAGTTAGGATCATTTTCACTGGAGTTTAAAAAAGTGAGAGGGGATTTCATAGAAACTTATACAATCCTTACAAGTTAAAGAAAGAATGTTCCCAATGGTGGGAGAGTCTAGAACTAGAGATCATAGTTTGAGGATAAGGGTGAAGAACTGAGGTGAGGAAAAACTTCTTCACCCAGAGAGTGGTGAATGTGTGGAATTCACTACCATCGAATGTAGTTGAGGCCTAAAAGTTGTATGATTTTAAGAAGAAATTAGACATAGCCCTTGGGGCTAAAGGGATCAAGGGGTATGGGGGGAAGAGGGGATCAGGATATTGAATCTGATGATCAGCCATGATCACAATGAATGGTAGAGCAGGGCTGTAAGGCCCAATGGCCTTCTCCTGCTTCTAGTTTTTGTGTAACTCATCAAGGCTTCTTTCAGACTACCTCACAAATCCAATGACCCCTTGAGGTACAAAGGCAACAGACACCTGGGAACACCATCACTTTCCTTCCAATCCACAAACAAGACTGACATGGAAATATATCGGCTGTTCCCCCACTGCTCTTTGGTAAAATCCTAGAATTCTCCCCTAACAGCACTGTGGGTGTACCTACACCACATGGACTGCAGCAGTTCAGGAAGACAGCTCACCACCACCTTCTCAAGGTCAATAGGGAATGGGTGAGAGATGCTGGTCCAATAACATTCACATTCCAAGAAAGATTTTTAAAAATAGAGAATTGCTGTTGCTCATGTTCAGACTTTCCTGTCTGTTCTGTCAGCGCTAGAGGACTTTCCCACGAAAGGGAATACTGTTCATTCCAGATCTGGACGTGAGTTACACCAGGCAGTGAGGCAAATTAGTGTCAGTGATGCACAGCTCACAAAGACATGGAAGCCTCATAGTCCAATCGAAAGTGAGTGGTGAGTATCAGCCACATAGCGGTCATTTTACAACCAGATTTGACCACATTCCAGCAGTGGTCAACGGGTTAGAGATTTGAAACTATTCTGTATCCATTGAACCCAGGGATTCAGGGCTGTGGTTAAAGTGAACTAACTCCACACAGACAAGATACCCAATCTACAGTTTTCCCAGTCTGGCGATCATAACACACTAAAATAATTATTTAGTTACCAGTTTCAAAGGAAAATGAATGAAATCAAAAGGGAAAATGCTGGAAAATTTCAGCGGGTCTGGCAGCATCTATAAGAAGATAAAGGAGCTGACGTTTCGAGTCCAGATCCCATGAAATGAAAATACAATTTAATCAATCAGTGACTGTAAATGTGTGTTTCAAACTACAACAGATTTAGGGTCAGCCGCTCTATTGGTTCCCCTTTGTGTCTGTAACTTGGTGAAAATAATTGTTGCCAGTACAGTGGGCCTTAATTAGACCCTTTATATTTTCAATATAAACAGAATACTGCGACTGTTTCTGAAGGATTGCACACCAAACTGTCCTATCAATACAGTTGTCTAATTATCACTGCTGGGATTGTGTTGCGGGATTTATCACACACCTCCCTGACATTCACCTGCAAATTCTTCCTCCACGCTAAGAGCGAGTTTTGACACTCTCACCAACATCTCCAGGCACCGCCCTCAACAGGAGCAGATAATTCGCTCCAACTGCGGTGCTGGCGTTTGCAGTTTGCGGAGAGTCCTGTGGAGACATGTGTTTTGCAGAGCTCTGGATCTTCCTAAGCTGCCTCCCAGGTACAGGAACCAGGCTTTAACTGTGCCGTGTGAAGGGACAGAGCACCAAGTTTCAAAGGAACAAATGTTATATTTGTGATTGTTGTCTGAAACAAACGGTTTGATATTTCGCTAACTGAAATGAGATTTTGTGCATCTAAATGCGAAGGCAGGTGCTGATGAGATTTAACAGGGTAGTTCCGAGAATGAGAGACTTGAGTTAGATGGGTAGACTGAGGAAGCTGGAGTTCTCCTCGGAGAGAGGTTTGAGGGAGATTCAGCAGAAATGTTAAAAATCACCAGTGAATGGGGAAAAAAGATTCCCAGCTGACAAAGACATTAATTTGAGGTGATTGGTAAAGGAAACAACTGGGACAGCAACTTTTTAACACAGAGAGAGGTGTCTGAGACTGTGATAGAGGCAGATTCAGCTGAAATGTTTGGGAAGAAATTAACGATTATCTGAACCAGAACAGATATAGCGGGCTGAATGGCCCCCTCCTGTGATCTCACCATTCATGATTCTAAATTTAATCATCAATAATTTCAAGATGGGGTAATTTAATATTTAGTTGTTTTATACAGTTTTCTCTCCGAGTTGGGGAGTTCTGTGAGTAGGAGACTGGATAATTCCTCTAGGTTCCTGTATTACCGCATACTTCAATCACAAACACAAAGTAAACCAGTTTGTCTACATTTACCTGAATAATTGTTCGCGTTAGCTTGTAAAGTCGGGTCTCTGTTTGCACGTCATCTCATATTTTGGAACATTTTTATTTGATGCACTTTTGGGACTTGTTCTGTTAACTGTTTTTGTTCCATATATTTTCCGGGATAGCCCTTGATGCCCAGTCTTGGAAAATTGCACCCACGTTTCCGGACATCTACCATGTTTCAGGTATGACACTGATATCTTGGACAAAACAGGAAATCCTAAAAGTAACCATTCCATCATTCAATCCCGGTGACCAGGAAAGTGATTTATATTCCGAGAGAGATTGCCCTGATGAAGAATAAGTGACAGATGGACTCTGTTCATCAGCGTTTGTTTAATTTTCATCAGATTTGTTTTAGTAAAAGCGGATTGTAGATAAATTGAATTATTAAATGATCCTCCTTGAAGACTTTTGAAAGTGCGAGTGTGTACGTGGAGACAGAGAGGCGGGTGCCGCAGGCAGATTTTTTCAGTTTTACTCTCAGTGCTCCATGTGTTAATGTCGATACCTTTCAGAGTGAAGTGTGTACTCCTGTAGCTAAGAGCAGCTGTCAGTAATTGGGGAAAGGTTGGAGCAGGTTTTCCCAAACTCTTCCTGACACTCTTCTCTTTGACCCCCCAGAAAGTATTGGCAGAACCCCCGAGAAACATTCTTATTGTGCTGAAGATTAAAACCACAAAACAGTGATAGCTTTTATGCAATAGAAACAAAAACACACAAAGAAATGGATAAAAGTATTTTCTTATATATTATAGTTAAACAGTTCATTTGTTCAGCAAATACTTAAGTCTTATCTTTTTGACATTTTTAATGGGAAAAGTGCGCGCGCACACACAAATACACACTTTCTCACTAAAACATACACACACACACCTCTCTCACACTCACACCTCTCTCTCACACTCACACCTCTCTCTCACACTCACAACTCTCTCCACACTCACACCTCTCTCTCTCACACACACACCTCTCTCTCACACTCACACCTCTCTCTCACACTCACACTCACACCTCTCTCTCACACTCACACCTCTCTCTCACACTCACACCTCTCTCTCTCACACCTCTCTCTCTCACACACACCTCTCTCTCACACTCACAACTCTCTCTCACACTCACACCTCTCTCTCACACTCACACCTCTCTCTCACACACTCACACCTCTCTCTCACACTCACAACTCTCTCCACACTCACACCTCTCTCTCTCACACTCACACCTCTCTCTCTCACACACACACCTCTCTCTCACGCTCACACCTCTCTCTCACACTCACACTCACACCTCTCTCTCACACTCACACCTCTCTCTCACACTCACACCTCTCTCTCACACTCACACCTCTCTCTCTCACACCTCTCTCTCTCACACACACCTCTCTCTCACACTCACAACTCTCTCTCACACTCACACCTCTCTCACACTCACACCTCTCTCTCACACTCACACCTCTCTCTCACACTCACAACTCTCTCTCACACACACCTCTCTCTCACACTCACAACTCTCTCCACACTCACACCTCTCTCTCTCACACACACACCTCTCTCTCACACTCACACCTCTCTCTCACACTCACACCTCTCTCTCTCACACACACCTCTCTCTCACTCTCACACCTCTCTCACACTCACACCTCTCTCCACACTCACACTCACATCTCTCACACACACACACCTCTCTCCACACTCACACCTCTCTCACACTCACACTCACACCTCTCTCTCACACACACACACCTCTCTCCACACTCACACCTCTCTCTCTCACACTCACACCTCTCTCCACACTCACACCTCTCTCTCTCACACACACACCTCTCTCTCACACTCACACCTCTCTCCACACACACACCTCTCTCTCACACTCATACCTCTCTCCATACTCACACCTCTCTTTCTCACACACACACTCTCTCTCACACTCACACCTCTCTCTCACACTCACACCTCTCTCTCTCACACACACCTCTCTCTCACTCTCACACCTCTCTCACACTCACACCTCTCTCCACACTCACACTCACATCTCTCACACACACACACCTCTCTCCACACTCACACCTCTCTCACACTCACACTCACACCTCTCTCTCACACACACACACCTCTCTCCACACTCACACCTCTCTCTCTCACACTCACACCTCTCTCCACACTCACACCTCTCTCTCTCACACACACACCTCTCTCTCACACTCACACCTCTCTCCACACACACACCTCTCTCTCACACTCATACCTCTCTCCATACTCACACCTCTCTTTCTCACACACACACCTCTCTCTCACACTCACACCTCACTCTCACACACACACCTCTCTCTCACACTCACACCTCTCTCCACACTCACACCTCTCTCTCTCTCACACACACCTCTCTCTCACACTCACACCTCTCTCTCACACTCGCACTCACACCTCTCTGTCACACCTCTCTCTCTCACACACACCTCTCTCTCACACTCACACTCACACCACTCTCACACTCACACCTCTCTCTCTCACACACACACCTCTCTCTCACACTCACACCACTCTCTCTCACACACACACCTCTCTCTCACACTCACACCACTCTCACACTCACACCTCTCTCTCACACACACACACCTCTCTCTCACACTCACACCACTCTCTCTCACACACACACCTCTCTCTCACACTCACACCACTCTCACACTCACACCTCTCTCTCACACACACCTCTCTCCACACTCACACCGCTCTCACACTCACACTCACACCTCTCTCCACACTCACACCTCTCTCACACTCACACTCACACCTCTCTCACACTCACACTCACACCTCTCTCTTCACACTCACATCTCTCTTCACACTCACACCTCTCTCACACTCACACCTCTCTCTCAGACACACACCTCTCTCTCAGACACACACCTCTCTCAGACACTCACACCTCTCTCACACACACTCACACCTCTCTCACACCCACACACCTCTCTCACACTCACACACCTCTCTCTCACACTCACACCTCTCTCCACACACACACCTCTCTCTCACACTCATACCTCTCTCCATACTCACACCTCTCTTTCTCACACACACACCTCTCTCTCACACTCACACTCACACCTCACTCTCACACACACACCTCTCTCTCTCACACTCACACCTCTCTCCACACTCACACCTCTCTCTCTCTCACACACACCTCTCTCTCACACTCACACCTCTCTCTCACACTCGCACTCACACCTCTCTGTCACACCTCTCTCTCTCACACACACCTCTCTCTCACACTCACACTCACACCACTCTCACACTCACACCTCTCTCTCTCACACACACACCTCTCTCTCACACTCACACCACTCTCTCTCACACACACACCTCTCTCTCACACTCACACCACTCTCACACTCACACCTCTCTCTCTCACACACACACCTCTCTCTCACACTCACACCACTCTCTCTCACACACACACCTCTCTCTCACACTCACACCACTCTCACACTCACACCTCTCTCTCACACACACCTCTCTCCACACTCACACCGCTCTCACACTCACACTCACACCTCTCTCCACACTCACACCTCTCTCACACTCACACTCACACCTCTCTCACACTCACACTCACACCTCTCTCTTCACACTCACATCTCTCTTCACACTCACACCTCTCTCACACTCACACCTCTCTCTCAGACACACACCTCTCTCTCAGACACACACCTCTCTCTCAGACACACACCTCTCTCAGACACTCACACCTCTCTCACACACACTCACACCTCTCTCACACCCACACACCTCTCTCACACTCACACCTCTCTCTCTTCACACTCACACGTCTCTCACACACACACTCACCTCACACACACTTTCAAATCTCTTAGACACTCACACCTCTCTCTCACACACACACTCACGCCTCTCTCACACACACACTCACACCTCTCTCACACACACTCACACCTCTCTCACACACACACTCACACCTCTCTCTCACACACACTCACACCTCTCTCTCTCACACACACTCACACCTCTCTCACACACACTCACACCTCTCTCACACACACTCACACCTCTCTCACACTCACAACTCTCTCTCACGCACTCACACCTCTCTCTCTTCACACTCACACCTCTCTCACACACTCACACCTCTCTCACACACACACTCACACCTCTCTCACACACACACTCACACCTCTCTCATACACACTCACACCTCTCTCATACACACTCACACCTCTCTCACACCCACTCACACTTCTCTTTCTCACACACACTCACACCTCTCTCGCACACACTCACACCTCTTTCTCACACACACACCTCTCTCACACACACACTCACACTCTCTCTCTCACACACACTCACACCTCTCCCTCACTCACACACTCACACCTCTCTCTCACACACACCCACACTCTCTCTCTCACACACACTCACACCTCTCTCTCATTCACACACTCACACATCTCTCTCACACACACTCACACTCTCTCTCTCACACACACACACCTCTCTCTCACTCACACACTCACACCTCTCTCTCACACACACTCACACTCTCTCTCTCACACATACTCACAGCTCTCTCTCTCACACACACTCACAGCTCTCTCTCATTCACACACTCACACATCTCTCTGACACACACTCACACTCTCTCTCTCACACACACACACCTCTCTCTCACTCACGCATCTCTCTCTCACACACTCGCACCTCTCACTCTCACACACTTGCACCTCTCTCACACACACACACTCACCTCACACACACTTTCAAATCTCTCAGACACTCACACCTCTCTCTCACACACACACTCACACCTCTCTCACACACACACTCACACCTCTCTCACACACACACTCATACCTCTCTCACACACACTCACACCTCTCTCTCACACACACTCACACCTCTCTCTCACACACACTCACACCTCTCTCTCACACACACTCACACCTCTCTCTCACACACACTCACACCTCTCTCTCTCACACACTCACACCTCTCTCTCTCACACACACTCACACCTCTCTCTCTCACACACACTCACACTTCTCTCTCTCACACACACTCACACCT
Source organism: Carcharhinus amblyrhynchos (assembly GCF_965287045.1). Taxonomy (NCBI): domain Eukaryota; kingdom Metazoa; phylum Chordata; class Chondrichthyes; order Carcharhiniformes; family Carcharhinidae; genus Carcharhinus; species Carcharhinus amblyrhynchos. The sequence goes on from NC_137347.1 coordinate 43,292,789, forward strand.
CTCTCTCACACACACTCACACCTCTCTCTCTCACACACACTCACACCTCTCTCTCTCACACACACTCACACCTCTCTCTCTCACACACACTCACACCTCTCTCTCACACACACTCACACCTCTCTCTCACACCTCTCTTTCTCACAGACACTCACACCTCTCTCACACACACTCACACCTCTCTCACACACACTCACACCTCTCTCACACACACTCACACCTCTCTCTCACACCTCTCTTTCTCACACACACTCACACCTCTCTCACACACACTCACACCTCTCTTACACACACTCACACCTCTCTCACACACACACTCACACATCTCTCTCTCACACACACTCACACCTCTCACACACATTCACACCTCTCTCACACACACACTCACACACCTCTCTCACACACACACTCACACTCTCTCTCTCACACACTCACACCTCTCTCACACACACACTCACACTCTCTCTCTCACACACACTCACACACTCTCTCACACACACTCACACCTCTCTCTCACTCACACCTCTCTCACACACACACTCACACTCTCTCTCACACACACTCACACCTCTCTCTCACACACACTCACACCTCTCTCCCACACAATCACACCTCTCTCACACACACTCACACCTCTCTCACACACACACTCACACATCTCTCTCTCACACACGCTCACACTCTCTCTCTCACACACACTCACACCTCTCTCACACACATTCACACCTCTCTCACACACACACCCACACACCTCTCTCACACACACACTCACACACCTCTCTCACACACACACTCACACTCTCTCTCTCACACACTCACACCTCTCTCACACACACACTCACACTCTCTCTCACACACACTCACACACTCTCTCACACACACTCACACCTCTCTCTCTCTCACACACTCACACCTCTCTCACACACACACTCACACTCTCTCTCTCACACACTCACACTCTCTCTCTCACACACTCACACCTCTCACACACACTCACACATCTCTCTCTCTCACACACTCACACACTCTCTCACACACACTCACACCTCTCTCTCACACACACTCGCACCTCTCTCTCACACACACTCGCACCTCTCTCTCACACACACTCACACCTCTCTCTCACACACACTCACACCTCTCTCTCTCACACACACTCACACCTCTCTCTCACACACACTCACACCTCTCTCTCACACACACTCACACCTCTCTCTCTCACACACACTCACACCTCTCTTTCTCACACCTCTCTTTCTCACACACACTCACACCTCTCTCTCTCACACACTCACACCTCTCTCTCACACACACTCACACCTCTCTCTCACACACACTCACACCTCTCTCTCTCACACACACTCACACCTCTCTTTCTCACACACACTCACACCTCTCTCTCTCACACACTCACACCTCTCTCTCACACACACTCACACCTCTCTCTCACACACACTCACACCTCTCTCTCTCACACACTCACACCTCTCTCTCACACACACTCACACCTCTCTCTCACACACACTCACACCTCTCTCTCACACACACTCACACCTCTCTCACACACACACCTCTCTCTCACACCCACTCACACCTCTCTTTCTCACACCTCTCTTTCTCACACACACTCACACCTCTCTCTCACACACTCACACCTCTCTCACATACACACTCACACCTCTCTCACACACTCTCACACCTCTCTCTCTCACACACACTCACACCTCTCTCTCACACACACTCACACCTCTCTCACATACACACTCACACCTCTCTCACACACACTCACACCTCTCTCACACACACTCACACCTCTCACATACACACTCACACCTCTCTCACACACTCTCACACCTCTCTCTCTCACACACACTCACATTCTCTCTCACTCACACACTCACACTTTCTCTCACTCACACACTCACACCTCTGTCACACACACACTCACACCTCTCTTTCTCACTCTTATGCTCGCAGTTCTCTCTCTCACTTAGGGCATTATTCAGTATATATAAAAAAACATTTTCCATCTGTGTGTGAGGGGAATGAAAATAGAGTCTGTGCCTTTGGTCTTGGGGTTTTGTGCATAAACTTATATTAAAGAAAGATCACTCTGGATTCCTCCCTTGTTCAGTGAATGATGGTCAAATTATAACACACACGGATCCTAGACTGACTGCTCTCCTATGTGTAGTGATTAATTTACCAATGGGGTGCATGTTTAAACATATGATTTGCTGTAATGTATTCTATCTTCATCCAGGAACCAATCTTGAACATAGTGTGAAAGTGTTTCTGTTTGTTACCTAAGATAAACAAATAGCAGTCAACTGCTGAGATATAACAGCAGATCGTTTTAGAAGCATAAAGGAGGTTCTTAGATTACAATCCTGGCCTGTGATTATGACTCAGTTTCACCTCAATACCAGGAAGATGCGATTACTCTAATTTGGTCAGATGCTGTTAGATTGAAAGGATATTTAAGAATAATGCGGCTATGTGTTGAGTTTGCTTGTTAAGTAGACCTGGATGTAACTGCAGAGTAACTTTGACAATATTGTTCTCTTTTCATTCATTTTAGAGGCATGATAGAACAAATATTAACTTGATTGGGTTTTTGGACATGACATATTACATAAATCTTGGGGTATGGTCTGGATCACCATTGGATTATCGCTCTGCTTTAACTTTTCCATGCCTCAGTACTGCTCTGCAGTTCTTACTGGGTCTTCCCAGCAACACAGCGCGTTACATGGGGGGAAGATAAATCTCACCCCAGTTTCACAGCACTGGCTGCTGTATGGTACATTTAAAGATTCAGTTTGAATGTTGTTGAATAAGTGAGGAGGGTAGCAGGATGGTGAGGTGGGTAAGTGGGTAATTATATGGGGTGACAGGTTGTGAGGTGGCAGTTGGATTGAAGGATAACTGGGTCATGTCAGGTTGGGTAGCGGGAGTTGGGTGAACAGGATTATCGAGTTGGTTTGAGGGGTAGTTACATTGATGGTTGTTGGAGGGATCAGGGAGTAGTTAGGGGTCATGAGAGTTGGTGCACCATGGGATAGTTGGTGGGGTAGTGGAGGCGGGCTCTGTGTAAGTATTGTTACTCAGATGTTAGACTAGTATTTGTTTGTCCAGCATTTTTGGGGTAACTATCCAGATAAATCCCATGGAACTGTTCAAAATCTCTACCTCTAATTCAGAAGGTTTTCACAGAGGATCCTGGGAACAGAGAAATTGCCCGTCAGAAATTGAAACTTTGCGGCAATTCCCACAGAGGTCAGATCTTCCACGGGGTCCTGATAAGCATCTTGCGTTCTATGTCCACTCTCTGATGATCCAGGCAGTAAGCAAGGATCAGTGTTGAATTTGAGTTCATGCCGTAAGATCCCACTTCACTGATTCTCCACTCTCACATTTGCTGTCACTAGTAATTGTTACACAGAAGCCCCAGGGAAGCAGAGTCAATCCGGATTACTCTCCTGACCTCCTTCATAGCTAGGAGCTCATTGTTTTGGGTTGACTTGCAAAGAGTAAAATATGAACAAATACAATAGTGGGGGCCTTCCCTCTTAAACAGAAAACAAAATGTCTTTTAATTAATTCAGCAAAGTTAAAGTGCCAGGCAGTCAACATAAAGGAAGAAACATTTACATTCATACAGCAGTTTTCACAGTTACCTGACATTACAAAGTGTTTCAGAGCCAGGGAACTCAATGTGAATGCACACTCAGGACGGAGGGATATGGATTGAATTGCTTCCAGTTGCAAGGGAGAAGTTTTTTTTAACAGTAAGAATAAAATAACTTTTTACTGTGTGTTCACAGGAATTCTGTCATTACCATATGCTGAAATTGAAGAACCATTCGAAGCTTGGTACAACCACTCTGGGAGTGTCAGCCGCATTGAATATTACCACGGTATAGGTTTCACCCTGATGGGTTCACATATGGTTTGAGTTAATGAGACATACGCTTGTGTGACTATGAGGGTAAATTTATCACAGTTGGATTCTTATGATTTTCATGGAATTAAACTCCTGACTACATCCATCTGTTTCACTAACCTGGTTATCTCCCTGTTTGGTATCAGTCAGTGATGAACAACGATAACAACATGGAACTGCCTGATTGAGAAGAATTCATACAAATGTTTATTTTTTGCAAACATAAGATTGATGTTACAATCTGGAATGAGCTGATTTCGTTCAAAACAAGACTTGCTGTTTTAGTTTTTCATCTGGCACACAACACATCACAAGATTGCCAAGAAGAGAGTTCTGATCGGTTGGCAAGTGGATGCTGATTGGTAGAGGCATTACTATGGGGATTATATCAAGGAACAGTTAACTGCCAAACTTTTGTTCAAATTCAAGCCAAGCATTGCCATGGGGAATGAACCAGGGAATTCCGAGTTGTTGTTTAATTGGAAAAGGCATAATGCATGGACATGTTCCTTCTACCTGCACAGGACAAGGCCTTGTTTGTGAATATATTTGGGAATATAAGGGTGGCACAATGGTTAGTACTGCTGCCTCACAGTACCAAGGACCTGGGTTTAATTCCCAGTTTGGATCACTGTCTGTGTGGAGTCTGCATGTTCTCCTGTCCGTGTCTGCGTAGATTTCTTCTGGGTGCTCCGGTTTCCTCCCACACGTGCAGGTTAAGTGGATTGCCCATGCTAAATTTCCCCTTAGCAATCAAAGGTGTGTGGATTAGGTGTATTGGCCATGCCAAATTGCCCCTTGGTGCCAGGGGAACCAGCTGAGGTATGTGCATGAGATTATAGGGATAAGGGCATGGGTGGAATTGTAGTCGGTGCAGACTCAATGGGCTGAATGGCCTCCTTCTGCACTGTAGGATTCTATGATTTCAACATGTGTAGTAAGCCACACTCTGTGCCCAACTGATAATCTTAAATTTATTTTCCATGTAATTCTTAGCGCAATCAGGTTTAGCAGATGTTGTCCAGTCTCAGTATCACATCTAATGGAATCTAACCAGGCCGTGTTTGCAAAACTCAAAACATAGCTTCCAACTTAAAATGTGATCCTGTGTTTGGTCCACGCCAGCTAAACATCCTGATTATACTAAGAATTATACTAAAAATCAATTGGGATTCAGCTGGGCTTGCAATGTGGTTTGCTTTAGCATGCTAGGAACTACATATATTTATACACAGGGTGCTGTATTTGCAGGCAAAGGGAGCATGTCCACACTTTGCAGTTTTTTCAATGAAACAAAAGCTTGCGGGGGCAGCCATTACCTGGTTCATTCCTGACAGCAAGGTCTTGAGCGCTGAAAGTTGACCTGCCTGTTTTAACTTTGAACAAAAGCTTGGAAGTTAACTGTTCTCTGCTGCATTCTCCATGGCAATACATCTACCAATCAGAATCCACTTGCCACTCAATCAGCACTCTCTCCTCACAAAGTATATAAATTGTTGTTCCCTTTAGTCTTGCAGTCTGTGCTGATGAGTGAAAGACAAAAGCTCTTTTCTCCAGCAATACACAAATTGAATTTGACATGTGATTGTGCCAAGGTTGTGATCACCTCAGGATTATTTCATGAAAACCTACTAGTTTAAGTCAGCAAATTGATAAAATTGTTTTAAAAATATTGTTTATGATGATAGCATTTGTGTCCTGTTCCCCATATCTTTACTGTATTGTCAGAAGGGAACCAGGTTGAAAGTACACTGTTTTCGGAACAGGATAAATTGAAGAAAAAGTCAGCTTGGCCAATCTTACACGTTAACCAAAACAGTAACACCAGAGGGAGAGGAGGAAATTGCCCACCCAGCTTCTCGATACATGAATGTCACCAGGAGATAGGGAATCTTAAAAAAAAAAGAAAGCGCGATGCTTGGAATCAGAATCATTCTGAGCCAATTCAATGAGATCTAATTTCACCACGAATACCAGGGTTTTAAACTATCCAAATTGGAGAAATTGTGAATGTTTTAATTTTGTAATTTAGGGACATTGGAATAAAGGCAGGAGCATAGGCCATTCAGCCTCCTGAGCCTGCTCCACGTGGCTGTCCTTCTAGCTCAGCTTCACCTTTCTAACCAAGTCCCTTCATTCCCTGACAGTCAGAATCTATCAATCTCGATTCGGGATGTCCTGACCATCCAGAGCTCTCTGTGATGGAGAATTTCAAAGATAAAGAAGCCTTTGAGTGAACAAATTTCTCATCGTCTCAGTCCTATGGATAGAAGATTGGCTGACAGGCAGAAGGCAGGGAGTGGGGTTAAGGGGGTCCTTTTCAGGATAGCAATTGGTGACTAGTGGCGTTCCACAGGGTCAGTGCTGGGACCACAACCTTTTACTATATACATTAATGATCTGGAAGATGGAACTGAGGGCATGACTGCTAAATTTGTAGATGATACAAAGATATGTAGAGGGACAGATAGTGTTGAGGAAGTGTGCAGGCTGCAGAATGACTTGGACAGTTTAGGAGAGTGGGCAAAGAAGTGCCAGATGGAATACAACATGGGAAAGTGTGAAGTAATGCAATTTGGTCAGAAGAATAGAGGCGTAGACTATTTTCTAAATGGAGAAAGGCTTTGGGAATCTAAAGCATAAAGGGACTTGGGAGTCCTGGTTCAGGACTGCCTTAAGGTTAACATGCAGGTTCAGTTGCCAGTTAGGAAGGCAAATTCAATGTTAGCATTCATTTCTAGATGGCTAGAATACAAAAGCAATGATGTACTGCTGAGGTTGTATAAGGCTCTGGTCAGATCCCATGTGGAATATTGTGAGCGGTTTTGGGCCCCATACCTAAGGAAGAATGTGCTGGCCTTGGAGGGGGTCCAGAGGAGGTTCACAAGAATGATTCCAGGAATGAAGGGTTTGTCATGTGAGGAGCGGTTGAGGAATCTGGGTCTACCTATACCCAATGGAATTTAGAAGGATGAGGGGTGATCTAATTGAAACTTATAGAATACTGAGAGGCCCAGTTAGAGTGGATGTCAAGAGGATGTTTCCATGAGTGGGAGAGAAGAACTCGAGGGTAAAACCTCAGAGTGAAGGGATGCTCCTTTCAAACTGAGATGAGAAGGAATTTCTTCAGCCAGAGAGTGGTGAATCTGTGGAACTCATTGCCATAGAGGGCTGTGGAGGCCGGGTCATTGAGTGTCTTTAAGACAGAGATAGATTGGTTCTTGATCAATAAGGGGGTCAAGGGTTATGGGGAGAGGCAAGAGATTGGGGATGAGAATCATGTCAGCCATGGTTGAAGGGCAGAGCAGACTCAATGGGCCGAAAGGCCTAATTCTGCCCCTATATCTTATGGCCTAAATGGCCAACTCTAACTCTAGGGCTGTGACTATAACCCCAAGATTTAGAAATTTTTGTAGATATTGCTCTTATCATGACACAGTGGATACTGGAAATCTGCAATAAAAACACAAAGTTCTGCAAATACTCAGCAGGTCTGGCAGCATTCATGGAGAACAAATCAGAATTAATGGCCTCGCACTGAATTGATCATGTCAAGTCAAAGTATAGCCTGTTTTTAATCCTCCTGATAAGAGTAGCTTATCAGCTTTGAAATGTAGCTCCTTTTTAAACAGCTGTAAAATCCCACGATAACAATATGCATGTTGTTTCCGAGTGGAATTTCAGTGGGTGCAAACAATAGTCTCGATAGTAATCCATTCAGAGCTTTACTGTCACCATGTTTGATGGAACTTAGTCATGAACAGAATCATTCTAAATAGATTATTTCTAATTATCCAGGTCAGGTTGTAACCCTGCAACATGGATTTGAAAAGCCAGCTGGAATTAGTTACAAGATTTCTCCAGAAACCACGGAAACTGAGATCAACGTTATCAAATGCTTCCAAGTAAATGGAATCATACATGATCCCATCCTTCCGCAGTCTGTCTTTCCAAGTTTGGAGGGCTTTGAGGTAAGTTTAGAATTTAGTTGAAACCTAAGTTTTCAGCTGAGGGACAGCATGGTGGCACACTGGTTAGCACAGCTGCCTCACCTCAAGGGTTCATGAAGGGAGGGTCATGTTTGACTAATTTGGTGGAATTCTTTGAGAACATTACATGTGCAATGGACAATGGGGAACCTGTGGATGTGGATTTCCAGAAGGCATATGACAAGTTGCTGCACCAAAGACTGCTACATAAGATGTACGGTTTTACGGGTAATGTATTAGCATGGATAGAGGATTGGTTAACTAACAGAAAGCAAAGAGTGGGGGTAAATGGGTGTTTTTCTGGTTGGCGATCAGTGACTAGTGGTGTGCTTCAGGGATCAATGTTGGGACTGTGATTATTTATGTTTACATAGATGATTTGGAGTTGGGGACCAAGTGTAGTGTGTCTAAATTCATAGATGACATAAGATAGGTGGCAGAGCAAAGTGTGCAGAAGACGCTGAAAGTCTGCAAAGGGATATAGATAGTCTAAGTGACTGGGCGAGGGTCTGGCAGTTGGAGTACAATGTTGGTCAATGTGAGGTCATCCATTTTGGTACAAATAACAGCAAAATGGACTATTATTTAAAAGATAAAAAATTGCAGCATGCTGCTGTGCAGAGGGACCTGGATGTCCTCATGCAGGAATCTCAAGGAGTTGGTTTGCAGGTGCAGCAGGTAATTAAGAAGGCAAATGGAAGTTTGTCCTTCACTGCTAGAGGGATGGAGTTTAAAAGCAGTGAGGTTACGTTGCAGCTGTGTACAGCTTTGGTGTCCTTACTTGAGAAAGGCTATACTGGCATTGGAGGGGTGCACAGGAGATTCATTAGGTTGATTCCGGAGTTGAGAGGGTTGGCTTATGAGGAGAGACTGAGTAGACTGGGGCTATACTCATTGGAATTCAGAAGAATGAGGTGAGATTTTATAGATATATAAGAAAGGAATGTTGTTTCCACTGGTGGGTGAGCCTAGAACTAGGAAGCACAGCCTCAAAATAAGGGGAAGCAGATTTAGGGCTGAGTTGAGGAGGAACTTCTTCACACAAAGGGTTGTGACTTTGTGGAATTCCCTGCCCAGTGAAGCAGTTGAGGCTACCTCCATAAGACTATAAGACCATAAGACATAGGAGCAGAATTAAGCCACTCAGCCCATTGAGTCTGCTCCACCCTTCAATCATGGCTGATATTTTTCTCATCCCCATTCTCCTGCCTATTCTCCATAATCCCTGATCCCCTAAATAATCAAAAACCTATATATCTCCGAATATATCTACCTCATTGAATGTTTTTAAGGCAAGGATAGATAAATTTTTGAACAGTAAAGGAATTAAGGGTTATGGTGAGCGGGCGGGTAAGTGGAGCTGAATCCACAAAAAGATCAGCCATGATCTTATTGAATGGCGGAGCAGGCTCGAGGGGCCAGATGGTCTACTCCTGCTCCTAGTTCTTATGCTCTTACAGTGCCAGGGACCCAGATTCGATTCCCAGCTTGGTGACTGTCTATGTGGAGTTTGTACATTTTCCCCCTGTCTGCATGGATTTCCTTCAGGTGATCCGGTTTCCTCCCACAATCCAAAGGTGTGCCAGTTAGGCGGACTTGCCATGCTAAATTACCGCTTGGTGTCAGGGGGATTAGCTAGGTAAATACATGGGGTTCTAGGGGTAGGGCCTGTGTGGGATTGTGGTCAGTGCAGACTCGATGGGCCAAATGGTCTCCTTCAGCACTGTTGGGATTCTATGACAAGTTGAAACCTAAAATCTAATTAAAGGCAAGAGAATACTGGCAAGAATTATCAAGAGACAAAGGTAAATAATGGGACTCGTGGAAGACGAATATCAGATAAATGAAAAGGTAACTCAGAATGAGAGAAAGGGTTGTAATTGTTAATGTTGCAATCTAGTTGTAAGCTGTAGTCGTAAATGAGAGTGTCTGCTATTAATTGATTTGATTTGATTTGATTTATGATTGTCACATGTATTAGTATACAGTGAAAAGTATTGTTTTTTGCACCCTATACTGTCAAAGCATACCATTCATTGAGAAGGAAAGAAGAGAGTGCAGAATGTAGTGTTACAGTCATAGCTAGGGCGTGGAGAAAGATCAGCTTAATGTGAGGTAGGTCCATTCAAAAGTCTGATGGCAGCAGGGAAGAAGCTGTTCTTGAGTCGGTTGGTATGTGTCCTCAGACTTTTGTACCTTTTTCCCAAAGGAAGAAGGTGGAAGAGAGGATGTCTGGGGTGCTTGGGGTCCTTAATTATCCCAACTGATTTTCTGAGGCAGCGGGAAGTATAGACAGAGTCAATGGATGGGAGGCTGGTTTGAGTGATGGTCTGGGCTTCGTTCACGATCTTTTATAGTTTCTTGGGTCTTGGACAGAGCAGGAGCCATACCAAGCTGTGGAATAACCAGAAAGACTGCTTTCTGTGGTGCATCTGAAGAAATTGGTGAGAGTTGTAGCTGACATACCAAATTTCCTTAGTCTGGGGAACTGGGGAAAGATTATAGAATTATTCTCAAGTATATTGAAAAATGGTTTCCGACTGTGTCAGAGACGGAAAAGAGAATGTGTGCCTATGTTCTCTGGGTTTTCGGAATAAACCTACGTTAAGGAAAGGCTGGCTCCAGATTCCTCCTTTGCTTTGTGAATGAGCAGTGATTTATACCAGTAAAGGCACTGAAGGTATAGCAGGAAAAGGAAGCCATGGGCACAACTGTGGAGGAGGCAATTATGAGTGATTGAGGAAGAAAATGGGGAGAGAGCTTCCAAGAACTAAATTTTCTGTAAACCTCCCCTCACCTCCTTGCTGTACCAACCAACAACACTCCTCCAAATATAACAGTAAGAAGTCTCACAGCGCCAGGCTAAAGTCCAACAGATTTATTTGGCAGCATGAGCTTTTGGAGCACTGCCCCTTCATCAGATGAGTGGTGATCATCACCACCCAGTCCAACGCCAGCATCTCCACATCATGGCTATCCCCAGAAGTAAAAAATATAAAAATGACAGAGAGAAAGAAAAAGAGTTGGGAAGGGGGAAAAGAGGGATAAAAGAGAAAGTGGGAGAAGTGAAGAAACTTAAAACAGCAGAGGGAGGTATATCCTGCAGCTGATGAGCAATTGCACTGATGGCTGTGGGTGTTCCATATCCTCTAACACCTTTGGTTTATAAATATCAATCTCAGTTTTAATATTAATATTTGAACGAACATCAACTTGTGTTTGCAGAAGACAGCGGCCAAACTGCTCCCCCACTTTGGGCGGAATGTAATGCCCTCCTCTGGTGTGTTTAATGGAGGGAGTATTTAATAAGTTGGGAGAGTGGGGAGCCCTCTGTCCTCCAACCTCCAGCCTGTTTGAGCCTGCACAGTAAAACCTCTGGACAGTTTTCTGCCCTCTGCCAATGAAGGCTTTAAGTGAGTAAACCTGTTTTAACTGATCACAGTGTTCTAGACATTCTTTGCAGAACACATCAGAAGTGAACTCCCCCACTGGAGCCTCTGTGATGCATTCTGTATCTACACACCTTCGTTGTTTTACCTGTACTAGTGCTAGTTTGCATGCACTGACATCCTGTGAACTTTAGCATCAACATGAGTAAAGAATCTTGTTTTATTTTTCTAGCTGCCATTGATCTTTGGTTGAGGGACAGCTGATGGTACATGCTTTCAAAGGGATACAGTATTTCCCCACGAAGGTGGTGATGATGGCCCAGGGGTATTGTCAATGGACTAGTAATCTAGAGACCTGAGGTAATTCTCTGGGGTCCTGGGTTCAAATCCCACCATGGCAGATGGTGAAATTTGAATTCAACAAAAAGATGACATCAAAGAAGAAATAGCGCAGCACCTAGAAAAGAATGGTTTGATAGAGCAGACGCAGCACAGATTCATTAAGGGGAAGTTGTGTTTGACGAATTTATTAGATTTCTATGAGGATGTGACTAGTGCAGTAGATAGAGGGAACTGGTGGATGTGGTGTTTTTAGATTTCCAAAAGGTGTTTGATAAGGTGCCTCACAAAAGGTTGCTACAGAAGGTCAGGGTGCATGGAGCTGGGGGTAAGGTGTTAGTGTGGATAGAGGATTAGCTATCTAACAGGAAGCAGAGCGTTGGTATCAATGGGTGTTATTCTGGTTGGCAGTTGGTGACGATTGGAGTGCCGCAGGGATCGGTGCTGGGGCCACAGCTATTTACCATTTATATAGATGATCTGGGGGGCTGAGTGTAGGGTGACGAAATTTGCTGATGACACAAAGATGAGTGGAAAAGCAAATTGCGTGGAGGGTGTGGAAAGTCTGCAGAGGGATCTGGATAGGTTGAGCAAGTGGGCGAGGACCTGGCAGATGGAGTATAATGTTAGCAAGTGTGAGGTTATCCACTTTGGCAGGAATAATAGTAGGAGGGATTATTACTTAAAAGGTGAAAAGCTGCAGCATGCTAAGGTGCAGAGGGACCTGGGGGTCCTTGCGCACGAGTCGCAAAAACCCAGTCTGCAGGTACAGCAGGTGATCAAGAAGGCGAATGGAATGTTGGCCTTTATAGTGAGGGGGATAGAATATAAAAGCAGGGAGGTCTTGCTGCAACTGTACAGGGCACTGGTGAGGCCGCAGCTGGAGTACTGTGTGCAGTTTTGGTCGCCACTCTTGTGGAAGAATATATTGGCCTTGGAAGGAGTGCAGAGGAGGTTCACTAGCCTGATACCGGAGATGAGGGGGTTGGACTACGAAGAGAGACTAAATAGACTGGGTCTGTACTCGTTGGAGTTTAAAAAGATGAGGGGGGATCTTATAGAGACATATAAGATAATGAAAGGGATGGATAGGGTCGAGGTAGAGAGATTCTTCCCGCTTAAAAAGGACAGCAGGACTAGAGGGCACAGCCTCAAGATAAGTGGGGGCAGTTCAGATCAGAGTTGAAGAGGAACTTCTTCACTCAAAGAGTGGTGAATCTCTGGAATTCTCTGCCTGTTGAAGTGGTGGCGGCTGCCTCGCTAAATATATTTAAGTCACGGATAGATAGGTTTTTGATAGACAAGGGAATTAAGGGTTATGGGGAAAAAGCGGGAAAGTGGAACTGATCCACTTCAGATCAGCCATTATCTTATTGAATGGTGGGGCAGGCTCGAAGGGCTAGATGGCCGACTCCTGCTCCTATTTCTTATGTTCTTGTGTTCTTATGAATTAATTATGACTGTGAAACTATTGTCGAGTGTGACTAAAAACACATCTGGTTCAGAAATAGGGAAGGAAATCTGCCAACCTCACCTGGTCTGGCCTACAGATGATTCAGCAATGTAGTTGACTTGTAAATGCCCTCTGAAATGACTGAGCAAACCACTCAGCTTAAGGGTAATTAGGAATGGACAATATATGCTGGCCCAGCCAACGATGCCCACATCCCAAATACATTTTAAAACGTTAAAAGATCATGCTGCCACCTAAATCCCAATTCTTGGGAAGAAGTTTTCAATGCTGTAGCTATTGCTGTTCGCTAGCATTTTGATTATCAATCAATCCTGATATGTACAGAGTTTTAGCAGAGTTTTAGCACAGCTGAAAACCAGTAACCAGCTAAGCAGTAAATAATTTTTTCTTCAATGTGGCCAGCTTGCCTTTCCACTTCAGCGGAAAATTGCAAATAAACAATAGTATTGTGAATAAGTTTCAGTATGGATATTAAATGCTAGATTCAAAGCAGGATTTTGAAAGTTAGCAGCGTGTATGATATGATAACGTATTTTAATCTCAATCGTTGTAGTTCATTAAAGAAGAGGAATATAAGGGACATAATTGCAGCGTATGGCAAAATATTATTTATGAGAATGAAAAGAAGAATACATACACCATTTGGATCACCAATTCTTCAAATGGTCCTGTTCCTGTCCATTACGAAATGATGGGATACAACACCCTGTTTGGCTCACATTATGATAAGTATGAACTTGATTACGGGACTGTGCAGCTTAACGTGGACCCAAATGTCTTCAAACTTCCTGAAGGTAAAGAACTTAACAGATTATGACAGATTCACAACGATGAGAAATGTTGATGTTGGCAGAAAATAATTCCCCATTTTGGTCATGTGGCTTGAGAACCAAGAACAACCTGAGATCTGATACAAGTGATGCTGCCACTGATGGATATGGCTGGGAACCTAATGATCCAGCCTGTTTGTGTTACTCTGATGTTGAGGAATGTGGAGCCCAACAAATGAATATTCGAATTGTACCGAATTTTGCTTTTGAACTTTCCATTTACATTTCTTTCTGCTGATTATCTCAACGGGTTTCTATGATACGGAGAAAGTGAAAACTAACCTGTTTTTTTTTAATAATAATTTATAATTTTGTTTATTAATCACAAGGAAGACTTACATTAACACTGCAATGAAGTTACTGTGAAATTCCCCTCGTCAGTGCACTCTAGCACCTGTTCGGGTCAATGTGCCTAACCAGCACATCTTTCTGACTGGGGGAGTAAACCAGAGCACCAGGAGGAAATCCATGCAGAGCGTGCAAACTCCACACAGACAGTGACCCAAGCCAGGAATTGAACCCGGGTCCTTGGCGCAGTGAAGCAGCTGTGCTAACCGCTGTGCCACATCCACTAAATAAATTACTGAATTGGTAAGTTTGACAACAACAACTGCAGAGTCAGTAACAGCAGCAAAGGAAATAACACAGAGATTACAACATCTTCATGTCTCCAAACCCATTTCTTTTCAAGTTCATCAGTACAGGAAACTCCCCTCCTCGAAATAAAATGACAAATAACTAACTCTGTGACCTGCTGCACATTCATTTCTTCAAAGGAATCTTGCAACGATTTTATTTCATGACTTTGGTTATTAACTCCACTTCTGGTTGCTTTTAATTCTGACCCAAATTGGCACTTACACTATCCAGCTGAGGTGGATCAGTAACTCCACTGTAGCTATCTGATCATGAAACATTTTTTAAAAAATCAAAGATAATGCAACTTTCACTCTTCAACTTTGGAAAAGATTAATGATTCCTTGTAAAGGCATTATAAAGCAGCTCACATTAAAATATTTCTGGGAAAAAGAAAAGAAACATGATTTTAAGGTAAACTTGTGGTTCAAAGCAGTATTGTTTATCAGAAATTAAATCTGGGGTATATGTTTTAATATTACACTTACAGGTGCAACAGAAAAAGAACAACTAAAAAGAACAAACTAGACTCTTGAATATTTCTGCAACTTCAGTAGCTATGTGAATGAAAATAGAATAGAACTGGGGAGATGCAGACTTTATTTTGGGTACAGATTACATTTCTGTGGGGTATTTTGGTGGAAATGTTCTTGGGTGTTTTATATGTCACAGTGAATCTGAACAAGAAGTCATGGACAGGGCTGAAAGAGAACAAACTGCAGTCCACTTCCTTTCGTGGTAGTAATCAGTATGTTTTTGAAAAGGAAGAGGAGTTTTAACCACTGAGTGTGTGGGTCAATCTGAATAATCAGCAGGAAACTTTTCATGGGTTTTATTATAGAATCCTTACAGTGCAGAAGGAGGCCATTCAGTCCATCAAATCTGCACTGACTGTCCGACAGAATAGCTTCCCCAACGCACACCACCCCCCACCCCCAACCATCCCTGTAACCTCACGTATTTACCCTGATAATCTCCCTAACTACACATCTTGGGACACTAAGGGGCATTTTATCATGGCCAATCCACCTAATCTACACATCTTTGGACTGTGGGAGGGAACCGGAGCACCCAAAGGAAACCCACCCCACCCCGGGAGAAGGTATAAACTCCACACAGACAGCCACCCAAGGCTGGAATCGAACCCTGGTTCCTGGCGCTGTGAGGCAGCAGTGTTAACAACTGTGCCACCATGCCACCCAACGAAGATTATTTATTCATTCCACCCTGAAAATCTAATGCTATGTCACTCATTTGTCAGTCACACACACTCACAAGGAAAATCCAATTAAAGCAAATAGCACACCTTTGTAAGCCATAAATCAATAAATAGTTTGTAAGTCAAATGATCCTTGGTGCAATACCGGTGATGAAAGGGTTACTGCTCCTGATGTGCAGTTAGGTTAATAACCAAAGTCATGAATTAAAATCATTGCAAGATTCCTTTGAAGAGGTGAATATGCAGCAGGTCACAGAGTTAGTTATTTGTCATTTTATTTCTCAGAGGGGAGTTTCCTGTACTGTTGAACTTGAAAAGAAATGGGTTTGGAGACATGAAGATGTTGTAATCTCTGTGTTATTTCCTTTGCTGCTGTTACTGACTCTGCAGTTGTTGTTGTCAAACTTACTACTTTCTTCCTGGTTCTCAGGGAGATGAGATTAATTATCTGTTATTGTTTTATAGCATGTGACCACATAGTCAATTGTCCAACCAGAATGATTTGAAGTTAGAAGCAATTGCTACACAAGAGGGAATGGATGATAGTCATCCATACTTACCTATTGCTGAACTGGTTTCTCCACAGCTTCCCTTGTTAAGGTTCAAGCTCTGATACAGTGCGGCTAGGTGTCCATAGATTTTGAATGTTTGTTATGTTCGCAAACAGTAGAAAGTGTGAATTACACAAATGGTTTTCACCTTGGTATGTCCATTCAAGGAAGGCACCACCCCGCCACCCACCATGTCACTAAATTTGGAAATTTCTGGAGATCTGAGATAATTCTGAGTCCCTGAAGCCATTGCAAAAGTCATCTGTTCCTTGGCAGTCATCTTAGCAGCTTCTTCAGGGTCCATTTTGAGGAGAATGAGCAGTTCCAGAAAATTCTACACTGAATACAGTCACATTTAAAGTTATAAATATGACATGTCTACTGGACATGACAAAGGTAAAACACTGAGCTGTCAAAGAGACTGCAGTTATATAGATTGATCTATTCTTTGATTTTCTGATGTAGAATGTGGCGTTTGTCTTGCTTATTCTAATAGAAAAATTTCAAGAAATGCTAGAAACCTGAAGTGATGTTGATTGATCTTGTTGATTTGTTTATAACAGGTTTACCTTGTGAAGGTTTCAGTAGTGATGAAGTAGTACACAGAATTCTGGCCAATCCCATTCAGGATTTAGTTACCACCAATAAAGAAGACCGGGTTCACCAGTTGTTTCAACATTACAAGGAGAAGTTTAAGAGAGATTATGAGAATGACGAGGAGGAGCATAATTTGAGAAAAGTCACTTTTACTCACAACGTGAGGTAAAGCTGCCTGCAGCATCCATTACTGTTGATGGTGATACCGGACCCCAAGTACAATAAACCCCAGGACTTTCTTCCCCTGGAATATTTACTTCAATCCTCCTTGAATTTGATCATATTGATGGCCTACTATTGATTCTAGATGGCCTACTCCTGCTCCTATTTCTTATGTTCTTATGGATTATGGGAAGAGAGTTGGAAAATGGAACTGATCCACTTCAGATCAGCCATGATCTTATTGAATGGCGGGCCAGGCTCGAAGGGCTAGATGGCCTACTCCTGCTCCTATTTCTTATGTTCTTACGTTCTTATGATGGTCTTTGCTGCTTCGATTGCATTTCTAATTCAAAATACACATGTAGCATGAGAGGCACTTCAGATACATAAACATTAGTATTATTGTATACGTATACATAAACATTATTATTATAGTATCCAAAAATTCATATACATGAGCATTTGTATTATAGTATCTGTCTTGGGCACATGCTTTGAAGAAGAAATATTGCATTCCACAGAGTTAATAAGCTAAGATTGGAACCTAATCCAACAACCTACTTCTCTCCTGAGACGTAATTGTTATGGTTTCCAATCCCACGTCAGCACTTGAGAATACCAATTTAGGCCGACATTTCGGTTCAGTATGAGGGAAGATGGGATTGTCAAAGGTACCAACCTTTGGATGGAACATTAAATCCTCTCTGTGAATGTAAAAGATCCCAAGGCATTATTTATAACAGTAGAGAGTTATTCCTGGTGTTCCGACCAATCTCTATTGCTCAGAGAAAGATGTTCTGATTGTTATCACATTGCTGTTTGTGAGAGCTTACTGTCAGTAAATTGACTATTTTACATTAAGACAGTGACTATCCTTCATAAAAATTATTTACATAAAGCACCTTGAGATGTCCTGTAGTCACGAAAATCCCTATTACCAAAGAACAAAGAAAAGTACAGCACAGAAACAGGCCCTTCGGCCCTCCAGGCCTGTACTGACCATGCTGCCCGACTGAACTAAAACCCCCATACTCTTCTGAGGACAAAGACAAGACTTTTTCCTGTTTTGACAAAGATCCAACACAGTTTGGAAGTGGGAAAAAGGACTTTCAGTCCTACAGCACTGTACAACTGATAACTTGTGAGTTTAGATACAGTTGTTCTAGAGGCAAACATAGAATTAATGGTGCACACAGCAAGGTTTTATAAAGAATAAATGAACGAATGGCCAAATAATTTGTCTCTTAGTGTTGTCAGAGAACCATTGGGGAACATTCTGTTCTTCCTTACTGGATCTTTTAAAGGGGTCTCAGCAGAATAATGAAGCTTTGATTTAATATTTCTTTTGAAAAGTGGCATTGTTCCCCCACACTGAAATGTCAGCTCAAGACAAAATGGGGCTCAAACCCCATTTCAAAGGTAAAAGGATTCACAGTGTGCAAACTGACACGAAGATTTAAGAGTGTCAGACAATGAGACAGATGCTCCACCCATCAACCTAGCCTGAGAGATAAAGATATAATCCATCGTAACACACAGGTATGTTTCAAAATGGATATTGCAAATGCATCCTCTCAACCTACAAAAGACAAAGCAGAACAGAGCATAGAAAATTGCATCTTTTAAATAGTTAGTAGTTACTGTTGATTTAATTCCAGTTCATTACAGGAACAAAAATACAATGGAACAATTGATATCCTCACTTTGATCTGGTAAATCATTAATAACATCACCTGTAAATAAAGTTAACTGTGGTTTAACATCCATCTATAACTGCCTCAATCAACTCATTGTGATAACGTGTGTACTCACCTATCTTATAATGAAACAATTTCATTCCTTTGTTTTGAAGGTATATCCATTCAAAGAATCGGGCAAATCTAACCTATAAAATGGAAGTTAACCACCTGGCAGACCGAACTGTGGATGAGATAGCAGTTATGACAGGGAGACTGAAGAGAGACTCACTGAATAATGGACAACCTTATCCTGCTGAGCGCTATGTGTTAACTGTTGCCCCTCTTAATGTGGACTGGAGGTTGTACGGTATGTAGTTCTGTTGAAGGGAAGGAAAAACTACTAATTTGGTTGAGAAATGTACAACATAACAAGCTGATCAATTTTAAACTATTCAGTATATATTAGCCTCTCCTCTCCCCTCCAGCCCCCACTTTCCCCGCCACCATCGACATCCACTGCAACCCCCGCCTCCGCTCCGCCATTCCCTCGACCCCACCACCACAATAAATCCATCAAACACAATCAGGAGAATTACATTTAGTAACTATTTTGTAGACGTTGAAACAAAAGATCCCAACTTCCCATTATCCCCTGGGTAAAATCTTAGCAATAACGTGTGTTTATATGGCACCTTTTAACATAAAGTCCCAAAGCATTTTATAGGAAAAAAACGTCTGTCAAAATGTGATGCGGAATCACTGGTCAGAGACAGGTTTAAAGGAGTGCCTCCACCCCTGGTATGAGTAGAGGTTGGAGAAACTTGGTTTGTTCTCAGTGGAGTGACCGAGGTTGAGGGGAGACTTGATAGAAGTCGACAAGATTATGAGAGGCATGGATAGTCAGAAGCTTTTTCCCAGAGTGTAAGAGCCAATTACTAGAGGGCATAGGTATAAGGTGTGAGGGGCAAGGTTTAAAGGAAACGTACGAGGCAGATTTTTTTACACAGAGGGTGGTGGATGCCTGGAACTTGTTGCCGGGGGAGGTAGTGGAAACGGATATGGTAGTGACTTTTAAGGGGCATCTTGACAAGTACAAGGCGTGGGCTCGTTGGGCCGAAGGGCCTGTTTCCCGTGCTGTGTTGTTCTTTGTACATAAATAGGATGGAAATAGACGGATATGGACCCCGGAAGGGTAGGGGGATTTAGTTAAATGGGGCAGCATGGTCGGTACAGGCTTGGAGGGCCGAAGGGCCTGTTCCTGTGCTGTAATGTTCTTTGTTCTTTGAGTGTCTTAAAGAAGGAAACACAAAAAGATAGTGAGGCTTGGGGAGGGAACCTGGCAGCTAATGTCACTGCCACCAAGGCTGGCCCTTGTTTCTCTTTTTCATACTTTATAAAAGGAGTCAAATTCCACCAATGTAATATTGAGTCACTGGCTGGAATTTTCCCATTCACCCGCCACGGGAATTGTAGTGGGCGGCAGCACTCGGACCGTGCAAAGGTCCACTGACCTCGGGCAGGATTCTCTGACCTTGGGGTGAGCGTGGGAGGAAATTCTCGGCTATTACGTTTCCACCTTCTCGAGCTAAAATCAGTTTCTATATTATACAATTTAAAAATCAACTCTCCATAAGCTGAGCTGCTGTAAAAAAGCAATGCGATTGTTGTCATTAATTGGAGGTTACCTAGTTGTGTAATTGACTGGAATTTGAACATTAATACCTCACTGAAAACTTCCCCATTTTTATAAATACTGAAAATTGCATTATAACTGTTGCAATTTGTGATTATTAAATGCTGTAATACCAATAAATATCTTTTGGTGGTGCTGTGGGCTCGTACAAGTCACTGAAAAAATAATTGACTTTGTAAAATAATATCCTCATGCCTGCCCCAAACCATTTGCCCCCGTTGCAATAATTTTGAACAGTGGTCACTGTTACACTGACAAAGGCAATAACCAATGTGTACACAGCAATATTTCCTAAATAACAATGAGATGGATGAAGAGGTGGATGTTGTTTGATGGATGAACATTGGCTGGAATACCCTCCTCTTTCAGTATGTTTCTGGGATCCTTTTATCCTTTCATAGGAAATGGACATCACTGGCTCAGTTGGCATTTCCTGCCCATCCCCAATTGCCCTTGAGAAGGTGGTGATGAGCCATTATCTGTGATTGCCGCAATCCACGTGGTACAGGTATACCCACAACGATTTTCCACCCATTATAGCAAGTGGGCAAGGCCTTAGCTTCATGCTTGCTTCAAAAATCAGAATCTGTAACAATGCTGCACTCCTGTGAGCACTGCACTGATATTCCAGTCTGAGAATGTGACGGTAAGGACATTTCAACACAATCAGCACCTTCTCAACCTCCATCGCTGCTCCCGGCAGCATTTACTCACTTTCCTGAACTCTGCTAAACACCAGAACCTTCCGAAACTCCAGGGCCAATAAAAGCTAATAAAACTAGCTTGCAAGTTGAAGGGCAGTGAATTTAAGTAGTACAGATGTGGGGTGGTGCGTGGGAATAAGTGGGAGGGACCTTAGTTGAGGTTTGTGTTTATTAGAACATTTTAGAGTGGAAAGGTCATCAAATCAGCTTTGGAAGCAGCGTCACAATCTGGCCATTGTTCATGCCACTGGGAAACACATTAAATGCTGTAGTACCAATAAATTTATTTTAGTTAGGTTGATTGACCATGCTAAATTAACCCTTGTGTGAGGGGAGTAGTAGGGTAAATATGTGGGGTTATGGGAATGGGGCCTGGGTGGGATTGTAGTCAGTGCAGCCTCGATGGACTGAATGGCCTCCTTCTGCCCTGTAGGGATTCTATGATATATAATGCCGTGACATGTGTGAGTCACTCCAAAAGTGGGTGGGAGAGGTGTGGAAGCCATTTTCCTCACACAGTAACACATAAGAACATAAGAAATAGGAGCAGGAGTAGGCCATCTGGCCCTTCGAGCCTGCCCCGCCATTCAATAAGATCATGGCTGATCTGTCGTGGCTCAGTTCCACATTCCCGCCCTCTCCCCATAACCCTTAATCCCCTCGCTTATCAAAAACCCATCAACCCGCGTCTTAAAAATATTTAGCGAGGCAGCCTCCACCACTTCAACGGGCAGAGAATTCCAGAGATTCACCACCCTTTGAGTGAAGAAGTTCCTCCTCAACTCCGTTCTAAACCGCCCCCCCTTTATCTTGAGGCTGTGCCCCCTAGTCCTACTGTCCTTTCTGAGCGGGAAGGGTCTCTCCACCTCTATCCTATCCATCCCATTCATCATCTTATACGTCTCAATGAGATCTCCCCTCATTCTTCTAAACTCTAACGAGTACAAGCCTAGTTTATTCAGCCTCTCCTCATAGCTCAACCCCCTCAACTCCGGCATCAACCTAGTAAACCTCCTCTGCACTGCCTCCAAGGCCAAAATATCCTTGCGTAAGTGCGGCAACCAAAACTGCACACAGTACTCCAGCTGCGGCCTCACCAATGCCCTATACAGCTGCAGCAAGACCTCCCTACTTTTATATTCAATCCCCCTCGCTATGAAGGCCAGCATCCCATTCGCCTTCCTGACCACCTGCTGCACCTGCAGGCTGGGTTTTTGCGACTCATGCACAAGGACCCCGAGGTCCCTCTGCACCGTCGCCTGCTGCAGTTTTTCGCCACGTAAGTAATAGTCCTTCCTACCATTATTCCTACCAAAGTGGACCACCTCGCACTTGCCAACATTAAATTCCATTTGCCAGTTCCTGGCCCATTCACCCAGCCTATCTAGATCCTTCTGCAGACTCTCCACACCCTCCATGCAATTTGCCATTCCACCAAGCTTGGTGTCATCAGCAAATTTCGATACCATACACTCGGTTCCCTCCTCCAGATCATCTATATAAATGATAAATAGCTGAGGCCCCAGCGCCGACCCCTGGGGCACTCCACTAGTCACCAACCGCCAATCCGAATAGCACCCATTGACCCCCACTCTCTGCCTCCTATTAGACAGCCAATCCTCTATCCACGCTAACACCCTACCCCCAACTCCATGCCCCCTTACCTTCTGCAATAACCTCTTCTGAAGTACCTTGTCAAACGCCTTCTGAAAATCAAGAAAGACCACATCCACTGGCTCTCCTCTATCCACCGCCCTAGACACATCCTCATAGAACTCCAATAAATTCGTCAGACACGACTTCCCCTTAACGAAACCGTGCTGCGTCTGCTCTATCAAGCAATTCCCCTCAAGATGCCTCGCTATTTCCTCCTTGATGACGGATTCTAACATTTTACCTACAACAGACGTTAAACTAACCGGTCTATAATTCCCTGCCTTTTGCCTGCCACCCTTCTTAAACAACGGCGTAACATTAGCCATTTTCCAATCTTTCGGCACTTCCCCGGAATCCAGCGACGTTTGGAAAATAACCACCAAGGCATCCACTATCACCTCCGCCATTTCTTTCAGAACCCTTGGATGCATTCCATCCGGTCCTGGGGACTTGTCCACAATCAGTCCCTCCAGTCTGTCGAGCACTGCCTCTCTAGTAACAATAATGTCATTGAGACCCTCCAGTCCTACCATCCACCTATAGCCCTGAAACTACCAGCGTTACAGAGCTGAATCTCTTGGCCTTTTTATCCATTGAAGATGACCTATATTAATTGAAGAACAAATGTAACTGGATTCAGTGAGGAGAAGATTGAATGTCTCCTCATTTCCCTTGTCCTTGTTTTCCTGTAAGAAGTCTCACAACACCAGGTTAGAGTCCAACCAGTTTATTTGATAGTAATCTCACAAGCTTTCGGAAACCGTGTTCCTTCTTCAGGTGTGTGGAAGGTTCTGATCAGAGAAGGGCAAATAAAGTCACACACAGTTTACAGAATACTGATTAGAACGTGAGTCTTTACAGCTAACCTGCTATTCAAGTCTTAAAGATGCAGACAATGTGAGTGGAGATAGTATTAGCATAGGTTAACCTATGAATATCAGGTTAGCTGTAAAGACTCACATTCTAATCAGTATTCTGTAAACTGTGTGTGACTTTATTTGCCCTTCTCTGATCAGAACCTTCCACACACCTGACGAAGGAACACTGTTTCTGAAAGCTTGTGAGATTACTATCAAATAAACTGGTTGGACTTAAACCTGGTGTTGTGAGACTTCTTACTGTGTTTACCCCAATCCAACGCCAGCATCTCTACATCTTGTTTTCCTGTAACAGGCTTTGAAAGGATGCATTTGCCAATTCAATGAGCATTTAACCATTTATACACAGTGATTATAAAAGAACCAAGCAAACAGGTTTTCTTGAGATTTAAAGCAATTCGCTTTAATATAGTTAAACCAATCTGAGTACAATAATAAAAATATGCTTTGACTTTCACACACTTGGGCCAGAATTTAATGTCCTGTCCCCCTGCCGCCGCCTTCAGGCAGCTTCTGAGGGGGCATAAAATTGCATTGACACGATTTCCTTCAGGAATCCGTCTTGCTCCATTCTCACAATCGGGCAGACAGTATCCTGGATGGGAGGTCTATCCATGCCCTTATTCAGGCTTTTAAATATCCACTTATTGAACGTAATCAATCTGAAGGGCCCCTGTGATTTGAGGTGCCCTCCCCTCAGGGATCTGGGAGCTCCAGCCCCACCCCCCTCTCCTCCCAACCTACCAACCTACCCCCCAAGTCATTCTCTACCCTCCTGCCCAAGGACCCTGGTGCAGTCTTATGACTTGGGCTCTGATCTAGGCAGCAATACCTCTTCTGGCCATTGGTGAATTACAATTTATTATTTATTTGACATCAGCACATTTTCATGACAGATCCTAATTTTGAACCATTTGTCTCTCTCAGGAGCAGTGACCCCTGTCAAAGACCAAGCCATCTGTGGATCCTGCTGGAGTTTTTCTACAACTGGTGTTTTAGAAGGAGCGCTCTATCTCAAGGTGAATCGTATGCTTAGGAAATGAACAGCATTATTGGATATGTAATGGAATGAATTTTATAGTGACACAGTAATATTGAATATTAATGACATTCAGTGGAGAAAGCGATGACAACCGGGGTAGAAACCTTGATCTGTTCAGTTCCTGATCTGAGTGAAATCAGAAAGGGAAGGACAAATTGGCAGCTGAAGGGCCTCTAAATGGTGCACAGTAAAATAAGTGTGAATATCTGATCCCAGGCAATTCAAATGACCTTCTGTTTTCAGGTGGAATCAGTAACACACAGAATTGGCTATGTGTCTGCCCCTCAGGCCCCAGCCAAAGGGCGGGACAGTGAAAAATAAAGAAACAAAACATACTTAGAATAAGCTTTAAAAAAACTATCTTTGACTTCGGTGGGACTGAAAAATCCCACCAGCGGGACCTGAAAATCCCACCAGCAGGAGGAGCTGGAAAATGCCCCCATGCAGGATGGGAAAATCCCACCAGCGGGACTGAAAAGTCCTGTCAGTAGGAGGAGCTGGAAAATCCCACTGGTGAAAGGGGCTGTAAAATGCCACCAGTGGGAGGAGCTTGAAAATCCCACCTGCAGGACTGGAAAACCCCACCTGCAGGACTGGAAAATCCTGCCAGTAGGAGGAGCTGGAAAAACTCACAACTGCCAGCACCATCAAAATTCTGGAAACAGTTAATCTTTTTTCTGGTTAAAAGACAAAACTTCTAAAAAGCTTTGAGCTGCTTGACTTCACCTCAGATTTGAACAACTGATTTGTTTTTAATTTTAACTTTAATCAAATCCGGTTTCTCAATTTATTCTTTTGATGCTAAGATAAGGGAGGTAAATGAATAAATACTATATGAAAATTAACTTTCATTCTATTGAGAATTGGCTAATTTAGTACAAGTGCTGGCATTTCTGCTATTTTCCTAATAGTCTAACACAGATATTCAAAGAGAATACTTAATTCAATGTTTCCTAGCAGCAACCATTTGAATGAACAACTCCAACCCTGTGGCTGAAAAACCCAAGTTTGAGCTGTCATTTCTTTTACGTTACAGACAGGAAGTTTAATTCCCCTTTCACAGCAGATGTTGATGGATTGTACCTGGGGTTTTGGAAACCATGCATGCAATGGAGGATTGGAGTGGAAGGCATTTGAATGGATCTTGAAACATGGTGGAATTGCTGATGCACATTCATATGGACCTTACATGGGACAGGTCAGTGGTGAGGTTTCAAGTAGTTAATATGGGCATTGGTCAGCTGAAAAGCTCTGAAAGTAATGTATTTGACTAGGGAAGTGAGAATCAGTTTCTTCAATTATACCATTTTCCAAGCGTCATAACCAATGGAAATGACCCTCTTGATGCTCCCCAAATAAGATGTTCTGCTGAACACCTGGCTATACTTTACCCAAAATGCCACACTAGGGGGTAAAACCCTTATTACTAGATTGCCCCTGCTCATCCTGTACCAGGTTCTCCTTTGAACACCTCATGCTGTTCCCTTTTAAAATCATTATGGTTTCACCATCTCCTCTCCCCAAATTCCCTCTCGAGTTCCTCAACTCAATATCCTCTTTCTTTCCTCCCTCATCCTTGGAGATTTTAATCATCATCTCAACTTCACCCATTCCCTCTTCCTGCAAATTCATCACTCTCATGCCCTCCCTAAGCCTGATCGAGCATAAAATATCTCTGCCTCATTCAGGGACCTGGACCACACTGAGGCCTCGCTCTTGTTATAATCTCAAACACCAACAACAGTGACTTTGGTTCTTCCTTTTATTCTTAACCAACCATATCTCTCTATCCTCTTTAATATCCAATTACGTATACAGCTGTCCATCAAACATGATAAAATCTGCATTGCGTGTCACAGATGATGTCTGACCTGCTTAGTATTTTCAGCTTTCAGATTTAGAGCACCTGTGGTATTTTACTTTTCTATAAAATGCTTTCTCTGGTGGCTCCTTTCCACACTTTGTCTTCAGTCTTCACTTGTAATCCTTTATATTGACAATCAGCTTTGCAGCTCTTCATGGTGAGAATCCACTGAGTTTGGATCATATTGAACCAAATAAAAATCCTGGGGGACTTGACAAGGTAGATGCTGGGAGGGTCCCTTGTGAGAGATACTTAAAGTAGGGACACACTATATAAATCACCTAAAATTTTATTTGATTTATTATTGTCACATGTATGAGTATACAGTGAAAAGTATTGTTTCTTGCACGCTATACAGACAAAGCATACCGTTCATAGAGAAGAAAAGGAGAGAGTGAAGAATGTAGTGTTACAGTCATAGCTAGGATGTAGAGAAAGATCAACTTAATATTAGGTAGGTCCATTCAAAAGTTTGATGGCAGCAGGGAAGAAACTGTTCTTGAGTCGGCTGGTATGTGCCCTCAGACTTTTGTATCTTTTTCCCGACGGAAGAAGGTGGAAGAGAGAATGTCTAGGGTGCGTGGGGCCTTTAATTGTGCTGGCTGCTTTGCCGAAGCAGGGGAAAGATAGACAGAGTCAATGGGTGGGAGGCTGGTTTGACTGATGGACGGGCTTCATTCATGACCCTTTGTATTTTCTTGTGGTCTTGGACAGAGCAGGAGCCATACCAAGCTGTGACACAACCAGAAAGAATGCTTTCTATGGTGCATCTGTACAGGTCGGTAGAATCGTAGCAGACGTGCTAAATTTCCTTAGTCTTCTGAGAAATTAGAGACATTAGTGGGCTTTCTTAACAATAGTGTCAGCATGGAGGGACCAGGGCAGGTTGTTCGTGATTTGGACAACTTAAAATCTTGAAGCTCTCGACCATTTCTACTACATCACCATTGATGTAGATGGGCATATCCTCCGGAAGTCATTTTGTTGACACTGAGGGGCAGATTATTGTCATTGCACCAGATTCTCTATCTCATTCCTCTAGTCATCTTGTCGTTGTTTGAGATCTGACCTGCAACAGCGGTGTCATCAGCAAACTTGAAAACCGAGTTGAAAGGGAATTTGGCCACACAGTCATAGGTGTATAAGAAGTAGAGTAAGGGACTGAGGATACAGTCCTGTGGGCACCGGTGTTCAGGATGATCGTGGAGGAGTTGTTGTTACCTATCCTTACGAGTTATGGTCTATGGGTTAGAAAGTTCAGGATCCAGTCGCAGACAGAGAAGCCAAGCCCCAGGCCAAGGAGTTTGGAGATGTGTTTTGTAGGAATAATGGTGTTGAAGACTGAGCTGTAGTCAATAAATAGGAGTCGGACATAGGGGTCTTTGTTATATAGGTGTTCCAGGGTTGAGTGTGGGGCCAGGGAAATGGTATCTGCTATGGACCTGTTGCAACAGTAGAACTGTAGTGGATCCAGGCAGTCTGGGAGGTTCGAATTGATTTGTGCCCTGACTAACCTTTCAAAGCACTCCATAATGATGGATGTCAGAGTGACCAGACGATAGTCATTAAGGAACACTGCCTGGCTTTACTTTGGCATCAGGATGATGATGGTCAGAAATTAGGAGCCACTGGTCTGGGGAACTCTCTTCCCCAGAGAGCAGTGGAGGCTGGGTCATTGCATATCTTTAAGGTTGAGCTTAGCAGATTCTTGATCAACAAGGGAGTCAAAGAACAGGACGCAGAGAGGAAAGTGGAGTTAAGGCAGCCACAATCTTATCAAATGGCAGAGAAGGCTTAAGAGGCCAAATGGCCTACCCCTGTTCCAACTTCTATTTGTATTTCAGTGTTTGAAAGTTTTCCTTGTTTCTCAGTGAGTTAAACTCCAGATTCAGTTTGACCGTAGTGTAGCATTTCCACCCCTTCAGCAGACTGATGGTACACCTCTGATGTGTACTAGTTTTGTGTCTTTATAAATATAGTTTTGTCCTGAAGCCCAACAGTTTTGAATTTAATAGTAACCTCATTATCCAATTAGTCTCTCACCTTTGATCTATTCGTGTAGCTCACCCTGCAATTTTATTTCCTTTTCAAGTAATTTTTCCAATTACCTTTTGAAAGTTGCTGTTGAACCTGCTTACCCCACCAGTTCAGGCAGTGCATTCCTGAGATCATGGATAGGATCTTACGTCTTTGCTGGAGTGAGATCAGAAATTCCTGCTCGAGGTCAATGGACATTTCCATTGTCTGCCCCTTGCCTTCTCTGATTCCATGATGGGCGGAGCAGTAGAATTTTGGCACAGGACTTTGTGTAAGAGGAATGGCATGCATTGCAATTTTCTCAAAGAAATCCAGGATGTTGGTTTTGCACAAACTTCCTTGTTTAAAACTGGTTACTGTTCGCTAATTTGTTCTTTAGTATTTAAATCTGTATCTGGGAGAGCTTGTACTATTTGGCATCAGTTCTATAAATTCTTACACTGATTGGCACAGTAGTTAGCACTGCTGTCTCACAGCTTCAAGTACCTGGGTTCAATTTCCAGCTCGGGTCATTGTCTGCGTGGAGTTTGTACATTCTCCCCTTGTCTGCATGGGTTTCTTCTGGGTGCTCCGGTTTCCTCCCACAGTCCAAAGACGTACGGGTTAGGTGGATTGGCTGTGTTAAATTGCCTCTTAGTATTCCGGGATGCTTAGATTAGAGGGAGTAGCAGAGTAAATATGTGGAGTTACTGGGATAGGGCCAGGGTGGATTGTTGTTGGTGCACATTTGATGGGCTAAATGACCTCTTTTGCACTGTTGGGATTCTATGATCAGTGTTTTCAGGTCACTTATTCAATTCTTGTGTAACTTTGATGTAATTTATCTATATGCAAAGGATTTGAGAAGAAAGTATTATTGATTTTCAATCTAGCCTAACTCAGTTGAATGGGTTTTGTTTCACAAATGGCCATCACTGTAATTTGCCATCACTGTAATTTGCCACTGGATTTCAGAAATTGGAGCGCTCCATCACATAATTTAATTATTTGTTAGTTTCATTGGCTGGCTCCACTCTCAGGCTACCTGTTAAAAAGGATGAGTTAGGAATGGCAAATCAGACCTTGCAGATAGGTTGAAGGAAGAGAGGGAGAGACACAATTAGTTGTCAACTTGTCAGCATTTTGTGCAGAGACATTGCTAACCTTGCTAAATCATCATCCCTTAGTTGCCTCATTATTCATTGCGTAGTGTATCTTTTGTACTGATGAAATGCTCACAAAACATTCAGGCAAATTCTTCAGTCTTTGGGTTTTCTCACATTAACGGGGCTGGACCCATTGCATTTGCAACCATTAAAAAGCTACTATATTGTCTGTAGGAAGATATGATGCTTGGCTTCATCAAATATCAGCCCTTGGATTTTTATAATGAGTAAGTAACAGGCTGAAATCTAACCAAGCGATTGCCTAGTTTGCCATTGTTGATTGGCACCTATTAACTGTGACTGGCAGTTCCATATGATCAGTGCAGACCAAAAAAAAGGAACATTCATACAGACACAGCTTTTTAAAGTCAGGGCAGCAAGTATATATTACATTTGGAGACCTGAGAAAATCACACTGAAGGTATGTAATTGCTTTAGCAATATTAACTTGATAAGAAAGGGCTTGTTCTCAATGTGAAATAGGATGTCTAAGGCCTACAGGGTTGTTTATAATAGTGATTTCAGAACTTCAGTTTTTTACAGTTCATGTCCATATTTTGAGATGGTGTTTATTTTTAGCCTGGATTCTGCCACTATAATCAATCTACACTCAGAGCCAAGATGAAGAGCTACACCATTGTTCCTTCAGGAGACAGCGATGCTTTGAAAATGGCCATCTTTAAAAATGGGCCAGTGGCTGTTGGGATCGATGCTTCACAAAAGTCCTTTAGCTTTTACAGCAGCGGGATTTATTATGAACCAAAGTGTAGTAAGTATTCTAATTTCCGTAATGCACTGGAGAAAGGATATATAACATTTTTGTTTGTAATAAAGAACAATACAGGGACAGGCCTTTCAGCCCCCAAGCTTGCCTTGATTCCTGATCCTAATTTAGACCCACTACTTAGTGCCCATACACAATTTCTACTCCTCTGTTTATTTCCCGTACATGTGTCGGGTTGAACGTTGCCAACGTGCCTGTTTCACCACTGCCACTAGCAGTGCGTTCCAGGCACCCACTGCCCTCTATGTGAAAAACTTTCCCTGCCATGTCTCCCCTAAAATTCCAATAAATGTCACAGCTTTGGAATATAGTTAACTATTGCTATGGAGAATGTTACTGCTGTATTTGTAGTAATCATAGGAGTTAGAATCATCATAGAATCATACAGCGCAGAAGAGACCCTTTGGCCCATCGAGTCCGCACTGACACATTAGAAACACCTGAACTCCCACCTAATCCCATCTACCAGCACTTGGCCCATAGCCCTGACGTGCCAAGTGCTCATCCAGATACTCTTTAAAGGATATGAGGCAACCTGCCTCTATTACCCTCCAAGGCAGCGCATCACCACCCTCTAGGTAAAAATGTTTTTCCTCACATCCCCCTAAACCTCCTGCCCCTCATCTTGAACCTACATCCCCTCATAATTGACCCTTCAATTCAAAGATTTTGATTTGATTTATTATTGCCACATCTATTAGTATACAGTGAAAAGTATTATTTCTTGCGCGCTATACAGACTGTTCATAGAGAAGGAAACGAGAGAGTGCAGAATGTAGTGTTACAGTCATAGCAAGGGTGTAGAGAAAGATCAACTTAATGCAAGGTAGGTCTATTCAAAAGTCTGACAGCAGCAGGGAGGAAGCTGTTCTTGAGTCGGTTGTTACGTGACCTCAGACATTGGTATCTTTTGTCCAATGGAAGAAAGTAAAAGAGAGATTACTATAAATACAGCAGTAACATTCTCCAGGGTGCATGCGGTCCTTAATTATGCTGACTGCTTTTCCGAGACAGTGGGAAGTGTAGATAGTGTGAATAAGTGAGGGGCTGATTTGAGTGATGCACTGGGCTTCATTCACAACCCTTTGTAGTTTCTTGCATTCTCAAGCAGAGCAGGAGCCATATCAAGCCAAGAACCAGAAATAAAGCTTTCTATGATGCACCTGTAAAAATTGGTGAGAGTCACAGTGGACGTACCAAATTTCCTTAGTTTTCTGAGGAACAGCTGCTCCTTATCCACACTGTCCATGCCCCTCATAATCTCGTACACCTCGATCAGGTCGCCCTCTCAGTTTTCTCTGCTCCAATTAAAAAAACCAAAGCCTATGCAACCACTCTTCATAACTTAAATGTTTCATCCCAGTTAAAATTAATTCTGATACAAGTCACGTCTTCAAAAATGACCATATCTGTGGGGAACCTATTTGAAACAATGACTCAGAAATATGGTAAAATATGTACTCAAATATAAGGGGTAGGATGCTATATTGATTCTTAAGTACACAAGTAATTCTTTAGAACCAAATCTTAAATAATGTTAGCATAATGCTTATGTTTCTACACTACTAATCCCGAGGCCTCGACAAATGAGCCGGAGACATGAGTTCAAATCCCCTTGTGGAAGCTTCGTAATATATATTCTATAGATTAAATACACCTGGAATAGAAAGCTATTTACACACTAATTGTGACCCTGAAAGTTCAGGATTGATGTAAAAACCACTTGGTTCTTCAGGGAAGGAGATCTGCCATCCTTACCTGGTCTGCAGATGGTTCCAGATCTTACAGCAATGTGGTTGACTCTGAAATGGCCTAGCAAGCTATTCAGCTTGTCAAGAAGGTGGCTCACCATCACCTTCTCCACCATGGACATTAAATAAAGACCTCGCCAGTGATCCCCAGCATCCTGTGAAGTATAAACAGTGATTGGATTTTCCTATTTTAATGAAGCAATCTATCAATGAACCAGCTGTTCTGTTTCTCCAATGTTCCATCAATCCCCATTCCACCACTCAAAAAAAGGACAAACCCAGATGAAATCCTGCACACTCCCATCTATAAACAGAGCAGTTTTCTATAATCTATCTGCATAGATGACATCAAAGGTGAGGATTAAAAGGCTGTGACTTTTTTTCTGGTATTCTGAAATTATGCAATAAAATTATGAATAAAAATAGTTTTGATACATAGACAAATGTTATGTAAAATAAATGGGACAGGAATCTATGGAAGTCTTTTAATGCTTTGGTGTTACT
Source organism: Carcharhinus amblyrhynchos (assembly GCF_965287045.1). Taxonomy (NCBI): domain Eukaryota; kingdom Metazoa; phylum Chordata; class Chondrichthyes; order Carcharhiniformes; family Carcharhinidae; genus Carcharhinus; species Carcharhinus amblyrhynchos. The sequence goes on from NC_137347.1 coordinate 43,325,658, forward strand.
GTTTTAGGAAATAAGATGGATGACTTGAATCATGCTGTACTTGCTGTGGGTTATGGAATACTCGCTGACGAACCATACTGGCTCATTAAAAACTCTTGGTCAGCATACTGGGGCAATGCTGGATACATATTGATGTCCATGAGAGACAACAATTGTGGAGTTTCTACAGATGCAACTTACGTTACCCTGGAGTAACTGCACAGATAGATTTACAAATATCTGACTTGAATTGCTCAGCTAAAAATCATTTGATCAGAGTTTATTTTTTGCACAGATTATTGCAACAATCTTTTCCAATATGATCATTAATAACTGAATACAAACCAATAGGGATTGTCCACAATGATAAATAAAACTGAACTTTTCCTTTATATTGCTGTTTTCCCAAACTGGTGAACTTTTGAACACCAGCGTACTTGTAGTTGCAGAGCTTGTCTCCTTCAGTGGATGTATTCCTGTACATGATGAAGAAGAAACATGTCTGACATTTACAAAAATCAGTCTGATCGTGCAGACACAAAATCTCTTTTGCTTTATCGTGTACTTTGTTTTGCTCGAATAAATCATTGCAAAATTTTTCCTCAGAGGTGAAGTCCTTTCTTTCATTTATGAATGTGGTTTTTGTGTGAAAAATTAACACGATTGTTATTATTTTAAAAATACCTGATATTAATTTGTAACAAAAATACAGTTGATTAATTTTCCTACATCATGAAGAATCAAGATAGTTGTGAATAAATCTAATAAGGAATTCAGAATAATGTTTTTACCCAGAGGCGGTGAGTTATGATGAACTCATTCCCACATGAGATAGATGAGGCACATCGTATAAACACCTTCGTAGTAGGCTGGATAAACACATGAGGGAAAATGGAATAGGTCACATTGATAGGATTAGAGGGAATAGGGTGACAGGAGGTTTAATCTTGGTCACAAGGGAGTCATAGAACATAGAACACAGAACACTACACCACAAACAGGCCCTTCGGCCCACAAGTTGCACTGATCATATCCCTATCTACCAGGCCTATCTATAACCCTCAATCCCATTAAATCCCATGTACTCATCCAGAAGTCTCTTAAAAGACCCCAACGAGTTCGCCTCCACCACCACCGACAGCAGCCGATTCCACTCACCCACCACCCTCAGTGAAAAACTTACCCCTGACATCTCCTCTGACATGAGTTTTTAAGTCATTTGAACTTCTTGCACTTACTGTGGGTAAAGGTGAAGTACAGGGAAAAGCTTTTAAGGAAGTGGTTCACTGCAAAGAAACAAGGCCAGGGATTATTTTGCATTCCAGGATGATCCTTGAATAGTAAACAGTTTTGACAGACAAAAGCAGAACCCTGTGGCACTTCGTGTAGACCAGCCAGATATGGTAGGGGATGGCATTATACATCCCTTGGACATCAGGGAGTGGAGATGAGGGCAGAAATCGGGGAATTATCCATCAATTCTATTAAGTGGACAATGGAAAGTCAGTTACATCTGAACTATGCAATCCCAGCCAATTTATAATTGCATTTTCCAGTACCACCTGAGGTGATCCTCTGGGACATGTGAGGATTAACCAGTGAAATCATCAGACACACAGGAGCCCAGTAGAGCAGTTAGCAGTGCTCCTGTCTCTGAGCCAGAAGGCTCCAGGCTTGAGTCCCACTCCAGGACTTGTTGGGCACAAACAAATGCAGCCACTGATGGGGGTAAGCCAGTGTGTATGAGAGGTAGACCAGAGGGAGAAGAGGTTTTTAGAATGCAGCAGCAGAACATTAAAAAACTCATAAGGGAGAAAATGAATTTTGACAGAAAACTTGCATGCAGCATACAATGAGAGTTTCTATGGATATATAAATAGGAAGCAGGCAGCTAAGGTAAATGTGGGACCTCTACTGAAGGAGGCTAGCGAATTGATAACAGCAAACAAAATAGTGACGGATATGCTAAATAACTTTTTTGTATCAGTCTTCTGTTATGGTTCAGCTCAGAAACAACCACTATAATGTATAACCCTCAACAAATATATCTAATGTATTCCAATCAAACAAATCCCATAGACAAAAAAAGCCTTTCACAGGTTTAAAACAACAAACACTAATGCTCATGTAAAACTGGACTTGAGACCTTTGGATGAAGTCTGCGGTTCTCTGGATAGACTCAGAATAGTTTGAAGTTAGAATAACTTCCCAAAACACCAGGGACTCTAGGCAAGTCACCACCAGCCAATTCTCCCCACCCAAAAGGCAAGGCCTTGCTTTCAGATAACCAGCAGAATTTCCAAAATCAGGGAGAGGGAGAGAGATGCCCCTTCTAAAACTCAAACTAAACATCAGCTCAAACTGAAAACGAAAGAAAACGCTTATCACCTGACCTGCCAACCAGTTTTCCTCTTAATAATGCGGAGTCATAAACATCCCAGTAAAAAATAAACAACCCCCCATTTAAGCAGCAATAAAGATACTCCTGTAGACAGCCCGGCAACAATGAGAAAAACAAACTTAAAATATTAGCTTACAACTGCAGAGAACATGATTAAAAAACCCACTTCTTAAAGTTACATTAATGTCACACTTCACTGTGGAAGACTTGCAAGTATCCCTAAGATATCAGATATGCTGATAACAAAAAACATTGTAAAACTTACAAAAATCCCAAGGGATAGAGTATTAAGAGAGTCAAGAGGCTAAATGTGGAAAGTTGCCAGGATCCAATGAACTACGTGCTAGGGATTTAATAGAAGTGGCTGCAGAGATAGTGGACCCATTGGTTGAAATTTTCAATACCAGGAGGGTACCAGAAGATTGGAAAACGGCCAATGTGACTCCCTCATTCAAAAAGGGAGAAAGACAGAAAGCAGGGAACTGTCGGCTAGTTAGTTTAACGTCTATTATTGGTGAGACATTTGTGTCAATAATCAAAGTGGAAATAACTAATCATTTAAGAAAGTTGAATATATTGAAACCCAGTCAACATGGTTTTATGAATGGTAAATCATGTTTGACAAATTTACTTGAATTCTTTGAGGCCACAACAAGGTGAGTAGATAGAGGGGAACCTCCAGATGTAGTGCATTTAGATTTCCAAAAGGCATGTGATAACATTTTGCGTAAGAGTCTGGTGCATGAAATAAAATCCCATGGAATTGGAGGGAATGTATTGGCATGGGTTGAAAACTGGTTGTCACAAAGAAAACAGAGTTGGAATAACTAGGTCCTTTTCAGAGTTGAAAAATGTAACTCTTGGAGTACTGCAAGATCAGCTCCTAGTTCACAACTGTTCACTGTTTTCATTAATGACCTGGAGGAAGTAACTGAATGTGAGGTTTCCAAATTTGCAGATGATATAAAGATAGGTGGAGGGGCATGTTGTGATGAGGATACTGTGATTATGCAATGGGATAGAGATAGATTGGGTGACTGGATGAAAATCTGGCAAATGGAGTTTAATGCGGGGAAGTGTGAGGTATTGCACTTTGGTAGGAGCGCTCAAAAGATAGATTATTATCTCAATAGAGAGAGACTGCAGGTGAGTGAAATACAGAGTGTGATGATATTGTGCCTGTAAGAAATATATTTATATCATGATTCTTGGTTTGTTTGGACTTCATCTCTTTTTGCAGGATGGCATTTTGTCTAGGATAACCTTTAAATTAATAGCTGGGAGAATAAGGTAAGTAGTCATTTTAGACATGGAATCTTTAAGCAGAACTAATGCATTTGTATTTACTTAGGTTCCCGCTGGGCCTTCAGAGTAGAATTTTGATTAGGTTGATTGACAGGGACAGAGTCATGTGCTTAATAGGAGGACTAAGCTTATAGGAAAAACAGAGTTTCAGTTTAATTTTAAAATACAAGCAGTTGCTGCCTGGATTGCCAGAAGCATTGACTTGCTGTCTCTCTTGTTCTCTGAAAAAACCTCTCTGATAACCTAAGTCACAGCAAGTATGTCTGTGTTTTGCTAACTAAATTTAAAGAGGGGGTTTAAGACTGTAAGAGGAATATTGCTGAATTGGAACTCTTAGAGCTTGATTAGCAGTTAAGACTTGTACCTTGTCATGTTTAAGCACTGTTCAATTGTTAATGGTTAAGCTAATCCATTTGTTATGGTTAAACTGTGTTGCTAAATGAAGTTTGTTTTGATAAAAGTGTCCCAGTTTGTCTGTAAATGTGCGCCTGGATTAAAACTCCAATCTCACACTAATATCAAAATAGAAAATTGTTGGGTCTAGTCTGACTTTGAATATACCTTGGGGTTTCTGGTTTGGATCCCTAACAAGAAGGATCTAGGTGTTCAAATGCATGAATCACAAAAAGCTAGTAGGCAGGTCCAATAAGTAATTAAGAAGGCAAATGGCATTTTAGCCTTAATTGCAAAAAGATTGGAGTTTAAAAATAGGGAGGTATTGTTGCAATTGTACAGGGTGTTGGTGAGGCCTCAGCTGAAACATTGCATACAGTTTTGATCTCCTTATCTAAAGAAGAATATAGTAACGTTGGAGGCAGTTCAAAGGAGATTCACCAGGCTAATTCCTGGGATGAGAGGATTGTCCTATCCAGAGAGACTAAATAGTCTGGATCTGTATTCCTTGGATTTTAGAAGAGTGAGGGATGACCTTTATTCAAACAAGATCCTGAGGGGGCCTCGACAGTGTAGATGGTGAGATGTTGTCTGTCGCTTGTGTGAGAGTCTTGAATAAGAGGACATAGTGACAAAATAAACAGCTGGTCATTTAAAACCGAGGTGCATAGAAATTTCTTCTTGCAGAGGGTGGTGAATCTCTGGAATTCTCTGCCCCAAAGGGTGGTGGAGGCTGGATCATCAGACGTATTTAAAGTGAGGTGGATAAATATTTGATAGATCGAGGACTAGAGGGCTAGGGGGAAATGGCACAGAAAAGGAGTTGAGGACAGCACTGATCAGCCATGATCACATTGAGTGATGGGGTAGTCTTGAGGGGCCTGGTGGCCACTCCTGCTTCTTTCCTTGTGTTGTTGAGTTTTTTGTGCTGCTCTTCAGTTAATAACAGGCAGGACATTGGAGTTAAGTGAACAAACCGATCAGCTGTGATCCTATGAATGGTGGATTGGGATCAATGGGCTGACTGAGTGGCCTATTCCTTCTCCTGTCGCTTACGATTTATAGTCAAAAGGAAAACTATGAACTATATCCCCTGAATAAAACACAATCTATTCCTCCCATCTCAAAGAAATCCTTGAATCCAACCTCCAAAAGGTAATGTGATAAATTCACCCTCTTCACCTTGTTTTTTTTCTTGCTGCCTTTTTAGTGCAAATGGAAGTTGCTCACATGCTTAACTCAACATTGCAACGTTTTGCACCAACTCTCTGAGACCATTTGCCACTGTCTGGGGGCTCCTGCTGCTATGACGCCCCGCCCACTGTTCAGACCCCGCCTTTGGGTAGTGCTGATTGGCTGTTTCATGAAGCAAGCCCCGCCTCCTGGTGAGCTGTGATTGGTTGAAGGCTGCAGTTGCTTTGAGTGACACTCGGTGCTTTGGAAGGGAGCGATGCGGCTGTGGATTGTTGCGTTGCTGAACTGCTGGCCAGGTACTCACCACAGAGTCTATTCCTCGGGACGCTTTCACCTCCCTACCCTAAAATCATTCTTAATGTTCCTGTTAGCGTGTGTCCACTGGCTTCATCAATGTAAGAAATGGTTATTCTGCCCAGCTCTGAATACTACTCCTGTCTAAAACACGATGGCCCGAGTGGCCTCCCTCAGTCTGTGATTCATAATTGGCGGTGGATGTAAAACGCTCACCTCAAGAAAATAAGAGGAGTGATCGGAAACAGTAATCCATTTCAGGATATTGTATTGAACCAACGGGATGAACGAGTACACTATCAAGGGCAGGAATCTTGGTAGTGTTGAGGAGCAGTAGGATCTTGGGGTCCGGGTCCACAGGACTCTTAAATCGGCCTCGCAGGTGGAGGAGGTGGTCAAGAAGGCGTATGGTGTACTGGCCTTCATAAATCGAGGGATTGAGTTTAGGAGTCGGGAGGTAATTCTGCAACTTTATAAGACCCTTGTCAGGCCTCATTTGGAGTACTGTGCGCAGTACTGGTAGCCTCACTATAGGAAAGACGTAGAAGCTATTGAAAGGGTACAGAGGAGATTTACAAGGATGTTGCCTGGACTGGGAGGCATGCCTTATGAAGTTAGGTTGAGGGAACTGGGTCTCTTTTCCCTGGAGAGACGTAGGTTGAGAGGCGACCTGATAGAGGTTTATAAAATGTTGAGAGGAATAGATAGGGTGGATTCTCAGAGGCTATTTCCCCGGGTTGAAATGGTCGCTACAAGAGGACACAGGTTTAAGGTGCGGGGAGGAAAGTACAGAAGTGATGTTAGGGGTAAGTTTTTCACTCAGAGGGTGGTGAGTGAATGGAATCGGCTGCCGTCAGTGGTGGTGGAGGCGAACTCGCTGGGGTCTTTTAAAAGACTTCTGGATGAGTATATGGGGTTTTATGGGATTGGGGGTTATAGATAGGTGTTGATGTGATCGGCGCAACTCGTGGGCCGAAGGGCCTGTTTGTGCTGTAGTGTTCTATGTTCCATGTAATCGACAGCAACAGTAATAATCTTCGCGGTTAGCCTGTCTAGACTTTGTTACTTCAAAAAAAATGTTTTCTATGAACACCATTTGCCTTTTACAAATCAGTGCTGGCTACCCTTAGCTCAGTCAAACCTTTGCAAATGCCTCTGGTTTCCAGCCCCCTGATTAGGGATTCCAAAACCTTACCTACTATTGGTGTTAAACTAACTGGCCTGTAGTCAGCAGGACTCTCCTCGCATCTTCCCTTGGATAAGGGAGTCACACTTGCCATTCTCCAATCCCGTGGCTCTTCTCTCATATCGAGGGAAGATTGAAAGGTTAAGGCCAGCCTCATGTCATCTCTATCCCCATTTCTTTTACCAACCTGGGATGGAAGCCATCTGGACTTATTCACTCTAAACTTTGCCAACCTTTCCAGTGCCACCTCCCTTCCAATTTTCACCCTGTCCATTGCCTCTATTATCTCTTTTATCAAATACTTTGTCAGATTCCTCTTCCTCAGTAAACTTCAATATGAAAACTCCTTAAGTATTCTAACCTTACCCTGTGACTCTCAGTATACAGCATCCTTTTTGTTCCGTTCCACTTCTTACTGTCTGCATACGATTGACATTCTGGTAGAAGTATTTTGAATTTCCTTTTATATTGTCTGTTATTGTATTCTCATGTTCTGCCTTTGCCAGTCTTATTTTGCTCTTCATTACTCCTGTTGTATTTGATCTGGTTCTTACATGGAGAATTCACCTGACATTCATCGTACATTATCCTTTTTTGATTCAAGATGATCTCATTCTCCCTCGTCATCCAGGAGCTGTGTTTTTTGGCTCCCTTACCTTTCACCTTTGTTGGTGTGGTAGCATGGTCCCTTTAAGAGGGTGTTCACTGAAGGCCATGTGGTCGGGCTGGACCCTATGGAGTGATCCTGGAAGCTGAGCCAATCAAGTGCAAGGGTCCCTTTCCCAGGCCGGGAGGGATTGGCAGTTGGGCCTCTTTTAAGGTCAAACCAATTAAACAAACTCGAACTAAATTAGGACAAAGTAAAAGGGACAGCTTCCCGAAAGGAAGGGGAACAGCCTGAACAAAATCAAAGTACAAAGGAAACTTAAAAACGTCAAATTAAAATGTGATTATTAGGGTCAATAATGCACCCCAGCCCCTGTGGTGCCCAAGGGACACGGAAAGGTTGGACCCAGGGAGTAGTGTACGATCGCGTAATTACTTAGCCAGACCCTATTTGTATATATAGTTAATTGTTGCTTTAGCAATAAAACCTTTGTATTCTGAAGCCTCATCGAGTCACCCTCAATTTATTACACTGGCGATGGGGAAACATTTTCCAAGTTCCTTGGGGCATGGCTAGAGGGGTAAGAGACTGGAGCATCAAACGTAAGAAAAACAAAGGACAGGCTCATTGTTAAAATGCCTTTAATCAGGAAATTAGAACATTTCAATCGCAAAATAGAAAACTGGGGCCAATATATTGAAAAACTACATTACCTAATTATGGTGAATGAGGTAACAACTGAAGAAAAGTGGAAGGTTATTCTGTTCACAATTTGTGGCCCACAGATTTACCGTTTAGTCAGAAGTTTAACATCACCTGATGCTCCAGATATCCAATCTTTTGACCAGATAGTTGAGCTGGTTAGGAATCATTTCAACCTCGACTCCCAATCATTATGTCGAGGTACAAATTTCGTTTAGCAGTCTGAGAGACGGTCTCAGGCTTCATGGCCGGGTTGAGAGGACTAACAAAGCATTGCAAATTCAGCCCAGCATTAGGAGAAATGTTGGGGGACTGGATGGTCTGTGGTATAAGCAGCCTGATTATTTGAGTTGATTTGATTTATTATTGTCGCATGTATTAAGATAGACTAAAAAGTATTGTTTCTTGCGCACTACACAGACAAAGCACTTCATTCATAGAGAAGGAAACGAGAGAGTGCAGAATTTACCGTTAGAGAACCAAAGCATACCTTTCATAGATTATGCAAAAGAATTGTTGGCAGAGACCTAAATTTCTCTCAAAAAAGTGGTGGAGCTGGCCCCGGTGACTGAGCGTAACAGGGTGTGAACGAGTTGCAAGGTGTGCCTAATGAGGTAAACTCAGGAGACTGGAAGATTTGTGTATCCTAAAGCCTGTTTGAGTTTCAGAATGGGCCATACCCACAGTCCCTATCCTAAAACCAGAGCAGACTGTAAGAATTTAAAGGTTTAAAGTTTATTTATTAGTGTCACGAGTAGGCTTACATTAACACTGCAATGAGGTTACTGTGAAAGTCTCCTGGTTGCCACACTCTGGCACCTGTTCAGATACATTGAGGGAGAATTTAGCATGGCCATTGCATCTAACCAGCATGTCTTTTGGGCTGTGGGAGGAAATCGGAGCATCCGGAAGTAATCCACGCAGACACGAGGAGAACATACAAACTCCACACAGACAGTGACCCAAGCTGGGAATCGAACCTGGGTCCCTGGCATTGTGTGCCAACCACTGTGCCACTGTGCTGAATTTGTGGGGACAACAAATTGGCAATAAAGAAGCTCAATTCAACAGGTACCCCATCCCTAACTTGAAGACCGCTACACAAAACTATATGGAGATTTAAAATATTCCAAAGTGGACCTCAGTCATGCCTACCAGAAGTTGGAATTGGATGAGAACTCCTTAAGGGCCATGTGGCCTGGTCAGATCCTGTGGAGTATTGAGGTGGGAAGCTGAGCTAATGGAATGTGAGGGCATGTATCCTGGGTCAGGAAGAATTGGCAGTTGGAACTAGGGAGGAGTAGTGTACAGTCACATAGTTATTCTGTCAGACCTTGTTTACATATATCATTATTGCTTTAGCAATAACCTTTGTGTTAAAACCTTATCGAGTTGCCCTCAACTTATTCCAGTTGAAGTGTACTCAGCCTGTACCTAAACAATCTCTTCCTTAAAAATCAATCATTGTTTCATTATTGTTTTTCCAGTGGAGCCTCTGATTCCATCTTACTCTGGCTAGATCTCATTAAATTGAGCCCTCTCCTAATTTAGAAGACCTATATTGCATTGTTCTCTGCTCTTTTCTGTTACTAATCTTAACATAATGGTATATTGATAACTTTTACCCAAATGTTCCCACGTTTGGTCCATTGGTCCACCTCATTCCCCAGTGCTAGATACAGCAACACCTCCTGTCTCATTATGCCAAGAACCTGGAGGATTGTATTAGTTGAGATTCTTCCCACTTGATTCAGATAATTCCTTACCATACAGACAATGCTGAATGGATGAGCTTATTAGTACTGTGTGCTATATAGGATGACAGATTTGACTGGTTAAACACCATCAGCAACCTGTGCAAACATCAGCATTCCTGAAATCTTGACTTTGCCAACTTACACCTACGCTGCCTGGAGCTGGTTTGTGATGTGTGGACCCCATTTTGGATGGACAGAATTTGTGCCACTGTTGATTTCTCTAGATTGGTTTGAAGTTTCTTAAGCCAGTGATAGTGTCAGAAAACTCATTAAGTTCTGTGTTTTTTTATGGATGTGAGTTCATTTGGGGAATACTAATTTTAAACCGATTTAATTATAGTGAAATATTACTAAATGACAAAATTAAAAAGAGAATTTAAAGACTGGTTGGACTTAAACAAATTCAAATGAATTACACAACCAAAATTAGTTGTTTTATTAAGGTATCGGTGTAATGATCACAATGGTAAATGGTGTATATAGATAAGTATATAACTGAACTGTTTGTTTTGTGTAGTGGTGAATGTCAATCATTTGGAAGTTCCAACATTTCCGAGCATTTACCATATTTCAGGTATGACACATATTTTCTTTAATATGTTTTATGAAGAGGGAACAAGAATATGAATGAGCAAACAGTGGATACATAAAGTTAGTTCATCTATCCACAATATTTTACAAAAAGCTGTTGTGGGTGAGAAGTAATAAAACAAAATTGGAAAATATGCACAGTCCGCTCCAGAATTGGCAGTATAATCATATTGTTCTGCGTATTCACCCACATCAGCATCAGACAATTCTTTCTTAATGGGAGCCATGCTTTACAATATAAAGTGCCATTATGTGGAGTTGCTGGCGTTGGACTGGGGTAGACATAGTAAGTAGTCTCACAAGACTAGGTTAAAGTCCAACAAATTTATTGTGAGTGGCACTCACAATTTGGATGAGAATATAGGAGGCACGGTTAGTAAGTTTGCAGATGACATAGTATACAGTGAAGAAAGTTATTTCCGATTGCAACGGAATCTTGATCAATTGGGCCAGTGGGCTGACGAATAGCAGATGGAGTTTAATTTAGACAATGCGAGGTAACGCACTTTCATAGATTGAACTAGGGCAGGATTTTCAGTTAATGGTAGGGCATTGGGGAGAGCTACAGAACAAAGAGATCTAGGGGTACATGTTCATAGCTCCTTGAAAGTGGAGTCACAGGTGGACAGAGTGGTGAAGAAGGCATTCAGCATGCTTGGTTTTATCGGTCAGAACATTGAATACAAGAGTTGGAATGTCTTGTTGAAGTTGTACAAGGCATTGGTAAGGCCACACTTGGAATACTGTGCAGTTCTGGTCACCCTATTATAGAAAGGATGTTATTAAACTCGAAAGAGTGCAGAAAGGATTTACTCGGATGCTACCAGGACTTGATGAATTGAGTTATAAGGAGAGGCTGGATAGAATGCAACTTTTTTCTCTGGAGTAGGAGGCTGAAGGGTGATCTTAGAAAGGTATATAAAATAATAAGGGGCACAGATCAGCTAGATAGTCAATATATTTTCCCAATGGTAGGTGGGTCTAAAACTAGAGGGCATAGATTTAAGATGAGAGGGGAGAGACACAAAAGTGTCCAGAGGGGCACTTTCTTCACAGAGGGTGGTGAGTATCTGGAACAAGCTGCCAGAGGTTGTAGTAGAGGCAGGTACAATTTTGTCTTTTAAAAAGCATTTAGACAGTTACATGGGTACGATGGATATGGAGGGAAGTGGGCCAAATGCGGGCAATTGGGATTAGCTTAGGGGTTTAAAAAAAAGGGCGGCATGGGCAAGTTGGGCTGAAGTGCATGTGTCCACGCTGTAAACCTCTATGACTCTATGATCTGATGAAGAAACGGCCCTCCAAAAGCTCGTGCTACCAAATAAACCTGTTGAACTTTAACCTGATGTTGTTGTAGTGGAGAATTTCTTGTTTTCCGAACTGCAATAGTAAAACTAAACCAAGTTTGCTTTGCAAAAACAACTAGCTTTTATTATCACAAAACTGCATGCAGTATATGGCAGAGTCTTGGAGACAGAGAGCAGTCCCTACAAACTGCCAATTCTGTACCAAGACCGCGACTGCTACAAGAATCAGTTCCATAGTTATACCTTTTTCTTATCAGTGGACATGTTCAGTTACTAATACAAGCAGTAATACATCATCAATTATATTAGGATCTGGTGATCTCCGAGACCCCTCTGTCTCATCAATAATACCATTATCTTGTCCTTTGAAGGAACAGAAAGGTTCCGGGATCTCTGACTAGATCTTGTTTTCTGATGTAATAGAAGGTTCTGTGACTCTGACCTTATCTCATAAGAACATAAGAACATAAGAAATAGGAGCAGGAGTAGGCCATCTGGCCCTTTGAGCCTGCCCCGCCATTCAATAAGATCATGGCTGATCTGTCGTGGCTCAGTTCCACATTCCCGCCCTCTCCCCGTAACCCTTAATCCCCTTTCTTATCAAAAACCCATCAACCCGCGTCTTAAAAATATTTAGCGAGGTAGCCTCCACCACTTCAACGGGCAGAGAATTCCAGAGATTCACCACCCTTTGAGTGAAGAAGTTCTTCCTCAACTCCGTTCTAAACCGCCCCCCCCTTTATCTTGAGGCTGTGCCCCCTAGTCCTACTGTCCTTTCTGAGCGGGAAGAGTCTCTCCACCTCTATCCTATCCATCCCATTCATCATCTTATATGTCTCAATGAGATCTCCCCTCATTCTTCTAAACTCTAATGAGTACAAGCCTAGTTTATTCAGCCTCTCCTCGTAGCTCAACCCCCTCAACTCCGGCATCAGCCTAGTAAACCTCCTCTGCACTCCCTCCAAGGCCAAAATATCCTTGCGTAAGTACGGCGCCCAAAACTGCACACAGTACTCCAGCTGCGGCCTCACCAATGCCCTATATAGCCGCAGCAAGACCTCCCTACTTTTATATTCAATCCCCCTCGCTATGAAGGCCAGCATCCCATTAGCCTTCCTGACCACCTGCTGCACCTGCAAGCTGGGTTTTTGCGACTCATGCACAAGGACCCCGAGGTCCCTCTGCACCGTCGCCTGCTGCAGTTTTTCTCCACGTAAGTAATAATCCTTCCTCCCATTAATCCTACCAAAGTGGACCACCTCGCAGTTGCCAACATTAAATTCCATTTGCCAGTTCCTGGCCCATTCGCCCAGCCTATCTAGATCCTTCTGCAGACTCTCCACACCCTCCGCGCAATTTGCCTTTCCACCAATCTTGGTGCCATCAGCAGATTTCGACACCATGCACTCGGTTCCCTCCTCCAGACCATCTATATAAATGGTAAACAGCTGAGGCCCCAGCACCAACCCCTGAGGCACTCCACTAGTCACCAACCGCCAATCCGAATAGCACCCATTGACCCCCACTCTCTGCCTCCTATTTGACAACCAATCCTCTATCCATGCTAACACCCTACCCCCAACTCCATGTCCCCTGACCTTCTGCAATAACCTCTTGTGAGGTACCTTGTCAAACGCCTTCTGAAAATCAAGAAAGACCACATCCACCGGCTCTCCTCTATCCACCGCCCTAGACACATCCTCATAGAACTCCAGTAAATTTGTCAGACACGACTTCCCTTTAACGAAACCGTGCTGCGTCTGCTCTATCAAGCAATTCCCCTCAAGATGCCTCGCTATTTCCTCCTTGATGACGGATTCTAACATTTTACCTACAACAGACGTTAAACTAACCGGCCTATAATTCCCCGCCTTTTGCCTGGCACCCTTCTTAAACAACGGCGTAACATTAGCCGCTTTCCAATCTTCCGGCACTTCCCTGGAATCCAGCGACGTCTGGAAAATAACCACCAAGGCATCCACTATCACCTCCACCATTTCTTTCAGAACCCTCGGATGCATTCCATCCGGTCCTGGGGACTTGTCCACAATCAGTCCCTCCAGTCTGTCGAGCACCGCCTCTCTCCAGCCCTAAGTTATGTGGAGTCAGCCTTATCAGGTCTTGACCTTCTCTGATATTTGTCATGTCTTAGGTTATTCAGATTCAGTTTTACAGGGGTCTGGCAATTTGGAATAGCTTGGTCAGCTCTCCTTTATACCAATTACTTGACCACTTTTCCCATCATACCACTGCTTCATTCATACACCAGCAGAAATTTGTGAGATGTCTTACTATAAAGTGCAACATAAACCACACTGGATTCCTCTCACAGATCTAAGAATAAGAGGGACACCTTTCAGGAATGCTAGGAGACAACATTATGGTATTCTACATGCATGTTGTACTATATTCCTGATATCTGACCATTCCTGTGACAGCAATGTTTCTTTGCACTTTCAATGGACTGACCTTGTTTGAAGAAATTAGGTGGAATTGTTTTTCTGTCGATTCTATAGAATTCTTTCTGGAATTGATGGTGCAATGAGGTAAACAGAGTAGCTAGAAAAATATTGAGGAATAATAGGTTATGGGGACTAAATATTGATACTGTGTTGGAATCAGATTGTGTTGTGTAACTGTGCAGTTTTTTGATCAATCTATTCAATATTCTTGTTGCGTTTTCCTTAAACAACCACTGGGGGACACTTCTGTTGTAAAATAATGGGCTCAGGTTAGTCTGCACTGACTACAAATGTTGTAACCCGTATGAATAGCTACAGACAATGTAAACCTGAATGCTGATTTGCTTATAATGGTTATCCAAGTCTCCAGCTCTAACCCTAACCTGCGAGACAGCTTATCTTGTTTTTGGTTGATCTGAAATGACATGGGGTTTCTTCTTCAGTTCCCTATCCAAAGATGGATCCAACCTACAGTGACCTGATCGCCATCAAGGGTAGGGAAAGAAGGCAGGTCTCAAATCCACACCAACCCAAACACGGATCAAATCCCATGCTGTTGGCACCGATCTGATCCACTCTGGCCATGCTGTCAACTGGTCCCCAAGGAGTTTAAGTTGCTATGACAACAAACATGCATGTTGTAAACTGGAACTATAGATTGTGATAATACCATCAGACATAGGTGCAAAATTAGGCCACTCGGCCCATCAAGTCTGCTCTGCCATTCAATCACGACTGATTTTTTTTTCCCACCCCCATTCTCCTGCCTTTTCCCCATAACCCCTGATTCCCTTATTAATCAAGAATCTTGATGATGATAGAGGCTCCAACTTCTTTCTCCATCACCTAGCTGACTAGGAATCTTTTCTGCCATTGGTGATTTACAAGTTGATGCTCAACCAGCTTGACAGTGCTAGGAACGCACCTTACTTGGCAATGAAACCCCGGGGTTGGACTTGAACCCAGAGCTTCTGGCTCAGAAGTATGGACCTCCTCCATGGAATTTGCATAAACCAAATAGTATAAAATATGGGATGTGGTTTTAAGGCAGTTATGCAGATTGGAATGTGTGTGCAGCTAGTGAACGTCATATTTAGAACTCTGGTCTCTTTCCAATTTTCCCTGACGTGAGAGAAAAGTCTGTATGAGGCAGCAATGTGTGACTGTGTCCAAAATAGCAGATTTGACACAAGTGCTGTCAATTAGCAGAGTTCATGTTTGCTGGTAAGAAGAGCCAGCAACCCTTTATCATGTTGAAAGAGGTTTTGATGTCTCCAGCTCTGGATGTCAGGCACAGACCATTAAAGTAACCAACATTGATTAATTGGAGTGTAGTTGAGTAGATGTGATTTTTAGATTTTCCCTTTGTGAGCAAAAAGCTTTTCCATGTATCAAGAAATACAAAAAGCAACTTTAATTTATTCTAATAATAGTTCTGTAGTAATAATGAGATCTGTAGAAAGATTGTGTGGACTTGAAATGTTAACTCTGTTTCTCTCTCCACAGATGCTGTCAGAACTGCTGAGTAAATCCAGCATTTTCTGTTTCTATTTCATCATCTGCAGTATTTTGCTTTTATTTAGTTTATTGTAGTTAGTCTGTGTGAAAATACTGCTAAAGATTTCCATGCTCAAAGGCTGAGGTCTAGCTGTATTATGATGTATCTGCCTAACCTGGGTTCGATTCCCGGCTTGGGTCACTGTCTGTGTGGAGTTTTCACGTTCTCCCCATGTCTGCATGGGTTTCCTCCAGGTGCTCCAGTTCCATCCCACATTCTGAAAGACATGCTGATTAGGTACATTGACCCGAACAGGCGTCGGATTGTAGCGACTAGGGGAATTTCACTGTAACTTCATTGTGGTGTTAATGTAAACCTTACTTGTGACTAATAATAAATAAAATAAATAATAAAGATTAGCTGTCCAATCAGTCCACCTAAAATTCTAAACTTAAACAATATTTTGAGCTACTCATTGAATATTTCCATTAATTGCACGTACATTACATTTTTGAGTAATGCACAAATTCACTTCTTTCCAACTAAAAGCATTAATGAAGGATGCCTCTGTCAGTATATCTTTAGTTTTTTTTCTCACTCACATTTAAATTTCTAGAGCAATGAAATAGCAGTCCAGAACTGACAGTACCCTAGAAAGATCTAGAATGAGTATAGCATTACAAATCAAAAGTTTTATAAGATTATGTTCTAAACCATCAATTTAATTTCAGGTAGAATGGAGTTATGAAGTGAGTCATGTGATCTGTTACAGGCTCTGCCTGACAACAGGCCACGAGGCCTGGTTACCTTGGGAACCTGGGACATGGGGTGCTCAGTCAAGAGAGTACATAGAGGAGAGTGCTCCCTTCCTGTGAACTACCAAACAGAATGTGGGAGGGAAGATGGCCTCCAGTCAAAGAGATGCATCCCATGTCAATCTAAAAACACCAGAGCACTCATCTAGGTGTGGCTGGGTAAACACGCAAACATACAAAGTAGGCTGAGTAGACTGGGGCTATACTCATTGGAATTCAGAAGAATGAAGGGAGATCTTATAGAAACATATAAGATTATGAAGGGAGTAGATACGATAGAAGCAGGGAGGTTGTTTCCACTGGCGGGTGAAACTAGAACTAGGGGGCATGGCCTCAAAATAAGGGGAAGCAGATTTAGGACTGAGTTGAGGAGGAACTTCTTCACACAAAGGGTTGTAAATCTGTGGAATTCCCTGCCTAGTGAAGCAGTTGAGGCTACCTCATTGAATGTTTCTAAGGCAAGGATAAAGGATGAGTATAGCATTACAAAAGGAATAGTATAGCATTAGTAAAGGAATTAAGGGTCATGGTGAGCGGGCAGGTAAGTGGAGCTGAGTCCACGAAAAGATCACCCATGTTTTTATTGAATGGCCGAGCAGGCTCGAGGGGTCAGATGACCTATCCTGCTCCTAGTTCTTATGTTCTTATGTATGAGGTGTGGAGATCTTCAGGTTAAATCACCAGTAGACCGTTCTCCCCGTCCCAAGGGAAGAGCAGCCGATGGTCATTTGGGACGCTGGTGTCTTTACCTGCATCTGTGCTCAAACATTTTTAGCGATATCTCCTTCTCTTCCTGTTTGAAAACCGAAAGTCTCAAATTTCTCAATCGCCTCAGGGCCAGCTAGACTGAAGAGAATGGACGTTTGTTTGATAGTCAGCACCGCAGTGGATATGCCACTTTATTTTTGAACTTTGTCTAGTTACTTGTGATGTTTTCATAAAAAGCAAGTGGGTCAATGCGTGAAGTCCCTGTGCCATTCTACTAACTCCTGACACCATGCAGAAGCGCTGGAGTTTCAATAACAGCTGCCTTGGGACTAACAACAGTAAAGTTTGCTGATAATATTAAGCAGCCCTTGCACGCTGTGTGTCTATCCATGCCTGGGGTGAACTCTCGGACTGCCGACATGTGACCCCTTTTGTAGCCATGTCATTTCAGCGTCCACATGGTCCATAGAAAGTCTTGCTATCTTTTTTACATTCCGAGCTAAATTTCTCTCATTTTTTCCCCGATTAACCTTCTAATCATTCTCTGTTGTTCTTTATATTCTAATCATTTATCTTTGTGCGGTTATAAACTTCTTCCTTAATTTTGATGCTTAGTTAAGCATGGACGGTGTCTCCTCCCTTTAGACTTTTCCTTTATAGGAGAGTCACCAGTCTGGACAATGCTAGTAATTAGTTTTAAAATACTCTGAAAACTGAGGAAGTATTTTGTGATGGTCACTTGATGTTAAGACTCAGCACAACAGTGGAAAGTGAACCTGTTGGAAGCTGCGAGTAATGTTAGACCAGTTCCTATAAACTGCAATTCTACAGAGAGTGGGCCATAAGGTGTAACTGTGGAATAGGGGTCATGTTAAGGGGGGAATAGGATACCTTTTCTGAAGTTTATGTATTAGTGTTTAATCATTGTTGTTTGTTTGTTATAATAAAAGTTACGACTTGAAATCTTGTTGTGAGTTTCCTTTTAGACAGTCACTGGGAATACAAATCTCTTGTTTAAAGTTATCCGTCTTTAAGGGGATTGGAATAAGTGTTGTGACTGGACCAGTCTCACTTTTTCAGAGACAAACACAATGAGAAAAGCTGCCACACAAGTCCATAAAAAATAAATTTAGCAATTTTACCACACTGATGATGACACCTGATCTTCTGAGAAGAAATGAGACATTGAATATGAGGAAGTGAGAATTAAGTTACATATTTGTCTTGTGGCCTGGGACTTCCGTCAAGAGATGACTTTGTATTTCCTTGCTTGTTTGATTCTATGAATGCTATGAAGAGATTATCATATAGGTGGGATTGAACCTTGTTGTCCACATGATTGACTATTTGTTCCTCTTGAGCACTTGTTCTTTTGACAATGCCTTCTCCAAAGAAATTTGCATTTATAACAAAAACTTACAAAGTCAAGTAAGTCCAATTTATATAATGTGTAGCCAATAATAAATTGCATTTATCCAGTCTGTAGAAAACATTGCCAGGTGTTCACAGCAGTGTATTGAACAAGATTGCTTGCTGTGCCTCCTACAGACATAGTAAAACAAGTGACAAAAGGTTTGCTGAATTAGATACGATTTAAGGAATGCCTTAAAGCAGGAGAGAGGGGACAGCACACTGGCACAATGGTTAGCACTGCTGCCTCACAGCGCCAGAGATCAGGGTTCAATTCCCGGCTTGGGTCACTGTCTGTGTGGAGTTTGCGCATTCTCTCTGTGTCTGCATGGGTTTCCTCTGGATGCTCTGGTTTCCTCCCACAGTCCAAAGATGTGCAGGTTAGGTGGATTGGCTATGCTAAATTGCCCCTTAATGTTAGTCAGGGGGACTAGATAGGGTAAATGCATGGGGTTAAGGGGTTTGTGGTTAGTACAGACTCGATGGGCCGAATGGCCTCCTTCAGCACTGTAGGATTCTACGATTCTATTCTACCTGAACAGGCACCAGTGACTAGGGGACTTTCACAGTAACTTCATTTCAGTGTTAATGTAAGCCTACTTGTGACACTAATAATAAAACTTTAAGTTAATTTTAAAGAGGGAATTCTAGGGGCTATGTACCCTGGCAGCTAAAGACATAGTCACTAAGCGCAATCAGAGTGTCAAGGAGATCCAATCAAAATACTCCCAGATGTACATAAAAGATGCAGCCTTAGTCTCTAGTTGCTGTAAGTCACTCCAAATTGAATTTAATCTAATTATTGACTAGAATAAATAATGAACCATTAGAAATTGATGGATGGTGTTTATTTTGCTAGTGAAGATAATGCTGTACTTCGTGGGTCAAAGTTACTTTTTGAACTGTCTTGTTCACAGGAGTTATTTCAATGCCATTCGCTGAAATTGAAGAACCATTTGAAGCTTGGTACAATGCAACAGGAAAAGTCAGCCGCATTGAATACTATGATGGTATAGTTTTGATCTTTGTAAATTACTCTTTTTCTCCAGCCTCAGAATTCATTCCTGAATTTATTCTCGCAATTTCAATTAGGCTTAATTTATTCTCAAGGTGACGTTGATGAATAGAGATATTGGAAGAGATTTTGGCTTAGTTTGCCTTCGTATCCACTGGATTAGCAGTAGTAGCGGGAACATGAAGTAACAAACCGGAGTGGAAATAGATCATATGGCTCCTCGAGCCTGCTCCACCATTCCATAAGAACTAGCTACTCTTCTGCCTCTGCTCCCATTATTGCCTAATTTACTGAGAAACCTAACATCTACCTCTGCCTTAAATATGTTCAATAATGTAGCATCCACAATGCTCTGAGATAAAAAATTCCAAAGATTCACAATTCTTCCCGAATAGAAATTTCTCCTGATTTCAGTCAGAAATTTAAAGCTTATTTATTAGTGTCACAAGTAGGCAGCAATGAAGTTACTGCGAAAATCCCCTAGTCGCTACATTCCGGCGCCTGTTCGGGTACACTGAGGGAGAATTTAACATGAACGATGCACTGGACCAGCACGTAATTCGGACTATGGGAGGAAACCGGAGCACCCAGAGGAAACACGTGCAGACACAGGCAGAATATGCAGAATCTGCACAGACAGTGACCCAAGCTGGGAATCGAACCTGGGTCCTTGGGGCTGTGAGACAGCAGTGCTCTTTCCCTGAGGCTGTGCCTCCTTGTTCGAGATTTCCCAGCCAGGGGAAATAACTGTCTGTGTCTACCCTGTCAAGTCCCTTCACAGTCTTGTATGTTTCAATGAGGTCACCTCTCATTCTTCTAAATCTCACGAGTTATAGTTACAGAGCCTGGTGTTGGGAGAGGGCAATAATAAAAATCAACCTCAGCTTTTACTTGTCTCAAATGTAGGATGTTCTGGTCAATGAGAGTGTCAGTTTGAAGGAAAAAAATATATTTTTACTTTGATGACTTTAGAATTTGTAACAAAAAAATTGCTCCTTCTTTCCTTTATAATGATGTTGATGTGACTCAATATCTACACTGAAGACTGAATGTCAGTAGAAGTATGCTGACCATTGATCTGAGAGTGATTGGCTCACCGGGAAAAGGAACATTTTGTATCATCTTTATTTTAGGCCAGAAATCTTTTAATAGTTATGAAATTTAATAAAATCTTCTACCAATGTTACAGGTCAGGTTATAACTCTACAAAACGGATTTAGAAGGCCAGCTGGAATTAGTTATAAGATTTCTCCGGAAACTACAGAAACTGAAACAAATATAATGAAATGCTTCCGATTACGTGGAACTCGCTCTGATCCTATCTGTGCTCAGCCTGTTATTCCAAGGTTAAAAAATTTTCAGGTAAGGAGGTGCATTATAGAATGGAACCAGCTGAGACAAGGATTGAAGTTAGGGTTGCCAACTGTGATTAAGTGTATTCCTGAAGGCTTCATCAGATCACTTGCCCCCACACCCAAGCCATGAGTTGGCCAACACGTCCATCCTTGTGATGTACTTCCCTTTGACTTCTCTTTGCCATTTGGGAAGCAAAAAGACACATTATCCAGTTGGATGATGTTTGACTGTCAACCAATCAGCCTTTAGTTTTTCCATTTTTCATATTTTTATACCTGGTGAAGAGAAATGTTTAAAAAATGGCCAAAAAATATATATAATTTTGGATGATTTTCCTCCAGGGTGTTCTGGCAATTGATCTTCATTTTGTGGAGTGTCTGATCAATCCGAGAAGGTTGACAACTCTAATTGAAATGCTAAATACTGAGAGTAGAATGGCAGCATGTTAGACTGAGGAAGCTGTTGCTGCAAGTTTTAAGAACAAAAGAACTAGGAACAGGAGTAGGCCATCTGGCCCCTCAAGCCTGCTCTGCCATTCACTGAGATCATGGCTCATCGTTTCGTGGACTCAGCTCCACTTACCCACGTGCTCGCCATGACTCTTAATTCCTTCACTGATCAAAAAATTATCTATCCTTAAAAACATTCAATGAGGTAGCCTTAACTGCTTCACTGGGCAGGGAATTCCACAGATTCACAACCCTTTGTGTGAAGAAGTTCCTTCTCAACTCAGTCCTAAATCTGCTTCCCCTTATTTTGAGGCCATGCCCCCTGGGTCTAGTTTCACCTGCCAGGGAAACAACTTCCCTGCTTCTATCTTCTCTATTCCCTTCTATAAGATCTCCCCTCATTCTTCTGAATTCCAATGAGTATAGCCCCAGTCTACTCAGTCTCTCCTCGTAAGCCAACCCTCTCAACTCCGGAATCAACCTAGTGAATCTCCTCTGCACTCCTCCAGTGCTAGTTTATCCTTTCTCAAGTAAGGAGACCAAGTAAGAGTGCACTTATTGCAATATAGCTAAAATGTTTGATGTTGCTCCCTTGTACCAGAATAAGGTTACATAACCTTCCCAAATCTGTTTGAAATGTGTGAAACCTGAAGCAAGGGACGTATTTTTGAGAGGATGGAATTACTGGGTGGGATTTTCCAGCCACACTCACCCCAAAACCAGAAAATCCCGCCTGAGGGCAACAGACCTTTTCATGATCCACCCCTTGCCCATTCAGATTCCTGTGGCAGGCGGAACAGGAAAATTCATCCCTTTATGTATTCATTAGCCACTTGTGTGAAAGATAAGTTAAACTAATACAAAATCGTACTGAAAACTGTAACTTTACGTATACTTACTAATCTCTTAGTTCATAAAGGAAGATGACTACAAAGGAATTCCTTGCAGAGTGTGGCAAAACTCCACTACTGTCGATAACAAGAAGAACACCTACACCATGTGGGTTGCCGATACTACTGGCGGCCCTGTGCCTGTTCATTATGAAATGAACGGATATAACACCTTGTTTGGTGGACATTATGACAAATATGAAATAGATTATAATGAGTTGAAGCATTACGTGGATCCAAATGTCTTCAGAATTCCTGAAGGTAAATCATCTAGTAGACTGTTGCTGCAGATTCTTGGTGCGCTACTATTTTATGTGATCATAATTTACCTTTATTTGGTTTTAAAGGAGCCTGGGAAGAACTAACGGATTTGATCACTATTTGTTGATCTGCTTCAAAAAGCTTGACAACTGCTCAAGAAATCTTTGAAACTTCCTGTTGGTTTCCTGTTTGTGTTTAACAATTTACTCAAAACTTTGATCATTTTAATATAAGTGGCATCCTGTTTGTCACAAAGTGGCCGTGTGTTTGGTTTCTGGTGATGTTATGTCCATGTTGTATTTCCAGTTTCATGTTCAGTGACAGGAAAGAGTTTGTTTTTTTTTGAGAGGGGACAGATCAAAGCCACTGTCATTGTAGATTACGCTCTTGGACTTCTTAGTGCCCACTGAGATTCTGGAACAATTGTGCTTCAGTGCTGGAGACAGGAACCAAAGGTTGAAGTGAAAGGATTTGTAAGTAATTATGGGGCAATCCTCCCAAAAGTGCTGTATTGGTGAGAAAACTGGTCTAGATCACGACTTTTTTTTCTAGTGTAACTTCAGACCTGAATCTCCCCTACTCTGTGCAATGCAGAGGTCACAACTGAATATCGTTAAAAAACTGAGGGTGAGGGGGAGGTTGCTATTCATGCCGGAGTTTGACAGTTCTGGAACTCTGCGCATGCGCAGTGGCCTTGATCTGTCAGTCTCCCTGTTTGCTGGCAAGCTCGATCACTGGCCACCCGGAACCCCCGCAGTGCTGCTTCTCCAGCTCCCCCCCAGCATGGCCCAATCGCAGCCCCCACGACAACTCCTGGTCCAGCCCTGATCCCTCCCCCTCCCCCCAGTCCTGGAGTGCCCCAACCTCCGGCCCCCTGCACACAGTAGTGGTGGTCCCAACACCCCCTCACCCCAACAGAGCCACCCACCTCCCCACTAAACAACCCCCCACCCCTCACTACTGATGGGAGGCAGACCCTACCCCACACCACCCACTCCTCCATCCCAAGGAGGCATTTCCTCCTCACAGGACACACCACCTCCCCAGACCGTCCTGATTGCTGGCCTCCCTCCAGCCCAGACTGATCCCCAACCCCACTGCCTCGTCCCCTTGGCACTGCCCGATGCCTGCTTGGCATCAAAATGGATCTGTCACACTGTGCGCAGCATGAATCACTCATAAATTCAGTGGGTGGGGCATATTTCTGCTGGAGAGGCCGGCAGCACAGCGCTGAGTGGGCCACTGCACCAATTTGTCTGCGCGTGCACAGTGATCCTGCACTGCTGGCCTCCTGATCGCTGGCCTCCCAATCACTGGCCAGCCCTACAATTCCCACATTACTGGGTGTGCGTTCTGCTCCCTACCCCACAGTCCAATTGCCGCCCCCCCATCCATGTCTGGGCTCGCCTCTATCTCCCTCCAGTCTGGCTCAATCTCCCCAACCCCCTGCCCCCTGGCAGTCCGACCCAGCCCAGCCCCAATCATTGCCTCCCTCCCTCTGTCACTCAGCCTAACTGCAGAGTGGCAGCGGCGCTCCCCATCCCCACCAATCTATATTATTAAATGTTTTCTTTATTCATCGGTGGGACACGGGTGTCACTGGCCTGACAACATTTATTGCACATCCCAAGTTGCTCTTGAGAAGCGCAACTAGCTGGGGGGAGGGTGGTGGGTGGGTGGGTCAAGCGACAATACCACTACCCCACCAGCTCCCCTATTTTTCTGTGACTCCTCCTTAAATTGTTCTGTCCATTTTATAATTACCAACTCCTCCGCCCTGCCACCATCTCATTAGCTCAAACATACAGAATTTATGTCATCGTAATGTCACAATATCATTCTTAATATTTTAGAAGAATACCAACGCCAACTAAACAATAGCTTGCAGGTGGGGGTGGGGATGGAGTGGAAGATACGTAGAGGTGTGCGGTTGGCTCCCATTGGGGTTGGGGGGCAGGGGAGGGAAACCCCATAATTCCTGGGAGCTCTGTTCCTGATGGAGAGACTCCTCATTGGGAAATGGGGAGCTGCTGTGAGCCCTTGTCTTCCATCCATCTTTGTAGCTGGTGACCCCTCCAGTGTGACCCTTATCTTGCCCTTAACTAACCTTGGCCTGTGGTCCCTTGGCGATTCTAGTCCTCACCCAAGATGCACCACCAGCAACAGTCACCACTCCCATTGGCATCTGTCTGTAATGTAGAGCTGTCAGCTCCTGATTGGCTATCAGCTGTTGTATGGGGAGTGAGGAGGTGGACAATTTCAGTCACTGCTATCCTAAATCCCAGGGATTGCCTGGAGCTGGCAATTTACTCAATTCTTTTGGGCCTCCCCCATGGGTCTCCCAGCAATATCCAACCAGAGGTGGAATCCCTAAAATCAACATTAAATCCTCACCAATGAATAATTATTGGACATTGGCGTAATTTTTAAAAATTATTACAGGTATATCATGTGAAAATTTATCTGAGCTTTCACCTGAACACAGAATTCTGGCAAATCCCATTCAGGATTTAATTGATAACTACATGGATGACAGGACTAACAACATGTTCCAGTATTACAAGAAGCAATTTAATAAAGACTATGGGAACAGTAACAAGGAGCATGAGATAAGAAGAGCCACTTTCACTCACAACATGAGGTAACGTTTATTATCATTTTACAAAGCATGATTTCACAAATGTTTATTGTGGAAGAGGGGCTGGGATAGAATTGTTTAACCTGTCGGGTCACCGCAGATACAGTAGCATCAAGGTACCACACCGTGGACTCCCAAAAGCCTGGCCCAATGATCTGGAGACACAAGTTCAAATCCCACCAGACAGCTGGAGAATTTAAATTTAATTAATCAAATGAATCAGGAATTATTAAGTTGGCATCACTGATGATTTTCGTGAAACTCTTGGATTGTCAAAAAGGAACATCTGGTTCACTAATATTCTTCAGGAAAAGAAATCTGCCATCTGAATCCAGTGTAACCTGTAAGTGTACCAGTGGATGTGGTTTATTTAGACTTTTAAAAGGCTTTCAATAAGGTTTCACATAGCAGATACTATATAAAGTTAAAATATATAGGATTGCAGGTAATCTCTTGAGATGAACAAAAAGCTGTCTAGCGGAGAGGAAGCAAAGAGTTGGCATAAATAGGTGTTTTTCTGATTGGCAGTTAGTGACTAGTGGGGTTCCGCAGGGATCTGTGCTAGAACCCCAACAGTTTACATTAAATATTAATGATTCGGAAGAGGGAGCTTAATGTATTATCTCCACATTTGCAGATGACACAAAGTTGGTGGGAGGGTGAGCTGTGAGGAGGATGCAGAGATGCTTCAGCATGATTTGGATAGGCTGAGTGTGTGGGCACTGCATGGTAGGTGTAGTACAATGTGGATAAATGTGAGGTTATTCACTTTGGTAGCAGTAATAGGAAGACAGATGATTACTTGAATGGGTGCAAATTGAGAGAAGTGGATACTCAGTGAGACCTTGGAGTCCTCATGCATCAGTCGCTGAAAGTAAACACGCAGGTACAGCAGGCAGTAAAGAAGGCAAATGGTATGTTGGCCTTCATAGTGAGAGGTTTTGAGTACAGGGATAGGGATGTTTTGTTGCTTTGTATAGGGCGTTGATGAGGCCATATCTGAAATATTGTATGCAGTTCTGGTGTCCTTAACTGAGGAAAGATGTCCTTGATATAGAGGGAGTACAGAGAAGGTTTCCTAGGCTGATTCCTGGGATGGCACGTCTGTTATATGAGGAGAGACTAAGTCAGTTAGGATTATATTCACTGGAGTTTAGAAGAGTGAGAGAGGATCTCATAGAAATTTATAACATTCTAACAGAGTTAGAGTAGGTTCAGAAAGAATGTTCCCAATGGTGGGAGAATCCAGAACTGGGGATCATAGTTTGAGGATAAGGGGTAAACCTTTTAGAACTGAGGTGAAGAGAAATTTATTCATCCAGAGTGTGGTGAATGTGTGGAATTCACTACCACAGAATGTAGTTGAGGCCAAAACATTGTGTGATTTCAAGAAGAAATTGCCTGAGACTAATGTGGAGGCAGGTTCAATCAAGGCACTCAAGAGAAAATTGAACTATCTGATTTGGAAGAAAGCACAGGATTATGGGGAGAAAGTGGGGGTGTTGGTAACAGTGGGTGAATTGTTCCTTCAGAGAGCCAGCGTAGAGATGAAGGGTTAAATGGTGACCTTCTGTGCTGTAGCCATTCTGTGATTCTGTAGACACTTGGAAGCTGTACTTGACATGTGGCAGCATTGACATCATTGATTGGAAGAAGCTTGCTTCCAATTGTTCAAAATGACAACAACCTGTCCATCAGGCTGCATTGTTTCCAGTCACAATGTGCAGGCTTTTGCAGCCCTTCCTGTTGGTGGGATCTTCTGGACTCGCCAAAGGTGACCCCCCCAATAGGGGTCCCCAGCGCCACAGTCAATGACTACGCAATTGGCCATTGACTTCGGCAAGACCAGAAGTTCTGCTGGCGACCAATAGAGAGCCGCATCTGCTGCCAGAAAATGCCAGCAAATATTAATAATGAGACCATGCGGCAGCAGAGAAGAAAAGGAAGCAGAGCACGCACTCTGAATCCCATTACCTTAAAGAATGTGTTGCACCGTTTGTCCAAAGATGCGTAGGTCGAAGAGGAGGGAACTCTCCCCAGGTCTCCAATGGTTGCTGGTAATGGGACAATCTCATTAGTGGCACTGCCTGGAGTTCAAACAAACTCTGGCCAACCCTTGGCTCACTTGCCTGCTTATTTGGGTCAAAGCCATTCAACCCTCACATGCATCTAACTGACATAAATATATTAACAAAAACAAGGTGGACCTAGGGAAAAGAAACTAACTACAAAGGGGTTCTCCTACATCTTTCACAGCTTTTGCTTTGTAGAAGTCGTTGCTTTGTTTCTTAACTCTCTAAGGCCAATTTTCTGAGTGTTTTTCATCAGCATAGTGATTAAAAATTAAAAGAACCACTAAAGATATTTTAATTGTCAGCTTTGGGTTTTAGTTGCTCTTTTCCTGCTTTTGGAGAACTGTGAAGCATCCAGATAACTTTTCAGCAAAATAAATGTAACGTTTCAATGTAACTTACAATTAGTAACGTCAGGAAGAATTCATTTAGTGTTTACAGTGTTGCAAAATTGTTATTTTCACATGATAGTTCTGCTCGAGATCATTTATACTGCCAAAACAGGTCTACACCAAGGTCCCAATTTCAGTTCTCATTATAGAGTCCAAACTGTTTTCAATATCCCCCGGTTATATTTTCCACCATAAAGAATCTGATGATTTAATCTGGTACTGCCACTGTTTCAGCTTTTGATACTAGCAGTACTGAAATCTAATCGAATGGTAACTATTAACCCTAACGTTATTTTAAACCCATAAGACATAGGAACAGACATAGGTCCATGAGTTTGCTTTGCCATTCAGTGAGATCATGAAGGATATGATAAAATGATCTTCAACTCCACTTTCTCATCTTATCCCCAAACCTCTTGATTAAACATCTGTCAAAGAATCATGTAAGTGATGAATCATTTACAAGGCACTCCGATGTGTCCTTATGGTGGTGCATTTGGCAATGCAGAACCAGGTATATTCCAGTCAGGTCTCTTGTTCACATCGATTTAGTGCATCTCAGGGTGACAGAAATGCCTCGATTGGTTTCAATGTCCTGGGGATTGGGAGGTGGAATCATCAAGGTGGTCGTTCCTGACCCCCCTGTTCTGGCTGAATGAATGTTCCTCATGATCGTTAGGTTGACATGTGACAAATTATCTCTTGGGCAAAAGTACCAGATGATTATTTGTACCCAGGGGATAATGATGCTTAAGATATTAAACCAAAACCTGATTCAGAGTCTGGGTTATCAGATTACTCCTATGTTGTCTAAATCAATTAACCAATTAAACTAAATCAAATAAACTGAGGGACAAATTAAAGGGGCAGCTTCTGCCGTATCTATGTAACCTATATAACTATTCACCTAACAAGTTATACAACAAGGCAGGTTTGATGAGAATTGCAGAGTTTTAACACATGCTGCCCTGGCTGGGAGGAGATGTTAATCATGTTTTTTGATGGAAGGACATTAAACAAACCCAGTATCAAATGGGCGCAGTCAGCCCTTTACACCTTTTGTGGTATGTTCTTTTGTCTTAAATATGTTTCTTTTCCAGATACATCCATTCAATGAATCGGAAAAACCTAAGCTACAAAATGGAAATTAACCACTTTGCTGACCGATTGGGAGAGGAGATGTCAGTTCTGAATGGAAGATTCAGGAATAGCACATTAAACAAGGGACATCCCTACCCTGCACATCTTTACCGGTCAATTGTGCCACCCCCCAGTGTGGACTGGAGGTTACATGGTATGGGAATTTTTCCCCTTGCACAGCTTTTGTATAGTCTTTGCTTGTAAGCATTGGAATTATTGCTAGTTACCAAATAATGTTTTGGAGTCTCTTTTGAAAATTGAGCAGTAAATATACTTGTGTAAAAGTTGAGTTTTTGAGCCCAACGTTTTAGGTCAAAAATCTTAGGATCAACTTTTATGCAGATGGATGTTTTTGAGGGTATGATGTCACCAGGGGCTGTGAGTTGGAAGAATAGTTCTTGACATAAGATAGCCACAGGAAATCAGTCTGGACCCTCTTTTTGTGTTCAACCAAATATTCAAAATCAACTTAACTTAGGGACAATTCAAAAAGGGCAGCTCCCTAAAAGGGGCGGAACCGCCCAAAACAAAAAACATAGGAAACTTAAAACATCAAATTAAAATGTGATTAAAGGGGTCAATAATACACCCTAGCTCCTGCGATGCCCAGCAGGCACAGACGGCATCAGTGATGCCCTTGGACACCGCCATGTTCCCTTTCCAGGGACACCCGGCCGTGAAGGAAATCAACCTGAAGATAACATGGCGTACTGATGGAAAACCCCGATCAGAAATCAGTGCAACTGGGATCAGCTGTGTAGTCTTGCTAAATGACGTGAGCAGGGCACTAAGTCCTACCAAAGCAGAAATCAACTTGGTGAGTGTGAGGAGGGTGCTTTAGACAGTGAAGAATTTACTGTGTGTGTATGTTGCTGACTGTGAACTGCACAAAAACCTCGGATGTGGATTGAACTTTGCCTGTAGAAGAAACTGCTCTGCTAATCTGACCCTCTTCATCTGTGTTTTGACCTTACTTCTGCCTTGCCCTCCTGAAGGACTGTTGGTGTCATATACTGTGTTGAGTTTCCCCTGGGAAACAGATTAGCTGTCCAGATTTAAATAAGGATATAATGTGCATAAAGTTAGGCTCAAAGAAAAGCTAGGTGTTTATTTCCTTTTCTGTTTTGCTGAGTTTCTGAAGACCTTTAAATAAATGTTCATTTTTTTCTGTATTTGGACGACTGTGTGAGCTATTGAACTAAGTGAACTCCACCCCACCAATCACAATCCTTTGTCCCTTGCAGCATCACTTCAGCCCATAAAGACTGCCACCATGGAATAAAATGAACATGTATAACCCTAAATAATGCATATTAATTCTCTAACATTACAAACTAAATACATTTCATCCAACACAATTTAAATATTACCATAACAAATTAACTACAATAATCCACATTGAAATCCTTCAAAATCTCTGATCACCATCTGAATCACTAAACAATTTGTCTCCACAACCTGGTTGGAAAACATCACCATGTGTACTTTCTTCATCAGTGGTATCTTTTGCATCATCATTCCAGAATTAGTTGTCCTTATTAGCATCAAGAGCTTTCAATATTCCATATTTTAATAATTTAGTTTGGCAATATTGGGATTAAGTTAATTTCACATGTCAATGACCCATTCATACAATGCTATTAGCTGGTGTATGCTTATTTCCAGTTTTAGTGAGTAATTTTTCATTTTCTTAATAGCATTGGCAGCTTTGATGTACTGTGTTGCATTGTGGAGTATTTTCGTGTGAATATAATCTTTTCTAATCAGAACTATGGGCTTGGATGAAATGAGTGCCATCAAGCTGTTTCACACCTTCAAACATTGTGCTTGACCATCCAAGGACAGGGCAGAACAGCAGGAAATAATTGCCATGTCGTTGTTTTTGGATCACACATGAACAAGGTTTGATCATTTCCCAGATTAGGAATGTTTTCTCTTTGCATCATTCTCTTGCTCTCAAACTTCCTTTGATCTATTTCTTGCAACTGCTGTTGTCAACCGTGCCTTACTTGTGAACATGGACGAAGCCT
The DNA here is from genome assembly GCF_965287045.1 of Carcharhinus amblyrhynchos. NCBI lineage: Eukaryota > Metazoa > Chordata > Chondrichthyes > Carcharhiniformes > Carcharhinidae > Carcharhinus > Carcharhinus amblyrhynchos. Next base: position 43,356,510 of record NC_137347.1, read on the forward strand.
TTCTGAAATATGTCTTTGGGGAAAGTTGTGTGCTTGAATATCACCATCAGCTTTCATTTTGTATTATCCACCACATAAGATGGAAGCACTGTGAGCCGTTTCTTCTCACAGCCAGTTGCCTTTACAAGGATGTTCTTTTACATCAATCTTATTAAATGCTCTTGTTTGCTGTCCTGCGTTTCAACCATGGTTCCAGTGAAGACCAATTGAAATGTGTTCCTCTTTTGATACTGGATGAGAAGATGGAATTTGAGTATTTTATTGACAAGTTCAGGTAGCAAGGGGTGTGAAATTTTCATTTTCTGGTGGGCTACTAAATCATGCCTTTACGTGAACTTTGTGCACTGGCCTTGGATTCTGAAATATCACCTTTCTTCAATTCTCTGAAGAAAGAGAATTCTCCCATCGGAATTCTCCCGTCCCGCCCGCCACTGAAATTTTAATGGGCTCGTTGCAGACAATGTGAAACTCAATTGACATTCCGCCCAGTGTGTCAGTCGACTCCAAGATTTTGCTGATGCTCATTAATCCATTCTGTCACTTTTTTCTCCATTTTAAAATGAGTTGCTCATTTGTCATTCTTTCTCAAAGGCATCATGATAGATCACATGTCACACGTTAGTCTTGTGGCACAGTGGTTAGCACTGCCACTTCACAGCACCAGGGACCTGTGTTCGATTCCTGGCTTGGGTCACTCTCTGTGTGGGGTTTGCATGTCCTTCCCATATCTGCATGGGTTTCCTCGCGGTGCTCCAGCTTCCTCCCACACTCCAAAGATGTGTGGGTTAGGTTGATTGGCCATGCTAAATTGCCCCTTAGTGTCAGGGGGTTAGTAGGGTAACTAAGTAGAATTATGGGGATAGAGCCTGGGTGGGATTGTGGTTGGTGCAGACTCAATAGGTGAAATGGCCTCCTTCTGCACTGTAGGGATTCTATGATTGGCTGGAAGATTTCCACTAGAATTGGCAAAGGGAAATCTAAAGATGTATGTCTTTAAATTAATGGATCTCAGTAATTACCAGTAAGCAACTAATAATCTCAGCAGTTTGATTCCTGACAAACAATGGCCAACTTTACATGAGGTATGAAAAAGATATTTTTAGGCTAAATGTCGTGGATCAACTTTTATAGCGAGTATGGTAATTTTTATCAACTGTAGATAATGATAGGTATTAAAGTTTGATCATATACGGTCAATGCTACAAATATTTTGAGTAAATTTCTTCTGCTAAGGTTATTGAGCTTGGTATCAGAGTATCAAAGCAGAAGAGCACTATCCATTGAATAATGTGTCCTAATATATCTAAAACTTCTCACTTTCACAATGCTGATTAATTTAATGATCACTTGCCTTTTTAAGAACAAAGTGCTGTCATTAATTGCTGTATTAATAACATTTTTAACTTATCATACAGCTTTTTGTTATGACGTGAAGTTGTCAATACTTTCAAAAGGGTTCCTGACTTCAGATTTGACTGCCCAATGGTTTATGACTCCTCTGAGACTCTGTGAACCACGTCTCCTTAAGAAGTCAACCTGATGCCATCAAAACTGCCCAGGGTTTGAAATGCCCACTCCACAATGTAGCCAGAATTTCAGGAGTCCATGTGAGGCCTCACTACCCGGATCCATATTCCACACTACTGACAACTTCTGGTGACAGCAATTGGGGCTGGACTCCCTGTAATAGGCTTCACTGCCATTTTTAAAGCCCATCCATCTCTGTTCCAAACATGATGGAAGATATGAAAATCCTACCTTGGGTTTCCTTGCTGTTCTTTGGCGTTTCGTGATGGATTGCACTTCAGTCGGTAACTCTATCAGGAGCCCCAGCGCCTGACTCATTGACTGCAGGTAGAGACAGTGGACTGAGAAGGTGTATGATTCATTGCCCTGTTTTCTTTGGTCCCTCTTTTCTTCAGCTGTGCTTTCCGTTTCTGCTCACCACTTCCATTGTCCTTCCCCAAACAGTCAGCCTCCAACCATTACAGCTATCAGTGACCTTCTGCTTAGTATTTGGATCGGGTACTCAAATTCTTCATATTAATTTGTCCAGAGGTAAATTAAACATTTTTGAAGTGTGAAATTTGCAGTAAGTTAAGAAATTGTCTGGCAGTATTCTGACATATTCAACTTATCGAAAGGAAAGATTTATGAAGTTTTTGAATCATCTTTTGTCTCCCAGGTGCTGTGACCCCTGTGAAAGATCAAGCTATGTGTGGATCCTGCTGGAGTTTTAGCTCAACTGGTGCTCTAGAAGGGGCATTCTTCCTGAAGGTGAATGACGTGCTTGGAAGTCATTACAATAGTTATTGTAGGATAACCCAGTGTAGGAGAACCCTTCAATTTGATCCATTCTCTGCTAGTTCCCCAAAGCAAGAAGTTACATCATCAGATGAGTGCTAATGCACTGAGTGCCACTCACTTGAAACCTCATGATTCCAAATAAACCTGTTGGACTTTAACCTGGTGTTAAGACTTCTTATTGTGCCCACTCCAGTGCAATGCTTGAATCTTCACATCATAATTCCCCAAAGCTCAGCAAATTCTTCTGGCTTTACAAAAATTGGGAAATGAGTGAAACATCAAAGCAAAACTTTGCTCTTACAGATGGCATGATCTGAAGGGACAATATTCATGGCCTGAACCAGTAGTGGACAACCTGTGACCCGGGGGCCACATATGGCCCAGTGTTCTGATCGGCCCACAAGACATTTTGTTGACTGTTGCCCATGCAGTGTTACCACATAGTGCTGATTTCCATCTGCAATCTGCATAGTTTTTTCCGACCAGTATGACTAAAGTGATTTGAATGTAAAGCAAGGGCAAGTGAAGGGAAGTGAGGTGTTCACGTAATGAGAGCCGTGCGCTCCCTGACTCCAAAGTGAGAATATTCTTTTGTTTTTACCAAAGTTGATAATTCTCTTAATATATGAAGAAAGAAGCATTTTCAATAACTTCTTAGTTATTGGAAGTCCACTTCCCACAATTCCCATGGCGGGGGCGGGGGGAAAACAGGAAAATACCCCTCGTAGTCTTTTTTTTTCTGGTCTATCTTTGAATAAGTCACATGAAGAGACAGAATTGAATTAAACCAAAAGCTCAATACTGTGCATGCAATGAACATTTTTATTCCTTTTATGTTAGCATAAAATAGCACGGACAGTATTCCCTCTGGGATCCAGCCCACCCCCACCTGGTGGGTGCCAATAAAGGTGGGAAACAGAAGAAGTTCTCACCCTTGATTTTGGACAGGATGGGCAAGAGATGCCTCAATCAAACTGCCACTTCAGACTGGGAGAGCCCTTGTAACTGGGATGTTGTGTTCTGCAGCACTATGCTAAATGTGATATATTTCAAACAGATCTAGCAATTTAAAAACCTATGAGGCACTGTGGGCCATCAGGCGCAGCAGAATTGTACCCCACCACAATCTGTAACTTCATGGCTCACCATATTCCCCACTCTACCATTACCATCAAAACAAGGGATCAATCCTGGTTCAGTGAAGAGTGCAGTCAGAAATGCTGTAAATAGAACAAGGCATATCTAAAAATGAAGCATCAACCTGATGAAGTTACAATACACGACTTCTTGCATGTCAAACAGCATAAACAATCGGTGATAGAAGAGCTAAGTGATTCCACAACCAACGGATCACATTTAAGCTCTGCAATTCGGCCACATGTAGTCATGAATGATGGTGACAATTAAATTAAACAACTAACTTCAGGATCCACATACCACCCTGATTTGGAAATATACCACTGTTCCTTCACTTGTTGCTGAGTCAAAATCCTGCAACTTCCTCCCTGTGGGTGTAGCTACTCAGCATGAGCTGTAACGTTTCAAGAAGGCAGCTCATCACCACCTTCTGAAGGACAATTAGGAATGGGCAATAAAAATGCTGGCCTAGACAGTGACGCCCACATTTCAAGAATAATCTTTAAAAGTCAATCTATTAACATGCATTGAAATGACTTGGATGTTTTGAATAATCATTAACAAAGCTGTTGCTGAAAACTTAAATTCAATACTTTGTTTCTTTTCAGACAGGAAATTTAGTTCTGCTTTCTCAACAAATGTTGGTCGATTGCACATGGGGATTTGGAAATGCTGCATGTGATGGGGGAGAAGAATGGCGGGCATTTGAATGGATCTTGAAACATGGTGGAATTGCTACTGCAGAGTCATATGGCTCTTACTTGGGACAGGTCAGTATTATGGAGTTAACTGATAAGTTTGGTTTCTGCCAAATTGTACTAAAAAGCAACATTGGTTCTGAAGCAACATAAATTCCTTAAATTCAGAACTGAATCTCTGTACCCAGAAACTCAGATACTTGTCTAACTGCTGTCCCTTGATGCAGGTTACAGGCAGCAAGGTGAAAATTAGATGGCCAACTTTACTTCTCGACTGATTCCTGGGATGAGGGAGTATCTTATGAGGAAAAGTTGGACCTATTGGGCCCCATATCCTTTGGCGTTTAGAAGAATGTGAGGTGATCTTATCAAAACATATAAGATACAAAAGTACAAATTAAGAGCTGGAGTAGATCCTTTGAGCCTGCTCTGTCGTTCAGTAAGATCATGGCTGATCTGATTGTGGCCTGCTAACATATTCTCTCTACCCCGGTAGTCTTTGACTCCTTTGTTAGTCAGAAATCTATCTGCCTCTGCCTTAACAATATCAATTGACCCTGCCTCCACCGCTCTCTAGAGAGTTCCAGAGATTCACAACTCTCTGAGAGAAACCAATTCTTCTCATAATCTTAAATAGGCAATCCCTTATTTTTAAACTGTCTCTCCCAGTTCTAGTCTCTCCCAGAAGAGGAAACATCCTTTCAGTTGCCACCCTGTCAAATACCCTCAGGATCTTGTATGTTTCAGTAAAATCACCTCTCATTCTTCTAAAGTCCAATGGATACAGGCCTTTCCAACCTTTTGTCATAAGAAAACCCCTCACCTCAGAGATCAGTCAAGTCCTTCTCCGAACTGCTTATAACTCATTTATAACCTTTCTTAAATAAGGAGACCAAAACTGTATACAGATGTGGTCTCACTAATGTCCTGTACAACTGTAGCAAATTTTATATTCCATTTCTCTTGGAACAAAGTACAGCATTCCATTTATCTTCCTAATAACTTGCTGCACCTGCATACTAACTTCCTGATTCATGTACCAGGGCACCCAGATCCCTCTGTAGCCCAGAGTTTTGTAATCTTTCTTTGTTGAAATAATATAAAGTTTTTCTATTCTTCTAAAGTGGACAAATTCACTTTTTTTTTTCCATATTATACTCCATCTGCCAAATTTTTGCCCTATCTGTGCCTTAACCTATCAATGTTCCTTTGAAACTCCTTATGTCTTCCTCACCACTTACTTTCTTATCTATCTATGTGTCATCAGCAAAGCTAGCAACCATACATTTGGTCTTTTCATCCAAGTCACTGATATAGGTTATAAATTAGTTGAGGCCCCACTGATCCCAGTAACCACTCTATTTGTCAAATCTTACCAACCTAGAAATGACCCAGCAATGCCTACTCTCTTTTATCCAATATTTTACTCCTACACAATTAACTTTGCATAGTAATCTATGATGTAGAATCTTGTCAAGTGCCTTCTTTTAGGGGGCTTAATAAAGTGGATGCTGAAAGGATGTTCCCCTTTAATTGTGGGAGAGATCACAACTCAGGGACAGTTTTAAATGAAGGGGTCAGCCACTTAAAATGTTAACGAGGAGTTTTTTTTTTCTCTGAGGGTTGTGAGTCTGTTGAACTCTCTTCCCCAGAGAATGTTCAAGGCAGTGTCATTGGACATTTTAAGGCAGAGTAGATTCTTGTCTAACAAGGGAAATCAAAATGTAATGGGCATAGGCATGAGGCCACAATCAGATCAGCCATGATCTTATTGAATGGCAGAGGCTTGAGTGGCTGAAAGTCCTAATCCTGCTCCTGTTTCATATGTTTGGATGTACATACATTCTATTTACTGTGACTGAACATTGCTGTGTGAAATAATGTTGCATGTTAACGTTGGAAATGGAAGAACTTTTGGGAAATTTTGATTTACTTTTAAATGTTAGGGAAAGTATGATTTAAGCTAATAATTATTTTCAATAAATTCACCAGGTCTGTGAGATTTTACTGATTTGCTGCTTTTCAAAGATATGTGCTCGAGTACCTAACACTCAGAAAACATCTACTTTCTAAGCAGTAACCTCTTGTCACCTATTGAGTGGAAACAAGGATTTTTCAAAATATTCTTCGGAGCTGCCTGACACCAATCCTATAATTAATTATGGTATTAGCATAATAGAGAGGGATGACGTAAGTTTAGGACAGCAGATGCGGAAGTAGTTTAGGTAGAGATGAGGAATGATGAAGGCAAAAGGTCACGAGTGGGATAGTGTACAGGCCCCCCGAACAGTAATCACGTGGTGGGATGGAATATAAAGGAAGAAATAATGGGAGCTTGTCATAAAGGTATGACAATAATCATGGGGGATTTTAATCTACATAAAGATAGGCAAAATAAAATGGGTAAATTAGTCTAGCTGAGGAATTCATAGAATGTTTTTAGGATAGTTTCTTAGAACAGCAAGTTCTGGCATGTATCAGAGAACATCAAATGTTAGACTTGATATTGCGCAATGAAATAGGATTAATTAATGACCTCATAGTGATAAGAACATAAGAAATAGGAGCAGGAGTCGGCCATCTGGCCCTTCGAGCCTGCCCCGCCATTCAATAAGATCATGGCTGATCTGTCGTGGCTCAGTTCCACATTCCCGCCCTCACCCCATAACCCTTAATCCCCTCTCTTATCAAAAACCTATCAACCCGCGTCTTAAAAATATTTAGCGAGGTAGCCTCCACCACTTCAACGGGCAGAGAATTCCAGAGATTCACCACCCTTTGAGTGAAGAAGTTCCTCCTCAACTCCGTTCTAAACCGCCCCCCTTTTATCTTGAGGCTGTGCCCCCTAGTCCTACTGTCCTTTCTGAGCGGGAAGAGTCTCTCCACCTCTATCCTATCCATCCCATTCATCATCTTATACGTCTCAATGAGATCTCCCCTCATTCTTCTAAACTCTAACGAGTACAAGCCTAGTTTATTCAGCCTCTCCTCGTAGCTCAACCCCCTCAACTCCGGCATCAGCCTAGTAAACCTCCTCTGCACTCCCTCCAAGGCCAAAACATCCTTGCGTAAGTACGGCGACCAAAACTGCACACAGTACTCCAGCTGCGGCCTCACCAATGCCCTATATAGCCGCAGCAAGACCTCCCTACTTTTATATTCAATCCCCCTCGCGATGAAGGCCAGCATCCCATTCGCCTTCCTGACCACCTGCTGCACCTGCAAGCTGGGTTTTTGCGACTCATGCACAAGGACCCCGAGGTCCCTCTGTACCGTCGCCTGCTGCAGTTTTTTGCCACGTAAGTAATAATCCTTCCTACCATTATTCCTACCAAAGTGGACCACCTTGCACTTGCCAACATTAAATTCCATTTGCCAGTTCCTGGCCCATTCGCCCAGCCTGTCTCGATCCTTCTGTAGACTCTCCACACCCTCCGTGCAATTTGCCTTTCCACCAATCTTGGTGATGGTGCCTCCAGGTAGAAGCAATCATAATACGATTGAAATTTACAATAGGTTTGAGGGAGAGAGGAGTGGACAGAGTATTTTAAATTTAAATAAGGGCAATTATGAGGGCATGAAAACAAAGCTGACTAAAATGAACTGGCAAATTAGGTTACAGAATAGGTCAATATAGATACAGTGGCTGACATTTAAACGGATATTTCAGAATATACAAGAATATACAGAATACATTTATTCCAATGAGAAGGAAAAATTCCAAAGAGAGGACCCACCATCTGTGGTTAACTAAAAAAGTTAAAGATAGTATCAAACTTAAAAAAAAAACAGGTAATTGAGTTAAAAATGGGTGGTAGGTCAGAAGATTGGACAGAATATGGAAAAAAAAAGCAAAGGATGACCTATAGATTAATCAGGAGATAAACATTTAGGGCCCAATTTTACCATTGCTTAGTAAAGTCAGGCGTGAGGTAAATAGTGCAATCAGCACCCACGTCCACGCAGATGCCCATTTTACCAAGACCCAAAAGTGGCCATGATCCAAACTGTGCCTCACATGAATGCAACAGTGATTTAAATGCGTTTGCATGCATTTAAGTTGAATTAATGGGCAACTTTACCAGCATTTCCCACTCTACCATCATGTTCGTGCATCCAGATTCGGCACGAGACAGACAGGCTTTGTGCAAGGGAAATAATGTTTAATCAATATGTTGGAGTTCTTTGAAGAATTTGATTTATTATTGTCACATGTGTTAGTATACAGTGAAAAGTATTGTTTTTTGCACGCTAAACAGACAAAGCATTCCCTTCATAGAGAAGGAAAGGAGAGAGTGCAGAATGTAGTGTTACAGTCACAGCTAGGGTGTAGAGAAAGATCAACTTAGTGTGAGATAGGTCCATTGAAAAGTCTGACAGCAGCAGGGAAAAAGCTATTCTTGAGTTAGCTGGTACGTGATCTCAGACTTATGTATCTTTTTTCCGATGGAAGAAAGTGGAAGTGAGAATGTCCAGGGTGCGTGGGATCCTTAATTATGCTGGCTGCTTTGCCGAGACAGCAGGAAGTGTAAATAGAATCAATGGATGGGAGGCTGGTTTGCCTGATGAACTGGGCTTCATTCATTTTGTATTTTCTTGTGGTATTTGGACAGAGCAGGAGTCATACTAAGCTGTGTTACAACGAGAAAGAATGCTTTCTATTGTGCACCTGTAAAAGTTGTTGAGAGTCGTAGCTGTCATGCCAAATTTCCTTAGTCTTTGAGAAAGTAGACTTTCTTAACTACAGTGACGGCATTTGGGGAGGGTGGGACCAGATCAGGTTGTTGGTGACCATTTCTACTTCATCCCCATTGACGTAGATAGGGACATGTTCTCCATTACACTTCCTGAAGTCGATAACAATCTCCTTTGTTTTGTTGACATTGAGGAGAAATGATTGTCACCGCACCAGTTCACAAGATTCTCTCTCATTCCTGTATTCTGTCTCATCATTATTTTGAGATCCAACTCACTGCAGTGATGTCACCAGCAAACTTGAAAATCAAGTTGAAGGGGAATGTGGCCACATAGTCATTGGTGTATAAGGAATATAGTAGGGGGCTGAGGACACAGCCTTGTAGGGCACCGATTTGACGATGATCATGGAGGAGGTGTTGTTGCCTGTCCTTACTGATTGCGATCTGTGGGTTAGGAAGTTCAGGATCCAGTCGCTAAGGGAGTAAAAAGTAACACATGCTGTCGATAAATGAGAACCAGTGAATGTACTTTATTTAGATTTTCAGAAGACATTTTGTAAAGTGTGACATCAAAAATTATTGTGAAAAATAATGGATAGAATGAATGGATAAAAGATTGGCTAGCTAGAGAATTGACATGAACGGATATCTTTCTAGTTGGCAAGATATAATGAGTGGCTTGCCACAGGAGTCACTGCTGTGGCCCTAACTGTTTACAATTGATATAAATGACTTGGATGAAAGAACCAAAGGAACTTGTCACCTTATTTGTTGTTGACACATTTGTAGATGGGAATATAGACAGTTTATGTGATTGGGCAAAACCTGGCAAATAGAGTATTACATGGAAATGTATGAAATTGTCTATTTTGATTAAAAAAAACATTATTTAAATGATGAGAGATTGCAGAACTCTGAGATGCAGAAGGATCTCGGTGTCCCGGTTCATCAATCGCAAAATTGTTAGTATGCAGGTACAGCAAATAATCAGGAAAGCTAATAGAATGCTATTATTTATTACAAGGTGAATGGAATAGGGAGGTTATGCTTCAATTACACAGGCATTGGGGAGACCACATTTGGAGCACTGTGAACGCTATTAGACTCCTTATTTAAGGAAAATGTAAATACATTGGACGCAGTTCAGAGAAGGTTTACTCAACTGATATCTGGAATGGGCAAAGATTTACTTATTAATGTCACAAGTAAGCTTAGAAGTTACTGTGAAAATCCCACACGACACTGAGGGAGAATTTAGGTTGGCCAATACACCTAACTTTTGGACTGTGGGAGGAAAACAGAGGACCTGGAGGAAACCCCATGCAAACACAGGGAGAACGTGCAGACTCTGCACAGACAGTGACCTAAGCCAGGAATCAAACCCAGGTCCCTGGCACTCTGAGGCAGCACTGCTAATTACCGTGTTGCAGTGTCACATATTGTTTTATGGGGAAAGGTTGGACAGGCTTGGCTTGTATCCATTGGAGTTTAGAAGAGTAAGAGGTGACTAGCTTGAAACATATAAGGGATGTTAACAGGGCCGATGCAGAATGAATGCTTTTTCTTGTGGAAAAATCTACTATTATGAGTCACTGTTTAAAAATGAGTGGTTGCCCGTTTAGGACAGAGGTGAGGGGAATTTTCTTCTCTGAGGGTTGAGTGTCTTGAAACTCTCTCTTTAAAAGGCAGAAGAATCCTTGAACCTTTTTAAGGCAGAGGCAGATAGATGCTTGATTAGCTGTAAGGAATGGAGGGTGGTAAAAGGTTATTGGGAACATGGAGTTGAGGTTGAAATCATATCAGCCAATGATGTTATTGCATGGTGGAGAAGGCCTGAAGGCCAAGTGCCCTATTCTTGCTTCTTATTCATATCCCAGATGCTTTGAACAATGGTGAATTTTCTTGTGATGAAGGTGGTAATGTCATGGTGAAATCAGCTGGATATTTAAGAATATTGATCCAGTTACACTGAAGTTATGGCAATATGTATAGCCAACTCAGGTTGTTGCTCGATCTGAAGAAGATAAATGTTGCAAAGAAGTGTGGTGCGAACAAAATAATCTTGGTGAATTGTTGCAGTACATTTTATAGATTCGTGAATGGGGTGAATATTGTTACAACCAGTCCCAGGTGAGGTTCCCCAAAAGTTGATTATTCAGTTGAGATCCTTCGATCTCTTAGCATCTGGCTGGGGTACGCCCAAAATTGTTACAAACCTGGGTGAGGAGCAGTGACCAGCTGTGTCTTTATTCAACCCACCTCAACAATAGTTTAATCTAACAAGGCTTTCTTTCCCTTGGAAACCTTTTCAAGATTCAGTAGTTATTAACCAGGCTTTCTTGAGTGAAGATAGAGTAATTTTATTCGCTACTAAAAAGGTAAGGGGAAATGGTAAAACAAATGCATTTATACGAGTTAGAAGTAAGAATTGAGTCGATTAGTAAATAAGTAGTTATACAGTTCAGTCTTTAAGTTGTGTGGAGTAGATGATAAAGTGATGTGGTCGTTAAGAATTCATTCTGGCATCGTTGACTTCTCTCGGCAAGTAGGTGATTCTTCAATTCAGGTGTTCTGTGGTTTGATAAATATATTTCAATTCATTTTTCAGCTGTGATCCTCTTTTTCTGGCTGGTTGATTTCCACAGTCAGAGAGTGAGTTTTTGAATATTCCAGCAAAAGATAGTTATTTCCTTTTGCCAGGATGTGGAGATGCCAGTGTTGGACTGGGGTGGATGGAGTAAGAAGTCTCACAACACCAGGTTAAAGTCCAACAGGTTTATTTGGTATCATGAGCTTTCAGAGTGCTGCTTCTCCATTCACCTGATGAAGGAGCAGTGCTCTGAAAGCTTGTGATACCAAATAAACCTGTCAGACTTTAACCTACTTTTGTCAGGGCCCCTGCCTCTGGTACTGTGTCACACACCTTTTTGTGTGGAAAACCTCCAGCTGTTTTTCCTCACATTATACACAGGGCACATATCAGCGCGCGTGCACACACACACACACACACACACACACCAGATGCAGGCTGGCTCTCAGCTAGCTTTGATAGTCAGTCTCTGGATGCTTTTAGAAATACCTTGTCTGGAAACATAGGGAGGGGTTCCATTGTTCCTTAGAAAAACACCCTGCACCTGTTCCTATCAGTGGCTCACTGCGCATTTTTAGGGGTTTGTATCCATTTTAAAATGTAAAATTTGTTTTTTTTAAAGTCCAATGTTTTTTAATTATTCCATTTTTTTTCTCCTCCATCATCATAACAATCTTGAGTCCATGGTGCTGCTCAAACAAAGTGTGTGTGGAACTTATAGCTGCATCTACCTGGGTGTGTTAACTACGCCATCACACTTCTAGCCTGACACTCAGAGGCTCTGAGGGGTCAGGGGATGAGATACCCATCCTCTGTTTAGTTTCTGTTACAGCCTCAGTGTTATGGTTGCTCCGGTTAATCTCTGATGAATGATGCCCCCAAGATGCTGATGGTGGAGACTTGGCAATTGAATTTTGAGGCAGATAGCTCAGGAGAGCAGACACTTTACAAAATCTATCTGCACAATTTCCACTGTCTGCATGGTGGTTTTCCATTTATATGGGATGGTATGGAATCAGCCAAATTGGTTAAAATTCAAAGTATCTTTTGCTAAATTTGCAGATTTGTGAGAAACTGTTATTCCTTAAATGTTGAGTATTGATATGATAGATCGTGAGCTCCAATTAATACGAGCCAGAAACCTGTTGATGATCTTAACATTTTAATTACAAGCAAACTCTAACTTTGAAACAATATACTTATTGAAGTAGAAAATTGTCCTTGTTGCTTGATCTGTGTTCTACTATTTTCTTGGCATCTAAAACTAAATTGGCATCTCAGTACCAGATTTTACTTAATATGTATCTGTTTACACAAAGTCATTCCCTTACACAATTGTCAAAAAGTGTATTTAATACACAATATTTCACGGGCAAATTGGTCAGACCCCGATGAAGAATTCTCAATAAAATATCAATCAGCATGGATTTTTTACAAACATACTGAATGAAAGTCCCTGATTCCCAACATCTTGAATGATCCTTCAAGAAATGGAAAATGTTCACTTTTGACCACGCTATGGATATTTAATGTTTTGTGTAATTTGAGGTCTAGCTTTCCTTTCAATGCTGACTGTTGTGTGCTTGAAATCTGTTTGAAATCATTTTGATGTTTTCAATTTGCTTTGACCTTCCTGTTTTTACACCACGCAGAATGGATTCTGTCACTATAACCAATCCTTCCTCATAGCTGAGCTGGCCAGTTACGTCAATATCAAACCAGGAGACAGAGAAGGTTTAAAGATGGCACTCTTTAAAAATGGGCCAGTGTCTGTTGGGATGGATGCTTCACACAAGTCATTCAGATTTTACAGTAGTGGAGTTTATTATAACCCAAACTGTCGTAAGTATTCTAGATTTCATTTCGTATAGGTTACAGAAAATATTAGACTTTTCTTTGTAATGAGCAGATTCAAATATTCAGTTTTTAAAAATATAGTGTGCAACAAAACTTGTATTTTTTTCATTAACATTTTTAAATGTCCAGCCAAATTTAATACCATTTTTAGTAATTAATTTTGTGAAGTAATCACTAAATATTGACAATTAGTCTGAATGTTTACCAAGTAATTTTATACCACATTCAATGAATGTCAGAAGAAACTATAAATTCAGATTTAAATCTGTTATTGCTAATCTTGGTAATACTCATGGTGGAGGTGAACAGTGAGCAGGTCTGGGTAACGAGTTAAAATCAGACTATACAAGTTAAATTGGAAGGAAAGAAAATCAAGAGAGTCCGTTCACTGCCAATTTTATGTAATTTAAAGCAGCCTGTACAGTAATAGCACAGCTAGAATTCATTCATTATTCAGGTGCGAGATTTGATGAAGATGAAACATGGGCTTTATTATGAAAATGTGAACGAATATGCAACTTTTCAGCTGTTAGAAACAATTTACAAACTTTAAAAGTTTAATTTGTGTTTGTAATAAGACAAATAGAACATGATTTCAGTTTCATTTCATTTTTTTGTGTGTTTAGTGCTGGAAAGTCTGAAGTGCTTCCTAGCAAAAAGGTCAGGTTCTCCAGATTTGTTTATATACACAAATTTTTAGTGAAGTTTTACAACCTTGGCATAAAGAGATGGGTTACAAAGGGGTCACTACTGTTGTCCAGCAGCAGGGGTTCAGTGACAAGCAGACACAGGGAAAGATAGAAAAGAAGTTCAGATTGCATATGTCAGAGAGAGGAAACAGGAGTTCTAAGCTGTCTGATGAGAAATACTGCAAGATGCTGGGGGATTATGTTTGGGGAAGTCAGGTGTGCCCTGCAGTTGAAAGAAAGCAACAGTGAGTTTAGTATGGAGAAATACCAGTTGGGGGAAAAGTATTTAGTGAATGCTCAGAAATTTGCCAAAAGAAAATGATATGCAATTGGGTAAGTCCAAACTAGAAACCTTGCTGTTAGGATAATGGTAAATCTTCACTGAGGTTTTTGGGTCTGTAAGTGTATTACTGGGTTATAAGGAATAGTGTAAGCATGAGTCCTTTTCTGATGTTTGCAATGACCTCTTCCCAATTATTTTTGTCTGGTATAATAGTTGATTTTTCCTTGCTTAATAAATGTTTTATTACTTATGTTCAATATTCATCAGTAAACCCCCATGAACTTGTTCAGCAACTTGCTTCCATCCGAAAAACCAGGTTTCACTCTGGGATTTAAATTACCTGGTATTAACATGGCTGAGATTGTGACACAGTTTAATGTAACATGCACAAATTCATTAATAATTAGATATTGCTGAAAAGAGAGATATCTTCTAAAGTTGTTATTCTTTCACTGATCAAGACAAATGCAAGAATGTCAAATTTCAAACAATCACAACATCTTATAAGACAGAAGTAAAGCGTGCTTTCTGGTTCCTTGGTGTAAATCAGAGGCTTTCCCTCAAAGCTTACCCTCCCTATATCTACCCTGGATCATCCTATCCAACATGCACCACCACCCCTCCCGCGCCCTTTCATTTCACCCTGGCCTGCCAGCATAAGCCCAAAGAGGTTCCAGACTTACCTGGGTTACATAATCCTTCAGTTTGCAGAGAACCCTATGTATGAATGTATGTAGCTTCTAGCAAGTGTTAACGAGCCAATTTAATAAATGTCTTCAAGCATTGTGCTTTTTTTGAATTACCCAAGAGCTTGGGAAACCTGTCATTCTCTGTTGTTTTCTCCATGGCAATGCCTCGGTCAGAGTTAACTTGCCAACCAGTCAACACCCTATAGTATAAAGTATTGCATCATTTGAATTATTTTGCATTTGTCTTGATGAGTGCAAGAGGAAAACTTGAGCAATGTGACTCTCCATTTAACACTGTACTGTACTACAACAAGATCTGTACTACCAAATGACAATCAGATACATCACAGAATCATAGAAGCCCTACAGTGCAGAAGGAGGCCATTTAGCCTATGTAGTCAGCACTGATGCTTCAACAGAGCATGCCACCCAGCCCTATTCTGTAACCCCACATATCTACCTAGCTAATTCTGCTAACCTACCCATCTTTGGACAATAAAGGGGCAATTGTGGGGTGGCACGGTAGCACAAAGGTTAGCACTGCTGCTTCACAGCTCCAGGGTCCTGGGTTCAATTCCTGGCTTGGGTCACTGTCTGTGTGGAGTTTGCACATTCTCCTCATGTCTGCGTGGGTTTCCTCCAGGTGCTACAGTTTCCTCCCACAGTCCAAAGATGTGCGGGTTAGGTTGATTGGCCATGCTAAAAAACTGCCCCCCAGTGTCCAGGGATGTGTAGGTTAGAGGGATTAGTGGGTATAATATGTAGGGATATGGGGGTAGGGCCTGGGAGGGATTGTGTTCAGTGAAGACTCGATGGGCCAAAGGGCCTCTTTCTGCACTGTAGGGTCCTATGATTCTATGATTCTATTTAGCATGGCCAAACCACTTAACCCGCACATCTTTGGACTGTGGGAGAAAACTGGAGCACCTGCAGGAAACCCACAGGGAGAATGTGCAATAATAATCCCTCTTCTCCCTCTCCACGCACTACCCCTCACAAATCTGTGGCTGATGGGTGTTTTTGCATAACTAATGTATTTATTCAGACATATTGATCAGTCTCCTACTCTTTTACTCTCAAAATCTCATAATTCTGGAATATCTTAACTTCTCAGCATTTGGGTTTTATTTTATGGGCCACTTGCAGGTGATTGGGCCAGTAATGTAGGGTGGCATTCTAACAGCGACATGCCTGATACCTGCCTGTTTTTCACCAGAAAGATTTGGAACCCATGTAGTAGATTTTCTGTAACCTATAATTTGGCTTTTGGCAATGGTGTCAAAGTTATTAGTCAGTCTCTTTTTCCGATAGTTTGAAGGATCCTTAAACAATCGATTATGATCAATCTCAGTTGAGTTCTACCTAATGTTCAATTATTTCACTCGCCGAGGGGGCTCAGACATGGGTATTACACAAACTTTGTGATTAAGATTAATCACCGCTGCAGAGCAGTATTGATGAGCATTTTAATGTTACTGTTTCAGGAAACACACTTCTCGATTTGGATCATGCTGTACTTGTTGTTGGTTATGGAACACTTGCTGGTCAACCATACTGGCTCGTTAAAAACTCTTGGTCAAAGATCTGGGGTGATGATGGATATGTCCTGATTTCCATGAAAAACAATAACTGCGGAATTGCTACAGATGCACTTTATGTTATTCTTAAATGAACGCATATGAAGACATCCTTGAATGTGTGATTTGATACTTTCCAGGATTACACTTCTAACTTAATTCTAGGTTTTCTTTCATTGTCTTAATTTTGTGTAAATATTCTGAAAATGTTGTCAACATACAGTAAAACTTTTACTCAGATGGAATAAACTTAAATCAATATAAACCCCTTCTGTAGCTTTTCTGTTTTTGATAAAATGATGGTGCTGTTCAAAAATGTTGTAGTTCGGATGTGTTTAACAGTTTGTGTAATTTTATTGAAATGTTTACAGTGGTGGAACAAGTACATAAACATTTTAGAAGTCTTGATGTTTTATTATATAAATCTGTGAAATTAATAACTATATCTGGCTTCATATTGTTCTTTATATTAAACTGTATTTTTCCACTTTGATTTTTATTGTTTAGCAATATAGTTATCTTTTGAAGTACAGTATACAAGGGGATCAGTTTGGCTCAGTTGGCTGGACAGTGATGCCAACAGCATGGGTTCAATTCCTGCACTGGCTGAGGTTATTCATGAAGGCCCACCTTCACAACCTTGTCTCTTACCTGAGATGTGATGATTTTCAGATTAAATCACCACCATTCAGCTCGCTCGTTCAAAGAGGAAAGCAGCCTATAGTCATCTAGGACAATAGTAACTTTGTCCTAGAATATTTTTGTAAGGTAATGTAGGCCATTTGATAAATTGGAACAAAACAGAATTGTCAGAGGAATGTCTCCAAAGAACATCCACCTTTTTTATAATAGAAGAGAAAATTTTCATTTGTTAACTTGTCCTCATCAAACTACATTTTTTCTTTCAGGTTGAAGTTACCTATCAACAGTTTCCATTTAGAAATTCCAATAAATCAGCACATATACATATAATTTAGTAGTTAAATGGAAAAGTACGGAATAAATTCTAAATCGAAAGATTGGTCAAATGGAGTTGCAGCATTGTCTAATCTTATAACTGTTAGTAGAATCCTATTATACATGATTCAAAGAAATACTTAATTGAAGTCAATTGACAATCACGTGAGGATCAGCTAGTCCATCAGATCTCAGCCAAGATGGTTTAACTTCTGTGCAACATCTCTCTGATCCTTCTTGAAGTCTGTGCTTTTCTAAATGGAAAATTCACAGCTTTTTCAGCTTAGTGTGATCTGATCTGATTGAATGGCAGAACAGGCTCGAAGGGCTGAATTGCCTGCTTCTGCTCCTAATTCCCATGTTCATTAAACTGTGTAACATTCTGACAGCTAAGTGTAGATCATTGTCTCTTGGTCAATAACAAGTTTATTTCTGCTGGATTCCATAGAATGATCACAACAAGCTACTCCATATTGACTTCAGATATAGCTGACTAACTATACAGTGGATTTTGTTGACTTGCACCAGTAAATGATTCTGATATATTCAGCGTAAGAACTTTTGAATTACATAACAAAGTCCAGCTCTTCCATTTGTAAGGTTTTGATGATATACTAATTTTAGGATTTTATATTGATTGAGAATAGCATTTGGATATTTTGACTGACAAAGCTAAGTAATCCTACAAAACAACAGATCAGATTTAAACTCGACAGTCCAATCACAAATGATGTTGGCTGTTGTATAGTGATCCTGGTTGGCAATTGGACACAATTTAGAATAAAACTACCCAAGCAACACCCAAAGATAAACTATTTGAATGCACAAAAATCTGGTTGTTTCACTGGCACATGGAGAAGAGCCTCAGGCTGCAGTTACCCTGTTGTTTTTGCATCAGCGTGAAGTTACCATATATACAACAATGTAAAGGAATTTGCCATCCTCTGCACATATAATGCATTATATTTCCTCGTGTCTGAAGACTTAGGAATAGGAGTAGGTCATTCAGCCCATCAATTGTGCTCTGCCAGTCAAATCATAGAAGAATCCATAGGATCTCTACAGTGCAGGTGCCGTTCAGCCCACTGTCTGCTCCACCATTCAATGAGATCATGATTGACTTGATGCGTACCCAGTGCATCAGGATTAATCTCAAGTGATATGAAAAACCTGAAGAAGGCATTATTTTAAAATTGGGCTCTGATGAAGGGCCATCCAGACTCAAAACGTCGGCTTCTACCCTCTCCCCACAGATACTGTCAGACCTGCCAAGAGTTCCCAGCATTTTCTGCGTTTGTTTCAGATTCCAGCATCCGCTGTATTTTGCTTTCGTATTATTTAAAGACTGAAGGGTGGCTGGGACTGGGCTCAGATGGAAAACCCTTCCAGTGAAATCAGACAGTAGGAATTACATCAGCCCAGAGCATCCAATTAAACTAAATACAAAAAGCTGCATCTTAAAAGTTCAGTAAGTAGTCTCGCAATACCAGGTTAAAGTCCAACTTACTGTGCTTACTCCAGTCCACCGCCGCCAACTCCACATCTTAAAAGTTGACATTGAGAGCAATGCCCTGCACTGTAACAGGGAATCAGACTGGTTTCTGTCCCTTTCACACACTGACAGTCAGAGCGGCGGCCTCTCGGCCCCGGTTGCTAAGGAAGGAGGTGACCCCCGAACCCTGTGAAAGGTCAAAGTGCGCCGGGCTCAGCCAATGAGGGGCTGGTGCCGCGCGCGGGGTGCGCCGGGAGCGGGGGGGGGTTCGATGGCGGCCGGGCGGGGATGATCTGCGTTGGGGGATTATGGCGGCGCCCGGGCACCGCGGCCGCTTCACATTTTCGTTGATGGTCATCATCCATGTGCTCGGTACAGTCACCGTCTCACTGTCTGTCTTTAGTTTCAGTTCATGGTCTCAAAGCGGATGAAAATAATATGGTGACGGGCCGCTTCTTTGTTGTCTACTTGGATTTTGAGGAGGACAGGGCGGCAGTGGAGACTCTGTCACACAGGTTCACAACTGGTGGTTCCAGGGCGCTGAGGTTAAAGCTATGAGGCTGGTACTCTGTTTAAAAACAGGAGGCTTAGGTGGTGACCTAACAGTGACTTTGAAAGGTTCTGGTTTGATTCATTATTGTCACAGTGAAAAGTATTGTTTCTTCTGCGCTACACAGACAGAGTGCAGAATGTAGTGTTACAGTCATAGCTAGGGTGTAGAGAAAGATCAGCTTAATGTGAGGTAGGTTCATTCAAAAGTCTGGTGGCAGCAAGGAAGAAGCTGTTTTTGAGTCGGTTGGTATGTAACCTCAGAGTTTTGATGGAAGAAGATGGAAGAGAGAACGTCCAGGGTGTGTGAGGTCTTTCATTATGCTAGCTGCTTTTCTGAGGCAGCGGGAAGTGTAGACAGTGCCAATGGATGGGAGGCTGTTTGAGTGATAGGGCTTTGTTCGTGACCCTTTGTAGTTTATTGTGTTTTTGGGCAGAGCAGGAGCCATACAAAGCTATGATACAACCAGAAGGAATGCTTTCAATGGTGCATCTATAAAAGTAAAAGGTGAGAGTCATTTTGGATTTGCCAAATTTCCTTAGTCTCCTGAGAAAGTAGAGATATTGGTGGGCTTTCTTAACCGTAGTGTTGGCATGAGGGGACCAAGATGTAGAGATGCCGGTGCTGGACTGGAGTAAACACAGTAAGAAGGCTCTCAAGAATTGCTGTTGGTCTTTAACCTGGTGTTGTGAGACTTCTTAATGGGAGGAACCAAGGCAGGTTGTGGCAATCTGGACACCTAAAAACTTGATCTGGTCACCAGTAATGAGGGAACATAGATTTAAAGTAAGAGTTAGAGGGCTAAGAGAAGAGTTGAACAAATTTTTGTTTCGGTCTTCACGGAGGAGGACGTGAATAATTTGCCGGGTGTTAGCCATGGAAAGATGGTAGGAGTGGAGGGCCTGAATGACATTATTGTTACTAGAGAGGCAGTGCTCGACAGACTGAAGGGACTGATTGTGGACAAGTCCCCAGAAGGATGGAATGCATCCAAGGGTTCTGAAAGAAATGGCAGATGTGATAGTGGATATTACAGAAAGTTAGGGGGCAGGGAGTTGGGGGGTAGGGTGTTAGCGTGGATAGGGGATTGGCTGTCAAATAGGAGGCAGAGAGTGGGGGTCAATAGGTGCTATTCGGATTGGCGGTTGGTGACTAGTGGAGCACCCCAGGGATCGGTGCTGGGGCCTCAGCTATTTACCATTTATATAGATGATCTGGAGGAGGGAACCGAGTGTATGGTGTCGAAATTTGCTGATGACACCAAGATTGGTGGAACGGCAAATTGTGCGGAGGGTTTGGAAAGTCTGCAGAAGGATCGAGATAGGCTGGGCGAATGGGCCAGGAACTGGCTAATGGAATTTAATGTTGGCAAGTGTGAAGTTGTCCACTTTGGTAGGAATAATGGTAGGAAGGACTATTACTTACATGGCGAAAAACTGCAGCAGGCAACGGTGCAGAGGGACCTCGGAGTCCTTGTGCATGAGTCGCAAAAACCCAGCCTGCAGATGCAGCAGGTGGTCAGGAAGGCGAATGGGATGCTGGCCTTCATAGCGAGGGGGATTGAATATAAAAGTAGGGAGGTCTTGCTGCAACTGTACAGGGCACTGGTGAGGCCGCAGCTGGAGTACTGTGTGCAGTTTTGGTCGCCGCACTTACACAAGGATATTTTGGCCTTGGAGGGAGTGCAGAGGAGGTTTACTAGGCTGATACCGGAGTTGAGGGGGTTGAACTATGAGGAGAGGCTGAATAAACTAGGCTTGTACTCGTTAGAGTTTAGAAGAATGAGTGGAGATCTCATTGAGACGTATAAGATGATGATTGGGATGGATAGGAAAGAGGTGGAGAGGCTCTTCCCGCTCAGAAAAGACAGTACAACTAGAGGGCACAGCCTCAAGATAAAGGGGGAGGCGGTTTAGAACGGAGTTGAGGAGGAACTTCTTCACTCAAAGGGTGGTGAATCTCTGGAATTCTCTGCCCGTTGAAGTGGTGGAGGCTGCCTCGCTAAATATATTTAAGATGCGGGTTGATAGGTTTTTGATAGGCAAGGGGATTAAGGGTTATGGGGAGAGGGCGGGAAAGTGGAACTGAGCCACAACAGATCAGCCATGATCTTACTGAATGGCGGGGCAGGCTCGAACGGTTAGATGGCCTACTCCTGCTCCTATTTCTTGTGTTCTTAAATATTTTTCACCTAGACGGTGGTGGGAGTCTGGAATTTAATGCCTGAAAGGGCGGTTGAATCAGAAGCTCTCGTAACACTTAAGAAGTATTC
The DNA here is from genome assembly GCF_965287045.1 of Carcharhinus amblyrhynchos. Lineage (NCBI taxonomy): Eukaryota > Metazoa > Chordata > Chondrichthyes > Carcharhiniformes > Carcharhinidae > Carcharhinus > Carcharhinus amblyrhynchos. The sequence continues at coordinate 43,378,305 of NC_137347.1, forward strand.
AGATATTCGTTTGTGTTGCCGTAACTTCCAGGGCTGTAGGCCAAGTGAAAATTGGCATTAGGGTAGTCAGATTTTTGGCTCGTGTGGACACGATGAGCCGAATGGCCTCTTTGTGCTGTAATTGTCTGTAAATCTGCAATCATAGGTGATAAATCCCAGATGTTAATCAATTAATGCTCATGTTGCTGTTGCTTCTTTTGCCCATCACTTTAAATTAGTGTCCTCTGGTCTTGACCTTTCTATTAATGGGAACAGTTTCCCCTCTATCTCCCCTGTCCAGATCCCTCACCTCTGACAAAACCCTTCTCAAACGTCTCTTTGGAGGTTAACAGCAGCTTCTCCATTCTTTCCATATAATTATCCCTCATCCCTGGAACCTTGTAAATCTTTTCTGCATTCTCTCCAATGCTTTCACATGTTTCCTAAAATGTGGTGCCCAGGATTGTACGCAATACTCCAGTTGAAGCTGATCAGAATTTTATAAAGGTGCATTGTAACTTGCTTTTGTATTCTATGCCTCTATATATGAAGCTCAGCATCCTTATGCCTTTTCAACTACTACCTCAACTTGAACTGCCAAGTTCAATAATTTGTGCACATGTGCCCCTGCATTCCTTTAAAAATTGCACCAATTATTTTATATTATCTCTCCTCATCCTTTATATCAATATATACAACTTTCCCCTCTTTGCAGTACCTTTATCTGCCATATAGTCATACATTACAGCAGCCAACTGTGACCTCTCGGAGTCTATGACTATCCTCCTCACAGTTCGTAATACATTTATGGTTCGTACATTTATTGCAGTTGAAGAGAGGCTAGACAATCATATGGGGCAAAAGGGATTAGAGTTTATAGTTAGAAGTAAAAGGGAAGGAGATTCCGGTGGTGAATGTTGAGGTGGATTGGTTAAGCCAAATGGTCAGTTCTACAAAGATGCATAGAAATGTCTGAACTATAAATTCAATGTAATTATTAACAGATGGAGTGTCTTTGAGTTGTTGAGACACTTCACAATGCATGCAAAAAGTACTTATTAATGTTCTGGAAAAATGGAGAGTTTGGTAGAGAGTGCGGCAGGGATTGATGTTGAGACCCCACTATTTCTGCACGTCAATGATTTGGATTCAGAAAATCAAATTAGTTAATTTGCAGATGTTACTAAACAGATAACAGAGGTACTTAAAAGTCTTCTGAAATAGCCATGGTAAGTCAGCTGGGATAAAATCAGACTATTATTGGTAGATGTAACATATTGCACAGTGGAAAAAAATGGCTACAAATGCTTGTTTCTTTGGGGATTAGCAGCAGTTATTGGGTTTTTGCCACTTGGAGATTGAATATATTACAGATATGAGCTTCTAAAGCCAAAATATAATGGGTTGCTTAATCTCTATTCAGGATTCAGAAATAAAAGCACATTCTAATTTTTTTTTCTTATTTGAAGATTATATATGTAGCCTGGAAATATTTATTTTTCTAAATAACTGATTAAGTAGTATATGTGATACTCACTTTTTTTTAAACCTTATTGTTTTTGCTTTCTTTTTGTTCTCAGGTAATGTGTCGATGTCTTTGCAAAACGTTACCCTGGATTCAAAGAATTTCAGTCTGTTTTTGAGTTGGACACCCCCGGAAGACCATCCCCCTGAAACTTTGTATAGGGTGGAGTTAAGGTAATTGTAGAATTAAATTGCAGAATGAAAACAATTTTTAAAAAGGTAATGAACTTTTCTTTGGCACATTCTAATACTGGTTGCCATCATTGGAATTTTATGGAGGGGAAGAATGAAAGCTCATACACAGGCCTCAAGTGGTACGTGTGCAGTAGAGCCTAGAGCACTGGCAATAAATATCAGACTACTGACCAAGCAGCAGGTTGTGCTGTACCTGTTCAGGCAGCTTTGCACTAACTTGAATGTTGAGCCATCTTTCAAAAAGCACAAATATTATTCTCTTATTTCTTTTTACCATTTTCCTACGTACAGAGATGTGTTCTTTATGCGTAAGTTCTTCTAGCCCCATCCTTTTATTCTACCTCAACCATCCACTGCAGCTAAACCCTCCGCATTCTTAACAATTCTCATGCCAAGAAATCTCATCCAATTCATCTCCTTGCCCTCCCCCCTCAATAATGATTCCCAATTGCCAATGCTTATTATTACCATAGAATCCCTACGGCGCAGAAGGAGGTAATTCAGTTCAGAGTCTGCGCCCACTCTTCAAAAGAGCATCTTACCCAGTCCTTTTTTTAAAAATTTTAATATCTGACCTAAATTGTTCTCATTCGGTTAATGTGCTACAATTCTACCCATAGTTTCCTTGCTTGGTGAATTCGCGCCACGTTCACTATGGCTGCATTGACCCCTCACCACAGAGAATCATACAGCTTCAAACATTGTACTATGCCAACTGTTCCCCAACTACTTGTGTGGTTTTTCCAGCAGACTTAATGATATTAGGGTTTCTTATCATAATCATGTGCTTGTGGGAGCGTTGTGGTTTTATGGACTTAGACAACATATTCTTTGATTCAGGGGTTCAGTTGAACCTTTGGCAAAAACAACTTGCAATTAACACTGTTAATATAAGGAAAGTATCCTGAGGAAGTTCAAACAAAATTTGGCACAGAACCACACATGGAGATGTTAGACTGGTGGCCAAAGGCTTGGACAAAATAGTGTAAATTAATGATCATCTTAATGGAGGACGGAAAGGCAGAGAGGTTTAGGGTGGGCACTCCAGAGCTTAGGTTCTAGAAGGGTGAAGGCTTAACTAGCAATGGTGGGGTAAAATAAATTGGAATGTGCAAAAAGCCATGGTAACTGGAAAGGAACAGAGCTGTGGCTGCTAGTCATTGTGCTGAAATGGTCTGTTATTCTTTGTTGTCAGTAGGTAGGCAGTTCCGTTTGCAAGTTGGGAATGCAAAACTTACATCATGAGCCTGCAAGACTAGACCACTGATTGATGGTATTCTGTTTTTGATTGGAACCACATGAAATTCAAAGAACAAAGAAAATTACAGCACAGGAACAGGCCCTCCAAGCCTGCACTAGCCATGCTGCCCAACTTAATTAAAACCCACAATCTTTCCGAAACCATATCTCTCTATTCCCATCCTATTCACATATTTGACAAGACGCCCCTTAAAAATCACTATCATATCTACTTCCACCATCTCCCCTGGCAGCGGGTTCCAGTCACCCAACCACACACTGTGTAAAAAAAAAACTTGCCTCGTACATCTCCTGTAAACCTTGTCCCTCACACCTTAAACCTGTGCCCCCTAGTAATTGACTCCTCCACCCTGGGAAAAAGCTTCTGACTATCCACTCTGTTCATGCCCCTCACAATCTTGTAGACTTCTATCAGGTCACCCCACAACCTCCATCGTTCCAGTGAGAACAAACCAAGCTTTTCCAACCTCTCCTCATAGCTAATGCCCTCGATACCAGACAATATCGTAGTAAATCTTTTCTGTACCCTCTCCAAAGCCTCCACATCCTCTGGTAGTATGACGACCAGAATTGAACACTATATTCCAAGTGTGGCCTAATTAAGCTGCAACATGACTTGCCAATTTTTAAACTCAGTGCCCCAGCCAATGAAAGTCAGCATGCCGTTTGCCTTCTTGACTATCTTCTCCACCTGCATTGCCACTTTGTGACCTGTGCACCCAGATCCCTCTGCCTATCAGTACTGTTAAGGATTCTGCCATTTACTGTATATTTCTTATCTGTATTAAACCTTCCAAAATGCATTACCTCACGTTTGTCCGGATTAAACTCCATCTGCCATCTCTCCGCCCAAATCTCCAATTGATCTCTATCCTGCTGTATCCTCTGATGATCCTCATTGTTATCTGCAAATCCACCAACCTTTTTGTCATTCACAAACTTACTAATCAAACCAGTTATATTTTCCTCAGAATCACTTATATTTGGAGGAAAATTCATTCCATACTTGTGTTTTGAGGAGGGTTGCATTCTGCCATGTCAGGAGAGGCTCTCGGGCAGTTGAGAGAGCTGTATCTGCCTGGTTGTAGGGCCTTTTACACTCTCATTTTCTGCTCTCAGGAGTCCTGGACTACAAGCTGCTTGCTCAACTAAAGGAATGGATTGCCTGCCTGTAGGTTTGTTTCAACTATGACCACTTTTGGTTAACCACTGTATGATCTGCCTTCCTCTCTCCATTAATTTTAACACAGAATATAGAAGTGAATGTCAACACATGCCCTATGCTTTATATTCTTCTCATCTTTTTTAGCTAAAGTTGATGAGCAAAGAAACCTACTGTTCTCAAAACGTGTGTTAGAATTGCCTGGAGAAAGATTGTTGTCACTTCTCATTCTGAACAGCAGCTAAGATAACGAACGTAGCGGATCAAACCTATCTCCCTCCATTCTAAATCATATATGACAATAGTGTTTGGGTTATTTCAAATATTGATGAGAAGGCTAGCCTTTGCTTAGCGGTTAAATACTTTTAATTGTGCTTCTGTTACTGCCAAGCAGTACTGATTGTTCTGTGAACTTTTCTGTCTTTGTTGTATCTTTATCAAATCTACAGTAATCTTTAAATGAATATACTATAAAACCCAGTAAAAACTCCAAGAAAACTATTTTGCTAATTTAAATGATGTGATGTTTAATGATGAATGTATATTTGGCGTGTTTTAAAAAATCAAAACATTCCATTTCTAAACTGTTATTTCTATTCATCTTTCAGGCCTGAGAATGATTGGCTTGAAGCTGCTAATTGTGCCTTTCCATCGGAGAAAAGCTGTGATGTTACGTGCACAGTTAAAAGTTGTTACACCCCATATCAAGCCAGGGTGGGAAGCATTTCACCTGAATCTCCAATTGTTTGGAGTCAATCTAATGAGTTTACTCCCTTCTTTGATGGTACAGCATTTATTATCCACAAACTTGGAACATTGAATCAATTTGCTATGTAAATATTAAATACAAAATTAACATTTAATTTAGTGATCTTTCTGCAGCACGCCTTCAAGTGGAATCCTGTTGACAGGATTAGTTCCCTGTCAACAAAGATGCATTTCCCTCTAATAATTCTTTGTTTGAGAGACACAAATCTGATTGTCAATGGGACCCTATCTGGATAGTAATTTTAGTTAGATTTCCTTCTTATTAATGTACTAGCATCATTAATACCTTTTTCACAATGAATTGTGCACTTCTAGATTTCTAAATTATATATTTTTCAGAGCGCTATTAATAATGTTAAAGTATGCCGAGAAGACTCGTCTCAATTTTGAAAGTTAGGAAATTCAGAAATTGTTCTATGAAAAATAAGACTTCCTAAAAAAAATTCTGTTTGGATCAATCAAAAACTAATCTCTCATTATTTTATTAGCACCTAATTCTTCCTGTTTGGAATTGTAAAGAACTTGTTCTATTTAAAGATGTTTTAATTGAATTTGATAGTTTAACAATCTGAAAATAAGATGTTTCATCTTGATGCCCAATTAGAAATTGTTAACTGCTGTCTTGTACTGAAAAACAACTGTATAGTAAATAGTAAATCACAAAACCTCTCCCTTTTCTTTGAAGTGGAACTAGGTGCACCTCAAATGAGTGTCACGTCAGAGGAAGAATCTATAACAGTGAATCTTCAAATTAAGTTAATACAGTGCAAAGAAATGGTGCTCAGAGCATGTCTGCTGGAAAAACTGTCCTATGAAGTGGAAATCTGGGATGAGGATGAGCACATCAAGGTATGTACTAATTTATTGAATCTGCAGTAGCAGCACCAGAGCAGCTTGTCATCATGAGTTTTATTGCAATTTATTGAAGTATTACCTTTACAACATTGAAGTATATTGCATTCCTGAATCTTACCCTTTGTGGAACATGAATCCTGACAGGTTTTTATTGGGATTCTAGGTGATTGATTTGTTTTTTAATCAGCAAGAACTCTGTAGAGTATATTAATATGCTGTGGCTTACTGTGTTTTGCAGCAAGGTTGGTTTTGGGAAAGATATTTTCCTCCTAAGTGAAATATCAGCATAGCCCTGGTGATGGAGAAAAGTAGAAACTTTACCCAACAAATTATGAGACAGCAACTAATAAATCTAATGGGGAATTCAGGAGAATCTTTTGTACAGAGTGGAATGCGCTACCTCAAGCAGTAGCTGAGGTGAATAGCACTGGCGCGTTTAAGAGGAGGCTAGATAAACACAAAGGAGAAAGAAACAAAGTTATACTTGTTGGAGTAATGAAAAGTGATGAGGAGACTCGCGTGGAACGTGGGCAAAGATCATTTGGCTGAATGGCCTTTTCCTGTAGTGTAAGCATTTTGTAATCGTATGGAATAAATCCCACAAAATGAATTTCAAAATCTCAAGTATTTAGTCTTCTACACTGAAATGATTTCTGTCAACGGTGGATACTTTATTTTGTTTCTATTCTATGCACTTTTCCTTAACTGAGGGAGACACCTATTCGTATGTTTCTGGCAGTGAGGTTCTAAACCAACCAAGCAAAAAGTGCCCAGGATGACTGGGATTTGTCCTTTTTCCCTTCCTTCCTGTTCCATTGTTTCCTAATGGAGAAATATGAAGCCCGTGTTAAGCATTTTTAGTTACTGGACCAAGCTCAGAAACTTAACAACTGGAAAATGGCAGGAGCCCAACCCTCTGTTTCCCATTTGTGGCACTTTATATTGTTCTTGAAACAAAATACTGAATCCCAATTTTCTAATTCAATTATTAAAAATGGGAGTAGCACATTGCTTGTAAGAATTCACTTTTAAGAAGTTGATTTGTTGATGACTTTTACTGATCTTCAGTAATGTTAAGCATCTGTTTAATGTGGAATTGAAATGGTAAAGTGAAAGATACTCAAATTTACAATCACTTTCTTTATTCCCCCTCTGGCAGAGACCAATCAAACAAAGTTTAAGTAACAACTCATTGAAAATTCAAAAGAGTGAATTACGTGGCAATAATAATTGCATAGCTGCCAGGACCATTAACAAGAGCTTTTTGAAATCCAGCAATTTCTCTCAGCCATATTGTTTCAAATTGAAGCAAAAAGGTATGTTTGTCATACTTGGATATGTGTATTAATTTCCTTTCACGAAGAAATTTGTTTTAAAACAAATTTGGGTTGGCACAGCTGTCTCACAGCACCAGGGACTTGGGTTCAATTCTGATCTTGGGTCACTGTGAAGCTTGCACTTCCTCTTCGAGTCTGCGTGGGTTTCCTTTGATTTTGTCTTACATTCCAAAGATGTGCAGGTTAGGTTGATTGGCCATGCTAAATTGATTCTAATGTCAAAGGAGTTAGCAGGGTAAATGTGAGGGGTTATGTTAATTGAGCCTGGGTGGGATTGTGATCGGTGCAGACTTGATGGGCCGAATGTCTTCCTTCTGCACTATAGGATTCTATGATTTTTAAGAAATGGGGAAAATATAATTAATTCACATAAACAAACTGAAAGTGGTTTCAGTGCTCTTGAAGAATAGTCCCCTCTTTAGAACTGAAAAGTTTCAATGTTCATTGCAGATGACAAAATACCAAATAATAAACCAAAACAAGTCTCAAAGAGCCCCTATTTCCAGGGTCACAGCTGGGAAAAGGAATCTTGTTCCATTCAGTATGTGTATTTTCAGTCTTTCAAATACTTGTTTCTGTTCCTCTTCCAAGACATGTAAATAACTTTTGGATTTCACTATAGCTTTAGCGACAGACCTGCGCTTTCAGTGTAACCACATCTTTTTGAATATGAAAGATTGCCCAGCAAGGCCAATTCTGAGAGATGTGTCCCAGGTTTTCTGAAATTCTCAGGTCGGCATTTCCAAGGCTGAAAAGCACACCGCAATGTTTCACATGCCGGTGACTGGAGTGCACAATTCAAAATGTTGTTTCCTTAGTCATAGAATAATAGAATCGCTACAGTGCAGAAGGAGGCCATTCGGCCCATCAAGTCACACTAACACCAATCCCATCCTGGCCTTATCCCTGCTTAGTTCCCCTGCTAATCCCTCCAACCTATCACATCCCGGGACACGAAGGGTTAACTTAGCATGTCCAATCAACCTAACCTGCACATCTTTGGACTGTAGGAGGAAACCAGAGCACTGGAGGAAACCCACGCAGACACAGGAAGAACGTGCAAATTCCACACAGACTGTGACCCAAGAAGGGAATCGAACCCAGGTCCCTGGAACTGAGGCAGCAGTGCCAACCATCGTGCTGCCCTTGAATAGCCAAAGTCACTTTGTGATAGCCAGTATAATGCCAAAAAATTAATCCAAAAACATTTGCTGTATTGTTTGTGCAATACCTACTGGTTCCAAGAAGCAGAACTTTATTATCACAAGTGTTTTGGTGAAATTTGAACTGCCAACAATTCGTTTCATTTATTCAAGACTTATAATTTTAACCCCCATGATTTCCAGCTGATTACGATCTTTAATCAATAACATTGATATTGTTAAGTCAATAACTGCAGATGTAAATATTTTTATCATTTTTCTCCTATAGAACTGCAAACTGAAAAATATCTTGCTATAATGGGATCCATGCTGGGAGTATTATTTCTGATTTCAATAGCTGTTGCTATCGTGAAAAGAAAGATTACCTGGGTCACATCAAGTGTCAAAATGCCTGCAGTCCTGGTTTGTATAACAGATTGAAATATTTTGCTTTGCTGTCTTTAATATAGACCGAGGTATATTTTAATAAGAAACTTGGGAATTTTAAGGAAGAAAATAGATCATTTGGTCCAGAAATGTTATCTCTTTCTTGACTGTTGTCAAATGCACACTCTCACTACGTCTCAATCTTGATTTTTTTTTCATTTGATTTAATTTACTATTGTCAGGTGTCTTGGGATACAGTTAAAAGTATTGTTTATTCCGTGATGTAGAGGCAAACATACAGTTCATAGAATACATAAGGAAGAAAGAAAGGGGAGGTACAGAATATAGTGTTACAGTCATAAGGTGTAGAAAAGAGTTGAAGTCCAATTTTAAGAACGTAGAATGTGCGTAAGAGATAGAAGGTATGCTGAGGACAGCTCGCAAGAAGTTGCCATGCCCAAATATTTTTGAGTTTGTGCCTCACTTGAATGTCACCAGCGAGCTGCAGGGACTGAATGGGCCCTCTGTGACAGTCTGCCAGATTTGGAAAGCTAAAGATCAGCTGGCTTTTTGGATCTGATGTAGTGCAATGATCGTAGGGGTCCAAACCTGTTCTTCTGGGTCTCACAAAAATTCCTCTCCAGGTTGTGTTGTGGGAGTGGTCTCCAACTGGCTGAATCACCCAACACTTTGGCACAATTAAATTTAGCATTAGAATGCATACTCTAGTTGTTTGTGCGTGAAACAGTAATTGAAGTCAGCCAAATTCCATATGACCCCAATTGAATACTTGTGTTACTGGACTAGTAATCTATATGTCCAGACCAATGATCCAGAGACACGAGTTCTGATCCCATCATAACAGCTGGGGATATATATTCTGAGCAAATAAAATTTGTAATTTTTAAAATTCCAGCAGTGATGACTATGAAACTATCAGATTGTTGTAAAAACGCATCTACTCCTGTATTGTCCTTGAGGGAAGAAAATCTGCCGTCCTTTCCCTGATTTAGTCTACCTGTGATTCCAGACCCACAATAATGCAGCTGACTCTTAAATGGTCTAGTAAGGCACTCAGTTGTATTCAAGAAGCTGGCAAGCCAACACTTTCTCAAAAACAATTAAGAATGGGCAATAAAATCTGGCCTTGCCAACAATGTTCACATCTTGAGTAAATTTTAAAAACTGTACTGGGCCCATCTAAAAATTGGACCAATTTGAGTGTCGAAGTTCTGTGATATCATCCTGATTTTTGTTTCTGTATCTTTTCAGATGAGAAGTAGAAAAGTGGCAATTGAAAATTGCCTCCCAATATGGCATTGTAAAATAGTTATTTTCTGTTTTTTTTATTTTAACTGACATTCACTTTTTTTTCCAACACTACTTCAGTGTGAATGATGTCAATTTTCAGTCATTTTCAAAGTTTTATGGACTTATTTTCTAACGTCTTTAACTTTGTCTTACAACTTAGTATGTTGGGACCCAGGTTTTTTGTGGCCCAGCACCTTGAGTATCTCAGCATCTCTTGAGTACTGATATCCTCCCTGTGAAATAGTGATCAGTATTGCACATATGGTTAAATCCTTTTCAAATGCTATTAGCCAAGTACATAACTACACATTGTATTACCTTTGTCTTGATCCAAGGGTGTTGTATTTAACCAAAAATTTAACTTAGACTAGAGGGTAATTGCAGAGATTTGCCATGTGATTGTATTGCCACATATGGAACTTCCACTAAAAGCATCTGGTACAATTGAGTGCAAGTCCTAGGCCCAATTATCTTCAGCTGCTTTATCAATGACCTCCCTTTTGTCATTAGGTCAGAAGTGGAGATGTTTGCTGATTGCTGAACATTGCACACCATTTGCGGTAACTCAGAGATGCTGAAACAGTCTGTTCCCAAATGCAGCAAGATCTGGACAATATCCAGGCTTGGGTTGACAAGTAACAAATGTCAGGCAATGACCATCTCCAACCAGAGAGAATCTATTGTCCCTTGACATTCAATGGCATTAACATTGCTGAATCAATATCCTGGGGGTTACCATTGACCTGAAACTGAACTGGACTCGCCATATAAACACTGGCTGCAAGAGCAAGTCAAAGCTAGGAATTCTATGGCAAGTAACTCAACTCCTGACCTCCCCAAAGTTTGTCCACTATCTATAAGACACATCAGGAGTGTGATGGAATACTCTCTCCTTGCCTGGATGGGTGCAGCTCCAACAACACAAGAAGCTTGACACCATCCAGGACAAAGCAGCCTGTTTAATAGGTACTCCTTCCACAAAAATTCACTCCCTCCACCTCCGATGCACAATTCCAGCAATGTGTACCATTTACAAGATACGCTGTAGAAACTCACCAAGGCTCCTTAGGCAGCACAACCGCCACAATCTCAATAGATAAGAGCAGCAGATACATGGGAACAAAACCACATGCAAATTCCCCTCCCAGTCACTCACCATCCTGATATGGAAATATATCACCATTGCTCCACTGTCACAGGGTCAAAATCCTGGAACTCCCTTCCTAATAGCACTCCCAACCCACTTCAAAGGGCATTTGAGAGACTTACATATTGCACATGTAAACCAGCATTTCCTGCCCTGATGGACATTTGTGAACCACAAGAGTTTTTAATGACAATTAACAATAGCTTTACCTGCCCTTCAGAGATTCTTTTGCTAGCAGCTCCCAACCAACAAAGGTTTGAACAATATTTTCCAGAACACATAAGTGCACTTTACACTTGTAATTCCAGAGGGCCATGACTTAAGTTACTGGATGGGAGTTATGGCTATGTAATTCCAGCTTTTTATTGAATTCAAATTTCACCAAGTCTCATGGTGGGATTCGAACCCCTAGATCTCTGGATTACAGGCCCAGTGATAATACTGCTGGACTACAACTTCCTCTCAGTTATGGACCCATTGGTTTTCCCAGTACATTTTTTCTGGTGAAGGTGATTGTTATGAGCTTCCTTCTCCCTTTTGCCTCTTGTTTTTCTACTAGATTAAATGTTTTATTCGTTTGGGACTTGTTTCAACTTCTCAGAAATTTCACAGATTCTTGGTCTGAGTGAGTGTTTGAATTAAGGTTTCCAGATTAAAGGAATTGCCTTCCTCCCCTCCCTCAGGGTAATTTGCCACATTTCATTTTTTTTTCCTATAGCTTTATCCTATACCCTTTGTCATTTCCGCTTGCATACCTTTTTGTACTTCTGTTAACAGTCCCTTTTACCTCTGGTGTTTACTGAATATTTTAATTTATCTTTGGCTTTTCTTTTCTATTTTCCTTAGATTATTTATTGTAATATTTTAGATACTTTTTGCTTGTTATTGCCAGAAACTGACACCTACTGAATATGCAGATTCCTCTCAGGTCAGGTGGTAGTGTTGGATTTAGCTTGTCTAATGCCTAATACATACCAATTATGATTGATTGTTGTGCACTTGAGCACTTTTTGTGCCTACTTATGCTTATTTTTTTCTTTAATCTTCTAAGCCTCAGACTCAAAACATTAATACTTACTATAGGAAACTATAGGAAAGATGTAGAAGCTATTGAGAGGGTGCAGAGGAGATTTACAAGGATGTTGCCTGGACTGGGAGGCATGCCTTATGAAGTTAGGTTGAGGGAGCTGGGACTCTTTTCCCTGGAGAGACGAAGGTTGAGAGGCGACCTGATAGAAGTTTACAAAATGTTGAGAGGAATAGATAGGGTGGACTCTCAGAGGCTATTTCCCCGGTTTGAAATGGTCGCTACGAGAGGACACAGATTTAAGGTGCGGGGAGGGAGGTTCAGAAGTGATGTTAGGGGTAAGTTTTTCACTCAGAGGGTGGTGAGTGAATGGAATCGGCTGCCGTCAGTGGTGGTGGAGGCGAACTCGCTGGGGTCTTTTAAAAGACTTCTGGATGAGTATATGGGGTTTAATGAGATTGAGGGTTATAGATAGGTCTGTAGGTAGGTAGGTGATGTGATCGGCGCAACTTGTGGGCCGAAGGGCCTGTTTGTGCTGTAGTGTTCTATGTTCTATGTTCTATTTATCTGCAGTAAGCATTGTAGATCCGAGGCAGATAAAATTTTGTAGTGATAATTCTATATTTCATTTTCCAAAAGTATCTATTGTTTGTAAAGCATCTTTTCCTTATCACTAAACTAGTTTTACTCTTTTAGGATTTCACAGCGATCCCAAGTTTTACATGGCTGGCAGATGCGCAAGCTGATGTATACAAGCTGTCCATCGCCACGTGCTGTAACAAAAGTGAGGCAGACATATATGAACAAAATATTGTTCTTGAAAGAAACCTTGTGGAAGAAACCAATTTTTTGGATTCTGCTGACTGCACGGATGAGAGTGATGAGGAAAACGAATGTGGTAATTACACTGACAGGCGATGGATTCCTGATGGAGTGATGTGTGACAAGGACGAAACACTTGATGATGTTCAGCACCAGTCACCTATTCCAGAAGCATATCAAAAAGCCGGTAGCTTTTTTGATTCCAGTGACTGTGCTGTTGACTTACAAGACCAGGAATCTGACTGTGCCGATCACAACAGACCACAGCCTGAACCATGTGTTGATGTTTCGAACCCCGCCAGTTTTACTTCTGATATTCTTAATAGGAAACATTCCAGTAGTTGTATCAATTCGGTTGTACTGGATCATGATGAACAAGGCAGTGCTGCTAATATCCCTTTAATATCAGTTAAGGTGCTATGCTGTAACGATGGTGAAGATGATTACAGTGATGCTGGGGATGATGATTTTTTTTGTCAATCCATCAGTTTCTGATCAGGATTTGAACTTCCGAACATGAGCTTGCTTACCATCTTCCCCTCTGGAGAGCTGGCAAAAGGAAACTCAGGAAAAGACAAATGTTGTTTTCCAAGTCAACGCAGTTGTGTATCAATCGTTGCACGAACATTTCTAAATTTATATTAATATTTATTTTTGATAAAACATTGATTTTTTTTCAGTATTTCAGATTCAGATGTGCCAAGTATACCAACCAGTGTAATATAACTATATTTCAATACCTTTTGCATATTATTGGGAATTAAAGAATATTAATACAAAAAACTTAACCAGTGAAGAAAAGATATTACTTTAAAGCTTTAATTGACTGCTATTAATCTACTTTCATAAGAACATAAGAAATAGGAGCAGGAGTAGGCCATCCAGCCCTTCGAGCCTGCCCCGCCATTCAATAAGATCATGGCTGATCTGTCGTGTCTCAGTTCCACATTCCCACCCTCTCCCCATAACTCTTAATCCCCTTGCTTATCAAAAACCCGTCAACCCGTGTCTTAAAAATATTTAGCGAGGCAGCCTCCACCATCTCAATGGGCAGAGAATTCCAGAGATTCACCACCCTTTGAGTGAAGAAGTTCCTCCTCAACTCCGTTCTAAACCGCACCCCCCCTTTATCTTGAGGCTATGCCCCCTAGTCCTACTGTCCTTTCTGAGCGGGAAGAGCCTCTCCACCTCTATCCTATCCATCCCATTCATCATCTTATACGTCTCAATGAGATCTCCCCTCATTCTTCTAAACTCTAACGAGTACAAGCCTAGTTTATTCAGCCTCTCCTCATAGCTCAACCCCCTCAACTCCGGTATCAGCCTAGTAAACCACCTCTGCACTCCCTCCAAGGCCAAAATATCCTTGCGTAAGTACGGCAACCAAAACTGCGCACAGTACTCCAGCTGCGGCCTCACCAGTGCCCTGTACAGTTGCAGCAAGACCTCCCTACTTTTGTATTCAATCCCCCTCGCTATGAAGGCCAGCATCCCATTCGCCTTCCTGACCACCTGCTGCACCTGCAGGCTGGGTTTTTGCGACTCATGCACAAGGACCCCGAGGTCCCCCTGCACCGTCGCCTGCTGCAGTTTTTCGCCCCGTAAGTAATAGTCCTTCCTACCATTATTCCTACCAAAGTGGACCACCTCGCACTTGCCAACATTAAATTCCTTTTGCCATTTCCTGGCCCATTCGCCCAGCCTATCTAGATCCTTCTGCAGACTCTCCACACCCTCCGCACAATTTGCCGTTCCACCAATCTTGGTGTCATCAGCAAATTTCGACACCATACACTCGGTTCCCTCCTCCAGATCATCTATATAAATGCCTGTGCATTTAGTCAGTATTTTGCAAATTTTGTACCAAGATGTTATTCAAGGACCAGTTAGAATAGTGAGCAGCCAGCTTGATATGGCTCCTGCTCTGTCCAAGACCGCAAGAAACTACAAAAGGTTATAAATGTAGCCAAATCCATCATGCAAACCAGCCTCCCATTGATTGACTCTGACTAAACTTCCTGCTGTAAAAAGTCTGACAACTCCAGGTTTTAGTCCAACCGATTTATTTGATAGTAAACTCACAAGCTTTCGGGTTAGTCCCTTCGTCAGGTGAATGGAGAGTTCTGGCCTCAGACAGAGCATATAAAGCACAGACAGTTTAGAGATTACTGATTAGAATGCAAATCTTTACACCTAACCTGCTGTTCAAGTCCTGAAGTGGCTGACAATGTGTGTGGAAGGAACACTGATCACAGGTTAAAGAAATGTGTATTGTCTCCAGACAGTACAGTAAGTGAGGTTTTGCACACCCAGGCAAGTCACGGGGGTTACAGATAGTGCGACATGAACCCAAGATCCCTGTTGAGACCGTCCTCGTGTGCGGAACTTGGCTATCAGTCTCTGTTCAGCGACTCTGCGCTGTCGTGTGTCATGAAGGCCGCCTTGGAGAATGCTTACCCGAAGGTCAGAGGCTGAATGCCCGTGACCGCTGAAGTGTTCGCCAACAGGAAGGGAATAGTCTTGCCTGGTGATTGTCGAGCGATGTTCATTCATCCGTTGTCGTAGCGTCTGCATGGTCTCCCCAATGTACCATGCTTCGGGACACCCTTTCTTGCAACGTATCAGTAGACAATGTTGGCCGAGTTGCAAGAGTATTTGCCGTGTACCTGGTGGATGGTATTCTCACGTGTGATGATGGTATCCATGTCGATGATCCGGCATGTCTTGCAGAGGTTGCTGTGGCAAGGTTGTGTGGTATTGTGGTCACTGTTCTCCTGAAGGCTGGGTAGTTTGCTGCGAACAATGGTCTGTTTGAGGTTGCGTGGTTAGAACATAGAACATTACAACGCAGAACAGGCCCTTCGGCCCACAATGTTGCGCCGACCAATTAAGAAAAAAGCAATGACCCTCTAACCTAAACCAATCCCTTTCCATCCATAAACCTATCCACGGACCTCTTAAACGCCCCCAAACTAGGTGCATCTACAACTGCAGCAGGCAGGGCATTCCATTCCCCCACCACCCTTTGAGTAAAGAACCTACCTCTGACATCCGTCCTATAACTACCACCCCTTAATTTAAAGCTATGTCCCCTCGTGCTAGCTTTCTCCATCCTGGCATATCCACATCATGTATACTTCCTGCTGCCAGGGCAAAGCAGCCAGCATAATTAAGGACCCCATGCACCCCGGACATTCTTTCTTCCACCTTCTTCCTTCAGGAAAAAGATACAAAAGTCTGAGGTCACGTACCAACTGAGTCAAGAATAGCTTCTTCTCTGCTGCCATCAGACTTTTGAATGGATCTACCTTACATCAAATTGATCTTTCTCTAAGCCCTAGCTATAAATGTAACACTACATTCTGCACTCTCTCCTTCTCTGAACAGTACGCTTTGTGTAGCGTGCAAGAAACAATACTTTTCACTGTATACTAACATAGGTGATACAAATAAATTGATTGAGGTGGCATAAGGATGGACTGTGAAGCCACATCTAATTAACCTTAAAGCAATGATCATGTGAGATACTATTTGAGAGTGATAACTTTGGAGCAGAATGAAGAGTTGGCCATGGAGGGTTTAATGGACAGCTGGAGCAATTAAATGTATTGTTGGGCATAAACCTTTAAATAGCAAGAAAAAAATAGAAAATACATTTGGACAGGTGAAGAATTCTTGTCATTGCCAAGCAATCATCTGCCATTTATATTTAATATAAAAATATTGAACAGTAGAATTAACTACAGTATTAGTTTTCTGTATTCTCATTTATAATATTTGTGAATAAGATCGAGAGGTGGAGAGAGAGATAACATCAGATCCGATTCACACATGAACAGCTGGTCTTAAAAATGAGGGCAGAGTTTCAGATCCATCAGTGTCAGCTGTTGACATTTCCTTTTGCGTTTGCCAGTGAAGAGTGACACATAATCAGTAACCAGATGTGTGTGCAAATGTAGAGCTGTTATGGAGTTCAATACAATTACATGTCAACTTAATGTTTGATTTATAATTGTCATATGTATTAACATAGTGCAAAGTATTGTTTCTTGCGCTATACAGACAAAACATGCTGTTCAGAGTGCAAAATGTAGTGTTACAATCATAGCTACGTTGTATGAAAAGGTCATAGGAAGGGGTGGAGGGCACATTATCTCAATCCATCAATCCACCTACCTCATAAAATGAAGATCAGATATCGAACAGGTAAGCTTCCCATTTTATTTTGTAACTGTTCAAAATAATGAGCTTTTTAAAGCAAATTCTGGCCTTGCAGTGCCAGTGCAATGGTTAACGAATCTAGTCAAATTTGTGGTTTTGGGAACGCTTAATGCAAACCGCTGGCTGTTACATAAGTAAGAAAATTGGGGCAATAATGGCCAACACTCTGCTTCAACATTCTATGTTGTAAATCCAAGTGCATGCAGCAAAATAAAAGCTTAATCTCTCTGGCATTTTTCCACCGGACGTTTGTTGTTTGCGATTCAAAGACCAAAGAAGAGCTAAAGTCTTTGCTGCAACACAATTCTTAAAAATGTGTTTGCATTACCTTTTATGGACTGTTCATGGCACAAGAGCTCAGTCTGTGAAATGGTCAAGTTAAAAATCCTAAAATAGCTTCCAAAGCTGCTTGCAGTGGATTAATTTACACAATTAATTAATCTACAAAAACCCATCCCTTGTTCAATGTCAATGGTGTTCTTCCCAGTCAATGGCTTCTGGGCAGGAAGGATGACGTTGGCAATTTCTGCTGAAAGTTCCTTGTGGGTTTTTCCTGATAATCTGCAGGACACAAGATACTCAAAGCATGTGGGAGATTGAAGTAGGTTGAGAAATGAAGTGCTTCAATGTCGTACAGCAACATCTAAAGTGTTCATTTTAAAATGGTAATTTATATGTTCTATAGTTTGTCCAGATTTGATAGAACTAGAATCATGTGATATCCACCATCTCTTAAGTTGAGCAAAAATAATTGAGATGGTCTCCATATTTGGGCATAGACTTTTCAATCACACCTTGGTTAGT
Organism: Carcharhinus amblyrhynchos; assembly: GCF_965287045.1. NCBI lineage: Eukaryota > Metazoa > Chordata > Chondrichthyes > Carcharhiniformes > Carcharhinidae > Carcharhinus > Carcharhinus amblyrhynchos. The sequence goes on from NC_137347.1 coordinate 43,396,246, forward strand.
ACTGCTGCCTCACAGTACCGAGGATCCAGGTTCGATTCCCGGCTTGGATCACGGCGTGGAGTTTGTACGTTCTCTCCGTGTCTGCAAGGGTTTCCTCCGCGTGCCCTAGTTTCCTTCCACGGTTTGAACAATGTGCTGGTTAGGTGCATTGACCCAAACAGATGCCGGAGTGTGGCGACTAGGAGAATTTCACTAACTTCATTGCAGTTTCAATGTAAGCCTTACTCATGACTAATAAAGACATCAACACAAAGTCAAAGTTTAAAAATTTATTCTTCAACAGCTTTAATTTTCTTCGGTGTTCCACTAGGCTGAGGAATATAGTTGACTATCAATTGGAATTTGAACTTAATAAACAACGTGTAAAATGCTTTGATCTGTTTTATTGCTTCCTCAGCATCTTTATGGCTGTTCAATTGACCTTCAATATGCTCAATTTCAACTCCCACATCAGAATAAGGTTGTTTATTTTCACTTGAGATGTATTTATATGGCTATTGAGGCTGAAACCTTTCCAGATTCTGGCTTAACTGGCACCTGTCTGACAGCTGAATGGTGTTTGTGTTGCCCACACTTGTGCCTTGGGACCTTTTTCCCTACCTGTACCTATTCTGCAGCTGCTGTAGGTGTTTGAAGGTGGTGCTTGATCCATACAAAAGGCTGAGGTCCTTTCCTGTAGGATGGTAACCATTCTGATAATTCTGTCCAAAAAAACCCTGCTTTCGCTCCCTGCCATAGGGTTTAGCTTGTTCTGAACTGAGAGCAGTTTCTCATTACACCTCATGTTCCTCATCCATTTCTTTCACAATCTTATGGAGATCATCTTCAATCACTGTGTTGTCTTTGCATACTCAGAATTTGTACAGATGTGTGTACCTCGAGTTGAGATCAGGCTTTATAAGGTCTTTCTGATCTGATTTAGTTTGAAGCTGCCATTGGCTGGTAGAGAAATTGCATCCTGCTGAGTTTCTCTGAGAGAACTGTTATTTGTGGATTTCGCAAAGAGCATAATCCCCTTCATCTGGGGCCTTTGGCACCTCTGAAGTTCCTTGTCCAAACTGTGGACTGAGTGATTCAAATTTTCTCAAATCAAGGGAACTTTGGGACAATCAAACTGTGATTATCTGGCATGAAGTACTTCCAGAAAGTTTCTCACACGTAGTTGTCCTGGAGGAGTCTAAATCCATACACCCCATACATTCATCACTCAGTGGGTCTTCCTCCTTAGAGGGAGGATGCAGACATTTATGAAAATAACAAAGATTCTTCCCAGTGAGGAAGAAGGAATCTAGGAAGGCGATAAATCATCGATAGTTAACCAAGGAAGTTAAGTGTAGTATTAAACTGAAAGAAGAAACATTAGCTATTGAGTCATCCCCAGTCTGGGGGCATTGTCCCCTCCATTACCTTTTTAACCAGGGACACAAAGCAGTGGTTGGAGGTTTTGAGAGTGATCACGTTAACAGAAAAGTCACAAGGGTAGTTGAGGTTCCAAAGGTATGTAAATACTGGAAGGTGAGGATAACGGGAGAGGAGAGGAGAGGAGGTTGTGAGCATTATGAATGAATTCCACTAAATTGACAGAATACACAGTAATGAAACAGATAATGTTCTTGCACAAGGTGGTCAGGGGTTATGCCACACTTGAACCTCTTTCTCATCTAACTTATCACATATCCTTCTATTCCCTTCTCACTAGTGTACCAGCTTGCTCCCTCTGATCCCAAGCTGTTTTCAAAATCAAGCCCTTTAATTCTTTTTTTCTAATATGAAACAATGTACCTAATACAATATAAACAGAACAATGCTGGGAATGTGCTCCAACTGAGATTCAATGGCACCGGGAGTTATTCAGAGCAGAGACAGAGGGAAAAAAAAGAGAGAGAATGACTTGTGTTGGTCTCCTTATTTAAGAAAGGGTGGGAATGCTTTAGATGCAGTTCAAGGAAGGTTCACTGGACTGAAGTCTGGAATGAGCAGGATGATTGGACAGGCTAGGCTTGCATCCGCTGGAGTTTAGAAGAGACGGCTCGATTGAAACGTCCTGAGGAGACTTGACAAGGTGGAGGTGGAGAGGGTGTTTCCTCTTGTGGAAGAACCTAGAACTAGGAATCACTGTTTAAAAATAAGTGGTTGTTCATTTGAAATAGAGATGAGGAGAATCTTTTTATCTGAGGGACATGAGATTTTGGAATTCTCTTCTTCAAAAGGCAGTGGAAGCAGAGGCCTTGAATATTTTTAAGGCAGAGTGAGATAGATCAGGATGTAGAGAAGGATGATGATTGTTTATCAATGAGTAAACCGGATTCTGGGTGTGGTGTGGGACAGGTTTGGTTGAGTCGGTTGTGTGTGCTGTTCCTAAAGAGGCAGCAATGGATATTTTAAAGGGCCCTGTGGAAAATGCTGACATAGACCGTGAGTCAAAGCGATGAGTTTAGTTCAAGAAAAATGCAATGCAGGGCAATGGCAGGACAGTAAAAGGCAGAGGATAATCTACTAAAAATGGAGAAATCAAAGATGGCTTAGTAAAATGGGCAAGATAATAAAAGATTGTTAATACGGACAAACATTGTTTTTATTACAGGCAATTTTAAGTAGTAAAAACTTATGCTTACAGCCTTTAATGGAATACGTAAGTTAGATTGGAATGCTGTATAAATAATAGTCCAGTTTTATGCAGAAACTGAACTCGACACGGAAAGCCAAGTCTTGTTATCACAGGAATAAGCATCCTTTTAATGACATGATAGTTGTTATGCCAATCAATGTCTCTGGCACTGAAAAGTTACTTTTACAAGTATTGGCTTTCATTTCCTCAGGATTAACTATTGGAGATTTTAAAAATGTCTAATTTAGTTTTACTGTTCCTTGTCATTTTTCTTTCTCACAAAAGTCTTTCTGTCCCTTTTTCTTTCTGTACCTGAATTAACATTAAATTCACCCACTGTAATTTACACTTGCTTCTCAAACTGGTAAAGAGCTATACAGTTACTTGCCCTGTTCACTCAGTTCCCATGTGCCCTATCTCTCTCTCTCTCTGCTCCATTATTAGTTGCATTTCTAACAATTTGTCATGCAAACCTAAATTGCACAAACATGTCCAATTACAGAAGCCATGAGATGCAATGCCTACAAAAGGCTCTGGAGCAGAGTTTGATCCAACTTCAGTTTCTCTTGCTAAATTGTGTATTTTATCTATTTGGGGTGCCCTGCCTGTTAATCAAAGCACCAGATTCATATCTACGTTAATCTTGGTGAGGATCTTGGTGTCTCATGCAACAGTCACTGAAAGTAAGCGTGCTGGTACAGTAGGCAGTTTGATAAGGTGCCGCACAAAAGGTTGCTTCAGAAGGTTAGGGGGCATGGAGTTGGGGTAAGGTGTTAGTGTGGATAGAGGATTAGCTATCTAATAGGAGGCAGAGAGTTGGTATCAATGGGTGCTATTCTGATTGGCGGTTGGTAACTAGTGGAGTGCCGCAGGGATCGGTGCTGGGGCCTCAGCTATTTACCATTTATATAGATGATCTGGAGGAGGGGGCTGAGAGTAGGGTGTCAAAATTTGCTGATGACACAAGGATGAGCGGAAAAGCAAATTGTGCGGAGGGTATGGAAAGTCTGCAGAGGGATCTGGATAGGCTGAGCGAGTGGACGAGGACCTGGCAGATGGAGTACAATGTTAGCAAATGTGAGGTTATCCACTTTCACAGGAATAATAGTTGGAGGGATTACTATTTAAAGGGCGAAAAGCTGCAGCATGCTACGGTGCAGAGGGACCTGGGGGTCCTTGTGCATGAGTCGCAAAAACCCAGTCTGCAGGTGCAGCAGGTGATCAAGAAGGCGAATGGGATGCTGGCCTTTATAGCGAGGGGGATAGAATATAAAAGCAGGGAGGTCTTGCTGCAACTGTACAGGGCATCGGTGAGGCCGCAGCTGGAGTACTGTGTGCAGTTTTGGTCGCCGCACTTGTGCAAGGATATTTTGGCCTTGGAGGGAGTGCAGAGGAGGTTCACTAGGCTGATACCAGAGATGAGGGGGTTGGACTATGAAGAGAGACTAAATAGACTGGGTCTGTACTCGTTGGAGTTTAGAAGGATGAGGGGGGATCTTATAGAGACGTATAACATAATGAAGGGGATGGATAGGGTAGAGGTAGAGAGATTCTTCCCGCTCAAAGGACAGCAGGACTAGAGGGCACAGCCTCAAGATAAGGGGGGAGGCAGTTTAGAACGGAGTTGAGGAGGAACTTCTTCACTCAAAGGGTGGTGAATCTCTGGAATTCTCTCCCCGTTGAAGTGGTGGAGGCTGCCTCGCTAAATATATTTAAGTCACGGGTAGATAGGTATTTGGTAGACAAGGGAATTAAGTGTTATGGGGAGAAAGCGGTAAAGTGGAACTGAGCCACTTCAGATCAGCCATGATCTTATTGAATGGTGGGGCAGGCTCGAAGGGCTAGATGGCCTACTCCTGCTCCTATTTCTTATGTTCTTATGTTCTTAAAGAAGGCAAATGGTATGTTGGCCTTCATAGCAAGAGGATTTGAGTACAGGAATAGGGAGGTTTTACTGCAATTGTATAGGATGTTTGACAGCCACACCCAAAGTATTGTGAGCAGTTTTGGTGTCCTTATCTAAGGAAAGATGTCCTTGCTATAGAGAGACTATCACAAAGGTTTACCAGGCATTTTTCTGGGAATGGCAGGTCTGTCATATGAAAAGAGACTAAATTGTTTGGGATTATATTCGCTGGAGTTTAGAAGAGTGAGAAAGGATCTCATAGAAACTTATGAGATTCTAACAGGGTTAGACAGGATAGATTCAGAAAGAATGTTCCTGACGGTGGGGGAATCCAGAACTAGAGATCCTAGTTTGAGGATTAACCTTTTAGAACTGGGGTGAGGAGAAATTTCTTCATCCAGGAGATGGTGAATGTGTGGAATTCACTAGCACAGAAAATAGCTGAGATTGAAATATTGTGTGATTTCAAGAAGAAATTAGATATAGCTCTTGTGGCTAAAGGGATCGAGGGATGGAGGGGAGGAAGGATGATTTCAGGATGTTAAATTCGAAGATCAGCCATGAACATAATGAATAATGGGGCAGGTTCAAATGACTGAATGGTCTTTTCCTGCTTCTAGTTCCTATGTTTCTATGATCTGCTACACTGCTCTACACGTGGATTTTGAATGGACTGGTTTTAGTCTGTTTGGTGAATAAATTCTAAATTAGTACAGCTAATTGTTCGCTGGGGCGGGCAGAGTGAAGGAGCACTGAGTAAGGTAAGAACTTACCTTTTAAAACTGTTAAAAGCATTTTCGCGGGCTTTTTGTGTTTACGGCTTTAAGAATACAAAGGGAGTGGATTGCGGGGATTTGTGGGTAAGCAGTCTTTCAAACCGCGCTAGGTTTAAAAGGAGGCCTGGTGTAGACAGTGGGCAGTGGAGTGAGAGGGAAGCAGAGTGAGCTGCTAGGACTTAGGATCAAAGGGCTTGGGAGAAAAGGGCAGGGTAAGTTAGACTGAAATGGTGTTCAGTATTACTAAAGGGGAATAATGGAGGGGCATGTGATGTGCTGTTTCTGTGTAATGTGGGAGCTGGTGGACCCCAGGGTCCTTCCATGTGACCATGTCTGCAGTAAGTGCAGGTTGCTGGAGGAGCTCCAGCTCAAGGTAGATGAGCTGGCCTCTGAGCTACAGACACTGAGGCTCATCAGGGGGAGGGAGGGTGCTGTTGATAATGGGGTGCAAGGGACAGCCACCCCCCCCCCCCCCCCCGGACTGGCTAACTCTAAGGGTCAGGAACAGGAGGAGGCTGCTGAGAGGTGGAAGGAGGGTGGGGACCGGAGGAAGGAGGGTGGGGACCAAATGCCTCAGCCTCTCAATCTGCACAACAGGTTTGAGGTTCTTGCTTCCAGTGTGGACGAGAACGAGGGCTGTGAGCTTGGTGAGCAAACTGCACACGGTACAGTGATGCAGACACAGAGCATTGACAAAGAGAAGGTGAAAAGGAACGTAGTGGTAATTGGGGATAGTGGGGTTAAGGGTATTGACACTGTCCTTTGTCACAATGACAAAGTGCACAGAAGGGTGTGTTGTCTGCCTGGTGCTCGGGTCCAGGATGTCGCATCTGGGCTGCAGAGGAACCTGGAGTGGGAAGGTGAGAATCCAGTCGTTGTGGTACATGTGGGTGCCAACGACGTAGGCAAAATGCAAACTGAGGATCTGGGGAGGGAGCATGAAAAGCTGGGAATGGAATTAAAAAGTAGAACCGACAAGGTGGTTATCTCTGGATTACTGCCTGAACCGTATGCAGACAGGCATAGGGTTGATAAGATTAAGGAGGTGAATCAGGAATTGGTGTGGGAGGAATGGGTTTGAATTTATGGGGCATTGGCACCAGTATTGGGGTAGGTGGGACCTGTTCAGGTGAGATGGGGTTGGTCTGAACCGTGCTGGGACCAGAGTGCTGGCGAATCGTGCAGATAGGACTGTAGATAGGGCTTTAAACTAATTGGGGAGGGGGGCAGGGTGCGAAGGTAGGTGAAATTACGGGGTCTAAAGTAAAGGAGAGGGTACAGGTACGGGAAGAGGCCAAGGATGTCCCAATAATAAAGGGAGTAGGGGGCGTGAGTATGGTTGGTGGCGTTCCTGCAAATAGGGTCCAGGTGAAGGCTGAGATGAAGGCACTTTATCTGAATGCATGAAGCATTCGGAATAAAGTGAATAAGCTGGTGGCGCAGATCAGCACAAATGGATATGATCTGGTGGCCATTACAGAGACGTGGCTGCAGGGTGACAGGGACTGGGAGCTGAATGTCCAGGGGTATCAAGTGTTTAGGAAGGATAGGCAGGAGGAAAAAGAGGGGGCATAGCTCTGCTGATTAAGGATAGCATCAGGGTGGTAGTAAGGGAAGATATAGGAGCCATTGAGCAGAAGGTGGAATCGTTGTGGGTGGAGATTAGGAACAGCAAAGGGAGGAAGACGCTGGTGGGTGTCATCCATAGGCCCCCGAATAATGATCTGGAGGTAGGGCGGGCTATTAACATGCAAATACATGCGGCGTGCAGGAATGGGACGGAGATAATTATGGGGGATTTCAATCTACATATTGATTGGTCGACCCATGTTGGACGCGGTGGGCTTGAGGAAGCGTTCTTGGAATGCTGCCGGGATAGTTTCCTTGAACAGTGCATGTTGGAGCCGACGAGGGAGCGAGCTATCTTAGATCTGGTGTTATGTAATGAGGCAGATAGAATTAGGGACCTTGTGGTGAAGGATCCTCTTGGGAACAGTGACCATTGTATGGTGGAGTTTCTGATGCAGATGGAGGAGGAGAAAGTGGGTTCCCGGACCTGTGTCCTTTGTTTGAACAGAGGGGAGTACGATAGGATGAGAGAGGAATTGGCGAATGTTGATTGGGGGAGCACATTGAAAGGTAGGTCTGCTGAGGAACAGTGGAGGATCTTTAAGGAGATCTTTCTTGGTGCTCAGCAGAAATTTATTCCGATGGTTAAAAAGGATCGTAGGAGGAGGGATAATCAGCCGTGGATAACGAAGGAGGTAAAGGAGAGTATTAAATTAAAAGCTGATGCGTTTAGAGTGGCTAAGAGTAGTGGGCGAGAAGAGGATTGGGAGAGGTTTAAATATCAACAAAGAATGACGAAGAAGTTGATAAAGAAGGGTAGGATAAACTATGAAGCTGGGCTAGCGCTAAATATAAAAAAGGATAGCAAGAGTTTTTATAAATATATAAAAAGGAAGAGGCTGACTAGGGTGAACGTTGGACCCTTAGAGGATGAGAGGGGGGACTTAGTGGTAGGGGATGGGGAAATGGCTGAGGCCTTGAATAACTTTTTTGTTTCGGTCTTCATGGAGGAGGACATGAATAGTTTGCCGGGTGTTAGCGATGGAAAGATGGTAGGAGTGGAGGGCCTGAATGACATTATTGTTACTAGAGAGGCTGTGCTCGACAGACTGGAGGGACTGACTGTGGACAAGTCCCCAGGACCGGATGGAATGCATCCAAGGGTTCTCAAAGAAATGGCGGAGGTGATAGTGGATGCCTTGACGATTATTTTCCAAACATCGCTGGATTCCGGGGAAGTGCCAGAAGATTGGAAAACGGCTAATGTTACGCCATTGTTTAAGAAGGGTAGCAGGCAAAAGGCAGGGAATTATAGGCCGGTTAGTTTAAAGTCTGTTGTAGGTAAATTGCTTGAATCCGTAATCAAGGAGAAAATAGCGAGGCATCTTGAAGAGAATTGTTTGATAGAGCAGACGCAACACGGTTTTGTTAAGGGGAAGTCATGTCTGACAAATTTATTGGAATTCTATGAGAATGTGTCGAGTGCGGTGGATAGAGGAGAACCGGTGGATGTGGTGTTTCTTGATTTTCAGAAGGCGTTTGATAAGGTGCCGCACAAGAGGTTGTTACAGAAGGTTAGGGGGCATGGAGTTGGGGGTAGGGTGTTAGCATGGATAGGGGATTGACTGTCAAATAGGAGGCAGAGGGTGGGGGTCAATGGGTGCTATTCGGATTGGTGGTTGGTGACTAGTGGAGCACCCCAGGGATCGGTGCTGGGGCCTCAGCTATTTACCATTTATATAGATGATCTGGAGGAGGGAACCGAGTGTATGGTGTCAAAATTTGCTGATGACACCAAGATTGGTGGAACGGCAAATTGTGCGGAGGGTGTGGAAAGTCTGCAGAGGGATCTAAATAGGCTGGGCGAATGGGCCAGGAACTGGCAAATGGAATTTAATGTTGGCAAGTGTGAAGTTGTCCACTTTGGTAGGAATAATGGTAGGAAGGACTATTACTTACATGGCGAAAAACTGCAGCATGCGACGGTGCAGAGGGACCTCGGGGTCCTTGTGCATGAGTCGCAAAAACCCAGCTTGCAGGTGCAGCAGGTGGTCAAGAAGGTGAATGGGATGCTGGCCTTCATAGCGAGGGGGATTGAATATAAAAGTAGGGAGGTCTTGCTGCAACTGTACAGGGCACTGGTGAGGCCGCAGCTGGAGTACTGTGTGCAGTTTTGGTTGCCGCACTTACGCAAGGATATTTTGGCCTTGGAGGGAGTGCAGAGGAGGTTCACTAGGCTGTTACCGGAGTTGAGGGGGTTGAGCTATGAGGAGAGGCTGAATAAACAAGGCTTGTACTCATTAGAGTTTGGAAGGATGAGGGGAGATCTCATTGAGATGTATAAGATGATGAATGGGATGGATAGGATAGAGGTGGAGAGGCTCTTCCCGCTCAGAAAGGACAGTAGGACTAGGGGGCACAGCCTCAAGATAAAGGGGGGGCGGTTTAGAACGGAGTTGAGGAGGAACTTCTTCACTCAAAGGGTGGTGAATCTCTGGAATTCTCTGCCCGTTGAAGTGGTGGAGGCTGCCTCACTAAATATATTTAAGATGCGGGTAGATAGGTTTTTGATAGGCAAGGGGATTAGGGGTTATGGGGAGAAGGTGGGGAAGTGGAACTGAGCCACGTCAGATCAGCCATGATCTTATTGAATGGTGGGGCAGGCTCGAAGGGCTAGATGGCCTACTCCTGCTCCTATTTCTTATGTTCTTAATTAATTAGACAGCTGATGGATGTTAATTGGATCATGGATTTAAATTTTTATTTCTGGGTAAAGCTTTTGGTACACACCTGTAAAATAAATTGTTAGCTGCTACTTTCTTGTCTAGAGTTGTTCAAAGATTTTGTATTTCTGAATTGCATTGATACTAGCAAGTAGGAAAATAAAACACTGCTTTAAATTTCCAAGCATATTTATCATAAGTTCTATGCTTTCTGAGCTACAATACAATGTGGTGGCATAATGGTTAGCACTGCTACCTCACAGCGCCAGGGACCTGGTTTTGATTCCCAGCTTGCATCACTAACTGTGCAGAGTCTGCACATTCTCCTCGTGTTTGCATGGGTTTCCTCTGGGTGTCTGGTTTCCTCCCATGGTGCAAAAATGACGTGCTGCTTAGGTGCATTAGCCATGCTAAATTCTCCCTCAGTGTACCCGAACAGGCGCCGGAGTGTGGAGACTCGGGGATTTTCACAGTAACTTCATTGCAGTAGTAATGTAAGCTTACTTGTGACACTAATAAATAAACTTTAACTTTAAGACTAAACAGCTTCTTTCTCTCAAAGAAGACATGGAGTGAACTTAGAGACCTTGTAAATTCTGAAAGGTTTTGACAGAGCAGGCACACAGAGTGTTTTCACTTCTGAATTTCAAAAGCAGAGGCCATCAGTATTAAACTATTGTTAAAGGCCAGGCCAGAAACTCCAAGATGTTTTGTGAAGTTAGCCTAGACCCTAAGATTTACATTTGATATTTGCACTGGTGAGAATAAGTTGTCTCACTCCAGGTATGATTCAAGTGACCCACCAGGAAGCTTTTCAAACAAAGCTTATTTAAGAACACTGTTAAAATATAACAAGAAGAATGATCGCACCTTTTCATCAATTACAAGACTTATACTGTGTCATATTTAATTGTTAAGATCTAGCTATCTCAGTCGTTCTAATTTAAAAGCAATACGTCATAGACATATACACTTCTTCAGAATTAGTTAGCATTAAAACAAGTATGCTCACGTGGGACTAGATTTCCAGATTTTTATACCTATTGGCAGAAATCTAAGCAGCAGTTTTCAGAGAAGAATACATCCTCAAAACAGGAAAACAGAGAAGTAAACCTAATCTCTACCAGCTTCCAGTCTTCAGACTTTAGAGACAGAAAAGGATACTTTTCTCTCTCTCTCTGTCTCTCTCTGCAGCTTCCAAAACAGCAACACTCAGATAGCAGAATCTCCATCTCCAGGGAGGGAAAAAAGAGACCCTGCTTTCTCTCAACTCCAAACAGCACCTGAAATAGCAACTAAGCTGGAATCTTTAGTGAAAGCCTAGCTGTCCACAGTCATATGACCTGACAATTATCCCAAACAACTTCCACTCTGCAATCTCAGGAAAACATTAAAACAATAGAACACTGCATTAATTCAGATTAAAGCCAGCATGATGTCAATAATACTGTTTCGGTAACCCTAAATTTATACATCTTGGGATACAAAGGAATAATTTAGCATGGCCAATCCACCCAACCGCTGCAGACAAAACAGCTCCGACAAAATGCCAGGGACTCCTCAAAACATCCTGCAGAGAAACATGATTAAAATACATTTCTTAAAGGCACAGTATCATCAGAATACACACCAAAAAAATCAAATGTGGAATTCCGAAGACATGATAGGCCAAATGCCCTCCTCCTGCACAGTAACAACACTGGGTGGCACCTCGGCAGTATAGTGGTACAGTGGTTAGACTGCTGCCTCACAGTGCCAGGGACCAGGGTTTGATTCCAGCCTTGGGTGACTGTGCAGACTCCATGCAGACATTCTCCCCGTGTCAGCGTGGGTTTCCCCTGAGTGCTCTGGTTTCTTCCCAAAGTCCAAAGATGTGTGTGTTAGGTTGATTGGCCATGCTAAATTGACCCTTAGGCTGAAATTTTACTGCTGATTGTGGGGTGGACAAGGCTCACGGAATGGCATTCTCCATTGGCCTTGGGAGGGATTTTATGAGCCTCTGGTGGGCGAGGTGGTAAAATTCTGGATGTAGTGTGGGGGGATTAGCAGGGTAACTATGTGGCGTTATGAGAAGGGGCCTGGGTGGAACTCTTGTCAGTGCAGGCTCGATGAGCCAAATAGCCTCTTTCTGCACTGTAGGAATTCTGTGATTCTTTACCCAGAGATTGGTGAAAATGTGGAACTTGTTCCCACAGAAAGCTGTTGAGGGGCCTGGGTTAGAGGCTGGGAGGCTGGGTAAATATTTGAGGAAGAGGATAGATGGTTAGGATGATAGATTTAGAATCCCTACATTGCAGAAACAGGCCATTCAGGCCATCAAGCCTGTGCCAACTCTCTGACAGACCATCCCACCCAGGCCCTATTCCCATAACCTCACAAAATTATCCCACTATTCCCCTAAATTTATACATCTTGGGACACTAAGGGATAATTTAGCATGGCCAATCCACCCAACCTACACATCGTTGGAGTGTGGGATGGAACCCACACAGACATGGGGAGGATGTGCTGATTCCACACAGTCAGTCACCCAAGGCTGGAATTGAACCTGTTCTGTAAGGGAGCAGTGCTAACCAATGAGGAAAGATGAATGGAGTGTAAACACTGGCATAGATTGATGGGTTGAATGGCCTTTTTCTGTGCACGATGTACTAACTACAATATGTGACTAATGATTGGTGCAATTGGAATTCCCGACTTATCCCATGAGCCAAGGAAATGCTTCAGAAACTTATCGCATTATGTTTTAGAGGAAGGAATTTAGAAACGGCTTCACGTTTCTAGTAAAGAGCGTGTTATAGAGTAGGAAGTAATTCACTTCAGTTCTAGTTCTGGTCCCTCCCAGTCACACTGGTGTTTAGCTCCGCACAGGAAGCGAGAAGCAGATCAGTTTCCCACTCAGGTAACAGGACGCGGAGTTAGTTCCACATTCACATACAGACCGGGGAGGTGCACACTGCTCCGGCTCTCAGAATCAGTGCTCACTGAGTCAGGACTACAGCAGGGAGAGCGCGTCCCAAACATCTCCTTCGGAGAGAGAGAGAAAAAATAATGTACTCGGTCTCATTAAACACCAAGAGCTTTGTAAAAACTGAGAAGATATCTCGATCTGCGGTTAATTACAGACAGGAGCTTTTTGCTGTGAGAAATGACCTTCGATTCGATGACCGTAATTCTAAACTAAATTTAGCTTCTTGTTGGCTTAATTGAGAAAGTTTAAGCGCAAAATGTGGTTTTGGCGGATCCTAACACTGACCCTTTCCTTTACTGGTGAGTATTTTAAATTTTGAAACCATATTTTGGTGCATGTCTCTTTAATTATTTTATTTTAGCAAACAATTTAGTGTATTTGTTGTTTGATCTATTTTACACGTTTTAACATTTTGATTGTACGTTTCTAAATGTGTCAATATGGATACATGTGACAAATGTAGCAAAAATGATCGATAGTTTGAGAGAGAGATACGTAGCCGAACCTCCAGGTGAAGTTAAAACCTACAAGGAAAATTATTTTATGAATGTGAGAGGCAATTGTTGCTTCTTATGGATACAGTACATCACTGACACCTACTTTGCATTTTCTGTGTGAAAAAAAGCTCCTTCATTCATAATTTTTTGAACTCAAAATCTCTGCGCAGCATTTTTCCTCGATGTCAGACACAGCTCCCTGGTGAACAGGTGACAGGGTGAGTGACTGTGGCTGGTTCTTGGAATTCCCCTAACCTGTGGAACTAACGCTGCTCTTCTTGCTGCAAATACTTCAATATCTTCTTTTTATTGGGGCTTTCTGGAAATATTTTCAAAGGGGTAAGTTACACAGGCTCCAGTTTTGAGCACTGAATAAATGGGACCACCTGATTTGCTGGAGCTTCCAGGTTGATGAAGGGATGAAACTGGAACTCTGAAACATTTAGTGATCTGAATTATTAGAAGTTCACAGACTTTAAACTGTTTTGTCTTTGTAGGGTCCCTTGCATTGATTAAGTTGCCTGAGCCAAGAGGGATGCAGTTGGATTCCATAAACTTTAATTACATTCTTCGCTGGGTGCAGGAAGGACCTGAAGGAACCGTGTATGATGTTGAGTACAGCATGTAAGTTCTGACACTTGTACATTGTTATTGTATGAAATATGCAAATCTTTTCCACTCTACCAAAATTTCACAGACACTTGTATTGGTATTTCCTGGTGCAAGTTGTGGATGATCATTGTAAATGATACTCCTCTCAATATTACTACACTACTGTCTTTATTTCCCTATTCAGATACCATGGTAAGAGCACTACCATGATCTTACTTACCCCATTATGGCTGGCTTTCCTCCTGTGTAACTTGTTTGTGCACTGCCACCTAACTGGGGGCTTAGGGAGCTCCAGAGTAACGTTGAAACTGCAGGACAGAAAGGAAATTCTACACCTATTTACAATGAACGTGCCCTTGAAGTTACTTTTTGTTCTTTCACAGGATAAGGATGTTGTTGGCTAGACCAGCTTTTGTTACCCATCCCTAATTGCCCTTGAGAAGGTGGTGGTGAGCTGATGTCTTCAACCCTTGCAGGCTATGTGGTGTAGATGCACCCACTGTGCTGTTAGAAAGGGAGCGACAGGATTTTGACATATTGGGCAGGATGTTGTGTGACTTGGAGGGAAACTTGCCTATTTATCAAAATGTTTAGAATTGTGTAAGATATCCCACCATTACCATTCAATTATTTAACTGAAATATAAAATGTATTTTAATAAAGTACATTGTACTGGGTGTTTTTCTAAACAGAAAATGTAATTGCAGGAAAATGCTGGACATTTATTGCGAAAGACACACACGTTTGTTTAGTGAGTTACACAGAGGTAAATAGTTAACTGGCTGCCAATGAGAAGCCATTCAAAATTCTCTTGCATCATAAACCACAGAAACTAAACTTGAAGTTTTGGTTCATTATCTGAACCCTAAGATTGAGAGCTGTCAAAGAGACAGCAAACTTTATTTACTTTACTCTGTATCTTTCCCATGGTATTGCTCATAAAAAATATTGGCTGGTGTCAGCCATTTGGCTTTTTGAGCTTGCTCTGCCAGTCAACAAAGTCACACCTAACTTCCCTTTATAGATCCACATAGACCCAAAAATCTATCAATATTCTAACTAAACATTCACAGCTCCCAAGATAGAGAATTCCACACAACCTTCTGAATGAAGAAATTCCTCCTCATCTCAGTCCTCAATGGCAAACCCCCATTCTGAAAGTATGGGCTGAACTTTAGGGAGTGCTGTGGTCCTTTTTCAAACATGGATAAGATGTTAGTGGAGAGGCTTCCCATGATCCCAGTGGTTGTCCTGCAGGGATTTAACCTGGGAAGCAGCATTATTGCTTTAAGGTAAAATCTTCATCTCTTTCTCGGGAGGAAGCCTCCCCTTGAAGAGTTGCTGGCCAATTGGATGCCAGTAGCTCTGCAGTCCCACCACACAAGGTGCCAGGTTAGTCCAGAGTCAGAGGTCTCAGTGAAGTGGGAGGGGTGTGTGGCTGAGGGGGTTGAAGTGCTGAGTTCCAGGTGTTGTCGGGCGGAAGGACCTTTGGGGGTGAGGAGGGTTCTTCCAATGGGCCCAGGGAACCCAGGAAAGCATCACCCCTCTGCTCCCCCACCTGACACTGGCTGCCACAACCCCTGCTGATGCTTTACTCGCTGTGAGGGGAGGCACCTGAGCTTGTTGCATAGATTGAGCCTTCAGTAAAATGCCAGCAGGGGTGGGATGTACTCTGAAGGTGAGCTGTCTGGTACGTCCTGTGCCCCCTGCAGAATTTCAGACAGACCAAGTGCAGGAGGTTGGCAGTGGAGAGATCAGCTGCTAGATTTTGCCTGGACCTCAAACTCCTCTATAGGGGGAGAGAAAAATTCAGTCTGATGACCCTGAACCCCAGTGCTCTAGCTGCTAACTGGGAGAATGTTGTTTTAGTCCATTTAAAAGCAGTGCATTTATATTCAGTAAGTACTTTTAGAGATCAGTTAATGGGTAGATAATTCCTCTCACAGACAAACATACATATGAACATTAACAAATTAGGAGAAGGCCACTCAGCCCATCAAGCCTTCTCCTCCATTCAATAGGATCATGGCTGACCTAATTTTAATCTCAACTCCACATTCCTATCTACCCAATAACCTTTCACCTCTCGCTTATCAAGAATCTATCTACTTCTGCTATAAACATGTTCAATCAGTCTCCCATCCATTGACTCTGTCTACACTTCCCGCTGCCTCAGCAAAGTAGCCGACATAATTAAGGATCCCACGCACCTCGACATTCTCTCTTCCACCTTCTCCCATCGGGAAAAAGATACACAAGTCTGAGGTCACGTACCAACCGACTCAAGACTTTTGAATGGACTTCCCTTGCATTAAGTTGATCTTTCTCTACACCCTAGCTATGACTGTAGCACTACATTCTGCACTCTCTCACTTCCTTGTCTATGCTTTGTATAGCGTGCAAAAAATAATCCTTTTCACTATATGTTAATACATATGACAATAATAAATCAAATCAAAGATTCTGCTTCAACCAGCTTTTGAGGAAGAGAATTGCAAAGTGTCTCAACCTCCTGAGAGAGAATATTTCCTCATGCCTGAAATCTCTTGGGTGCATCTCATGCTCAGAGGGAGGTTGTTTTTACCTTTGAGTTGATACGTAGCTGTAAATTCTTGGCTTATTCCCAGGTCATTGCAAAAGATAATTTATGTTGCATTGACTTAAGGGCAGAAATTGAGTGGGTGTGAAACAGAGCTTTACCCAAAGCTGCCACGTTCAGATTAGATTAAATTCTGGGATAATGCCTGTGACTCGTACAGACTGGGAACACCCCTGGTTTCAACTATTCAACTATTCTGAGCTGTTACTGTTATAGAAACTAGAAGCAGCAGTAGGCCATTTGGCCTTTCGAGCCTGATGCTTTCTGCAAACATAACACTTGTCTTTTGGATCTTAGAATAGTTTAAAATGTTTCCCCAGATGTGTCTCTTTTTGTAGACGTCCACTGAACTGAAAAAATTGGAAACCGTTGCAGTAGTTTAAGCATTTTTGAATTAAAACTGGATGAATGCAGTACATGAAACTCATGAGAAGCTTCACATATATTGTTCCTCTGTTGCTTCTGGTTCCATAATATTTCTGCTGGGTGAAAATAGGAGATGTTTCCCTTTAGTTTGGGAAGTTAAGAAAACAAAAATACTGTTAAAGGTACTTTGGTAAAGCACTGGCCCTTGCGAAGACCTTGGATATAGGATTTAATTTGTCAAATATTTTAAGTGACATTCTGCACGGTGATTATTTAAATGTCATGTAAATAATCATTATTTGTGGGATAATCTACTCTACAAAAAAGGAAGTTAGAGCATGTTGCGGATTGATCTTATTCGCTTGAAACAAATATTGGGGGAGAAATCTCTCAAAGTAAATGAGTCAATGAAAGTATCTCAGAATAATGGTTTTATAACATATGGAAGCCTTTGGTTTGATTATGTAATTACGGTTGTACATAAGGAACTCTCTCCAAAATTATTGAGAAGGGAATTCATTAATAGTAAATCAATTTTGATTAATTGTGTACTGATGGTGGGTATTCTTAAGACTTTATTGTGCTCCCATAAGTACAAATGTACTTAAAATGTAGTTGTTGGAACATGAGTGACATGTTTGTGATGTGTATCTCTACAAATAAAATTATAATTACATGTAAAGTTGGATCCAGGGCCATCCTTCATTGCCTTACTTTTAGGAATTAAACATTGTGGAATATTTTATTCCAACATCTTTTAATATATCTCATGTAGAAGTGTCTATTCAGATGGTCTCTTGCGCTGAAATGCTGGTGCAATAACATGACTTTATGGGCACCTCATAGAACAGTTATATGGGATGCCTAAAAGTCTGTATGTTCTGCTGTTCTAAATGCTGAGTTGGAAGTATGCAAGGCAGGAAGTTTAATTTTAATCTTGGCATAATAACAAATTTGAGTCCCTTTTTTAAGAAATCTATATGCAAGAACATTATGCTGAAGATCTTTGGATCATTTAATTAGTCAGCATCCTTCTGTTAATATATATTTTATATATAATTGTTAAAATTTGCTATTGTGCATTGTGCACACTAGAGCTTAAATCTATTGTGAAAGGATGCCTGAGGTTCAAAATACAATAGTAACTTTGTAACTGAAGGAATACTTTGAGGGTCCTTAAGCCTTTTTTCCAAGTATATCTCGTTTTTTATTCAGCTAATATAGCCTTAGTTTTTATTATTGTGATTATTACATTTTTGCCTATCAGGAAGTTATTTGTCCCGATTTAAGCAAATAATTAAATGTGAAATTAAATTTTGACAACCATTATTCCAAATTTGGGAATCACTGCAGCTAACAGCATTATGTACTTGAGTCAGCAGGGGCTGCTAGATTATTTTAAAGGCCAATGAGTAATATTACAATTCACTTCATAACGCAGTAGTTGCTGAGATCTGCTTCTAAGTTGTGTTAGAGTAATTTCTTTAAAGGTAAAGTTGTCATAGTCTCAGATGGCCATAAGTACTGACTGGTGTAATTTAACCTGAACATCACTGCACTTCTGGTAGTGGGTAACGTTGAGAAGGGGGGACTCTCCTGAATAATCTGTCGGTATGGGAATTGAACATAAGAACATAAGAAATAGGAGCAGGAGTAGGCCATCTGGCCCTTCGAGCCTGCCCCGCCATTCAATAAGATCATGGCTGATCTGGCGTGGCTCAGTTCCACTTTCCCGCCCTCTCCCCATAACCCTTAATCCCCTCTCTTATCAAAAACGCATCAACCCGCACCTTAAAAATATTTAGCAAGGTAGCCTCCACCACTTCAACGGGCAGAGAATTCCAGAGATTCACCACCCTTTGAGTGAAGAAGTTCTTCCTCAACTCCGTTCTAAACAGCCCCCCCTTTATCTTGAGGCTGTGCCCCCTAGTCCTACTGTCCTTTCTGAGCAGGAAGAGTCTCTCCACCTCTATCCTATCCATCCCATTCATCATCTTAAAGGTCTCAATGAGATCTCCCCTCATTCTTCTAAACTCTAACGAGTACAAGCCTAGTTTATTCAGCCTCTCCTCATAGCTCAACCCCCTCAACTCCGGCATCAGCCTAGTAAACCTCCTCTGCACTCCCTCCAAGGCCAAAATATCCTTGCGTAAGTACGGCGCCCAAAACTGCACACAGTACTCTAGCTGCGGTCTCACCAATGCCCTATACAGCCACAGCAAGACCTCCCTACTTTTATATTCAATCCCCCTCGCTATGAAGGCCAGCATCCCATACCCACTCTGTTGGCATCGTTCTGCATTACAAACTAGCTGTTCAGCCAGAGTAATATCTTTCCTACCTCCTGGAAGGTAGATTTGATCTTGGACAAAAATGAGAGATGTTTGCACGTAAACTGGCCAAATTACTTTGGTAGGTTTGTTCCAAAGTTGTGCACATAAATTTGACAGGAGTTTTTTAAAGCCGCCATTGAAGAGAGGTAAAGTAGTACAGGAAATTGAATTTCACACCTAACCTCTGGTGTAGAGATTTTATAATGTAACATTTTATTCAGCATTTAATATCCCTTAAGTTGTCCATGTGTTTACTATAACTTCTATCCTTGAGTCACATGTTGGCAAATAACGTCCTTTGTGAAACAAAGCTCTTCCCGCTCAGAAAGGACAGTAGGACTAGGGGGCACAACCCCAAGATAAAGGGGGGGGGGGCGGTTTAGAATGGAGTTGAGGAGGAACTTCTTCACTCAAAGGGTGGTGAATCTCTGGAATTCTCTGCCCGTTGAAGTGGTGGAGGCTACCTCGCTAAATATATTTAAGATGCGGGTTGATAGTTTTTTGATAGGCAAGGGGATTAAGGGTTATGGGGAGAAAGCGGGAAAGTGGAACTGATCCACTTCAGATCAGCCATGATCTTATTGAATGGTGGGGCAGGCTCGAAGGGCTAGATGGCCTACTCCTGCTCCTATTTCTTATGTTCTTATGTTCTTAACCCAGTGCTCACTGTTGAGTTAACATAGGCAATTGTAGAACTATCTGGATGAAAATGGGGGGAATTAGCTGGCATCCCTGATTACCAACCTACGTCACCTGAATTTTGTACCATTGCTGAGTGATGATTGGATTTATTTAGTTCTGGGGCTCTCCATTGTCACAAAGTCAGCCTGTTCTAGACTCTCACAAATGAAAAGTGGCCAACTCAGCAATGCCCAGAAAAATGAATATTATTATGAGACTGTTAGCAACTTCATGGAAAGGTGTGAACAGAACTAAAGACAAAGTGAATAATGAAAATTCAATTTCCTTCTGTGATATCCTGGGCTGGTGCTGAATAATATAAGTGATGACATTATACCCAAGATTTTTGAATAAGAAAATATTAAAAGATTCCACTAGACCCTTAGAGTAATTAGAGCTGAT
Organism: Carcharhinus amblyrhynchos; assembly: GCF_965287045.1. NCBI lineage: Eukaryota > Metazoa > Chordata > Chondrichthyes > Carcharhiniformes > Carcharhinidae > Carcharhinus > Carcharhinus amblyrhynchos. Next base: position 43,416,289 of record NC_137347.1, read on the forward strand.
TTTGATATGTAGGAATTTGGTGTGTAAGAACATAAGAAATAGGAGCAGGAGTAGGCCATCTAGCCCTTCGAGCCTGCCCCGCCATTCAATAAGATCATTGCTGATCTGTTGTGGCTCAGTTCCACTTTCCCGCCCTCTCCCCATAACCCTTAATCCCCTCTCCTATCAAAAACCCATCAACCCGCGACTTAAAAATATTTAGCGAGGCAGCCTCCACCACTTCAACAGGCAGAAAATTCCAAAGATTCACCACCCTTTGAGTGAAGAAGTTCCTCCTCAACTCCGTTCTAAACTTCCCCCCCTTTATCTTGAGGCTGTGCCCCCTAGTCCTACTGTCTTTTTTGAGCGGGAAGAGTCTTTCCACCTCTATCCTATCCATCCCATTCATCATCTTATACGTCTCAATGAGATCTCCCCTCATTCTTCTAAACTCTAACGAGTACAAGCCCAGTTTATTCAGTCTCTCCTCATAGCTCAACCCCCTCAACTCCGGTATCAGCCTAGTAAACCTCCTCTGCACTCCCTCCAAGGCCAAAATATCTTTGCGCAGGTGCGGCACCCAAAACTGCACACAGTACTCCAGCTGCGGCCTCACCAATGCCCTATACAGCTGCAGCAAGACCTCCCTACTTTTATATTCAATCCCCCTCGCTATGAAGGCCAGCATCCCATTCGCCTTCCTGACCACCTGCTGCACCTGCAAGCTGGGTTTTTGCGACTCATGCACAAGGACCCCGAGGTCCCTCTGCACCGTCGCCTGCTGCAGTTTTACGCCCCGTAAGTAATAGTCCTTCCTACCATTCTTCCTACCAAAGTGGACCACCTCACACTTGCCAACATTAAATTCCATTTGCCATTTCCTGGCCCATTCGCCCAGCCTATCTGGATCCTTCTGCAGACTCTCCACACCCTCCGCACAATTTGTCGTTCCCCCAATCTTGGTGTCATCAGCAAATTTCGACACCCTACACTCGGTTCCCTCCTCCAGATCATCTATATAAATGGTAAAAAGCTGTATATACAAGGGAGGACAATAGCGGTAATGTCATTTGACTAATAATCCAGAGGTTTTTGATAGGAGAGGGGATTAAGGGTTATGGGGAGAGGGCGGGAAAGTGGAACTGAGCAGCGACAGATCAGCCATGATCTTATTGAATGGCGGGGCAGGCTCGAAGGGCTGGATGGCCGACTCCTGCTCCTATTTCTTATGTTCTTATGTCTAAATTAATGCCCTTGAGTCATGGGTTTAAATCCCACATGGCAATTGGGTGAATTTAACTTCAAGCAGTAAATCTGGAATTATAAAAGCTAGTCTCAGTAACGGTGATCATTAACTCATTGTTGTAAAAATCCATCTGGTTCATGAATGTCCTTTAGGGAAAGAAATCTGCTGTCCTTGCCTGGTCTGGCCGACATGTGACCCCAGAGCCACAGCAATGTGATTGATTTTTAACTGTGGTCTGAAATGGCCTGGAAAGCCACCAAGTGCAAAGGCTGGCCTTGCCAGTTAATGCCCACAATGCCACGGAAAAATTAAAAATTTATGTTTGTTAATTAAACGCTCTCTGTCACTGAAGACATGCCGAATTATTACCTTTATTGGTTTAAACAATTCAGAATTTGCTGCCTAACACACGCTATTCCTTTTGCAGTTATGGAGAAACGTGGAAAAATAAGTCTGAATGTCATCGTATCGCTACACAGTATTGTGACTTAACAAATGAGATTGTTGAGGAGAATAACTGGTACTATGCAAGAGTGATGGCAATATCGAAAAATGCCAGTTCAACATGGTCCTATTCTGATCGATTCTGTCCAATAGACAAGAGTGAGTATACACTCCTCGTGTAGACATTAGAAACTTGAATTATTTTCAACAGAATTCCTTTAATCAGCGCTGAAGTAATAATTTGGACAAGACCAGAAGAGTAGGAAAATGATTAGCCATCAGCCTGTTTCTCCTACAATTTAAAAACGTAGAAAGCAGAATTAGGCCATTCAGCCCATCAAACCTCCTCTGCCATTCAGTGGGATCGTTGCCAATCCTTGAATTGACCATGTTAAATTCTACTTCAGTGTATCTGAACAGGCGCTGGAGTGTGGTAATGAGGGGGTTTTCACAGTCACTTCATTGCAGTGTGAATGTAAGCGTACTTGTGACTAATAGATAAACTTTAAGTTTATTCTCAAATATATTCAGTGATTTGGCCTCCACAGCTTTCTGTGATAGAGAATTCGACAGGTTCACCGTTCTCTAAGTGACGTTTCTCCTCATCTCTGTGCTAAATGGCCTAGTAAAAAGTCTGACAACACCAGGTTTTAGTCCAACCTATTTATTTGATAATATACTCACAAGCTTTCGGGGTTAGCCCCTTCGTCAGGTGAATGGAGAGTTCTGGCCTCAGACAGAGCATATGAAGCACAGACAGTTTAGAGATTACTGATTAGAATGCGAATCCTTACACCTAACCTGCTGTTCAAGACCTGAAGTGGCTGATAATGTGAGTGGAAGGAGCACTGATCACAGTTTAAAGAGATGTGTATTGTCTCCAGACAGTACAGTAAGTGAGGTTTTGCAAACCCAGGCAAGTCACGGGGGTTACAGATAGTGCGACATGAACCCAAGATCCCTGTTGAGACCGTCCTCATGTGTGCAGAACTTGGCTATCAGTCTCTGTTCAGCGACTCTGCGCTGTCGTGTGTCGTGAAGGCCGCCTTGGAGAATGCTTACCCGAAGGTCAGAGGCTGAATGCCCGTGACCACTGAAGTGTTCGCCAACAGGAAGGGAACAGTCTTGCCTGGTGACTGTCGAGCGATGTTCATTCATCCGTTGTCGTAGCGTCTGCATGGTCTCCCCAATGTACCATGCTTCGGGACATCCTTTCTTGCAACGTATCAGGTAGACAATGTTGGCCGAGTTACAAGAGTATTTACCATGTACCTGGTGGACGGTATTCTCACGTGTGATGATGGTATCCATGTCGATGATCCGGCATGTCTTGCAGAGGTTGCTGTGGCAGGGTTGTGTGGTATTGTGGTCACTGATCATCGACATGGATACCATCATCACACGTGAGAATACCGTCCACCAGGTACATGGTAAATACTCTTGCAACTCGGCCAACATTGTCTACCTGATACGTTGCAAGAAAGGATGTCCCGAAGCATGGTACATTGGGGAGACCATGCAGACGCTACGACAACGGATGAATGAACATCGCTCGACAGTCACCAGGCAAGACTGTTCCCTTCCTGTTGGCGAACACTTCAGTGGTCACGGGCATTCAGCCTCTGACCTTCGGGTAAGCATTCTCCAAGGCGGCCTTCACGACACACGACAGCGCAGAGTCGCTGAACAGAGACTGATAGCCAAGTTCCGCACACATGAGGACGGTCTCAACAGGGATCTTGGGTTCATGTCGCACTATCTGTAACCCCCGTGACTTGCCTGGGTTTGCAAAACCTCACTTACTGTACTGTCTGGAGACAATACACATCTCTTTAAACTGTGATCAGTGCTCCTTCCACTCACATTATCAGCCACTTCAGGTCTTGAACAGCAGGTTAGGTGTAAGGATTTGCATTCTAATCAGTAATCTCTAAACTGTCTGTGCTTTATATGCTCTGTCTGAGGCCAGAACTCTCCATTCACCTGACGAAGGGGCTAACCCCGAAAGCTTGTGATTATATTATCAAATAAATAGGTTGGACTAAAACCTGGTGTTGTCAGACTTTTTACTGTGTTTACGCCAGTCCAACGCCGGCATACCCACATCATGACTAAATGGCCTACCCAGTATCCTTAGACTGTGTCTCCTTGTTTGAGACCTTGGTGAATAATTACTGTTAGTGCGGAGTCTGCTACATCTCTGTACTTTCTTCAGGATGTACATCTTGAGCTCCAGCCACATTCTGCCAAAATTCTGATGTCCATCTATCATTCCCATCCTGGCAAGTTGTCTTGAACTGTAGTGTATTTTTTAGCTCCATCATTTGGTGAATTATTTAATAATTGCAGTTAGCCTTTTCTTAACTAAGTTTTCTTTATCTTTTTTTTTCAAAGAGCTTAGTATGCATAGATTCAATTTTTTTCACATGTCCTCCACTCTGGTTGGAGAAGTTATTCTAATGTTGTGTTTTCACATATTAATGTTAGATCCAAATCTTCTAGCATTCCCAAAAAAGTTATAGTTGAAAATAGCCTGCTAAGCAGTCTATATCTCCCATTTTAAATACTTCTGTGATTAATTTCCTTCCAAAGAAAGGTGGAGAGAGGTGATTGTAGAGCCTCTGGCTCTGATCTTCAGGTCGTCATTGGTCTCTGGTGTAGTCCCGGAGGATTGGAGGATAGCGAATGTTGTCCCATTGTTTAAGAAGGGGAACAGAGACTTTGCCGGGAATTATAGACCGGTGAGTCTTACTTCTGTTGTGGGCAAGGTTTTAGAAAAAATTATTAGGGATAGGATTTATAGTTATTTGGAGTGTAATGAATTGATCGGAAATAGTCAGCATGGTTTTGTAGCGGGTAGGTCATGCCTTACTAACCTTATTGAGTTTTTTGAGAAGGTGACCAAAGAGGTGGATGGGGGCAAGGCAGTTGACGTGGTGTATATGGATTTTAGTAAGGCGTTCGATAAGGTTCACCATGGTAGGCTTCTGCAGAAAATGCAGATGTATGGGATTGTGGGTAATCTAAGAAGTTGGATCAGGAATTGGCTATCAGATAGGAGACAGAGGGTGGTGGTTGATGGTAAATATTCATCATGGAGTTCGGTTACGAGTGGTGTGCCTCAGGGATCTGTTTTGGGGCCACTGTTGTTTGTAATCTTTATTAATGATCTGGATGAGGGTATAGTTGGGTGGATTAGTAAATTTGCTGATGACACCAAAGTCGGAGGTGTGGTAGATTGTGAGGAAGGGTGTCATAGTCTGCAGGGAGACTTAGATAGGTTGCAGAGCTGGGCCGAGAGGTGGCGGATGGAATTTAATGCGGAGAAGTGTGAGGTAATTCACTTTGGTAGGAGCAACAGATGTGTCGAGTATAGGGCTAACGGGAGGACTTTGAATAGTGTGGATGAACAGAGGGATCTAGGTGTATGTGTACATAGATCCCTGAAAGCTGGGAATCAAGTAGATAAGGTTGTTAAGAAGGCGTACGGTGTCTTGGCGTTTATTGGTAGGGGGATTGAATTTAGGAGTCGCAGCGTCATGTTGCAACTGTACACGACTCTGGTGCGGCCGCACTTGGAGTACTGTGTGCAGTTCTGGTCCCCACATTACAAGAAGGATGTGGAGGCTTTGGAGAGGGTGCAGAGGAGGTTTACTAGGATGTTGCCTGGTATGGTGGGGAGGACCTATGAGGAGAGACTGAGGGATTTAGGGTTGTTTTCGTTAGAAAGAAGGCGGCTAAGAGGGGATCTTATTGAAACATATAAGATGATTAGAGGTTTAGATGGGGTGGATAGTGATAGCCTTTTTCCTCGGATGGAGAAAGCTAGCACGAGGGGGCATGGCTTTAAATTAAGGGGGGGTAGCTACAGGACGGATGTCAGGGGCAGGTTCTTTACCCAGCGGGTGGTGAGGGATTGGAATGCCCTGCCTGCTGCAGTTGTAAATGCGCCTAGTTTGGGGGCGTTTAAGAGATCTGTGGATAGGTTTATGGACGAAAAGGGATTGGTATAGGCTAGTGGGTCATTGTTTTTGTAACTGGTCGGCGCAACATCGTGGGAAGAAGGGCCTGTTCTGCGCTGTAATGTTCTATGTTCTATGTTTAAAGTAGGAAGTTTTCTGCCCAATAAATAAAGCCACAATTCCTGATATGGTGTTTGCTGTGCATCTCAGGAACTAAACAATAATATCCCTTTGCAAATATATTACCCAGATCTTCAGTTTTCCAGCTGTCACTATGATCTATACACACAGATGCATCTATCATTTGACTGATTTATGGATAACAGTTTGTGAATGATTAATGCTAAAGTTAGATTTGACCATTGCACTCTTGGATGCCATATGTCCTATTCATATTAAATATTGTGTTCTGATATAAGGTTTTCTGTCTTTCTCAGCCATAATTGGAGCCCCAACAGTGGAATACACAGTGGGTGTAAGATCTATTACTGTTCTGATACATCCACCACAAGTACCATCCAAACGAGGAGTGCAGCGTTCTATCAAAGACATTTTTACTGCCGTTGAATATAAAGTGCAGCTTAACCAATCACGAACAAATAAAATGGTAAAGTATGGTGTTATTTGGGTTAACTTGAACAATAATGACAGAAGAGCTGATGTTAATTGATGTGTTTGAATGTTTCTTTTCAGGTATTCTATGCTTTAAATGAAAGCGCACATTTCAAAATTGAATCCTTGGAGCCTAACACTGAATACTGTGCAAATGTGCAACTTTGCTTAAAAAAGGGAATCTTTTCAAAAAAGAGCCAGCCAGCCCATTTTTGCATCCAAACTTTGCAAGGTAAGAATGTTTATGGCTGGAATTTTCCAGCTCTTCACTCCAGGGAACGGAGTCCCATCGATTTTCAACGCTGATTTCAGTGATTCACTGGCCTCACTAGTGAAAGTTTCTGGGTGTGAGAAACACTCCCCATTCCCCCTGGCAACATAAGTGAATGCCTTAAACTTATCTTCAAAAGCTTCTCCTGTCTGCAGGCCAACTACAAACCACTCTCGGCCTGAGAAGAAAACAGTACTGGCTTCTTTGCTAAGGCTGATCAAATTGCAATGGTTTTGTTGCAGTCCAGAATAAGACCTCCATTTGGATATGCCCATGAAATTCCTGCCAGCATTAAAAAGGACTCTCAGTTGGAAATTACGGGAAGGGATTTGGTGACTCAGAAAGCTCCTCTTACTGACTGGGGGCAGCATGGTGGCACAGTGGTTAGCACTGCTGGCTCACAGCTCCAGGGACCCGGGTTCAATTCCAGCCTTGGGTAACTGTCTGTGTGGAGTTTGCACATTCTCCCCACACCAGTGTTGGTCACCTTCGATTGCTCCAGTTTCCTCCCACAGTCTAAAGGTGTGCAGGATAGGTGGATGGACCATGCTAAATTGCACCTCAGTGTCCCAAGATGTGTACCCACCTGCTTCTTATTTATTTTCCACGCTGAACTGATACAATGGGTAGAATTTGTCATTCCCATACCCTCTCCCTCACCCAAGGCAAGGGATCTTCCTGTCCCCACAGAGTGGATGGTGATTTACCTTCCTGGCCTGAGGGAGCCCATGGCAGGAGCAGTATTCAGCGAGATGTAGTCAGACCTGCAATTTCACAGATTTTCTACATCCGCAGTACAATTAGACGGATTGTTGGACACTGCAAAAAAATGGGAGTGGAGAACTGTGCGGTGCAGTGACTGTGGCTCACTCTGATCCTGCTTGTTACTGGAATGAGGGCAGTCTGGGCACAGGTCTGACAATTTATCTGTCTAATGGCCCTCAGTCTGGGAAACCTAAAAACATGGCAACACTTATATGTGATATAAAAAGTGAGGGAGAGAAGCTGGTTGTACGAAATTAATAAACGTGCTACAGCTCCAGATCCGTGCTGTGTAAAATGATTAACTATAGCTAATAGTGAAATTAAAATTCTCTTGCTAGAGCTGTGTGAAAGTTGAACCTTTCACTGAAGGAACAAGTTGTAACTGCATATGTATACACATTGAATTAAAAGAAAACAGTTCGTGTTACCAAAATTAATGAATTATTATTTTAATTTTGTAGAAAGAACATTCGCTATCGTTCTGTTAGTGGGGTTTATAATATTTGGAGCAGTAATCACTGGAGTATTTTGCTGTATGGCAAACGCTTACATAAAACACCGCAGGACACTACCCCAATCTTTGGTATGTTCAGTTTATTTTTTATCTAGACTCGAACGTTTTGTATTCCCAAAATAGATTACACTGTAACATGAGAAACAGGAGGACACCACTCAGCTCCTCATAGTTTCATCGCTCAATTGGATCATCGCTGATTAGATCTAAACTTCATTTAACCACCGTTGCATACTCTTTGTTACCTAATATCTCTCGATATCCATCTTTTGACTTCTGTCGGATCCTCTGAATGGTTTGCATTAGTTAAAAAGCTTCATTTTAAGGTATTTCTGCCCGTGTATCTAATCATGCTATGCTTTAAAGCTAACTTAAGCTAATTTGGCCACAGTTTAAGACTCAGTTTGGAATTCTGGGTTTAGCTGAGAAATTGAGTGCTTTTGAAAATGCAAAGTTAACAGAAACGGTTTTTGTCAGAAACAAGCTTTTATGGTCACACACCTGTGAACTGCTTTTGAAAATTGGAGACTGTGTGTACCTGGTAACTTAATAACAAAAGATTCTTTTGTGTAATTTTTAAATTTCAATTTTGTACCAAGTGACCTTGGTCTATTTGGAAGAATGAACGGATCCTACACTTCACATTAACAGCCTCTCAGGCAGCGAGTTCTAAATTTCTACCTTCCTGATTTCACTGTCAACTGATCTGACCAAAATGTTACGATTATGTCACTCCAGAGGATGTGGTATCCCTATTGAACCGTGACATTTCAGAGAAGTGTTTTCCTGCACATTATTATTTCCCTAGTCTTCTGAATTCAGTGTAAGGATTTCCCATATCAAGGTCACATATGAACTGACTCATATGGAGAATTTATGTTCATAATCCCTTATAACTTCTATAATAAAAGCTGACAGTTTGACTTGCTTTCTTTGCGCAATTCCAAATGTAGAATTTTCTAATCAGGATTCAAGCGCTCACCATTTATTCCTCTCTTAGTGTAAACTGGAAAGTGTTTAATTAATAAATTTATTTAATACAGGGAGGCGCACACTGTGATCCCGATGTTTGATCTAATTCTGTTCTCTGAGAGTAGATGGCTGAATTCTGCCAGCCACGTGAAATATTCACTGGCATTTTCATTTTTAACAATCTGGCAGCTGTCGAATGTCTGAACCATTGATTATTTGTATTTTAGTGATTTGAAAGAGTTATTCTTTTAGAATAACCTGTCCAGAAAGCTTTGAGTAATGAAGCCACAAAATAAATGCCCCCCATCAGCAAGCTGTATTTTGGAGAATTGATTTTACCAGGTCAGCATTTGGACAATAGAACATTACAGCGCAGTACAGGCCCTTCGGCCCTCGATGTTGCGCCAACCAGTGGAACCAATCTAATGACCCTCTAACCTAAACTATTCCAATGGACAAAGCTATTCCATGTTGCTGAACTGAGAGTCACTGATGTGACAGCTGAGCTGCTCCAGAATTGGGTTGGCAGATAGAACACTACAGCACAAACAGGCCCTTCGGCCCACAAGTTGCACCGATCATATCCATACCTTCCAGGCCACAGAACTATCTATAACTCCCAATCCCATTAAATCCCATGTACTCATCCAGAAGATCTTCAGAGAAAACACAGAACTAGGAGAAAACATTGTTACATAAGAACATAAGAAATAGGAGCAGGAGTAGGCCATCTAGCCCCTCGAGCCTGCCCCGCCATTCAATAAGATCATGGCTGATCTGTCGTGGCTCAGTTCCACTTTCCCGCCCTCTCCCCATAACCCTTAATCCCCTCGCTTATCAAAAACCTATCTACCCGCGTCTTCAATATATTTAGCGAGGCAGCCTCCACCACTTCAACGGGCAGAGAATTCCAGAGATTCACCACCCTTTGAGTGAAGAAGTTCCTCCTCAACTCCGTTCTAAACTGCCCCCCCCCTTATCTTGAGGCTGTGCCCTCTAGTCCTACTATCCTTTCTGAGCTGGAAGAGCCTCTCCACCTCTATCCTATCCATCCCATTCATCATCTTATATGTCTCAATGAGATCTCCCCTCATTCTTCTAAACTCTAACGAGTACAAGCCTAGTTTATTCAGCCTCTCCTCATAGTTCAACCCCCTCAACTCTGGTATCAGCCTAGTAAACCTCCTCTGCACTCCCTCCAAGGCCAAAATATCCTTGCGTAAGTGCGGTGACCAAAACTGCACACAGTAGTCCAGCTGCGGCCTCACCAGTGCCCTGTACAGTTGCAGCAAGACCTCCCTACTTTTATATTCAATCCCCCTCGCTATGAAGGCCAGCATCCCATTCGCCTTCCTGACCACCTGCTGCACCTGCAGACTGGGTTTTTGCGACTCATGCACAAGGACCCCGAGGTCCCTCTGCACCGTAGCGTGCTGCAGTTTTTCGCCATGTAAGTAATAGTCCTTCCTACCATTATTCCTACCAAAGTGGACAACTTCACACTTGCCAACATTAAATTCCATTTGCCATTTCCTGGCCCATTCGCCCAGCCTATCTGGATCCTTCTGCAGACTTTCCACACCCTCCGCACAATTTGCCGTTCCACCAATCTTGGTGTCATCAGCAAATTTCGACACCATACACTCGGTTCCCTCCTCCAGATCATCTATATAAATGGTAAATAGCTGAGGCCCCAGCACCGATCCCTGGGGCACTCCACTGGTCACCAGCTGCCAATCCGAATAGCACCCATTGACCCCCACTCTCTGCCTCCTATTCGACGGCCAATCCTCTATCCACGCTAACACCCTACCCCCAACTCCCTGCCCCCTAACCTTCTGTAATAACCTCTTGTGTGGCACCTTGTCAAATGCCTTCTGAAAATCAAGAAACACCACATCTACTGGCTCTCCTCTATCCATCGCCCTAGACACATCCTCATAGAACTCCAATAAATTCGTCAGACACGACTTCCCCTTAACGAAACCGTGCTGCGTCTGTTCTCTGCAAAGCATAACTTTCTGTGGGAGTATTTTCAGTAAAATGATTAAAAATATTTGCTTCCTGAATTGCTTTTTGTTTCTAAACTATCGAGATATCCAATTCACAACCTTAACGTTTATTTAATTTTTATTCATGTTTTAAATATAGAATTTGGACCAGATACTTTTTCATAAACGAGCCTTGTTGAAAGAATTATCACCAGCACAACAGCTGGTCACCTGTCACAGGAAGAATATTTTTCAATTTGAGCAGATTATTTGTCTTGACAATATTGATCTTTTGAAGTGTGATTCCAATGAAAACGAAGACAAGGAATGCATCTTGACCACACGACCAAATTCCTATACACCACAAAATCACACCAGAACTTTACAGCCAAAGCTCCCAGGTACCGCTAATTGTGAAATTCAAAGTAATTCTCCCTCTAAGCCACCTGAGCTCAAATTTCCTTCACCGTACTGTCCCCAGGCTACCAACTGTCTGTCAAACAGCACATATTTGAGTCAGTCTGGTTCACAGGCATTGACTCAAAATTATGCTACAATTCTATATCCAACATCTCAGAATTCAAGCAAGTTGAACATAGAACCAGGATTATCCAGTGGACAAGAGGAAAAGCCAATACTTTTGCCACCATTTCTGTCATTGCTTGAAGAGCAACAGAATGACTGGAAGATGAACCAGCCAAAAGAAATCCCATTGCTGCTTTCGTTAAAAGACACAAAGCGAATCAACCTATCACTGCTCCAGTATAGAGGACAAATTGACAGCCAATCATTGTTAAAGGACAAAGTAGATTTTTCATGTTTGCGTTCTGACAGAATGGATGATCACCCAATAAAAGTACCCGTAACAGAAGTTTTACAAACTAACCTGAAAGCTGGACAACTGGTAAAGGCTCTTCCATTGCTGGAGGAGGAGACATTCACTGAACTGTTATACGTGAAACCTGAATGGGAGGATCGATACAAAAGGCAGCTGTTAATTTCCCAGTCATCAATGAGGGAAGGGCAACAAACTGATAGATCATTTTTACAAACCTCCCAAAACAATGCTGCAATGGAAGGTTGTAAATTTCTTGAGGACTGGCAAGTACAAGTTCATATGGATGAATAGCACCCCAGCAGGGAGTTCTTAGCTCGATAAATACACAAAACGTTGGAAGTATTCAGCTGGTCAGGCATTGTGGAGCAAGAAACTGAGTTAACATTTTGGGACCATGATATATCTTCCTTATTTGGTTCCATTGCACCTGTTATATCTCTGGATATCATTCTGTTTGGATGTTGAGATGCCGGCATTGGATTGGGGTGGGCACGATAAGTGGACTCACGACACCAGGTTAAAGTCTAACAGGTTTATTTGGTAGCACAAGCTTTCTGAGCACTGCTACCAAATAAACCTGTTGGTCTTTAACCTGGTGTTGTGAGACTACTTATTGATTTTATTTGGAAGAACAGGATTTCCAGTGCTTCCAGTTTGGAGAATGGAACCAGAGCAGACACGTTATCCTCTCTTCCTGTTCCAATTTAGCCAGCTCCAAACTTAAATTGCTGGCAGCAAGGAGAATATTCCCCCTGACAATGGGGTTCTCTTCACCACTCACCCACCCTCCCTGATGGGGATTCCTCTCCTGATCCACTCTGAGCAGATTGCATCACGCTGGGGATCACTTATATACCAGGATGTTGCCTGGTATGGTGGGAAGGTCTAATGAGGAAAGGCTGAGGGACTTGAGGTTATTTTCATTCGAGAGAAGAAGGTTACGAGGTGACCTAATTGAGGCATACAAGATGATCAGAGGGTTGGATAGGGTGGATAGTGAGAGCCTTTTTCCTCGGATGGTGATGCTAACACGAGGGGACATAGCTTTAAATTGAGGGGTGGTAATTATAGGACGGATGTCAGAGGTAGGTTCTTTACTCAGAGGGTAGTAAGGGTGTGGAATGCCCTGCCTGCAGCAGTTGTGGACTCGCCAACTTTAAGGGCGTTCAAATGGTCAGTGGATAGGCATATGGATAACATTGGAATAGTTTAGGTTAGAGGGTCATTAGATTGGTTCCACTGGTCGGCGCAACATCGAGGGCCAAAGGGCCTGTACTGCGCTGTAATGTCCTATGTTCTATGTTCTATTTCCCCTTTGTGTCCACCAGCCGATTGCTTCCTGTTGATAAGTGGTTCCTTCTGGGGCTGACCCAGACTATGGCCTGTATCCATGAGACACAGGGGCTAAGTTCACTCTCTGGGCGTCAGAGTGCAATTCTATCACAACCTCCACACCCATGGCACTGGGAGTTAACATCGAGGCCTGAATTTTATTAATTCAAAGTAAAACCTTTTTACTCCTCCGATATTAACCCAGTGATTATGTGAAGTGATTGGTTTAAATCTGGGTTGGTTTTAGAAATATTTTCATCATTAGTTTCTACCTCGGTTATTGAATTTGTTGAAGGTGTTGTCTAGTAGATTTTATAAAAATATATATCGTGACTGCTTGAGATTTCATTTTTTTTGGATGGTTTGTGGACATTTCTGTGAGTTTGTTAAATTGACATTGTGTTTGTGAGGTCTGCAAAGACTTTCAACAAAACCCCAACCACATATCCATTAACTTTTATATTCAACCATGTTTAATTCTTCTGGTATCAACATCTTCCCTTAATGAATGGACACCTCCAATCAGATTATTCAGTTTCAGTTTTAGAGAAGTCTGGGGTATGAATGATCAAATCAAAACTTGCCTTAAGCCATTTAAGGAATGATCTTTGCAAACCACGCTGATCTGTAGCATTCTGCTTTGCGAATAACAAGTAAATTTTCAATCCATGTTCTTGCACGTTCGTATCTCTCTCAAGTTGTGAATGTTCTGATTTTCTGATTTATTCATCGATGGGGCAATTCTAATGATCATTTCCAAAGCTCCAGACCCAGAAAATCCAGCAATAAGATATATTTGGACCCAAATGAAACTGAATTGGCTGGGCTGCAAGAGCTAAATTGTTACAGCATGTCACCCATAACCCAAGCTATAATTGTCACCTTCCCCAATTGAAATTAAAGGTGTAATGAGAGCAGCAGTGAAACACGGAAACAGGATGTTCACCCATCCTGCAGGACAGGTGAATCAATAAGTCCAGTAAAAATGGGTAGAAACATGTAATTAATACTATTATTGTCGTCAATGCAGGGTAAAGTTCTTGAGTGAAAAACATGTGCGAGCAGGTTACCTGCCAATTATCCTGTCATCCAGGATGACCCTCACAAAGTACTAGAAATTATAGCATAAGAACACAAGGAGCCACTTGGCCCATTGAGCGTGCTATGCCATTTGATAAGATCATGCTTATTGTGGCCTCAACTCTACTTCCCCGTCTCCCCCAAATCCCCATCCTGCATTAAAACCTCTGCTTGAATATAGTTAGTGAGACTCCATTGCTGTTTGGGGAAGAGAATTCCACAGACTGTCAGCTGAGAGAAAAAGCAAATTTTTATCTCAGCCTTAAGCGGAAGTGCCATCATTTTAAAATGTTATCCTCTAGTTCCAGACTCTCCCCACAAGGCGAAGTATACTCTCAGCAATCCAGCCTGTCAAGTTCCCTCAGGATCTTTTTGCTGTCAATAAGATAACACCTTATTCTTCAGACCCAATCTGCTCAAACGTTCCTTCAGAAAATAATTTCTTCCTCTTGAGAATCAGTTGGGTAAACTTTTTCTGAAATGCTTCCAATGCAGTTATACTCTGAGTAATTGGGACCAAAACTGTGTGCGGCATTCCAGAGATACAGTCTTGCTAAGGCCTTAAGCAGCTGCAGCAGCAATTACCTACTTTAATACTCTATTCCCCTTGCGATAAATAAATATCAACTTTCCATTTACCTTCTAATCATCCTCTGCAAACCTACATATCAATCTTTGATTATACACCAGAGCAAAACAAATTCTTTTGTACCACAAGAGTTCCACAGTCTCTCTCAATTTAAATAATATATTGCTTATCTAATCTTCCTGCCACAGTGGACAAGTGCACATTTTTCCACATTATGTTCCGTCTGCCAAATGTTTGCCAACTCGTTTGACCTATTTAAATTCCATTGTACACTCAAAGTCCTCTCAACAGCTTACTTTCCTGCCTGTCTTTGTGTCACTATCCATGCAAGTTAGCTGCTGTACATTTGGTACCTTCATCAATGCCGTTGATCTCCATTGTTAGTAACTGAGGCCTTGCCACAGGAGGTGGCCATTTTTCCAACATGACCACATTAGCTATTCTTATTGATGAGAGTTTGGCTAATGCAAGAATGCAAGCTGTGCGACAAAGATCTGATTTAAGCAAAATGTTTGATGGCAATAATAGGCATGTAGAAGAATCATTAATTTTGTGAAGTCATGGGAAACAATTGATGTTGCTGCTTATACATTTAAAAGATTGGTAACTTTAAAAACTAACAAATGCTTGTTCTAATATTGCCTGCCCTAATTTACAGTTAGCATAATATTCAAAAAAAGCTGAACACTGGAGATATGGGAAATCTGCAATAAAACAGAAAATGCTGGAAATTCTCAGCAGTTCCAACAGTAGCTGTAGAGAGAGAAACAAAATTAATGTTTTAGTTTGATGACATTTCTTCATTTTCTGTTTTTTAAAAATCTGCTGGGCTTGATTTACCATCCTATCTATAAATGAGGTAATGGTCTCAGAATGTTCAACTTAAAATTGTACTTTGTTTCACCTGAACCGAGCGAACATTGTTTTATAGTAAAAATTGTCAGAATTATCAAAGGCTGATTAAAGATGATTATCCTGGAAACTCTCCAGAATTTCTCTTTTCTTTGAACTCTCAAACTAGCGACACCATAAAGAATACCAAAGTACAAAACATTGGAAATGCTCAACAAGTCAGGCAGCATCTGAGGAGAGAGAAACAGAGTTCAGGTGTGGAATTTTACTGCCCCACTCGCCATGGGAATCATGGTGGGCATGGGCAAACCATGCAAAGGACCATTGACATAATACATAAAGGGCAAAAGAGTAACAAGGGAGAGAGTAGAGCCTCTTAAAGGTCATCTATGTGCAAATCCACAAGAGATGGTCGAGATCCTAAATGAACATTTCTCATCAGTATTTAGTGTTGAGAAAAGCAGGAATATTAGGGAACTTGGGGAAATAAATAGTGATGTCTTGAGGAGTGTACATATTATGGAGAAGGAGGTGCTGGAAGTCTTAAAGCACATCAAGGTAGATAAATCACTGGGACCTGATGAGGTGTATCCCAAGATGTGGGAGGCTAGGGAGGAAATTGCGGGTCCCCTAGCCGAGATATTTGAATCATCGATAGTCGTGGGTGAGGTGCCTGAAGATTGGAGAGCGGCGAATGTTGTGTCTTTGTTTAAAAAGGACTTCAGGGAAAAGCCTGGGAACTACAGGCCTGTGAGCCTCACATCTGTGGTGGGTAAATTGTTGGAAGGTATTTTAAGAGACAGGATCTACAGACATTTGATGCAAGGACTGATTAGGGACAGTCAGCATAGCTTTGTGAGTGGAAAATCATGTCTCACGAATTTATTTGAGTTTTTTGAAGGGGTAACCAAGAAGTAGATGAGGGCAGTGCAATTGATGTTGTCTACATAGACTTTAGCAAGGCCTTTGATGAGGTCGTTGCATAAAGTTAAATCTCACAGGATCCAGGGTGAGGTATCTAAGTGGATACAAAATTGGCTAGAAGCCGGAGGGTAGTTGTAGAGAGTTGTTTTTCAAACTGGAGACCTGTGACCAGCGGTGTGCCTGAGGGAGCAGTGCTGGGCCCACTGTTATTTGTCATTTATATTAATGATTTGGATGAGAATATAGGAGGCATATTTAGTAAGTTTGCAGATGACACCAAGATTGGTGGAATGGTGGACAGTGAGGAAGTTATCTCCAGTTGCATTTTGATAGATTGAACCAAAGCAGGAGTTACTCAGTTAATGGTAGGGCTTTGGGAGAGTTACAGAACAAAGAGATCTTGGGGTACATGTTCATAGCTCCTTGAAAGTGGAGTCACAGGTGAACAGAGTAGTGAAGAAGGCATGCTTGGTTTCATCAATCAGAACATTGAATATAGGAGTTGGGGCGTCTTGTTGAAGTTGTACAAGACATTGGTAAGATCACACTTGGAATACTGTGTGCATTTCTGGTCACCCTATATTAGAAAGGATATTATTAAACTAGAAAGAGCGCGGGAAAGGTTTACTATGATGCTACTGGGTCTTGACGGCTTGAGTTATAAGGAGAGGCTGAATAGACTAGGACTTTTTTCTCTGGAGCGTAGGAGATTGAAGGGTGACCTTATAGAGGTCTATAAAATAATGAGGGGCATAGACATGGTAGATAGTCAATATCTTTTCCCAAAGGTAGGGAATTCTAAAACTAGACTGCAGAGGTTTAAGGTGAGAGGGGAGAGATACAAAAGTGTCCAGAGGGGCAATTGTTTCACACAGAGGGTGGTGATGTCTGGAACAAGCTGCCAGAGGTAATAGTAGGGGTGGGTATAAGTTTATCTTTTAAAAAGCTTTTACATAGTTACATGGGTATGATGGGTATAGAGGGATATGGGCCAAATGTGGGCAATTGGGATTAGCTTAGGGGTTTTAAAAAAAAGTGAGGGTGGCATGGACAAGTTGGGCCGAAGGGCCTGTTTCCATGCTGTAAAATCTATGGCTGTGTGACCTCCAGTGGGTTTTGGGAGGAGCATGGCTGGAAAATCTCTCCCCAGGTTTCAGGTTACTTGTTATCAGAAACCACAAATCTATTTGATTCTAATGTAGGAATCTGTGGTTGAAATAGTTGCCGCTGCACTATAAGATCCAAAAGGCTTTTTACGTCAGAACCCTGGCTTTGCATTTGGAAAAAGAACCAGAAAGCAGAAAACAGACTGCTTATCTGATAAAAGTGTATTTGGTCTTTATGGCTGCACTAATCAGAGTTATCACAGGATTTATTTTGTCATGCGGATGACATTGTGCAAACTGTGACTAAGCTAAAGTCTAAATTCCAAACTATATTTATGCAATGATAATATCATGAAATATTTTATCCAGTTTTATTTGTTTGAAAGTCTTATTCTTTCAATGGTTCAGTAAAGAGTGGCACCATGATTAGCACTGCTGCCTCTCAACACCAGGGGCCTGGGTTCAATCCCTGGATTGGGTGATGGTCTATGTGGAGTTTGTACATTTTCCCCCTGTCAGCCTGGGTTTCCTTCCACAGTCCAAAGAGTGTGGGTTAGATTGATTGGCTATGCTAA
Source organism: Carcharhinus amblyrhynchos (assembly GCF_965287045.1). NCBI lineage: Eukaryota > Metazoa > Chordata > Chondrichthyes > Carcharhiniformes > Carcharhinidae > Carcharhinus > Carcharhinus amblyrhynchos. Next base: position 43,434,341 of record NC_137347.1, read on the forward strand.
ATTGCCCCCTTGTTGTCAGGGGGGTTAGCAGAGTAAATATGTGGGGCTATGGAGATAGGGTCTGGGAGGGATTGTGATTGGTGTAAACATGATGGCCCCTTTCTGCACTGTGGGAATTCTGTGATGAGCACATTTGCCACAACTCCTGCCTCTCACTGTGAAATTATGGATTTTGTCATGTTACTGTTTGTTTCAATATCTCAGCAGATGAATAAAGTAAATAACAAACAGGAGAGACCTGTTTTTAATCGATTCATGGATGTCGCTGGCTAGGCTGGGGTTTCTTGCTCATCCCTAAATGCCCTCAAAGTGGTGACAGTAAATTACCTTCTTCACTTGCTGCAGTCCATATGGTGTAGGTACATCCATAGTGCTGTTAGGAAGGAGGTTCTAGGTTTCTGACCCAGTGACTGTGAGTGTGTGGAATATGATTCCAGTTAAATTAATTCAATGAATATAAGGATGAGAATGTTTTTTAATTCTTTAATGGGATGTGGCTGTCACTGGCTGGCCATTTATTGTCCGTGAGAAGCTGGTGTTGAGCTGCCACCTTGAACCACTGCAGTCCCTGTAACGTAGGTACACCCAGAGTGCTGTTAGGGAGGAAATTCCAGGATTCTGAACCAGCAACAGTGAAGGAACGGCAATTTATTTTCAAATGAGGACAGTGAGTGACTTGGAGGGGAACTTGCAGGTGGTGGTGTTCCCAGGTGTCTGCTGCCCTTGTCCTTCTAGATGCTCGTGGTCTGGAATTTAGAAGGTGCTGTCTAAGGATCTTGGTGTGTTCCTGCAGTGCATCTTGTACGTGGTACACACAGCTGCCACAGTCTGTCGGTGACAAAGGGATTGAATGTTTGTGGAAGGAGTACCAATCAAGTGGGCTGTTTTGTCCTGGATAGTGTCGAGCTTTTGGGTGTAGTTGGAGCTCTACTCATCCAATGAAATGGAGAGTGTTCTATTTCACTCCTGACTTGTGCCTTGTAGACGATGGCTAGTCTTTGCTGGATCAGGAGGTGAGTTACTTGCTGCAGGATTCCTAGTCTTTGACCTGCTCCAGTAGCCACAGTATTTATATGGCTAGTCTAGATCAGTTTCTGGTCAATGGTAATCCCTCAGAATTGTTGACAGTGGGGATTCAGTGATGGTAATACCATTGACTGTAACAGGGAGATGGTTAGATTCTCTTGTGTTGGATATGGCCGTTGCTTGGTACTTGTGTGGCAAAAATAGTATTACTTGCCATTTAGCCCAAACCTGAATGTTCTCCGGTACTTGCTGTATTTGGACTTGGACTGTTTCAGTATCTGAGGAGCTGCAAATGGTGCTGAACATTGTGCAATCAACAGCAAATATCTCCACCTTGTGATGGGGGAAGGTCATTGGTGAAGCAGCTGAGGATGGTTGGGCCCAGAACATTACCCTGAGGAACTACTGCAGTGATGTCCTGGAGCTGAGACAAATGAACTCCAATCATTTCAGCCATCTTCCTTTGTGCCAGGTATGACTCTAACCAGTGGAGAATTCTCCCCTGTTTTGCTCGGGTTCCTTGATGCCACACTTGGTAGAAAGCAGCCTTGATATCAAGAGCAGTCACTCTCACCCCAAGTCCTTTGTCCATGTTTAGACCAAGGATGTCAGGAGCTGAATGACTCTGACAGAACCCAAACTTTGCATCATGAATGGGCTATTGCTGAGTGTTTGGTATCGCTGTTAACAACCCCTTCCATCACTTTACTGATGATCAAGAGAAGACTGATGGGGCAGTAATTGACTGGGTTGGATTTGTTCTGGGTTTTTTTTATGGACAGGACATAACTGGGCAGTTTTCTTCATTGCTGGGTAGATGCCAGTGTTGTATCTGTACTGAGACAGCTGGTGAAGGTTACAGCTAGTACCAGAGCATGGGCCTTCAGTACTGTTGCTGGAACATTGTCAAGGTGTATAACGCTGACAGTATCTAACACTTGGCATCTGTAAATTATCATTCATGAGAGTGGAAGTCGCAGACTGCACCAGGATTTATTTCCCATCCCTAATCAACTGAGTGCTAGCTCACTCGGCCACTCCAGGGGGCAATTTAAGAGTCAACCACATTGCTGTGGATCTTTTATATTCATTGCATGTGGGCATCACTGGTTAGGCCAGCATGTATTGGCTATCATTAATTGCCTTTGAAGTGAGTGGCCATTTCAGTGACATTTTGAAGAATTAGCCACGTTGCTGTGGGGTTGGGTAGGGCGTTGGGGAACCAGATGTGTTTTTACAACAATAGTCAACGGTTTCATTCTCGTCATTAAATGACGGAATCCAAGTTTCACCATCTGCCACGCGTGGATTTGAACCCAGGACCCCAGAGCTGAGTCGAGTGACAACACCGCTCATAGAAACTAGAAGCAGGTGTAGGCCATTCAGCCCTTTGAGCCCTGCTCCACCATTCATTATGATAATGGCTGATCATCAAATTCAATATCTTGATCTCCCTTCCCCACCATATTCCATGATCCCTTTAGTCCCAAGGGCTACATCTAGTTTCCTTTTGAAACTCACACATTTTGGCCTCAATTACTTTTTGTGGTAGTGAATTCCACACATTCAACACCATGAAGAAATTTCTCCTCACCTCAGTTCTAAAAGGTTTACCTCTTATCCTCAAACTATGACCCTAGTTCTGGACTCCCCCCAACATCCCTCCTCCCCACCACCATCATTAGGAACATTCTTTCTGAATCTACCTCGTCTAACCCTGTTACAATTTTATAAGCTTCTATGAGATCCGCCTCACACCTTTAAACCCCAATATAGTCTTTCCGCATATGACAGACCTGCCATCCCAGGTAAACCTTCACTGTGTTCCATCCATAGCAAGGACTCCAAAACTGCACTCAGTACTTAAGGTGTGGCCTCACCAACATCTTATACAATTGCAGTAAAACGTCTCTATCCCTACACTCAAATCCTCTCGCTCTGAAGGCCAACATACCATTTGCTTTCTTTACTACCAGCCGTACCTGCGGAGTCCCAGATGCGGAAAGTAAGTGTGCAGGGTGGCAACTGGGGCAGAATGATAGCACAGGTTAGCACCGCTGCCTCAAAGCAACAAGGACCTGGATTCGATTCCTGGTTCGGGTCACTGTATGTGTCGAGTTTGCACGTTCTCCCCATGTTTGCGTGGGTTTCCTCCGGGTGCTTCCATTTCCTCCCACAGTCCAAAACTCTGAAGGTGAGGTGGATTGGCCATGCTAAATTGCCCCTTAGTGTGAGGGGGACTAATGTGTGGGGATAGAGCCTGGGTGGGGTTGTGATCTGGTGTAGATTTGATAGGCCGAATGGCCTCTTTCTGAACTGTAGGGATTCTATGAGCCCCATGTAAGCCAAACCAAGTAAGGACAGCAGAATTCCTTCCCTAATGGGCATGAGCGAATTCCAGATGGGTTTTTTATTTTAAATTCCTGATTTTGTTTTACTATCTGCCACGGTGGGATTCAAATCCATGTCCCCAGATCATTCAGACCCTGGGTCTCTAGATTACTAGTCCAGTGACAATATTACTACATCACTGCCTCCCCACTCCATGCAGGGAACCTCAGGAGGAGGCTAGAATGGAGCACTCACCAGACACTTGGCTGAAGGTTGTTGCTGGAGCCTTGTCTCTGACACAGATGTGCTGGGTTCACCATCACTAGGGATGGAGACATATGTGGAGCTTTCTCTTCCAGTGAGTTGTTTAATTGTTCACCACCATTCATGACTGCAGATCTTAGACCTATTCCATTGATTGTGGAATCGCTGTTGGGATTGCTTATCTCTGTTAGTTGCGTGCTGCTTTCATGTAGCTACTGGCATGTCCTCCTGAACTCTACCCCCAACCTGGGAATCAACCTAATTTCAAGATAGTGTTCGAGTGGGGGATATGTTGGGTTATGAGGTTACAGATTGTAACTGTATTAAATTCCGATGATGGCCCACAGCACTTGATAATTGGCCAGTCTTGCTTTACTAGATCTGTAGAAAACCTATTCCGTTTAGCATGGTGATAGTACTACACAACATGATGGAGGTGCAAACGGGCCTTCATCCCCACAAGGACTGTGTGATGGTCACTCCTACCAATATTGTCCTGGACAGACACATCTGTGACAGTTAGATGGGTGAGGACACGATCAAATAGGTTTTCCTTTTAATTGGTTTCCTCACCACTTGCCACAGGCCCAGTCTAGCATCCGTGCCCTTTAGAACTAGGCCAACTCAGTCAGTAGTGCAACCACTCTGGGAGATGGACATTGAAGTCCCTCACCTGGAGTATGTTCTGTGTCCTAACCACCCTCGGTGCTCCCTATCAGCTCAGTGGATGTGGTAGGTGGTAAGGAGCAGAGGGTTTCGTTACCCATAGAACATAGAACATTACAGCGCAGAACAGGCCCTTCGGCCCACGATGTTGCGCCGACCAGTTAAAAAACAATGACCCTCTAACCTAAACCAAACCCTTTCCATCCATAAACCTATCCACGGATCTCTTAAACGCCCTCAAACTAGGCGCATTTACCACTCCAGCAGGCAGGGCATTCCAATCCCTCACCACCCGCTGGGTAAAGAACCTACCCCTGACATCCGTCCTATAACTACCACCCCTTAATTTAAAGCCATGCCCCCTCGTGCTAGCTTTCTCCATCTGAGGAAAAAGGCTATCACTGTCCACCCTATCTAAACCTCTAATCATCTTATATGTTTCAATAAGATCCCCTCTTAGCCACCTTCTTTCTAACGAAAACAACCTCAAATCCCTCAGTCTCTCCTCATAGGACCTCCCCTCCATACCAGGCAACTTCCTGGTAAACCTCCTCTGCACCCTCTCCAGAGCCTCCACATCCTTCCTATAACGTGGGGACCAGAACTGTACACAATACTCCAAGTGCGGCCGCACCAGAGTTTTGTACAGTTGCAACATGACGCTGCGGCTCCTAAATTTAATCCCCCTACCAATAAACGCCAAGACACCGTATGCCTTCCTAACAACCCTATCTACTTGATTCCCAACTTTCAGGGATCTATGTACACATACACCTAGATCCCTCTGTTCATCCACACTATTCAGAGTCCTACCGTTAGCCCTATACTCTACACATCTGTTATTCCTGCCAAAGTGAATTACCTCACACTTTTCCGCATTAAACTCCATCCTCCACCTCTCGGCCCAGCTCTGTAACTTGTCCAAGTCTCCCTGTAGACTAAGACACCCTTCCTCACTATCTACCACACCTCCGACTTTGGTGTCATCAGCAAATTTACTAATCCACCCAACTATACCCTCATCCAGATCATTTATAAAAATTACAAACAGCAGTGGCCCCAAAACAGATCCCTGAGGCACACCACTCGTAACTGAACTCCATGTCGAATACTTACCATCAACCACCACCCTCTGTCTCCTATCCGCCAGCGAATTCCTAATCCAATTTCCTAGATCACCCTCAATCCCATACATCTGCAATTTCTGCAGAAGCCTTCCATGGTGAACCTTATCAAACGCCTTACTAAAGTCCATATATACCACGTCAACTGCCTTACCCCCATCCACCTCTTTGGTCACTTTCTCAAAAAACTCAATAAGGTTAGTAAGGCACGACCTACCCTCCACAAAACCATGCTGACTATCTCTAATCAATTCATTACTCTCCAAATAACTATAAATCCTATCCCTAATAATTTTTTCTAAAACCTTGCCCACAACAGAAGTAAGACTCACCAGTCTATAATTCCCAGGGAAGTCTCTGTTCCCCTTCTTAAACAATGGGACAACATTCGCTAACCTCCAATCTTCTGGCACTATACCGGTGACCAACGACGACCTGAAGATCAGAGCCAGAGGCTCTGCAATCGCCTCCCTTGCCTCCCAGAGAATCCTAGGATAAATCCCGTCCGGCCCAGGGGACTTATCTATTTTCAAATCCTCAAGAATATCTAGCACATCCTCCCTATCAACTGCAATATTGTCCAGTTTACAACCCTGTAAGCCAGTGTTCTCCTCAGCTACATTTATGTCCCCCTGTGTGAACACCGAACAGAAATATTGGTTCAATGCCTCTCCAATCTCTTCCGGTTCCACACATAAATTCCCACTGATATCTCTAACTGGCCCTAATCTTGCCCTAACCAACCTTTTGTTCTTAACATATCTATAGAACGCCTTAGGATTCTCCTTAATCCAATCAGCCAAAGTCTTCTCATGTCCTCTTTTAGCCCTTCTTAACTCACTCTTTAACTCCCTCCTAGCCAATCTAAAGCTTTCTATTGCACTACCTGAGCCCTCAAGTCTCATCCGGACATAAGCCTCCTTTTTCTTTTTAACCAGCGAACCAACTTTCTTAGTGCACCACGGTTCCCTAGCTCTACCAATTCCTCCTTGCCTGACAGGGACATACATATCAAGGACTCGCAGTAGCTGCTCCTTGAAAAAACTCCATATTTCGGACGTTCCGAGACCCTGTAGTCTCCTAGTCCAACCTATGCTTCCTAATTCTCTCCTCATAGCCTCATAATTACCCTTTCCCCAGCTAAAACTACTGACCCGAGTTTCATGCCTATCCCTTTCCATCACTAAGGTGAACGTAACCAAATTGTGGTCACTATCACCAAATTGCACCCCAACTTCCAAGTCTAGCACCTGGTCTGGCTCATTTCCCAGCACCAAATCCAATATAGCCTCACCTCTAGTTGGCCTATCTACGTACTGACCATGTTTGACCTGAATCCATAAAACTTCATGGGGGCTAGAGTTGATGTTGAGAACTCCCAGTTAACTCCCTCCTAACTGTATGCTTCTGTGCAGTCACCGCTGGTGGGCCTGTCTTGTCAGCGGGAAAGGCCGTAGCCAGTGATGGTGATGGTGGTACCTGTGTCATTGTCTGTAAGGTATGATTCGGAAAGTATGACTATGTTATGCTGTTACTTGAGAGGTCTGTGGGATAGCCACCCCCCACCACCCCGCCCCCCTCCCCACCCTACAATTCTGGGACTAGTGCAAGATATTGTTAAGGACTTTGTAGGGTCAACAAGGTTGAGTTTGCCATTGTTATTTCTGGACAATTTAATAAAACATGAGTCATGGGTAGATGTTTTTGAGAAGCAAATTACAGGAATGTATCCATCAGTCTATACAAGGTATTAATTTACTACATGCAAGATATTATTTTTTCTTTCAGTTAAGTAATGACCATTAATCTGAATTATTTACAATTAGAAGCAGGCTTTTCACCTCAGTAATGTTACATACCTCAATGACAGCAACTTCCTCAGACACTGAATTTGGAAGGAAGTTTCCTGATTTTAAATGATCCATGTAATCATCTGTTAGATAACTCTTTAGAATTCCTACAGGTCCATCGAGCCTGCACTGACCACAATCCCACCCAGGCCCTATCTCCATAAGCCCACATATTTACCCCACTAATCCTGACACTAAAGGTCAGTTTGGCATGGCCAATCAACCTAACCTGCACATCTTTGGCCTGTGGGAGGAAACCGGAGCACCCGGAGAAAACCCATGAAAATACAGGGGGAACGTGCAGACTCTGCACAGACAGTGACCCAAGGCCACATTTGAACCTGAGTCTCTGGCACTGTGAGGCAGCAGCGCTAACCACTGTGCCATCCTTCAGTCTCAAAACGCAATGGACACAGGAGAGAATGATGATAGGTCACATTTGGCAGCAAACATGTTTCCAACAGAATTGCAAACTAAAGTCTTTAATGGATTTACATGCCTGATCACAGCATAGAGGAAAGAGAAAGTAAAATGAAGATTCCAGGTATGGACATTCCATCAGGGTACAGAAACTGAAAAGCAGATGAAGGTTAGATATATAATAATCTCAAACTCTTGTTTGTTATGCGTGGGTAGAATTGTATTCTGATTAGATATAGATCTTGATTATCCTTTTCTTTGTTCATGAGGTGGGCAAATGTGGAATGTAATTTTGCATTTATTAATTAAACATGTTGTTTGACATTTCTGTTTGTAATAGTTTCAAATATACTCAAGTGCTTCACGTGCTATGAATTACTTTGGAACGGTAGCCGCTATTACAAAGGCAAACATATTTGCACCCAACATAGTTCCACCAATAGGCAATGAGAAAGGTGAACAGTTTGTCTGTTTTACTGATGTTGGTTATAATAATGGATAAAGTATTTATCAAAAGATTTTCCATGATCTGGCACCAACTCAAAATCATTCTGACCTTACTAATTAGGCACAAAACATTCTGGAATCTTTAGTCTGATGCCTGTTTCATAGAATCATAGAATCCTATAGTGGCACAGATGAGGCCATTCAGTCCATCAAGTCTGCACTGACCACAATCCCACCCTGCTCCTATCCTTGTAACCTCATGTATTTACCCTACTAATCCCCCTGACATTAAGGGGCAATTTAGCGTGGCCAATCCATCTAACCCGCAGATGTTTTGGACTGTGGGAGGAAACCGGAGCACCCAAAGGAAACCCATGCAGACACAGGGAGAATGTGCTAACTCCACACAGACAGTGACCCAAACCAGGAATCAAACACAGATCCCCGGTACTGTGAGGCAGCAGTGCTAGGCACTGTGCCGTCCACTTCTTCAAATAAATAATTTTTAAAAATTGAATATATTAAAAACATGAGGTTACAGTAACAATGTAAGATTTTAGCAGCTGTATTCAAACTGCTTGATACATTGTAATGTTGGGTTATCTGGATTTGAGTGAACAGGTCCAGTCCTGGTGCAACTCCGTAATTAACCAGATTGAAGGATTGTGAATTTAACAACCCAAGGGTTGAGAACGTGACTTAGAATGGATAAAAGCAAAACCAAGAGAGCAACAATAATTTGTACTTATTCACTACCTTTAGCAGAATAAAACTCGCGAGGTGGATCATCATTGGCTGCCCTTTAATTCCAGGATGATGTTGACTTGAGTTGGGAGTTTCTGCCGTGAGTTTTCAGGAGACTGAACTGATTGATTCCTGACCCGCAGGATTTAGGATGTGAGGAATGGGATTTGGAGAGCGGGTCTTGTTTTCTTTCCTTTCCTGCTGCCTCATTGTTGCTCGAGCCTTGTCTCTTACACAGATGTGCTGGGATCTCCATCACTGTGGTGGGTTATTTGTGGAGCTGAATATGGCAAGATTGCAGAATGCAGCTTCATCATTAGCATTTAAAGTTTATTCATTTAATTTTAATTAATTTATTTATTAGTGTGACAAGTAAGGCTTACATTAACACTGCAATGAAGTTACTGTGAAACCCCCTTGTCGTCACATTCTAGTGCCTGTTTGGGTACACTGAGGGAGAATTTAGCATGGCCAGCGCACCCCAACCAGCACATTTTTTGGACTATGGGAGATAGCCAGAGCACCCGGAGGAAACCCACTCAGACATGGGGAGAACATGCATTCTCCACACAGATAGCGACCCAAGCTGGGAATTGAACCCGGCTCCATGGCGCTGTGAGTCAGCAGTGCTAACCACTGTGCCACCTTGCTTATTACTGTCACAAATAGGCTCACATTAACAATGCAATGAAGTTACTGTGAAAATCCCCTAGTCACCACACTCCGTTGCCTGTTGGGGTATACTGAGGAAGTGTTTAGTGTGGCCATTGAGGCTCAAAGTGTGAGGCAGTTTTATAGACAAACGGGGTGGAATCTTAGTGAAATTTGACAGTGTGTCAGACTGGGTGTGAAATCTGTTGTAGTATTCTCCACTGGCCATTTTCCTCTCTAGATTTTGTCCGTTTGAATGCAAAATACAGAGTGGCTGTGGTTTGCAATGTCGCTTTGGTGAGACAGGGATCCACTCACCTCCCCCCCCCCACCATGTGATCCTTTCCCCCTGGTTATTCGGGCATCGGCCCATCCTCCCCATCCCCTGATCATTGCCGGAATCCCCATCGCTTGCATGCCCAATCTGCCACCTCCCACCAGTCGGTGAGAGTTGGGATTTCTGGGCTTCACTGGATTTGGAGCTCCGTCAGTGATCTTGCGGACAGAGAGTGCGGGCTCAGGTTCCTGCCCATTCTGAAGGATGGGTCACAATCTCCTCTCAGTTATTCACATCAAAGCAGCCGAGGTCCAAGGAGACTTTCAGAATGTCTTTGAGGGATTTTCTTTGTCTTCCCCAGAATTTGCAGGAATTTTGCCTTCCTTGTGGTGCTGGCTTCAGGAAGACTGTTTGTTTAACAGCTCTCCCCCTGAATGCAGAGCATGTGGTGGAGACATTGCGAATGGAATTTCTCCAGTGCTGCTGCACTGTCCGCGTCTCTCTGCAGCACAGGGGAGCGGTGATGACACCTGCTCTGCACACTCAGACTTTCACTGGCTTTTGGAAGTCTTTGTCAAACATTCCTGTCATACTGCGCAATCACAGAGTCAGGAACACAAAGAATATTCATTAACAAGGAAAAACTGTACAGAAAGCAGGAGCCCCCCCAGCTGCCCCAGTCGCTACCTGTTTTCTATAGACTGCCTTCTGCCTTAGAGAGGACTCCATCCCCCGGGTGATTACCTCTACTCAGCCCCAATTGGTCTCCCAAGCTCGGTGTGTTGCCCTTAAAGGGACAATCACCACACTTTCAGACAATAGCTAAGGATTAAATACGTTGCCATGGATCTGGTGCCATGTGTAGGTTAGACTGAGTAAGGGTGGCAGATTTCCTTCCCAAAAGGGCATGAGTGAACCGGAATCTCAGAGAGAACGTTCTCATACTCAATAATGTCATTTAATTTGAATTTTTGCTGAAATTGAATGTCTTGAAAGGCAAGTATGAATGTTCCCTTACAAATACTAACATTCTCTGCTAACTGAATTGATCTGATTATAGTGAGACAATATACAGATGTGTAAAATATTCAAACACTAATCTACTCAGTCAGATTTCTACAACAATGATTATAACAAACATAGCTTTAGTGTAATAAAGTGTCACTAAGTCAGAGTTGTCAAATTCAGGCAATTTAAACAATCTCAATCTGGTTTATTCAATCACCACACATACAAAGATTTTTATCTTCACTAATCTGAATCTTGCAAAATGACAAGCTCAAATTGTCACAAATCATCTTCAGAGACTGTTGTGAAATGTAGCTGAGAATTTGACTCAGCCATATTCTATATTCGTACCAGTAAAGAATTCACCTGAATTCTCTGAACAGTATTTGCATATAGAAAAACATTCCAGGAATATCTTCACCACCATTCCGCAGTTATTGTGACACTTTTAATACAAATTCAGAATGAACCAGACATTCTAGAGTCTCCCTGGGGGTTGGGGGGGAAGGAACAGGGGTATGTGGTGGGAGTGGGGGGTTGGGATTGTATGCTAGTAGGGTAACAGAAGGGTGAGGTTGGATCTGTGTATGTGGTGGGGGTGGGATGGGGGTGTATGTATGGGAGAGGTTGGGGTGTATATGGGGGTGGGGGTGTGGGGGTGGATGTGTATGTGGGGGTTGGGGTGTGTGTGTGGGGGGTTGAGGTGTCTGTGTGTGAGGGGTGGGGTGTCTGTGTGTGAGGGGTGGGGTGTCTGTGTGTGGGGGTGGGGTGTGTGTGAGGGATGGGATGTGTGCGGGGGTGGGGTCTATGTGTGGAGGATGGGGTTCTGTGTGTGGTGGAGGTATGTGTGTGAGGGGTGGGATGTGTGTGTGTGTGAGGGATGGGATGTGTGTGGGGGGTGGGGTGTGTGTGTGTGAAGGGTGGTGGGGTGTGGGAGGGGGTGGGGGGAGTGCCCCATAATGAAATGACATCTACTTTTCCTCTTGTCCACAGAAGAGGTCTCTCTGTTGTAACAATTAGAATGGGAGCTGAAAGTGAGGAAAAGATATTGCAAATATAGAGAAATAGAGCCATAGAATCATAGAGGTTTACAGCATGGAAACAGGCCCTTCGGCCCAACTTGTCCATGCTGCCTTTTTTTTAAAACCCCTAAACTAATCCCAATTGCCCACATTTGGCCCATATCTCTTTATACCCGTTGTACCCATGTAACTATCTAAATGCTTTTTAAAAGACAAAATTGTACCCACCTCTACTGCTACCTCTGACAGCTTATTCCAGACACTCACTACACTCTGTATGAAAAAAGTGCCCCTCTGGACACTTTTGTATCTCTCCCCTCTCACCTTAAACCCATGCCCTCTAGTTTTAGACTTCCCTACCTTTGGGAAAAAATATTGTCTATCTCCCTTGTCTGTGCCGCTCATTATATTATAGACCTCTATAAGATCACCCCTCAGCTTCCTACGCTTCTGAGAAAAAATTCAGCCTCTCCTTATAACTCAATCCATCAAGTCCCAATAGCATCCTAGTAAATCTCTACTGCACTCTTTCTACTTTAATATTATCCTTTTAACTCCTGGAATTGACCTAAGTCAAGTCATTGAAATAAGTTAATGTTTTATGGCAATATGATTCAGCTCAGTAGTATCACACGCTAGAAATTGGATTAATGCGGACTTTAGAATCAATTCAATCTCAATGCAACAATATAACATCTGCAAAAAGCTCTGCAATTATGCCTCATCGTTAATCTCCTTAAAAACATATGAGTCATCATTCAGTTGTTCAATGTTAGGCAGTAAAACTGTTACTTACAGCAATTGGTTAGCCAAATAAACTCCTAAATAGTTTTGGTTCCCTTATCTCATTGTAAGAGAAGTGGAGTTGAGGTTTATCATTATAGATCAGTCAAGACCTCATTGAATATTGGAGCAGATGTGCTTGACATGTTAGCTATGACTCTCACCAATACTTACAGAGAAAAACTGCAGCAGGCGACGGTGCAGAGGGACCTCGGGGTCCTTGTGCATGAGTCGCAAAAAACCAGCTTGCAGGTGCAGCAGGTGGTCAGGAAGGCGAATGGGATGCTGGCCTTCATAGCGAGGGGGATTGAATATAAAAGTAGGGAGGTCTTGCTGCAGCTGTATAGGGCATTGGTGAGGCCGCAGCTGGAGTACTGTGTGCAGTTTTGGGCGCCGTACTTACGCAAGGATATTTTGGCCTTGGAGGGAGTGCAGAGGAGGTTTACTAGGCTGATGCCAGAGTTGAGGGGGTTGAGCTATGAGGAGAGGCTGAATAAACTAGGCTTGTACTCGTTAGAGTTTAGAAGAATGAGGGGAGATCTCATTGAGACATATAAGATGATGAATGGGATGGATAGGATAGAGGTGGAGAGACTCCTCCCGCTCAGAAAGGACAGTAGGACTAGGGGGCACGGCCTCAAGATAAAGGGGGGGCGGTTTAGAACGGAGTTGAGGAAGAACTTCTTCACTCAAAGGGTGGTGAATCTCTGGAATTCTCTGCCCGTTGAAGTGGTGGAGGCTACCTCGCTAAATATTTTTAAGGTGCGGGTTGATGGGTTTTTGATGAGAGAGGGGATTAAGGGTTATGGAGAGAGGGCGGGAATGTGGAACTGAGCCACGACAGATCAGCCATGATCTTATTGAATGGCAGGGCAGGCTCGAAGGGCCAGATGGTCTACTCCTGCTCCTATTTCTTATGTTCTTATGTTCTTATGAAAGCATTCTTGGTATGACTCCTCCTTTCCCAAGACCACAAGAAACTACAAAATGAATGTAACCCAATCTATCACTCAAACCAGCCTCCCATCCATTGATTCTGTCTACACTTCTCGCTGCCTTGGCAAAGTAGCCAGTACAATTAAGAACCCCACGCACTCAGGACATTTTCTCTTCCACCTTCTTCCCTTGGGAAAAAGATACAAAAGTCTGAGTACCAACCGACTCAAGAACAGATTTTTGAATGGATCTACCTTGCATTAAGTTGATCTTTCTCCACATCCTAGCTATGACTGTAACAATACATTCTGCACTCTCTTGTTTCCTTCTGAATGAATGATTTATTTTGTCTGTGTTGCGCACAAGAAACAATACTTCTCACTGTATACTACTAATACATGTGACAATAATAAATCAAATCAAATCAAATCAAATCTTACTCACAGCCCCTGTGTCACCACAGTGGCACAGTGGTTAGCACTGCTGCTCACAGCACCAGGGACCCGGGTTCAATTCCCGGCTAGGGTCACTATCTGCATGGAGTTTGCATGTTCTCCATGTGTCCGTGTGGGTTTCCTTCAGATGATCCAGTTTCCTCCTACAGTCTGAAAGATGTGCTGGCCATGCTAAATTCTCCCTGTATGTACTCGAGTAGGTGCCAGAGTGTGACGACTAGGGGATTTTCACAGTAACTTCATTGCAGTGTCAATGTAAGCCTTACTTGTGACACTAATAAATAAAATAAATAAATATCTATGGTACATATACTGGCAATGGAGGCAGTCCATAGAAGGTTCACTCAGATAAGTACAGAGAGATTTTCTTATGTGGAGAGGTTGAATAGGTTGGACCTGAACTCATTGGTGAGTATTTATGGCAGAAGCTGGGTCATTAAGTATGTTCAAGGCTGAGATAAACAGATTTTTAATCAGTAAGAGAATGATGGGTTATGGAGATAAGGCAGGAAAGTGGAGTTGAGGATTATCATTTCAGATCAATCAAGATTTCATTGAAAGGCGGAGCAGACTTGCTGGGCTAAATGGCCTCCTTCTGCCCTAATGTCTTATGGACTTACTCAAGGTCCCTGTGACCCCCAACTCTAATCATTCTAAACAAATGTTAGGTGTCAAAATAATGAAAAAGTCAAGGCAAGTGCTGTGAGTGCTAAAAAATATCAACCAGCTAAAAGATGTTGATAAATCAATCATTGACTGTTGTTCTCTGGATCCACCCATGGTATACGGTATTTTGTAAAATAATGTTATCTTTCTTTTACAATGGCGCAGAGATTTAATTCTTTCTGAATGTCAATTAGTGGCTCATTGTGAATGCTTAATGACTCAACATTCAACAACTACCTTTGGATCTGATGCTTTAAGAGTCTTGAGGATTAAAGAATCAAAAATTCATTGTGAAATAGGAAGCAGACTGTTATTTATTCGACTGGAGGAAAGGAAATTGTGAGATAAAAACAAAATACCGCAGATACTGGAATCTTCTAACAGCATCTGTGGAGAGAGAATAGAGCCAACTTTTCAAGTCTGGCTGACTCCTCTTCAGACTGAAAACAAAGGAAATAGGATAAGGTTTATACAATGAGAGTTGGGGGGGGGGAGCTGTAATTGGACAAAGGGAATGTAAATAATGTTGATAAGTGCCGAGAATGGTGCTTGGAGCATCCATTAAAAGATTGGAATGTGCGAATGGTGGAACAAATGTGCAAATTGCCAGGGGACAACCTGAGGAATACGGCAGTTGGTGGGGGGGGCGTGGTGTGGTGGGTGTTGGAAGATAAGATGGAGAGCGAGATTTCAGAAGTGGAAAAATAAAAATAAGAATATGATAAATAAAAATGGACAAATAGGATGAAAAGAACAAATGAAGTAAAATAAATGGAAATGGGGTGAAGATGGAGCGGAGAGTGCACTCTCTGAAGTTGTTGAACTCAGTGTTCACTCCGGGAGGCTGTAGAGTACCCAATCAGAAGATGCGTTGCTGTTCCTCCAGTTTCCAATGGGCTTCACTGGAACATTATGAAGGGCCAAGGATGGACATGTGGACAGGAGTGCAGGGAGGTGCATTGAACTGGCAAGCGACAGAAAGCTCTGGGTCCTGCTTGCAGATGGACCGAAGGTGTTCAGCAAAGTGGTCACCCCGTCTCCGTTTGGTCTCATCCACGTAGAGTACATGGCATTGGGAGCAGCAAATGCAATAAACCAGATTGAAGGAGGTGCATATAAGGCACTGCTTCACCTGAGAAGAGTGTTTGGGACCTGGGACAGTAAGGAGGATGGAGCTAAAAGGGCAGGTATTGCACCTTCTACAATTGCACAGGAAGATGCCGTGGGCAGGGGGTGAGGTGTAGGGTGTGATGGAGGAGTGGACCAGGGTGTCCCAGAGAGAACGGTCCTTGACAGGGGGAGTGGTGAGGGGAAAATGTGTTGAGTGGTGACACCATGCTAGAGTTGACGGAAATGGTGGAGGATGATCCTTTGAATTCAGAGGCTGGTGGGGTGAAAAATGAGGATAAAGGGGACCCTATCCTGGTTCTGGGAGAGGGTGAGAGCAGGGGGGTGGGTCGGACACAGACGAGAGTCCTGTCAACCACAGTGGGTGGAAAGTGATGATTGAGGAAGAAGGAAGCCATATCAGCTGTGCCATTTTGGAAAGTGACATCATCAGAACAGATGCAGCGGAGGTGAAGGAACTGAGAGAATGGGATGGAATCCGTACGGGATGTGGGGTGTGAAGAGCTGTAGCCAAGAAGCTGTGGGAGTCAGTGGGCTTGTACCGAGGTACGTTGTGTTGTCCCCAGGAGATGGTATTGGGACAACTGCTCTTTTATGATACATATTTATCTTGAACGTTAGTATACAGGACATAGCTTCAAAGTTCAAAGAAATGTAGAAAAGAAGATACCTCAATGAGAAAAATGGAAAATACATTTTTAAAATATTGCTTTTGCATCTTCCTGTTTTAATTCCAGAAGAAGTCAAATTTTGTTTCCTCCCTACTGTTTTCCTCTGGATGAAGCCAAACCTGTGTTTCCAAAAAAAAACTACAAATTCATACAAATGAAATATAAACAGAAAAGGTGTTCAGGAGGGTTTGGACTTGTGAAGTGGGCAAACATGTAGCAGTTGCAATTTAACACAGAGAAGTGACATATTTTAATCTCAATTTCTTTAATCGTCCAGGGAGATCTAGCTTCAGTTATCTATTTTCCCCTCATGAGGATAGTGCTGAAAAAAAAGAGCTATGCTGTCAAAGTTTTTCATCTTGCACTCACCAGGCCATCTAGCCAGAAATTACCAATGGTAACAGGGGAACAACAATTTAAATGCATGAGAAAAATGTGGTGATTGGTTGGAGTGGACTCTGATTGGGCAAGGGATTGCCCTGGGGAATATAATGGGGAATGACTGTTCCCTAAGCTTTTGTTTAGTTGAAAAAGATGTGAAATGTAGACCTGTTCTGTCTGCAAAGGGCAGAACCCTGTGTGTGAATATATGTCACTTTCAGTGTGCCTAAATTCTTAAATTGGTTCCTTAAATCTTAAATTGATTTTAAATGTACTGCTTAGCACACTCAGGAATGTTGAGCAAATCTGACAAAGGGTCATCTAGACTTGAAACATTGGCTCTATTCTCTCCTCACAGTTGCTGTCAGACCTGCTGAGATTTTCTAGAATTTTCTGTTTTTGTTCCAAATTCCAGCATCTGCAGTATTTTATTTTTATCTTTATGTTGAACTCACTGCCATTTCTCTTCCAGGAATGCCTTCCCAGAAAACGTGCCGGTCTTTTCTCTGACAGAATTTCTGTTTGTCTCTTCTTGCTTTCCATTTTCCTCCTGGTGTTCTACAATTACACTCTGAGACAAAGTCTCATATAGATTCAAAACATTGACTCTATTCTCTCCTCACAGATGCTGTCAGATCTGCTGAGATATTCTAGAATTTTCTGTTTTTGTTTAGTATGTGTTATTCAATCGCAGAATTACACCTAATGTTGGATGCCAGGCGTTGGGTTTTGCAAGCACGGGCTGGTTGAGTACAGTCAGTACTCTGCCTGTAGCAAACAGTCAGAGTGATGTGTTGTTTGATGTGATCCACCAGTCATTAGGACATACAGCCTACATACCAGGCATCACGCCCACCCTGAAATTCAATAGCACACTATTCAGTGATGCAATCAGCAGAACATCTTTTTGGCTTGACGGCAGCATCCTGGCAGTGGCAAATTAACCGGTTTTTCTGCTGCATAGTAGCAGCATGCAATGGCCAGCTTCACCTATCGCTCAGATTTCTGAGACACGTTTACCTTTCCAGGGTAATCTAAGGCAGGCTGAGCATTTTTCAAGACCAAATGTGGTGATCTTAGGCCGTTTTGTCAATTCGTACAATAAACAGTAATCTGATCCGTGTTCTTGCTGTAGCAATAGGTAACATTAAAACTGATTTGGGTCCTTACTATACCATCAACCTGTCTAATACTGGCCAGTTACAAAAATAGCAACAAGAATTGATAAACTTTCCTGAATGCTCAGCAGCATCACCTCGGTTCATTTTGGGATGTTGGCATCATTGGCGAGGTTAATATTTATTGCCCATTCAAACTGCCCTTGAGAAGGTGGTGAAGAGGCGTTGTGTTGAGCTGCTATTGTCCATGTGGTGTAGGTACACCCACAGTGCTATTGTGGAGGAAATTCCTGGATTTTGACCCAATAACAGTGACAAATTTATTACATATTTCCAAATTGGGATGGTGCATGACTTAGAGGGAGTTTTCAGGGGGCAGTGATCCCATTTGCTTTTTGTCCTTGTTCTATTAGCTGGTAAAGGTCACAGGCTTGAAAATTTACAACAGTTATTTATTAGTTTCTACATGTACATAAATTGTTTACATGTCTAGCAATTTCTCACCCCCTTGAACTTTCTCTTTTTGACACTTGTCAAATTTACTGCAGGATTTTCTGAATGTAATGTTGCTTTAGGTGGAATATTCCATCAGTATGGGGATGTAATTCACACAATTAAATTCTGGCTAAGACAGAGGCCAACATTCAACCAATAGAGGAACCAAGTGGCCTTGTGGAAAAGTGAGCAGAAAATGAATGCAAACTCTCTCTGAATTAAAATGTACAAATTCTTAAGTAACTGCAAACATTTGATTTTGTTTCCAATTAAGGAATTATTTTACAAAGGGGATATTGGTAACGAAATGCAAACTTCTTGCACTGCAGATTGCTGAGGATGTTGTTCAATTGAATTTATTTTATTGAAAAGTTACAAAAGGGCTCATACACTCACATCAAAAAGAAAGACTTCCATTTATATAGCATCTTTCAACACTTCAGATATCCCAAATTATTTTGTCGTCAATGCAGTACCACAAAAGTGTAGTCACTGTTGTAATGTTAAAAACAAGGTAGCCAATTTGCACATGGCAAGATCCCACAAACAGCAGAGTGATGATGACCAGACAACCTGAATTTGGTGTTGAGTGAGGGACAAATATTGATCAGGACACAATGGATAACTCCCCTGCTCTGTTTCAAAGCTGTGTGATGAAATCTTTACATCCACATGAGGGGGCAGACAGGACTTTGGTTTAAAGTCTCATCTGGAAGGTGGCACCTCTGACACTGCAGCACTTCCGTAGCGCTGCACTGGAGTCTCAGTGTGAATCTCAACATAGTTCAGTCCAGTTAATGGGAGAGTTCATTTAAATTCTGCATTTGTTTTGGCAACATGAGAATTTTAAAGTAATTGTTTAATTTGATTTGATTTGATTTATTATTGTCACATGTTTTATCATACAGTGAAAAGTATTGTTTCATGCGTGCTATATAGACAAAACACACCGTTGATAGAGAAGTAAAGGAGAGTGTGCAGAATGTAGTGTTACAGTCATAGCAAGGATGTAGAGAACAGAAAGATCTGAATGACTGACACATTTCCTTCAGTTAAAACCCTGGAGATGGATGATTTTCAGTTTGAACAAAGAACAAAGAAAATTCCAGCACAGGAACAGGCCCTTCAGCCCTCCAATCCTGCACCAACCATGCTGCCCCCTAGTAAAACCCCCTACTCTTCCGGGGACTCTATTCCCATCTTATTCATATATTTGTCACTGTCATATCCGCTTCCACGAGACGGATGATTTTCAGTTTGAAAAGTTAAATTTACAGATTGAAATCTCTGCATGCTGTTTATCACAATTGAGAGTAAGATGCCTCTGATGATTTGTTGCAGGCACCAGACACACAAGCCTGTCTGCGTGTGTATTTCACTGTGACAGGTTTACGTTGGTTTTAGCAAAATGACACAGGGACGTACATATCACAAAGAAATAAGCACTGGATTTACAGCAAACACTTTACACAAGGAATTGACATTGTGTAGACCCTGTATAGATTTGATGCAATACATGTGTCCACACACAACTTAATGAACATGAGAACAATCGACATATTTTCTATATTTATTCAGGTGAATAATGAAGCTGCTATATATAACACACTTCAAAGGTCAATGTGGGCAACAGCAACATATTCCTCCCCTGCTAGTCATTATTTCTGTTGTCAGCGGGGAAGCGGCTGCTAACTTTTGTCCTTTAGTTCTCCTCTAGGTTGAACAGTTCCATTTATTCATCACAGCTTCTGGATCTGGATTATCAGATTTTAACATCAGCCTTCACGTTGGTGAGTACTTAATTTTTGAAATGCAGCTCCAACACCACCAGTGGCTACTTAACAGAATTAAAATCAGACTTGTGCTCTAATTGGATAATGTCTTCCAGCCACAGTACATGTAATCCCTAGGATAGTGGCAGAGATATGGCTGTTTCTCCATTAATGCAGCATTAATATTGAAATTGAACATCTTGGTAAACAATTCAACTCTTTCTGCAATTTAAACAGAATCAATGTTCAGTGTTTTACGTCATTGTATTCAAGAGTGAGATTGTTGCTGTGGAAAAGAGGGTGGCTTTAACTAGGAAAGGAAAATCTGGTGGGCTATGTATTTGGAAACTGTCCTGCTCCCGTTCACCAAAGTTATATTTTATTCCCCGAGGAAATTTATTGAGTTATTTGGTATTCAGTGTCCAGTTTTGGTCTCTGTATCTAAGGAAACATATTTGCCTTAGAGGGGGGTATAGCAATGGTTAATGAGTCTGAATTCTAGGCTGAGAGAAGAGTCCGATGTGGAGAAATTGGACAAGATTTCAACAGTCTCGGAGTCTTTTCAATTGCACAAATAGTTAAAATTGAGTAAATTGGGGCTGCAATCTGTGGAGTTTACAAGAATGAATGATGATTTCACTGAAATATGCAAGATTCGGAGAGGATTTGATAATGTGACTGTTGAGAGGCTGCTTCCCACCAGCTGGAGAGTCCAGAACTAGCCTTGTCTTAGGATAAGGGGTTGGCCATTTCAGACAGAGATAGGGAGAAATTTCTTCACTCGGGTTTTTGAGCTGTGGAAATTCTCTACCCAGAGAGGATGTACATTCACTGAGTAACTTCAAACCTGGGGCCAAGCAAGGGAAATGAGGATTAGATAGGAAAGTGGAGTTGGGGTTGTGGATTAGAGAAGGGTCAAGGGACTGGTGAGTTACACAGAGACCAGAGTTTGATGTCTATAACTCAAGGATTTTACATTGAAGGATTTGGACTTTATACTAAATTAAAGTAAGAAAATTCTTTTCAAGGAAAAGCCATGTTTTTCCTTGACAAGAATTAAAAAAGGATTATTTCTTATTTAGAATGCAAACCAACATGGCTTATTGGCCAATAAAGATTGATATTTCAGTCAAAGTAGGGCAGCGTACACAAGTTCAACACATGGGCCTGTCTTTCCTGTGGATCTTGGAACTTCACCATCTTCTCTTCTGGGATCCTTGAACCTGATTTCTTGCCTCATTGCATCCTTCAAGATTTTACCCGGACAACTTAACTCTAAAATACATTTTTTTAAAAATCCTTTGCAGATTTAAGACTTCAACTGTATTGGACCCTTTAGCAATGTTCAACCTCCCAGTCCACCTTAACTGCTGGAACTAACTTCCACTCCACCTTAACTGCTGAAGCTACACAGTTCACAGCTGCTTGTTATTGAATATTCTTTCCCTTTCTCACTTTCTCTTCCTCTTTGGTGGAAAAACCTTTCTAACAAAGACTACAGTTTTCTCCTAGATTTTAACTAATAGTAAAGTGCCTTCTATTCACTCTTAAGGCAATCATTTAATTATCTTAGTAGGAGATCGTGGTATTGCGCTAATATCATTGACCTAGTCCAGAATCCCAGACTATTGCTCTGTGGACATGGTTTCAAATCCCACCATAGCAACTAATGAAAGTTTAAATTCAATTAATTAAATGATCTGGATCCAGCGGTGACCATAAGACAGTCACTGATTGTTATAAAAACCCATCTGCTTCCCTAATGCCCTTTAAGAAAGGAAATCTGCCGTCCTTACCTGGTCTGGCTCCAGACACAATGTGGTTGACTCTTAACTACCCTCTGAAATGGGCTGTTAAGCCACTCAGTTCACGGGCAATTAGGGATGGGCAACAAATCCTGGCCCTGCCAGTGATACTCACATCCCAATAAACCTTGTCTAAACTGGATCCACTGATTGCTGATACTGGATTCTTCTGGTAATCTTCACCCTGTGACAGTTACTCTAACCACTGAGTCCAATGCTAGGTGTTTACAGTAACTCCTCGACCTGTAACAGACCTGTCGACTGGAAATGTCCTACATAAGTATTTAATTCCCCTACTCAAAATTCTTTCTCCTCATTGACAAATGCCACCCCCCACCACCCCTCTTGAAGCAGGTGTCTTGTGACAAATGCTGACCTTTGGCAAGTGCAAAGTTCTCAGTTAAATATTGCGTCTGCTGGAATCTGAAAGCAAAACAGCCCATCCCCCGGGCCACTGCTCTCACCCTCTCCCCTCCCTCCCAGAACCAGGATAGGGTCCGCTTTGTCCTCACTTTTCACCCCACCAGCCTCTGCATTCAAAAGATCATTCTCCACCATTTCCGCCAACTCCAGCATGATGCCACCATCAACGCATCTTCTCCTCACTCCTCCTGTCAGCATTCCGCAGGAACCGCTCTCTCTGGGACATCCTGGTCCACTCCTCAGTCACCTCACCCCCCCCTGCCCATGGCACCTTCCCAGGCAATGCTTTCACCTCCTCCTTGCCCACAATCCCAGTTCCCAAACACTCTTCTCGGATGAAGCAGCATTTCACAGGCACCTCCTCCAATCTGGTCTACTGCATTCACTGCTCCCAATGTGGTTTACTCTACACTGGCGAGACCAAGTGCAGGCTGGGTGACCACTTTGCTGAACACTTCTGGTCTGTCTGCAAGCAGGACCCAGACCTTCCTGTCGCTCGCCACTTCACCACATCACCCTGGTCTCCTGTCCACATGTCCGTCCTTAGCCTTTTGCAATGTTCTAGCGAACTCCAATGCAAACTGGAGGAACAGTAGCTCACCTTCTGATTGGGCACTTTATAACCTTCTGGACTGAACATTGAGTTCAACAACTTCAGAGCCTGAACTCTCCCCTCTACCTTCACCCCATTTCCATTTATTTTATTCCATTTTATTTCTTCTTTTGATCTTAATAACCCATTTTTATTATTTTGTATTCTTATTCTTATTTTCCCTCTTCTAAAATTTTGTTTTCCATCTCGTCTCGCACTACCCCCCCCCCCCTTACCCCCCACCCCCCCCCACCAGGGCCATCTGTCACATTGCTATACTCTGCACCTTTGTTCTGCTATTCACACATTCCAATCTCTCAATGGATGCTCTTAGCATCATTCCTATCCTTTATCATCACCATTTACATTCCCTTTGTCTTTGTGTCTATGCCGTCCCTATCACCTCACTCACCCTCACAGTATAAATCTTGTACTATTTTCTTTGTTTTTAGCTCTGACAAAGGCTTATCCTGACTCAAAATGTTGGCTCTATTCTCTTACCACAGATGCTGTCAGAACTGCTAAGATTTTCCAGCACTTTCTGCTTTTGTTGTAAGGTTCTCAGTGATGCATCCTTATCTTCATACCCTTTTTGTCAGTATTTTTGCAACATTTAACCATGGTATCTGTACCTGGATCAACACAACTAATGATTTTGCAACTCTTGACCAATAAAGTTCTCTAAGCTTCCCCACAATAATCTACCCTTCATTTGCATCTCTTATTGGAGGTTCTTGGAACACCTAGACCTCAGAACATTCTCCCAGCCAATTAGTTTTGTAGATTAGGCTTCTGCTTCTAAATGCTAAACAGCAATTTGTACCTTTTGACTGGAGGCTTTGAAACATCCAGCCTTCAGGCTACCTTCCTCACCAATCAGCATTGAACTTTGTTTACTGCTAAGCTAGACTCGCTGGAGACCAAACGTGCAAATGAGTCTGAGATATAACTTTCTTAAAGCTATACTACAGTTTTTGTCACTTAGAGATAAAATGTTTAAGACTTCCTAACAGCAAACCCCAAAATTCCCAGATCGCTTCCATTGCAGTCTATAGAACCCAAGTGCATAATGGACTAAATTTAACCTCCTTATCAAATAAAAATCTATTTTCTGTAAAATGAAAGCTAAAATACCCAAATACCTTCAACACCAACTGAGTTTTGAGGTAAATGTTTTATGGTTTTTTTTAATCCAGACTCTCTCATTCAATTGCAAGAAAACTGCAAAAGCGCAAAAGTGTTTCTGACCTTTTCCTACATAATATTATATCTACACCTTACTTTTATAACAAAGCGAATTCTAGTCCTGTCATGCTACTGAATGCAAAATGTGGGCGACATGGTGGCACAGTGGTTAGCACTGCTGCCTCACAGCGCCAGGGACCCAGGTTCAACTCTGGCCTCGGGTTACTGTCTGTGTGGCGTTTGCACATCCTCCCTGTGTTTGCGTGGGTTTCCTCCAGGCGCTCCGGTTTCCTCCCACAGTCCAAAGATGTGCGAGTTAGATTGATTGGCCATGCTAAATTGATCCTAGTGTTGGGGAGTAGCAGATAAATAAGTAGGGCTACGGGAATAGAGCCTGGGTGGGATTGTAGTCAGTGCAGACTCAATGGGCCAAATGGCCTCCTTCTGCACTGCAGGGATTCTAGGAACTGAAAATAATCAGGAGCAGGAACTATGGTTATTTTGACTGTCAATAGCTCAGAGATCTTAAGCCTAATGATAGCAGTCCATCTAACTGAGGTCACCTAAAGCAAACTGAACCATCTTCCGGTGAATATGTCGCTGTTATCCACCAACTTTACCAAATGTGTGCGAGGAATGTTCTTTGAGCATGAACCCAGACAGTGAATATTGGTCGATTGTCACAATCAGTTCAATCATTGTACTCCTGACACCATCTACAATTTTAAACATTCACTCCCTCCACCACTGACACAGTGTCATCAGGGTGCATCATCTACAAAATGCACTCCAGCAACTCACCAAGTGTCTTTCAACATCACCTTCCAAGAATGCAACTTCTATTACCCAGGAAAACAGTGAAAACAGATACTTGGGAACACCACTACCTGCAACTTTCCCTCCAATTCACTCATCATTCTGACTTGGGAATATGTCGGCCGTTCCTTCACTGTCCCTGGGTGAGAATCCTGGAACTCCCTCCCTTACAGCACTGTGGCTGTACCTACATAACAGGGACTGCAGTGGTTCAAAAAGGCAGCTCATCAAAGGCAATTAGGAATGGGTATCAAATGTTGCCCCAAAATTGAGGAATAAATATGACAAACCTTCATGCACAAATTGCAAAGAAATGACCTGAATAGAAATTCCAGGTCTCGTTTTCCAGGTGTGACTGAAGAATATTAATGAATTATATCAACTCTGCTCAAAGCAAAGGGGCTGAACAATGGATTGGTTCAATCTTTTAAAATTCATCAGTATTATTACAATATAATGTCTTTTAAATATTGTGTGAAAGCAATTGGAAGTGACACCAAAATTCTGTCACTTTTATTGTTTTACTGACTGTTTTTGACTTTGCTAAGCTCACTTACGGAGTGACTGGAGTTTAATTCCATAGCACACATTACAATTCTAGTTTCACTTGGCTTCTATGTCACACCTTATAGGAGATTTGTTCGGGCATGTCTCATGACTCATGTCTCATAAACGTGTGTCTCAAAACAATGTTGGGCAATAACATTTCCCATTCTTAAAAAGTAAACATCCTCTGAATAATTCCATTTTTTAAATTTTCCCAATCCAGCCATTTTTCTTAGGGTCTTTTGTTTAAGCTTCCCCATAGTAAACATTTTCTTGCTGCGAGGGTGGTGTCATTCTGAATTCTTATTGTCCTGGCTGTTGTGACAATCATAAGGGTCATAAGAACATAAGAAATAGGAGCAGGAGTAGGCCAACTAGCCCTTCGAGCCTGCCCCGCCATTCAATAAGATCATGGCTGATCTGTCGTGGCTCAGTTTCACATTCCCGCCCTCTCCCCATAACCCTTAATCCCCTCTCTTATCAAAAACCCATCAACCCGCGTCTTAAAAATATTTAGCGAGGCAGCCTCCACCACTTCAACGGGCAGAGAATTCCAGAGATTCACCACCCTTTGAGTGAAGAAGTTCCTCCTCAACTCCGTTCTAAACTGCCCCCCCTTTATCTTGAGGCTGTGCCCCCTAGTCCTGCTACCCTTTCTGAGCGGGAAGAGTCTCTCCACCTCTATCCTATCCATCCCATTCATCATCTTATACGTCTCAATGAGATCTCCCCTCATTCTTCTAAACTCTAACGAGTACAAGCCTAATTTATTCAGCCTCTCCTCATAGCTCAACCCCCTCAACTCCGGCATCAGCCTAGTAAACCTCCTCTGCACTCCTTCCAAGGCCAAAATATCCTTGCGTAAGTACGGCGCCCAAAACTGCACACAGTACTCCAGCTGCGGCCTCACCAATGCCCTATACAGCCGCAGCAAGACCTCCCTACTTTTATATTCAATCCCCCTCGCGATGAAGGCCAGTATCCCATTCGCCTTCCTGACCACCTGCTGCACCTGCAAGCTGGGTTTTTGCGACTCATGCACAAGGACCCCGAGGTCCCTCTGCACCGTCGCCTGCTGCAGTTTTTCTCCACGTAAGTAATAATCCTTCCTACCATTATTCCTACCAAAGTGGACCACCTTGCACTTGCCAACATTAAATTCCATTTGCCATTTCCTGGCCCATTCACCCAGCCTATCTAGATCCTTCTGTAGACTCTCCCCACCCTCCGCACAATTTGCCTTTCCACCAATCTTGGTGTCATCAGCAAATTTCGACACCCTACACTCGGTTCCCTCCTCCAGATCATCTATATAAATGGTAAATAGCTGAGGCCCCAGCACCGACCCCTGGGGCACTCCACTAGTCACCATCCACCAATCCGAATAGCACCCATTGACCCCCACTCTCTGCCTCCTATTTGACAACCAGTCCTCTATCCACGCTAACACCCTACCCCCAACTCCATGCCCCCTGACCTTCTGCAATAACCTCTTGTGAGGTACCTTGTCAAACGCCTTCTGAAGATCAAGAAAGACCACATCCACCGGCTCTCCTCTATCCACCGCCCTAGACACATCCTCATAGAACTCCAGTAAATTTGTCAGACACGACTTCCCTTTAACGAAACCGTGCTGCGTCTGCTCTATCAAGCAATTCCCCTCAAGATGCCTCACTATTTCCTCCTTGATGACGGATTCTAACATTTTACCTACAACAGACGTTAAACTAACAGGCCTATAATTCCCCGCCTTTTGCCTGGCACCCTTCTTAAACAATGGCGTAACATTAGCCGTTTTCCAATCTTCCGGCACTTCCCCGGAATCCAGCGACGTCTGGAAAATGGTCGCCTGAGGTTTATTTATCACTCCCTGTGTGAATTGATTTAGCCCCTGCCCATCATGGTAAAGATTGAAATCTTACCCCGTGGAGAATCCCAGGTGTAAACCCACTTCCTACTCATCTGCTACTGACCAACTCCAGAGTAACTTATGATGAAGTGTGCTTATCCAACAGGTAAAAGTCCAACTGTTTGTGTTCTAGAAAGGAACATGGCAACTAGATTTCTGCATCATTATCAAAGTAAGCCTGAGCACTTTGACCATTCATCTCGTGTGAAGGAAAGACCAGCAGAGAGGAAGACTTTAACTCAGGTTCTGAGGTGAGCCAATGGTTAGAGATTGTGAGTTTGTGCAACCTTCGCTTTAATCATTCATACTGACATGTTGGTTAAGTCTCAAAGTTTTAGTTACTGTGGCATCATTTAACAGAGCTTGAGTAATGATGTTAGCTACTATTTTTTGCTTAAAAACTGTTTTGCATATTTTATCCATAAGATGTTATAATTGTGATATTTTATTGTCTTCTTATAATGGTGCAAAAAAATCTCTGCACCAGGAATTATCAACTTGAATATGTAACTCAATGTTAATCAGGTACAAAAATCAAAACAAAGAGAACAAAAAAAAAATGGAATTAAGGCAGAGAACTAACAGGAGTAGAAATAAAAAGTAAAAATGAATTACATATTTTGTTTTTTAAATCTCAGCAATAATTTAAATCTGAAGGCATGAAACTCCACACTTAGTAAAGTTAACTCTCCAGTTTGGTAATAGTTACAACTTAGTCTGATAAAAAATTATTTGCACTGGAATGAAGAAGTTTCAACATTTTCTTATGAGCTCAGGGAGGCGGTGATGTAGTGATATTGTCACCGGACTAGTAATCCAGAGACTCAGCATAATGCTTTGGGGGACCCAGTTGGAATCCCACACGGCAGTTGGTGAAATTTGAATTCAATTAAAATCTGGAATTGAAAGTTTTACTGATGACCATGAAATTATTTTCGATTGTTGTAAAAACCCATCTGGTTCACTAATGTCCTTTAGGGAAGGAAATCTGCCGTCCTTATTGGTCTGGCCTACATGTGCTCACAGCAAAGTGATTGACTCTTAAATGCCTTTGGGGATGGGCAATGAATGCTGACCCAGTCAGTGACACCCACGTCCCATGAATGAATAAAAAGTATATATATTATGTGTGCATGTGCGTGTGTGTGTGTGTGTAACATCTAGGAAAAGCAATTTTATGTATATCAATGGTGAATTATCATTCCTGTATCGCTTTTGTAGGGAATCCTGGGCACAAACATCCTGATTCACATTTAATAAGTGATGGGCGGAAGTTATTGTTTGGCGTTCATGTTAATAACAGCAAGCACAATTAGCCTCACTATTAAATCCAATGCAAAATTAGATCTAATGTTATTTCTTGCTTTATCTGCTATGAAATGCTATTACAGTAACAATGATGGTCTTATTTCAATGCCCTCTCCTTAATTTCATTTCAAGGTGTGAATGGAATCTGTAAATAATCCACTTGTTCTTTTTCTTGAATTTCTCTTTTATTTTAAGAACGTAAGAAATAGGAGCAGGAGTAGGCCATCTAGCCCCTCGAGCCTGCCCCGCCATTCAATAAGATCATTTTCTGTTGGTTTGGCATTGTCACTTTCTATCTGTGGTCGTTCAGGTAAAGTTACCCCCAGTATTTTGTTCAAAGATGTAATGACCTTAACATTTCACTTTGTGCAAACTTGATTTTTAACTGAGTCAAGAAATACAATGGGAGAGTATATTGTCCCTACAAAATGAATCATTCTTACAAACCCATAATATACTTTCTTAAGGAAACTTCCTTCAGTTGAATTTGATCCTAAGTTCTGGTTTGCTTTTATGCTGTGACGCAAATGGTTCGTGGATATTGGATTTTTAATGTAAAGTGACTCCAGAATGGAATGTATTCTGATTTATAAGCATGGGTTGATATCTCACACGCTGGATTCACTCAGAAGTATA
The DNA here is from genome assembly GCF_965287045.1 of Carcharhinus amblyrhynchos. Lineage (NCBI taxonomy): Eukaryota > Metazoa > Chordata > Chondrichthyes > Carcharhiniformes > Carcharhinidae > Carcharhinus > Carcharhinus amblyrhynchos. The sequence goes on from NC_137347.1 coordinate 43,463,796, forward strand.
TCATCCTCTAGAGATAGTTTGATTGTAGAATTAGCACATTGCAAATAGTCTGTCTTTCTCTCTCTAGAGATTTTCTGCTATGTCAGCTGTGCCTATCCTGTCAGCTGTGCCTATCCTGTCAGCTGTGCCTATCCTGTCAGCAGTGTATAGCAGAGCAGTGACATACTGTTATAGCAGTGGCGCCTTTGTTTCAAGAGTCCCATGAATGAAAAAAAATCCAGTGCCAATTGCAACAATAAAATGACAAAAACTTGTATTGAAGTAGTGCCTTTGAAGTAGAAAAACTCTCCAGGCACCTGAGAAGACAAGACTGAGCCAAAGAGAGGGAGATTACTTATTAAAATAATCAAAAGCTTTGGGAGCACCACAGTATTGGTTGTAGCAAGGGTGTTGGAAAGAGGTAATTTAGCAAAAAATGTTACTTGATTAATTTAACACATTAGGATTTCCAGCAAACCTAAATTGCAGTTGCATTAGGGAAGCCCACGGATAGACTGAGCAGCTGTCTCATTTCTTCAGCTGTCATTTCAAGGTACTTATTATCTATTTCTATGTGCTTGGTCTGTCTACTAATCTCTAATGAATCTAAAATATGTTTTATTCTGTAGCTAAAATTGGATCTATGCCATGCTTTAAATTATTAGCAATGTATCATCTTTCTCTGTGGATTTTATGACTCATTGGAATGTCTTTGCTATAAATTCTCCTCCGTCGAGTTCACTGCTTTGTGTCAGTACAAAGTTAACTAATTTGTACACATATCCTCTGGCTTTTAACAACAACTTGTGCTTATATACCAGCTTTAATTTGTTGAAACATCCTGAGGCATTGCACAGTAACAGTGTGAAGCTGAATTTGACACCAAGTCGCACAAAACAATTGGAACCTCAAGCTGGTTTTCCTGTGACTCAATCCGAGACACCGGCCTTATCGTTCCCACTAACCACACTGCCTCTTATCCTCTGATCATCATATAAAAAACAAGCTGGTGTCACCAGCATCGAGACAACTGAGTCTCTGAATCCCTTTGATTTTGTTTCCTGCCATTGCCAAGGTGGCGCTGCCGAGATTTCCCCCGTCTACAGCTGTTCAGTAGAAGGGATTCTGTTACATGCTGGGCCTCTCTGTGCAGTCAGAATAGCTGATTTCATACAGTATGGCAGTGCAGTTGACTCTAACTGTTCCCTGAATTGCCTGGGCAAGCCACTCATTGTATGCCAGCAGGCCACTCCTCACCACCGTCCCAAAGGCAACTGGGGATGGGAAATGAATACTGGTCTAATCAGTGACACCCACGTCCCATGAATGAACAACGATAATTCCACATTGCCCAGAACAACGGTGGACCAGCAACAAAAACTTGCATTTATATAGCACCTTTAATGTGGAAAGTTACCCCAGGGCATATCACATTGGATAATATACACTGAGCCATAGCGAGGGAGAGTCTGAAGGGGCGAGATCAAACTTTTGGCCAAAGCATTGGATTTTAGGCCTTTAGCAAGACCCTAGGGTGAAGGGAATTGAGTTGTTAATTAATTTGTTTCCATTTCTTGTAAGAACAAAAAAAAGTGATTCTAGAACGTTCTTTGTACAGGCCTGAAAAAAGCAGACAGTATGGAAGAAGAGGAAAGGAACCATTAAAACAAGTCTTATTTGGAAACGATATGAAAAAAGTAGATGAAAACTACTACAAATCTCAGAAACTGTTGTTAACAAAGGCTGATCACAAAGCTATACATGAAAAGGTAACAGAGATAACTGCCAGGATACTGGTGCACAGGCATGGGATAGAATTTGAGTTATATTCATGGACAATGATTGAGTTATGGTACAATTCAATATATATACATTATGGTACATTCATCATTTTAATTCCTTTATGATTCAGTATAAGAGAATGGAGTCAGATGGATGGTGAGGGTCAGGAATTATCCAAAGAACAAGGATAAACAATGTTCTTTATGTTTCAGCTGTTTTCAGATGAACTATCTCCTCTGAGGCCTTGAGTTACAGCACATGTCACAAGTTCTACACTGAGTATGCAATGTGTTCTACAAAGCTCAAGTATTGCCCCAATGATAGAGTGGAATTTCCAGTGCTCTGGGACATACAATGCTCAGACACATTATTGAGAGTCCACACAGATGCAGTGACCCCGGACTCCAGGCTCATACAGCATGGCTGCATGTCTTTTAGAGAGGGTAAGGGTCGGCAGGAATGACCAGCAGTTTGAGTTTGCAGCAGTGAAGCCTGGTTTTGCACAGTGATACAGTAGTTAGCACTGCAGCCTCACAGTGCCAGGGACCCAGGTTCGATTCCTACCTTGCATCACTGTCTGTGCAGAGTCCGCATGTTCTCCCCATGTCTCTGTGGGTTTCCTCCGTGTGCTCCAGTTTCCTCCCACAGTCCTAAAGACGTGCTGGTTGGGTGCATTGGCTATGCTAAATTCTCTCTCAGTGAACCCGAACAGGCGCCGAAGTGTGGCAACTAGGGGATTTTCACAGTAACTTCATTGCAGTGTTAATGTAAACCTACTTGAGACTAATAAATGAACTTTAAAAAATCTCACTGGAGAAAAATGTCTTCTTCTTTATAAGTACACTTTTCTTACAGTTTCAGTAAGGAAACGTTGTCAGCACTTCGAATCACTAGCAATTGTCTTTTGTTGGCCTATAGAAGGCCTGAGGTAGGACTGCTGAGAACTGTAGAGATTGGTAAAACCCGCCAGTCAGATATCAGATTGCAGTTATGAACACTGACTACCTCAACTCCCACACCAAACTCTAATGTATCACAGAATTGGATAGATAACTAATAGGGCAGGTCCTCCTCTAATGATTTCTGTCTAAATTGGTTGCCACTTCATCCAATCACTCAGGAAATTCAAGGTCCTTATATTCAGATTTTGTAAAATTCTAGATTTCCTGGACCCTGAAAAAAAATCAGAAAATCCCTTGTTCTAGTCTGGCTACAGAGTGTCCTCATTTCACAATGCCATGTTAACTTTGTTTCATTTTGACGTTGGCAAGCTAGTGGGCTCTGCAATCTCCCAGTGAGTTTTAATGCTGTTCCCCATGTGACCCATTTAGCAACATTTTGGAGGGGCTTCCCTTGCTCCCTATAATCTCCACCCCCCCCACACCGACCCCCGAGTTGTGACCTCTCCCCTCCCTGAGTTGTGGCCTCCCCTACTCCCTGAACACCCTCCAGCTAAACCTCCCACTCTCTGACTCACTTTCTTGCCTCCTCCCTATCCTGGACTTGGATTCCCATTGAAGATCCAGATCTGGTCCAAAGTTGGAGTTCCACAGTTATGGGTTCGAGTCCTGATGATGCAGAGGTGCCGATCTGGGGAAGTTATAATCCACGTTCTTTTTAATGCCACTTCCAGTGAGGGAACAGGGGGAAAAGCTCTGAGTCAGGGCTACTTTTTAAAAAACACATAGATTGTAAAAGCCCCAGCCTGGGATGTCCTCATCATCAGGACTCACACCCACATCAAAGCTCTAGTTTTGGATTGGATATGGATCCTCAGTCAGGAACTCGGGTCCAGGAGAGGGAAGACAGAGGCAAAAGGATGGGTCAGGGAGTGGGTTCAGCTGGGTCAGGAAGGGCAAAGTAAAATAAAATTTATTTAGTGTCACATGTAGGCTTACATTAACAACGTAATGAAGTTACTGCGAAAATCCCCTAGTCACCACACTCTGGCGTCTGTTCGGGTACACTGAAGGAGAATTTAGCATGGCCAATGCACCTAACCCTCACATCTTTAATCTGTGGGAGGAAACTGGAGCACCCGGAGGAAACTCACACTGACATGGGGAGACTATGCGGATTCCGCACAAACAGTGACCTGAGCCAGGAATCGAACCCAGCTCCCAGGAGCTGTGAGGCAGCAGTGCTAACCACTGTGCGTGCCCGGTCAGAGAGGTGTGTGGAGAATCTGCATTAATCAGCAGGATTAGAGAGTGGGGGTTCAGGAAGTAGGATCCAGCCTGAGTTTTTTTAAACTCATTTTATTTTTAAAATTATTTCATTTATCAATATAGGAATTTCAGAGTGTAAAATATTTCAACTTAGAGGATATAATGTTTTAATATCTTCTTCTGATAAGGAAGAACTTAATTACAATTTTGACATTGATTCCCATTGGAACCAGAGTTTCACTTAAAGAGCGGCATTCTCCAGTTTTGTATGTGACGGGACTCGCTGCGAGTGAGAACGGAAAATTTGGCGTTCCGCCCAAAATTCCATTCACTTTTAGCACCACCGGAGGATGGAAAATTTTGGCCAAAGTTGTGATTTTGAGATACACAACTTGAAGTGAGAACTGAATGCATGTCCCCAAACTGACATTGCACGTGTGTATGTCTTCCTCTATTTCAATGGAGGTAGAATTATTTTATGTGAAACGTGTTAGCATTTAAAGTTAGCGGATAAAAGTCCTACACATAAATATGTTGTCTATTCCTACGTACATTTTGCACAGTCTAATCTCAAGGCCTAAGTAAATCGTGTTGACAATAGTTATGTTGTTTCAGGCGGAGAGGAGAGCAGAAGAGGATAGACAATTGGCTACAGAGCTTGCTGCACATGCGCCTGATTTTGTCCTTGGACTGAGACACCACACAGTCTGGGAGAAGATGAGTGTTAGTCTTTCCTGCGTTATCCAAGGAGCACCTTCTCCTCAGGTCAAATGGTACAAAAAGTTAAAACAACATTGCAATCTCACAAAATCCAAGAGCTCTGGAATATAATCTGATTGCTATTAATATTAAATATAAGAGACATTATCTGAGAATACTCTGGGTGGATGATGGAATGCTTAGAAAGAGTCAGCATTACATAACTCGACAAACAGATTCTCTTCTTGATTTTAATATAATGGAAAATTCTAGAAATAATCAGTAGGTCTGGCAGCATCTGTGGAGTTCATGTTTTTGGACTGTGACCTTTCCCATGAGAAAGATTAACTCGTTTCTCTTTGCACAGATGCCACCTGACCTGCTGAGTATTTCCCGCACACACACACTGGGCAGGGAGTCAGAGGCTGCTAATTCATGCTCAGCAGCACCACTGAGTAGGCTGTGGCTGCTACAGAAGGACATGATGTGGAGATGCCGGCGTTGGACTGGGGTAAACACAGTAAGAAGTCTCATAACACCAGGTTAAAGTCCAACAGGTTTTTTTGGTAGCACAAGCCACTAGCTTTTGGAGCACTGCTCCTTCATCAGGTGAGTGACAGTTCTATTCACAAACAGGTATGCTGACAGACTCACCCTCCCCCCCAATTCTCCATTCCAACCAGTAGCAGGGTGGGCATGGCCGGGATTGGAGAACCCTGCACACTATGCCTATCCTTTGCAAAGCCACCTGCTCTTCCTTTTGTTCTCAGGTGTTAAACCTGGCCTGTGGATATCGATAGGACTTGACCTGGGCCCCCTTTCCCCATGACAACCAAGTCACATCAACCAACCGCTGGACAGAACTAGCAGGATGTCATACATTCCCTTTATATTGAATTTAAGGAGACAATGAGTTTCTCATTGTTAACAAATGTTGCATTGTTACATTTTGCCAAAAGTAAAGCTTTGCTTCACAGAGTTCCTGTGTATGGATTTTAATAAATCGATCATCATTCCTTCAGGTACAAGGATGGAGCTTTGATTCAACCAGAAAATGTTCCCGGCAAATACATAATTGAGAATAAAATTGGTTTACAGATTCTTGAGATTCGTAGGTAAGATATCTTTGTTTTTGAGAATCTATGGTAATTATTGCTTATTTTGCATACAACTATATATATATAAAACTAATAAAAAATGATGAAGAATAATGATGACGGACCTTTATATTTTAATTGTCAGCTTTCTTAATGACCCTCACCCTGGAACAGAATATTCACTGTTTTCATTTAGAATTATCTGCAGTATAATATATTTACAATCACCAACGCCAGAATTTTATCGCCTCGCCCACAATGGGAATCAGAGTAGTCGAGGAGTGGACAATGGGCAGCACAGTGGTTGGCACTATTGCCTCACCGTGCCAGGGACCCAGGTTCAATTCCGGCTTCGGGTGACTGTCTGTTAACAGTTTGCACATTCTAACCGTGTCTGCATGGGTTTCCTCCAGTTTCCTCCCACACTCCAACAATGTGCAGGTTAGGTGGATTGGCCATACTCAATTGCCCCTTAGTACCGGGGGACTAGCAGGGCAAATATGTGGGATTACAGGGATAGGACTTGGGCAGGATTGTTGTCGGTGCAGGCTCAATGGGCCGAATGGCCTCCTTCTGCATTGTAGGGATTCTATAATGGGAAGGCCTGTTGACCTTGGTGGGGATGAGTGAGGCTGTAATCTTTGTTGTGATAGCAAATGCAGAAATTGCATTTGAATATATTTCCCAATTAAAAATAGAACACAGAGTGATTTCTATCCTTGAGTGTTTGTTAAAGCACAAAGTGAGCTATGATTTGTAACAATGCCTTTGACATATGATCCAATGGAAACATAAAGTAGGACATGTTCATGCTATGGATAACTGCTTTGGGATGGTGAAGAAGAAAAAAACTATACCATCGTTTTTAACTGGTTAAAGTCCAGCAGGTTTATTTGGTATCATGAGTTTTCGGAGTCTGCTCCTTCATCAGTGTTCCGAAAGCTCGTGATACCAAATAAACCTGTTGGACTTTAACCAGCTGTTGTGAGACTTCTTACTGTGCCCACCCCAATCCAACACCAGCATCTCCACATCATAGTTTTTAATTGTTTTAGACCATAAGACCATAAGGTATAGGAGCATATTTAAGCCATTCGACCCATCGCGTCTACCCCACCATTCAATCATGACTGATATGATTCTCAAACACATTCTCCTGCCTTTCCCCCAATAACCCTGATCCCCTTATTAATCAAGAACCTATCCATCTCTGTCTTAAAGACATTCAATGACCTGGCCACAGATTCACCACTCTCTGGTTGAAGAGATTCCTCCTCATCTCTTTAGTGTAGCGTTCCTTCACTCTGGGGTTGTGCTCTTGAGTTCCATCTCTCCTACTAGTGGAAACATCCCAACGGTAATGGGTCTCAGATCAGTGAGCACAGAATTTAATGGAGCAGAACTTCCAACTTCAGACAGAGTTGCTGGAAATGTGAACTGATCATTTGCTACTTACAGCACCTAGACTCCACAATCTGAATGAGACAGCAATGAAGAATTAAACCAGATTAGTGAAGTGTGACCCTGAAAACCTCCTCGCTCCATGAGACGGGATTCCTGATTGTGCCATTACCAACACAAGTATTTATCCCAGTGACTTTTCACGGGCTTTGTGTAGGATTTGGGACAGGATCAGGTTGAGGGGGTACCAGGAGGAAAAATCTTGCAACCAATGAACTTCCAGAGGTGCAGCAGAGTTCCTGGAATTTTTAGGTAATGATTTTCAAATGATCTCTGATTGGACCAGCTTTTTGATGCCCAGTCTTGTAAGAATTTACAATGAGTTTATTCGAATGGACAGATGTTATAAACAAACAGAATACCTCAGCAAGTTGTTAGATTCTGACAATAATTAATAGTCCATTTAGAAGCCAATAAGCAGTGTGAACTACAAATAAACTGACCTATTTTCTTACCAGATGCAGCCCAGAGGACTCTGGTGAATACTCTGCAGTAGCTACCAATGCTCATGGGGAAGCATCATCTTACACTACAGTCATTGTGAACAGTAAGTCTCGCCTGTTTGTCAATGAGCAGTTTCAGCAATTTTAACTCAGTGGCAAAATCTAAAGATCTTTCGGAGTAATGAGGGAATGGAATCTGACAGACTATCCATTCACCTAACAGTAATTTGTCTAGATTTTTACTCAAGTTTTTGGAAAAATAAACTTTCAAATTGTCCCAAGTCAAATGATATGAATTTGCGGTCCTCGGTCTGTTAGATTTTTAGCTGTTGTTTATCAGAAACTTGCGTGACCAGTAAGAACTCGGTACGCCTCAGCAGTTCCCCTTTGTCTGTGATTTTGTTTCCATCTCTCACAATGTTGTTCAGTTTCTGCTGTGGATGGATGCTGGGTGGCTGATGTTAAATTACTTGTTGGCTTTATCAAAGAGGGGGATTGGTGCAGCAGAATGCTGTACCTTCACGTTCAGTTGCGAACATGGGATGGCTGAGGTCCCACCACGAGGGCTGAGAGCAAGAGGCAATCCCAGTTACAAGACACGCGAGGCATATTCCCAATGGCAACCAATTAAATGGCCACCGTCAGAGCTGCCAACCCTATCAAGGAAACCGGCCTACCCCCAAAAGCTGCTGGACCAATCGGAGGGTCAGTCCTTCAGCAGCCATGCTGGCCAATCTGAGGCTGGGCACCCTCATAGGCTGGTGAGTGAGTGAGGGAGCTGAGGCCTTGGCAGTTAAGTGATCAGGGTGGATGGGTGATCAGGGAATATAGGATCATGGCCACGCCAGCAGCCATTGTTCTCATGGACCCCTTCCATAGGCTACGGGTTACCCAAACATGATGTCTTCCCTCCTCTCCTCCTCCCTCCACCAAAGCCGACTGCCAGTAGGTTTCATTGAATGGTCCCCAATATGGCAGCAGACCCCTTAACCTGGGGAAGTGTCTGCAGAGGCAGGGAGGGCACCACCTTGCCTGGACATTTACATGGTTCAGTTGGGTTCTCAGTGGGCAGCACACCTGCCATCTCTTCTACTTTTGGAAAATTAATTCGGTAACAGGGAGATGTGGGGCATGTTAGCCAACACCTTCCCACTTTGTTTTTCCAATCTTTCCGTCTCCCAGCCCAATATGAACAGGTTGGGAAAATGCAGGCTACAGACCTCAGTATCACCCTGTGAGTGGAATTGTTCTGGATGGAGAGCTCCACAGGTTGCTGCATGGTTTACAACCAAAACAAATGATTCTGCACTGGCCCAATTCATACTGCCCCGACATAAAGACAAAATTATTCGAGACCCTTTATGAGAAGCTTTCTTGTTTTTGCCAATTCTGAGCTGAACTGGTATTACTGTCAGATATACCAACGTAGAATCGGCACCAAAGATTGGTAGTTGCCCTCTTCAGATTTACAATACTGTAATAGAGGAGGTTGATTCCCCCCTCCCCTCTGAGAACTAACACTGAAACAGCCAAAGAGGAATACCTCGTCCTGTAGTCTGTAACAAGTAAGTGGTGTGACCTGCTCTTCAGCAACTTCTAGTCATTAAATAAAAATAAATCCCTGACACTCACTCTAAAATCAACACACAATTTATTTATCGCACTAACAGTGAGCAAATTAACAGTGAATAAATCTCTTTTAACTGTTAACCACTCCCAAATAAAACAAGATTCTAATGGAATGCTGTTCAAACAAATACAATTCCTGCTCATTAACAAAATAGAATTTAGTCACTTCCTAAATTACAACCAGGTTTTGTGTCTTCTGGAATATTCTGGGCTTTCTCTGTTGATTCTTCTGCCTGGAACTTCTTTCTTCTTTGGTACATTGGCTATCAAGATGGTGATTTCCCTAAGAAAGAGATGAAGCTATGAGAGCCAGTGATTCTCTCTCTCACAAGAGAGAGCAGAGAACTGTTAGCTCTGACAGGTGACAGTTGCTCTACCTGTTTGTCCCACTGCCCCCTTCTTTTATACCCATGATGACATATCAATATTTCCTACAATAGGATTGGTTCTCAGTTGTCAAAACCATTATATTTAAATTTAATAAGTTTTTGGTATCTAAGCACCTGATTCAAATAGATTGGCTAAATTCAAGAAAATTCAAAAGCTTGTTGTCTTGGTAAAACTGCTGCTTGGCCTTTCAACTCAAATATTTCAGTTTGGGCTCTCTGTGTACTTGCAGTTTATAATTTTACAATTTTACAAAGACCAAATTCTACTTCTTACCTCTCAATCTACAATTGCCCTCCCCAACTTTGCAACAATACTCACTCAATCTTTCAGCTAAAACTTCTTGTCCAATCTTGTCTCAGCTCCAGAGGAACTCTCCCCAAAGATCCCTGATTTCTTGAAACTTCCTTGATGAAAACAGTAGATTTTACCCCAGGGAAATTGGCAATTCTCCACCTAATGTTCCAGTATTTTGAAGCACCGTGCAGTCACTTGTGAATTTATTGTGGTTTTGTTTTCTGGTGTGATTCTGCCTCTTGCAGAACTATTTCCTCAGAGTACAGAAATTACTAACTGTGTATGATGTACATCCCACACGCTATAGTGAAAAGGCAGAACATTGAAAACAAAACTAGAGAAGTGAAACCAAAAACAATATTTTAGATATAAAATATTTTGCATTTCTGCAGCTTTCTCTCCCGTGTTTGAACTGCTGCTGATATCTTCCTAGACTTTGCTGCACTCAGTAAATGAATAGTATGGCCTGTACCTTCTGCCAAGTGACAATCTTTGTCAGATTGCCACTCTCGACACACTTACCCTCGCTGTAATTGCACAGCTCCTGTTTCACCCAGCCTTGCAGCACGCCCCAGGCAAAGTCAGTGCAGAATAATTGGGGCACAAAGAGGTAAATAACACCCCTTCTTACAGTAATAGCTGCCGTAGAGCGGACGCTGAAAGGGACAAGGGAGCACTGGGAAGTGGCTTGGGAGGTGGAGCAGTTGGGGGAGTGTGGATGTTGGACTGGGAGGGAGGGTTAGAAGGGAATCGGATTGAGGTAGGGGATTGGAGTCATAGAGCTTGGGGGGAGGGAGGGAGTCAGATTGGAGCTGGAGAGGTGATTGGGCTCAGAGTGAGGGAACCAGACCAGGAGGGACTTGGAGGTTAGATAGTTCCTCTGGAGTTAGAAGGGATTTTTTTCCTTCTAACTCTTTCAGAGTAACTATCAGGGTAAAACAGTACCATCTGAGAGAGAGTTGAGAGCTGTGAGCTGTTAATTCTGGAGGGTGGTGGTTATTTGTGCATGAGTTGCAAAAACCCAGCTTGCAGGTGCAGCAGGTGGTCAGGAAGGCGAATGGGATGCTGGCCTTCATAGCGAGGGGGATTGAATATAAAAGTAGGGAGGTCTTGCTGCAGCTGTATAGGGCATTGGTGAAGCCGCAGCTGGAGTACTGTGTGCAGTTTTGGTCGCTGCACTTGCACAAGGACGTTTTGGCCTTGGAGGGAGTGCAGAGGAGGTTTACTAGACTGATGCCGGAGTTGAGGGGGTTGAGCTATGAGGAGAGGCTGAATAAACTGGGCTTGTACTCGTTAGAGTTTAGAAGAATGAGGGGAGATCTCATTGAGACGTATAAGATGATGAATGGGATGGATAGGATAGAGGTGGAGAGGTTCTTCCCGCTCAAAAAGGACAGTAGGACTAGGGGGCACAGCCTCAAGATAAAGGGGGGGGCGGTTTAGAACGGAGTTGAGGAGGAACTTCTTCACTCAAAGGGTGGTGAATCTCTGGAATTCTCTGCCCATTGAAGTGGTGGAGGCTGCCTCGATAAATACTTTTAAGACGCGGGTTGATGGGTTTTTGATAAGCGAGGGGATTAAGGGTTATGGGGAGAGGGCGGGAATGTGGAATTGAGCCACGACAGATCAGCCATGATCTTATTGAATGGCGGGGCAGGCTCGAGGGGCTAGATGGCCTACTCCTGCTCCTATTTCTTATGTTCTTATGTTCTTTGTCCCACTGCCCCCTTCTTTTATACCCGTGATGACATATCAATATTTCCCACAATAGAATTGGTCCGAAGTTGTCAAAACCATTAGATTTAAATTTAATAGGTTTTTGGTATCTAAGTTCCTGATTCAAATTGATTGGCTAAATTCAAGGTTTGAGTGAAGGAGGACTTTATTAAAAAAGATGCTGAAGATTTACCTTGATGAAGCAGAGAGAAGACAACCTGGCACAGACATGAACTTTAAACTCAAGGCTGGCGTAACGTCAAATCACTCCTGTCAGGTGGTCATAATCTTTCTAGTGATTTAACAAAATTTTGCATTTTAAGAGTGTTACTGTAACAAATCATCTAAAATCAACAATAATATAAAAGCAAAATACTGAAGATGCTGGCGATCTGAAATAAAAACAAAAACTACGAGAAAAATCAGCAGATTTGGCAGGATCTTTGGAGACAAAAACAGAGTTAAGGATTTGAGTGCAAATATCATTTTTTAATGGAACTGATCCGAGGAAAATATGATGGGTTTTATGCTATGAATGTGTGTGTGTGTGTGTGTGTGTGTGTCTGTGTGTGTGTGTGTGTCTGTGTGTGTGTGTGTGTATATGTGTGTGTGTGTGTATGTGTGTGTGTGTGTGTGTGCGCATGCGTGTACGTGTATATGTGTGTGTGTGTGTGTATATGTGTGTGTGTGTGTATATATGTGTGTGTGTGTGTATATATGTGTGTGTGTGTGTATATATGTGTGTGCGTGTGTGTATATATGTGTATATGTGTGTGTGTGTGCACGCATGCGTGTACGTGTATATGTGTGTGTGTGTGTGTATGTGTGTGTACGTGTGTGTGTATGTGTCTGTGTATGGGGAGTGAGGGTATGGGAGTGGGTGGAGAAAGAAGGGAAGGACAGAGTTGGTTTACAGGAAGGTTTTAAATTACAAAGATATCATGGAACTAAAAGCAAACAGAGTAAGAATAGTAAAGGATGGAAACATTGGTCCAGGGTAGGTGTCAATAACAGCCACAAAATCCATCAACTGAACAATAATTAGCAAGTGACTAATATGCTAAACTGCAGAAATGTTATCCCCTTAACTTCTTAATACAACTGAAAACATCATGTTTAAACATTACAGCAGCCTTGAGTTTAAAGTTCAATTCCTCATATCTGTCTTCTCTCTGCTTCATCAAGGTCAATCTTCCAGTGTCTTTTTAAACAAAGCTCTCCTTCACTCAAACCTTTCACATTGCAACGTCCCCTCTGGCGATTCTTGGTCTTTCACTCTTCACCAACTTTGTTTTTTTGAAGATGGGTTCCATCCTTACCAGCATCCTGCATGGTTTTTATCTCCAAAAGCACTCCTATTCTTCTATTTGGCATAGCAGTATCTGTTAGGATCTTCTTCCCCCAAAATCTTTTACCCAGAATGACTCTGTGCATTTGCACATAGCAAAGTATGGTTGGTATCAATGGGTGCTATTCTGATTGGCGGTTGGTGACTAGTGGAGTGCCGCAGGGATCGGTGCTGGGGCCTCAACTATTTACCATTTATATAGATGATCTGGAGGAGGGGGCTGAGTGTAGGGTGACGAAATTTGCTGATAACACGAAGATGAGTGGAAAAGCAAATTGTGCGGAGGGTGTGGAAAGTCTGCAGAGGGATCTGGATAGGCTGAGCGAGTGGGCGAGGACCTGGCAGATGGAGTACAATGTTAGCAAGTGTGAGGTTATCCACTTTGGCAGGAATAATAGTAGGAGGGATTACTATTTAAAGGGCGAAAAGCTGCAGCATGCTACGGTGTAGAGGGACCTGGGGGTCCTTGTGCATGAGTCGCAAAAACCCAGTCTGCAGGTGCAGCAGGTGATCAAGAAGGCAAATGGGATGCTGGCCTTTATAGCAAGGGGGATAGAATATAAAAGTAGGGAGGTCTTGCTGCAACTGTACAGGGCACTGGTGAGGCCGCAGCTGGAGTACTGTGTGCAGTTTTGGTCGCCGCACTTTTGCAAGGGTATTTTGGCCTTGGAGGGAGTGCAGAGGAGGTTCACTAGGCTGGTACCGGAGATGAGGGGGTTGAACTATGAAGAGAGGCTGAATAGACTGGGTCTGTACTCGTTGGAGTTTAGAAGGATGAGGGGGGATCTTATAGAGACGTATAAGTTAATGAAGGGGATGGATAGGGTAGAGGTAGAGAGATTCTTCCCACTCAGAAAGGACAGCAGGACTAGAGGGCACAGCCTCAAGATAAGGGGGGGGGCAGTTTAGAATAGAGTTGAGGAGGAACTTCTTCACTCAAAGGGTGGTGAATCTCTGGAATTCTCTGCCCGTTGAAGTGGTGGAGGCTACCTCGCTAAATATATTTAAGTCACGGGTAGGTAGGTTTTTGGTAGGCAAGGGAATTAAGGGTTATGGGGAGAAAGCGGGAAAGTGGAACTGAGCCACTTCAGATCAGCCATGATCTTACTGAATGGTGGGGCAGGCTCGAAGAGCTAGATGGCCGACTCCTGCTCCTATTTCTTATGTTCTTAAGGCGAGTTGTCTGCTCCTTCGCACAGCAATGAAATAACCTGGGGCTTTTTCTGGGCAAAGCTCAGTATAACTTTACACCATCCCCTTCTCCCCCCTCCATTCCTGGCCATTCTATTTTATCTTAAATTAGAAGAAACAGTTTAAAACATAAATATCTTATAAAGTCCAGCGATCATTACACCCACATGTTTGACTTGCCCTTGTCTATTTAATTGCTCTCATATTTTTGCTTGATAAGTTGTTGGAAATGCCAGATTGAAACAGAATGGCACAATCTTCAGGGCCTCTTGGATCTGAGTGAATGAGACCAGGGATTGTTACTCTCCTTAACGAATCAAACTGAAGGACTGTGAAACCAAAAATGTTCGGACTGTGAAGGAATTATAAATTACAGTGGGTGAATTAATATCAAATCAGGAAAGAGAAATAAAGAGGGAAGGAAAGACTGGAGTAAAGGAGATAAAATATAAAGAAAACATAAAAAGATTTATTTAATTTAAAACGTTTTAAAAATCCTTACTAATAATTAAAATCTGAAGGAATAAGATTGTACATTAACAATTGTTAATTTTCAGTGCCAGAGAGGTTGACTTGCAATAATTAACAATTATCATATTGTTACAAGGGTTAGACTTGAAATTCCTTAACTTAACTTTCTTTTGTGAGTTAGTTCAAATCTACTGTGCAAATACAGGGATATTTACACTGTTCAATGCAATTCAGTGAGGAGCCAGTCAGTGAATTCTCATTAAGCAAAGCTATTGGTGAAAAGACAAAACTCAAACAGCAACTTTCTGATTTCCAAATGAAAACACCTGTGATATTTGTACATAGTTAATATTGAGCCGTTCGCCTCCCCATTATTTTGGCAGCCGGTTCAGGGTCGATATCTACATATTTACCAAAAATCCTTCAACTTGTGTGTTTTTGATCATTCACAGGGCAGCAAGGCTCAGATTCAGGAGGTGACTCTCTCAAGCTGGAATGTAAGTAACCTATGGATTTTCTTCCCTTCAGAGGCGGGGAGGCGATAGCCTAGTGGCATTATCACCAAACTATTAATCCAGAAACTCAGCTAATGTTCTGGGGACCTGGCTTCAATCCCCACCACTGCAAATAGAACATAGAACATAGAACACTACAGCACAAACAGGCCCTTCGGCCCACGAGTTGCGCCGATCACAAATCGTGGAATTCCACCACAAATGGTGGAATTTGAATTCAATAATGAAAAGAAACTGGAATTAAGAATTTATGATGACCATGAAGCCATTGTCAATTGTTAGAAAATCCCATCTGGTTCACTCATGTCCTTTAGGGAAGGAAATCTGCCATCCTTACCCAGTCTGGCCTACATGTGACCCCAGAGCCACAGCAATGTGGTTTACTCTTAATTACCCTCTGAAATAGCCTATCTGGCCACTCAGCTCAAGAGCAACTAGGAATGGGCAATAAATGTTGGCCAGCCAGCAACACCCATGTCCCACGAATGGATAAAAAAAAATTAACCATAGTTAACTCTTTCAGCAATGGCCATTACTATGATACTGGAAGCCAGGACTATTATGATTCAGTTTGAATTTGTTTTGTTCTGATCGCTCAGCATGCTTTGTGTTATATAATCACAGACTAAAGTACAAAAGGCAATTTATATGTTATTGCAAATTCTTGTCAGATAAATTAACATTGTGCAACATTTTTAAATTAATTCATTTATTTTTCTCTCACCTTCCCCATTGACTGGTTTTTGTAGTCACATAGACAGTTAGTCCACTTATACTAGTTCTTTCTTTCTTAACTGTGTTAGCCCAGCATTTTCAGTTTGTTGGTTTATCTAATCATTGAAAGGTAATTTAATTCATATGTCCTATGCTTGGGGAGGCATTGTTGGCACTGCTGCTTCCCAGCGCCAGGGACCCAGGTTCGATTCTGGCCTTGGGTGACTGTGTAGGGTTTGCACGTTCTTCCTCTATCTGCATGGGTTTCCTCTGGGTGCTTCAGTTCCCTCCCACAGTCCAAAGATGTGCAGGTTAAGTGGATTGGCCATGGTAAAAAAAATTGCCCCTCAGTGTCTCAAGATGTGTAGGTTAGATGGATTAGCCATGGGAAATGTGAGGGAGAGAGGGCGTGTGTAAGATACTCTGTCAGAGAGTCGGTGCATTGTCCCACATGGGAGACTTATTAAGAAGGCAAATGCTCATCGGACACTGGGTGATCTGATAAGGTAAATTCATAATTGGCTTAGCGGTAGGAGACACAGGGTGTTGACAGACGGCTGCCTTAGTGAATGTAGGCCAGTGTCCAGTGGTGTACCACAGGGATCAGTGCTGGGCCCCCTATTGTTCGTCATTTATATAAATGACATAGATGACTGTGTGGAGCGTAGGATTAGAAAGTTTGTCGATGACAAAAAGATTGGACAGGTGGTTAACAGTGAAGTGGAGTGTTTCGAGCTGCAAGAAGATATAGACGGAATGGACAAATGGGCAGATAAATGGCAGATTATCAACTTTGGAAGAAGTAATTTGAGAAGGAAGTATTCAATGAACAGCCTGACACCAGGAAGTTCTGTGGAACAAAGGGACCTTGGCTTGTTTGTTCACAGATCTCTGAAAGTGGAGGGGCATATTAGTTGGATGGTGAAAAAGGCATTTTGCACACGTGCCTTTATCAATTGTGACGTAGATTACAAGTCACGATGTGGGTATGCCGGCGTTGGACTGGCGTGAACACAGTAAAAAGTCTGACAACACCAGGTTTTAGTCCAACCTATTTATTTGATAATATACTCGCAAGCTTTCGGGTTAGCCCCTTCGTCAGGTGAATGGAGAGTTCTGGCCTCAGACAGAGCATATAAAGCACAGACAGTTTAGAGATTACTGATTAGAATGCGAATCCTTACACCTAAACTGCTGTTCAAGACCTGAAGTGGCTGATAATGTGAGTGGAAGGAGCACTGATCACAGTTTAAAGAGATGTGTATTGTCTCCAGACAGTACAGTAAGTGAGGTTTTGCAAACCCAGGCAAGTCACGGGGGTTACAGATAGTGCGACATGAACCCAAGACCCCTGTTGAGACCGTCCTCACGTGTGCGGAACTTGGCTATCAGTCTCTGTTCAGCGACTCTGCGCTGTCGTGTGTCGTGAAGGCCGCTTTGGAGAATGCTTACCCGAAGGTCAGAGGCTGAATGCCCGTGACCACTGAAGTGTTCACCAATAGGAAGGGAACAGTCTTGCCTGGTGACTGTCGAGCGATGTTCATTCATCCGTTGTCGTAGCGTCTGCATGGTCTCCCCAATGTACCATGCTTCGGGACATCCTTCCGGAGTCTTCAACATATCATTGATGAAGACGAACATCTCGCCAGGGCTATCCCCACACCCCCACTTCTTGCTTTCAGACAACCACACAACCTCAAACAGACCATTGTTTGCAGCAAACTACCCAGCCTTCAGGAGAACAGTGACCACAATACCACACAGCCCTGCCACAGCAACCTCTGCAAGACATGCCGGATCATCGACATGGATACCATCATCACACGTGAGAATACCGTCCACCAGGTACATGGTAAATGCTCTTGCAACTCGGCCAACATTGTCTACCTGAACGTAGATTACAAGAGCAGGGAGGTCATGTTGGAGCTGCATTGATCTTTGTTGAGACCACAGCTGGAGTATTGTGTGCAGTTCTAGTTGCCACATTATAGGAAGGATGTGATCACACTGGAGGGGGTGCAGAGGAGATTCACTAGGATGCTGCCTGGGATGAAACATTCAAGTTATGTAGAGTGGTTGTGCAGGCTTGGATTGTTTTCATTGGAGCAGAGAAGACTGAGGGGTGACCTGATCGGGGTGTCCAAGATTATGAGAGACATGGACAGAGTGGATAAGGAGTAGCTATTCCCTTAGTTGAAGTGTCAGTCACAAGGGGATATGGATTCAAGGTGAGGGGCAGGCAGTTTAGGAGGATGTGAGGAAAAACATTTTTACCCAGAGGGTGGTGATGGACTGAAATGTGCTGCCTGGGAGGTTGGTAGAGCTGAGATGCCTCATATCCTTTAAAAAGTACCTGGATGAGCAACTGACACATCACAACACTCAGGGCTGTGAGCCAAGTGCTGGCAGATGGGATTAGGTAGGAGTTCAGATGTTTCTAATGTATCGGTGTGGATTCAATGGGCTGAAGGGCCTCTTCTGCAGTATACGAATCTATGGCCCTTTCATCTTTGACTCACCAAACTGAGGAAATATCTTTTCCTAATCTCAATTTTGATGGGCTGAAGGGCCTATTTCAGCATTATCATGTTCTATGAGTCTGTAACTTTTACGGCTAACTTATGTGTGACCTTAATTGAAATTAATCACTGTGTTTCTGTCCTCAGCCATTCAGCCTGAGCCGGATGTTGACATTGTTAGTGGGTTTGAACCTTCTTTTGGTAAAGAGGGTGAATCTCTCACCCTGAGCTGCACCTTTACATCACCATTGACAAGCAACCTGGGAAGTTGCTGCTGGCTGAGAGATGGTTCGTCTTCTTTGAAATCAAATTTTTTACTATCCAATTCTAACCGCTGTGGAGATGATTTACTGTAACGGAGCATGTTCTATTCAGCTGTTCCCGGAGATTTAGATATACTAAATACCTAGAAGCCTTAATCATGTTGGCATTAAAAATTTAAAAACAAGACAAGTCCATTGCTTACTGAGATAGGGATGGTCTTTTGCAACTTTCAAAATTTATTGACTTTATAATTAACGTACAATCTCTAAAGTTAATCAGGTGCCTGCACAGGGACAATGGGCAGAATGGTCTCTTCTCTGCTCCATAAGTTATGATATGAACATTATAAATTAAAATGATATAAGGTTACACTTTATCCCTCATTGGAGCACAACCACCATGATACAGATTTACAAATCAGAAACAATCCAGCTTTCTGTTGGTATTTATAGAACAAGAACAAAGAGCAAATAACAGGACAGGAACAGGCCCTTTAGCCCTCCAAGCCTGCGCCGATCATGGTGGAGGAAAGGGTGCCGGACCTCTGGGTGGGGGAAGGATGTTGGGTGTTGGAATGGAAGGGGTGGGTGTGTTCGGTCAGGTCCAGTTGAATCCTGGTGGGTGTGTAACAGATTGGGTGTGGGAAGGGTGGGGGTGAGCTTTGGGCCTGGCTGGGGTGGAGAGTGAAATCCCTTTGGGGTGGAGCTGGGGGGGGGGTGGGGGGGGGTGAAATCCCATGGGTTGGGGATTCTCTACCAGCGAGGGGGTTATATTTCCTTGGGAGTGAGGGGCAGTCCTGTGAGCCTGGTGGGGGAGGGGAATGTTTAGTAGGGGGAGGCCTATGGTGGGGGGGTGGGGGGGAGGGGGGAGGTCAGGAGAGTATAGGAATCTCCTGGGGCGGTGGGGGGGGGGTCAGTGGGGTGAGGCAGTCCCATGGGAGAATGTTGTAGATCAGTACAATAGTTACCCAGAAATGAGAAGATCTTTTCATTCTTTGAATGTTTTGTGGGTAACTATTGGTCTAACACAGTTAGAAACATCCAAAGTTTGTGATTTTAATCACATTTTCAGATTGTTGCCAGTGCAGGACAGTTGTCCAGGGGAAGTTCGCACTTCTGAGTAATTGGTGTGCAAACCTTACCGGGAACTTTGAAAGGGGATTCTGGGATTCTGGGCCCCTCCCCCAGCAAACCCCCTGACCCCCCGGCACCCTCTACCCCCCACTGATGCCTCCACAATCCAAAGTTTGGAATTGACAGCTCATTATGTCACCACCTACATTCAATTCAATGTTATCTACGCTGCTATTAATCATTGAACATTAAATACAAATTCAATAAACACAATACTGAAATTTTTAGAGAAGCTTTAATGAAGATTGGATTAAACTGTGACCTTTCACCTTTCTGACCTCGGCTGAGAACCCGTGCATGGTCGTGAGATTGTAGGTTTTTCCCTCCCTCTTCAAGAATCATTTGTGAAAATAACTTGGGCACTCTTAAATTTTGTAAGCGTGCGTCCAGAAAGGAAATAATGTCCATGATGAAACATCATGGACCTGTAAGATTCGTTCTGTTTTCCCCCCTCAACAGACTGACCTGCTGAGTGTTTCCAGCATTTTCTGTTTCTAAAACCACCTATTATCTGGCATGAAAAGGAGCTATTTGATAAACATCAAAAGAGTAATTAGTTTGGGGAATGAAAAGGTGTCAGTGGGATAGTAGACCTGTCCATCTCAGGGTAGCATTATTTTGCTGGACTTTACAACGAATAGTTACCATGTATTTAACTCACGTTATACTTGATAAGTTAGTGTTTAATATTGACAATGGGTGAAAACAGAAAGAAATTCATTTGCTGACATTGTGACAGAGGTGGAATGTTATCAACTTAAAAAGTTAGAAATAAAATAAAAGTAAGAACATGAGTTATTATGTATTCACCTACTGGTGTATGATGAATCATGAGGTAGGCTGGGTAACTGGAACAGTGGGAGCTGTTTATTATAGGTGTGTCTGTTCCACATTCAGATCTCACCCAGACTGCACAAACCTGGGTCCCACACTGGGAGGAGCGAGTTCCCCCCCAGGGGTCATCTGACCCACACTCTTAAAGGGGCAGTACGCACCCCAAACCCTAACATACATTATATACATTATATCACGTGAGTAAACTTCATGTTCTAGATATTGTCGGTCATACTTACTCACAACTGAGCTAACTGTGATGAGGAAACACCGGCCTTTCAATTCGATCATCAGAGAGAGATTTTGTATTTGAATCACACCAGGATCCTCTCATCTGAAGAAGAGAAATAACAGGTTTAGGTTCTCCAGCAAACGTCTACATTACGGTGAGATGTAATAAATAACCTTTTAAAGGGAAAAAGGAAAACAGAAAAATAATTAAGTTAAAAACATAAACATTAATGTTAAGGCTTATTGTTGTCTGTGGATATGTTTGTGACTAAGATTGCTGCTTTAAATATTTACTGTACTTTCAGGTATTTTGCTGACGGAATCCAAGTGGTTAAAGATTGAATGCTCTGATAAATCTACCAAACTGACTCTCCCTCACATCCATAAGGAAGATGAGGGTCTCTATACCATGTGCCTTTTCACACAGACTGGTTACAAGGAACACAGTGGATATGTCTTTGTTAAAGGTATGACGCGAGTACAGCAATTTGTTGCAGCTTCATACTCATTTCTTTTAAAGACGGAACTCTATCCTGTGCGTTTTCCCTCACTCCTATAAATCTGCTGTCATCATCCCTCTCAGAAAACCAGCCCTTGATCTATCCATCCTTGCAAACTTCTGTCCCGTCTCCAATCTCCCTTCCCTCTCCAAAATCCTCAAATGTGTTGTCGCCTCCCAAACCCATTCCCATGATTTCCAGAATTCCGTGTTTGAATCCTTCCAATCAGGTGTCCATCCCGCCCACAGTATCTTATCAAAGTCACAAATTATGTCCCATGTGACTTTGTAAAATGTATTTATTCACAGGGTGTCACTGGCAAGGCCAGCGTTTCTCGCACATCCCTATTTGCCCTCGACACGGTGGTGGTGAGTTGAACCACTGCAGTCTATGTGGTGTAGGTACACCCACAGTGCTGTTAGTTTGGAGTTTGCAGGTGAATATAGATAGGTTGAGCCAGTGGGCAATAATCTGGCAGATGGAGCATAATGTGAAATTGTTCATTTTGTTAGAAAGAATAAAAAGGCCAAGTGTTGCTTGAATGGAGAACGATCACAGAATGCCAAGGTACAGAGGGATTTAGTGTTCCTGTAAATGAGTCCAATACGTTTGTATGCAATATCCCATGTGATCAAGACCAATGGAATGCTTCCCTTTATAATGAGAGGAATTGAACATAAAAGGAAAGGGATGAGATTTTCTGGCCTTGCCCACATGGGAATTGTAACAGGCGGGACAAAGAATTCGGTAAACTATTTAAAGATCAGTTAACCTTGGGTGGAAATTCCTGGTCTTGGGACGTGCGTGGCCAAAATATCCCACCCAAGGTGTTCTCTTTCAGTTATACAGGGCATTGGTGAGAGCATATCTCGAATATTGTGTTCAGTTTTAGTCTCCTTTAAGGAAGGATGTAAACACTTTGGAGGTGGTTCAGAGATAGTTACTGGAATGAGTGGGTTGTCTTATGAGGAAATGTTGGAAAGGCTGGGTCTAGAACAAGTGTTTAGAAGAGTGAAGGGTGACTTGATTGAAGTATATAAAATCCTGAACAGTCTTGGCAAGGTGGACTCGTTAGAGTTTAGAAGAATGAGGGGAGATCTCATTGAGACGTATAAGATGATGAATGGGATGGATAGGATAGAGGTGGAGAGACTCTTCCCGCTCAAAAAAGACAGTAGGACTAGGGGGCACAGCCTCAAGATAAAGGGGGGGCGGTTTAGAACGGAGTTGAGGAGGAACTTCTTCACTCAAAGGGTGGTGAATCTCTGGAATTCTCTGCCCGTTGAAGTGGTGGAGGCTGCCTCGCTAAATATTTTTAAGACGCGGGTTGATGGGTTTTTGATAAGAGAGGGGATTAAGGGTTATGGGGAGAGGGCGGGAAAGTGGAACTGAGCCACGACAGATCAGCCATGATCTTATTGAATGGCGGGGCAGGCTCGAAGGGCTAGATGGCCTACTCCTGCTCCTATTTCTTATGTTCTTATGTTCTTATGTACATGATCCCCTTGCGGTGCCTCCAGAACTAGGGGCCACAGCTTTAAAATTAGGGGTTGCCCTTTTAGGACAGAAATGGGGACTTTTTATTCCAGAGGGTTCATAGAATCATAGGCCCTTACAGTGCAGAAGGAGGCCATCCAGCCCATCGAGCCTGTACCAATAAAACTTCCACCTAGGTTCTATCCCCGTAACTCCATGTATTTTCTCTACTAACCTCCCTGACACTAAGGGGCAATTTAGCATGGCCAAACAACCTAACTTGCACATCTTTGGACTGTGGGAGGAAACCGGAATACCTGGAGGAAACTCACGCAGACACAGGGAGAATGTATAAACTCCGCACAAGTAATCACCCAAGGCTAGAATTGAACCCGGGTCCCTCGCGCTGTGGGGCAGCGGTGGTAACCTCTGTGCCACCATGCCTCCTTTGTGTATCTTTGGAACTCTCTGCCTCAAAAGACAGTGCAAGTAGATCACTGAATATTTTTAAGGCAAGGGTAGATAGATTCTTGTTTTTTTAAGGAATTAATGGTTTTCAGGGATAGATTAGGAATGTCAAACCCAACACAAACATATCAACTATGATCTTATTGAATGGTGGAGCAGGACCGAGGGGCCAAATGGCCTACTTCCAGCTCCTAGTTTATATGTTTGTATGTTAGGAAGGAAGTCCCATTATTTGATCCTGAATCAGTGAAGGAACAGTGATATAGTTCCAGGTCAGATGGTGAGCAACCTGGAAGGAAACTTGCAGGTGGTGGTGTTCCCGTCTATCAGTTTCCCTTCTCTCCTCATCGTTCTCGGCCTGCCTTCAGCCTTTGACTTGGCTGGTCGCACCGTCCTCCTCCAATGGGTCTCCTCTGTTATCCAGTGGGAGAGCGTTCATGTGGTTCTATTATTATCTTTCTAACTGTAGCCAGAAAACCACTTTTACATCTGTTGTCCTCCAAGGACCAACCCTTGGGCCCTCCTGTTTCTCATCTACGTGCATCTCGTTGGCAACATCACCGAAAAGCACGGCATGGGGTTTCAGAGCATCCAGTTTGAACTCACCACTGCCTTTCTTGACACCCCACTGTCACTAAATTATCAGAGTGCTCATCAAACAAGCAGTATTGGATGATCAGGAACTTTCTCCAATTCAGTTTTGGGAAGATTGATCTTGGTCCCTGCTCCAAACGCTGTTCCTCAAACACCAACTCCATCCCTCTCCCTGCAAACAGTCTGAGATTAAGCCAGTCTGTTTCCAACCTTGGTGTCATATTTGATGTGGTGATGTCCAGCGTTGCACTGGGGTAAACACAGTAAGTCTCACACCAGGTTAAAGTTCAACAGGTTTATTTGGTAGCACAAGCCACCAGCTTTTAGAGCACTGCTCCTTCATCAGGTAAGTGGGAGTTGTGTTCACAAACAGGGTATATAAAGACACAAACTCAATTTACAAAATAATGGTTGGAATGCGAGTCTTCACAAGTAATCAAGTCTTAAAGGTGCAAACAATGTGAGTGGAGAGAGGGTTAAGCACAGGTTAAAGAGATGTATATTGTCTCCAGACAAGATAGTTAGTGAGATTTTACAAGCCCAGGCAAGTCATGGGGGTTACAAATAGTGTGACATGAACCCAAGATCCCGGTTGAGGCCATCCTCATGTGTGCGGAACTTGGCTGTCAGTCTCTGCTCAGTGACTCTGCGCTGTCGTGTGTTGTGAAGGCCGCCTTGGAGAACGCTTACCCGAAGATCAGATGCCGAACGCCTGTGACCGCTGAAGTGTTCCCCAATAGGAAGAGAACACTCTTGCCTGGTGATTGTCGAGCAGTGTTCATTCATCCATTGTCGTAGCACCTCCCCAGCGTACCATACCTAGGGACATCCTTACCTGCAGCATATCAGGTAGACAACGTTGGCCGAGTTGCAAGAGTACATACCGTGTACCTGGTGGATGTTCTCACATGAGATGTTGGTATCCGTGTCGATGATCCGGCATGTCTTGCAGAGGTTGCTGTGGCAGGGTTGTGTGGTGTTGTGGTCACTGCTCTCCTGAAGGCTGGGTAGTTTGCTGCGAATAATGGTCTGTTTGTGGTTGTGCAAATATTTGAAGGCAAGAAGTGGGGGTGTGGGGATGGCCTTGTCGAGATGTTCATCTTCATCAATGTCATGTTGAAGACTCCGGAGAAGATGTTGTAACTTCTCCGCTCCGGGGAAGTACTGGACGATGAAGGGTATTCTGTCCGCCATGTCCGATGTTTGTCTTCTGAGGAGGTCTGGGCTTGCAAAATCTCACTAATTGTCTTGTCTGGAGACAAAACACACCACTTTAACCCGCGCATATCGCTCTCTCCACTCACATTAAGACTTGATTACCTGTAAAGATCGCATTCCAACCATTATTTTGTAAATTGAGTTTGTGTCTTTATATGCCCTGTTTGTGAACAGAACCCCTACTTACCTGATGAAGGAGCAGTGCGCCAAAAGCTAGTGGCTTTTGCAACCAAATAAACCTGTTGGACTTTAACCTGGTGTTGTGAGATATTTAATCCCAGTGTGAGTGTTCTTGGCTAGTTTGCCACATTCTCTGTAAACTGGAGATCATCCAAACTCTGCTGCCATGTTTTAACTCATAGCAAGTCCGATTCCCCTATCACTTCTGCATTCATTCACCTACATTCACTCCTAGTCAAGCAATGTCCTAATTTTTAAAATTCTCATCCTCATTTTCAAATTTCTCCATACCCCCCTCCCCCATCTCCCTCTTAACCTTCAATCCCACCTGCACTCCTCTAATTCTGGCCTCTTGTGTATTTCCAACCATACTTGTTCTCCTATTGGGAGCTGCACCTTCACTGGTCTAAGCCCTAACCTCTCATATTCCCTCACGACATCTCTCTGCCTTGTTTTCCTTCTTTAAAGACCTGTCTTTACCCAAGCTTTTAGTCATCTGAACTAATATTGTCTTTGTGGCTTGGTAACATCCCTTGTTTTATAATTCTCCAGTGAAGCACGCTGGATGTTTCATTAGGTTAAAGATGTTGTGTAAACACAATTTAACACAGTACATTTATTGTTTATTATATGTGCAGATTGATGGAATCTTGCTGCTTTGTGTTTTCTGGTACAGTTGGGGTTATTTTTAAAGCTCCTGTCTGCAATCTATTCCAGTTAGGCTAATGTGCTTTCTGTCTAATTGTACGCGATAATGTGGCGTATAGATCTCCACAGCTCTTTCATTAAGTCAATGGCAATGTTGATGAGTGGCTGGTCAGTATTTTGGGATTCGATTCCAGGTTCTTACCCAAATTGGAATTGTGTGAAATCTCATTCAGGTTGAAGTGAACTGATGCAAATCGCAGAGGAGATACCAATCTAGATAGAGTGATTTAGCAATACTTCCAGTAAGGTCTTGAGAAAAGAAAAACATGCCAGAAGCTTAAAGCAAAGAGATTCTGAAATTGAGTGTGTGTGTGTGTGTGAGAAACTGTGTGTGTGTGTGTGTGTGTGTGTGTGTGTGTGTGTGTGTGTGTGTGTGTGTGTGTGTGTGTGTGTGTGTGTGTGTGTGTGTGTGTGTGTGTGTGTGTGTGAGAGAGAGATACAGCAAGAATGTGATAGTTTCTCTGCCTGACTCACAGTCTCAGGTGTCCCATTCACCTTTACCACCACACACCAACACATACATACACCCACGAGAGTCATAGAATGGTTACAGCACACAAGGAAGTCATTCAGCAAACTGTCTCTGTGTCAGTTCTCTGCAACAGCGACTGAGCTGATTCTACTCCTCTATCTATTCCCCTGCATCTCAGTAAAATCAGATAATTATCCAGTACCCTTTTAAAAACTGCAATTGAATCTCCACCACACACTCACACAGTGTTTTCCAGATCAAAACCATTTGCTGCATAAATAAAGTTTTCCTCGTGTCACCTCTGGTTCTTTTGTTAATCACCAACATTTCTCAACGCGCTGTCATTGGGAACAGATTCTCCCCATTTACTCTATCCAGACCGCACATGGTTTTGAACATGTCTGACAAATCTTTTCCCAACCTTCCCTTTTCCAAGGAGAACAGCCCCAGCTTCACCAATCTATCCAGATAAGTCTCTCATCCTCGGAACCATTCTCATAAATCTTTCCTGCAGCCTTTCTAAAACCCCGACATCCTTCCCACTGAGGCTGTTCCAGTGTTTGATGAAGATTCATAGCTTACTTGATCTTGTGCTCAGTGCCCGCGTTTACAAAACTCAGGGTTCAGTATAATTTATTCACTGCGTTCTCAGCCTGCCCTGTCACCTTCAATGATTTATGCACAGGCACACCCAGGACGCTCTCCTCCTGCATTTCCTTTAGAATTGTCCCTTTATTTCCTATCTCCTCAATCACACTCCTCTACATTTAATTTCATCTGCCACGTGTCCACACATTCCACCAGCCTGCCGAAATCCTCCTGAAGTCTCTCCCTTTCCTCCTCACAGTTCACAACACTTCCAAGTCTGGCTTCATCTTCAACTTTTGAAATTGTGCCCTGTTGTAAGTTATAAGCTAAGTGACCTCTCGATATACCACCCCCAGTCAGAGTAAGGAAAGTTTACTGTAATTCATGTTTTTAATAGGCTTAAATTAAATAATTTAAGCATTGCATAATGAAATTCAGCTACGTTAAAGATTAATGTTTCAAAATACCATATATTTTGAACTAAAATGCTGACTGACATTAATATTTTCACTGAAAAGCCACAGTTTTACTGATGTTTGGGAACTCAAATGATTTATACCCAGGAAGACAGCATAATAAATAGTACATTTAGAAATGATGTTCCCACCACATTTCCTTGGAGCTCCGACACCCCAAATTTGGTATTACATCCCCAGGTTGGACAGTATACTCAATGGAGAGATTTGATGAAGTCTTTGTTGTTTCTGATACGTAAGGTGACTTCAGAAATACACAGTAATTTGTTGACAAATTATTAGTATTGATATTAGTAGTATATTTATGCTGCAATGTGGCATTGGGGGAGAGCAGTTATATCCAACAAAGCAGACAAAGAACTCCAGGAAATTGCAAACAACATTTGCTAAACTGTGACTGATGAAATTTACAGTTATCTAGAAATGAATACTTAGTGGAGAAATTGATTAGTATCTCATAATGACATTAGGTTAGATAATGACCCTGACAGATCAGTAATGAAACAAACCGAAGCTGATTCTGCAGTGTTCTCTAACCAGGACACACCTTCAATATTAAATTTAATTTTAATCACAAAAACGTAGGGGAATATTTTGGAAACAATGGTGAGAAAGTTGATGGCGTGATCCCTGACACCAGTGAACTGGGTTATGAGGAGAAAGGAGATGTGTGAGGAAGTGCCTGTTATTAACAAGAGTAGAAATATTTAATGCTGAACATTGTTATTAGTGATACAAATTTTCAGTTCTTCGCACAAACCTTGATTGATATGTTAGAATGGGCTTCCATTTACAACTTGAGGTATTTAGCATAGTTCAGGACAAATCAACATGGTTTTACTAAGGGGAAATCTGTTCAACAAGTGTATTAATTTTTTGAATGTGGGGCCAGTGAGGTAGATGTTGTACACCTGGATTTCCAGTTGGGGAATGCGTAGAGGATTGGACTGAAAATAGAGAATGGGCATAAACAGGATTTTCTCAAGTTGGCAGACAATGAATAGTGGAGTATCACAAGAATCTGTGCTGGGGCCTCAGCTATTTACAATCTATAAACTAGCTGGGAAGGTAAGCTGTGGGGAGGACACAGAGAGGCTGCAAAGAGATGCAGACAGGTTGGGTGAGTTGGCAACAAGATGGCAGATGGAGAATAATGTGGGGAAGTGTAAAGTTATTCACTTTGGTTGTTGGTATATAAAAAAAGAATATTATTTACAGGTTGAGAAACTTGTGAGTGTTGATGTTCAAAGAGACATGAGTGCGTTTGCACAATGAATACAGAAAGTTAGCATTCAGGTGCAGCAAGCAATTAGGAAGGCAAATGGTACATTGGCCTTCATTGCAAGGGAACTGAAGTATAAGGATAAAGAAATCTTGCTGTAGTTGTTCAGGATCTTGGTGAGACCACATCTGGAATATGATGCACAGTTCCGTTCTCCACAGTAAAGAAATGTTAGACTTTCATAGCGGATTGTCCAGGGGAGATTGACCAGATTGGTCCCTGGGATGAGAGGGCTGTCCTATGTGGAGGGGCTGAGTAACCTGGACTCTTATTCCCTGGAATTTTGAAGAATGAGAAGCAATTTAATTGAAACCTTCAACATTCTGAGGGGGTTTGGCAGGGGAGACACTGAGAGATTGGTTCCACCAATTGGGGTATCTAGAACACAGGAGATTGCACAGTCTCAGGATAAGAACACTAATCATTTTGGACTGAGATTGGAATTACTTCACTCAAAGGGTTACAAATCTTTGGAATTCTCTATCCCAGAGGGTTGTGGATGTTCCATTGTTGAATAGGAATGAGATAGAGAGATTTTTGGTCACTCAGGGAATTAAGGGATAAAGGGAACAGGCAGGAAAATGGAGTTGAAGCCCAAAATCAGCCATGATTGGATTGAATGGTGGAACAGCTCGATGGGCTGAGTGGTCTACTGCTCCTATTGCTTGTGTTCTTGTGTGTGTTTGTGAGATAGTTGAATGTTGTGATGAGATGACGAATGCACTGCATGGAAGCAATAGTTAGGTGGACCAAATATTCTTCTTCCTCTATAGCTATATTTGGGATCTAGGAGGCATTTATAGAAATATAATCATGTACATCACCTCAAAGTCCCTACAAGATTATAGAATCCATTGAATCCTGCGGCTCAGAAGAAGGCCATCTGACCCATTGAGGCACCGACCACAATCCCATCAAGGCCCTATCCCCATAACCTCATTCATTTACCCTAGCTATCCCCCTCACACTAAGGGGCAATTTAGCATGGCCAATCCACCTAACCTGCACATCTTTGTACAGAGATGTTCAAAGAAATAATTTCTGTTCTTTATCTATTAATTAACACACAATGCCACTCTCTGTCTCTTACAGATGCTCCAGCTGCAGAGGCAGGGGCTCCAGGTTCACCACTGGATGTGGAATGTAAAGATGTTAACAAAGATTACGTGTTTATTACCTGGAAACCACCGAGTGCTGATGGAAAGAGCCCAGTCACTGGTTATTTCATTGACAGGTTGGTAACGAGAATTTGTGTCTATCTGCTCTCCTGAAAAATATTCATCAAACGGCAGTGAGAATGGCCTTTGCTAATCCCCGTCAGGAAAGACTCTCAATGATTGCTTAATTCCAACCAGTCAAAAGATTCTGCTGCCAATCATAGCAAGCAGCTGCCAATACAGAGCTGTGCCTGTTGTTCCAGATCATTGACTAACTGGCAGCATTTACCAGTCACCTATTAGAGTCCTTACAGTGATAGGGTTTGCTGATGTCTAAAGTTGGCAATGAGTGAGAGGTTTTAGTGATGCAAATATATTTTTCCAGTAAGTTATTGGACCAAAATCTATTTTGGCTCCAAAATTATTTGCAACGCATCAAATGTG
Source organism: Carcharhinus amblyrhynchos (assembly GCF_965287045.1). NCBI lineage: Eukaryota > Metazoa > Chordata > Chondrichthyes > Carcharhiniformes > Carcharhinidae > Carcharhinus > Carcharhinus amblyrhynchos. The sequence goes on from NC_137347.1 coordinate 43,494,237, forward strand.
GCAGTCTTTGTATTTTGTTAGGATTGGGAAATTGCAGTATGAAGCTTATCAGAGCCTGGCATTGCCGGTATCTCCCTATCTCACTCACATGAATGACATGGATAGAAGGATAGTATTGGAAAGTTTGCACTTGGCTGTTTTAAAACTCACGGCATTTTTTCTTATTCAAGACTGAGGCTTTCATAGAATCCCTACAGTGCAGAAAGAGGCCACCGGCCCTATCAGACCTGCACCAACAACGATCCCACCCAGGTTCTATCCCCGTAACCCCTGAAACTATGCAGGGAATTTAGTATGGCCAATCCACCTAACCCTGCACATCTTTGGAGTGTGGGAGAAAAGCAGAACACCCAGACAAGGAAAAATCCACAGACAAGGAAAGAACTTGCAAACTTTTAAGGGACATCTTGACAAAAACATGGATAGGATGGGTATAGAGGGATATGATCCCCAGAAGGGTAGGGGGTTTTAGTTCAGTTGGGCAGCATGGTCAGTGCAGGCTTGGAGGGCTGAAGGCCCTGTTCCTGTGCTGTAATTTGCTTTGATCTTTGTTCCATCCAAGGCTGGAATCGAACCTGGGTCTCTGGCTGTGAGGCCAACCACTGTGCCACTGTGTCGCCCTTTTCTGTGTGTGAAACTAAGAAACTGTCCCATTTGTTCTCCCTATTTTACCTGATTGGGAAAAATACACACAATAAATTATATCATCTTTCAAATTAATCACAATATAAATGACAAAATTCCCCATTTAATTTTTGAATAAACTTTTTTATCAGATGTCAGTAATTTGTCTGAACATGAAGCTGTCGTGGAGATTTACTTGTGTGTTTTTTGGTTAAAACTTAAATGTTTTCTGATATATGATTTTAGATGTGAAGTGGGAAGTAACAAATGGATTCAATGCAATGGTGTTGCTGAGAAATTGTGCAAGTTTCCTGTTGTGGGTCTTTCTGAAAACCGGACTTACCAATTCCGTGTTCGAGCAGCTAATGCCGCAGGAACCAGCCGACCATCTCGGGTCTCTGAACCCGTCACCACCACCGATCCTACAGAGGGAGACAGAATAATAAGTATGTGTCACCTGTGAAAGCAAAACTTTCATTTTAATCAACTCTGTTTGAATGCTTGGTTAGAAATGGAGACCTTAAGATTTTGATTTGATTTATTTATTATTGTCACATGTATTAACATACAGTAAAAAGTATCATTTCTTGGGTGCTATACAGACAAAACATACCATTCATAGAAAAGGAAGCGACAGAGTGCAGAATATAGTGTTACAGTCACAGCTAGGTTGTAGAGAAAGATCAACTTAGTGCGAGGTAAGTCCATTGAAAAGTCTGACAGCAGCAGGGAAGAAGCTGTTCTTGAGTCAGTTGGTACGTGACCTCAGACTTCTATATCTTTTTCTTGAAGGAAGAAAGTGGAAGAGAGAATGTCCGGGGTGCTTGGGGTCCTTAATTATGCCGGCTGCTTTGCCGAGGCAGCGGGACGTGTAGACTGAGTTAATAGGTGGGAGGCTAGTTTGCATGATGGACTGGGCCACATTCATGAGCTTTTGTTGTTCCTTGTGGGTTTGGGCAGAGCAGAAGTTGAGCAATCCTAGATTGGCGCACTCATGTGACATTCACCACATTAAAATATTATGACTGGGTTGCAATGTGTATCGAAATGCTAATGTTTATTTTTATTTCACTTTCTAACCCCACAATCCACATGTGGTTGTCATTCCTGCCTTTAACCTAAATATTACTGACCTACAACTGGCTATAAACTAGCGTTCCAAACCTACACCCTCCACTGACTCGAAGGACAAGATGTGGAGATGCCAGCGTTGGGCTGGGGTGGACACAGTAAAACAACAATAGGTTAAAGTCCAACAGATTTACTTGGGAGCATTGTGCAGCAGACAATGGGAACACCATCACTTGCAAGTTCCCCTCCAAGTCACTCACCATCCTAAATTGGAAATATGTCACTGTCACTCGCTCAAATTCTGTGAATACACTCCCTAACAGCACTGTGGGTGTACGTACACCATATAAACTGCAACAGTTCAAGAAGACAGCTCAATTCTCAAGGGCAATTAGGGATGGGCAATAAATACTGGCCTAGCCTGTGACACCCACATCTCTCAAATGGATAAAAGGATTTTTCCTCGGTTGTTTCCAGGAAGCGACTAATCAGATGTGTGGCCCTGAGACACTATCCCCTCAGGCACTGAGATTGAAATCAGATTGTGGAATAGACACGATGACTATGGGACATAGTCAATACCTTGAGGAAGTGATGGCTAAAACACAGCCCTCCCAGGTGCTGAGAAAGCCCTCGACATCCAGCCAAGAAAGGGAAGCTCCAATCCTTCCCTGTTCGAATGGAATTCAGCCATTGGGCGACACAGTGACACAGTGGTTAGCACTGCTGCTTCACAGCACCAGGGACCCACATTTGCTTCTGGCCTTGGGTGACAGAATGTATGAAGTTTGCACATTCTCCCTGTGTCCGTGTGAGTTTTCTCTGGCTGCTCCGGTTTCCTCCCACAGTCCAAAGATGTGCGGGTTAGGTACATTAGCTGTGCTAAATTGTCCCTTAGTGTTCACAGGTGTATAGGTTAGGTAGATTAACCATGGTAAATGCACAAGGCTACAGGAATAAGGTGGGGGAGCGGGGAGAGGGTGGCGGCAAGTGGGTTGAGCCTTGGTAAGATGTTGAGTCAGAGCAGACTCGATGGGCCAAATGACCTCCTGCTGCACTGTAGGGATCCTACAATTGCTAGAAGGAAATGTGTTTCATTTTCCAGGTCCTCTCTCAGTAGTATCGTGGCCTGGGGAGTTCAACCTCACCCTCTGTAGTTCCAATGAGATAATATTCCCTCACTGCTCTCCTCTCCAAATCCATGGAGCTAAACATCAATCTGAGTCTTCAGGGGAGGAAACAAGGGGAAGGACGTCAATAGCAGGGACAGTGGGAATATGATAAACCTAACCCAGGCTGAATTGACAGTTGCTATCTCATCCACATATTTAAATCTCTAACTAGTCTCACCTCTCTGAAACCTCCTTTAGTTCCATAGCCACGAACTCACTGTCCTTCAGATTCTGACCTTTTGTACATCTCCTCGTTTCATCGTTGGTAGCCGTTCTTTCATCTGTCTTGATTCTGCATTCTGAAATTCTCTTCTTTAACTCTCTGTCTTTCCATTTATCTTTCCTGATCTCAGCTCTCCTCTAAACCAATCTCTTATCCTCCCTAAATCCTGTTCTTTGTCTCGGCGTCTGCCTTTGTTTGATTATGCCTCCATGAAACTATGTGAGTCATTTTACACCGTTAAAGATTCTATTTAAATGCATTATTGTTGTTAATGTGGTTTGTGCTTGTATGGCCATGTTGATCATTTATTGCTTGTAAGAATCAGAATGATTGAGTTGAGTGTGGCAGTGATAATACCGAAACATTAACTTCCCCATGGAAAGGCTCAGAGACAAATTATAATTCAAGCCCTCAGCTTGAGTTCAATTTAATCAGTCTCAGTTACATTATCGGGAAAGAACAGCAATCCCATCTGTGAGGGATATATTGCTGTGATCTTTGGCGTGCCAATTGCCTTTTTAAAATAAGAAATAATGAGTAAAAGATGAACTGAAATTTCAGAAGTCACGTGTAAAGTTTTAACCTCCGTCTTATTTATGTAATAAATTTGATGGAATGGGAGGTACCAAGGAGACTTTACAAAGGAAAGAGGGTGGATTTGAAGGATTTGTACCTCCTGCTGCAGAGTGTTGAAGACAAGATTGCATTTTGGCAATTAATGTGTTGAGCACGACGTGAGCTTAAGGGTGTTCCAAACGTTAATTCTGTTTTGTGCCGGGAGTTTGTAAAATTTGCGGTTAATGAATGATTAATTTATGTTAACATCTGAAGTGGGAAACAATATGACACTGCAATCAGCCCAACTAGAGAGTAAAGAATACTCAGACAGAGGGGTAATTGCTCAAGAATGAAGTGTTTAACTAGAGCTGACGTTTGTTTACTACCATGTATCACCTCTTGGCCTTTTGGCCGAGTGTCAGATCAAGCCCAGGATGGGGTGCAATGCTTTATTTTGTCAGCTTGGGTCTTGTTTGTCTCTCTTGTGAGGATCTTGAATTGGATTCAATTGGAATTTGGTTTTTGGAGCAAGCCAGTCCACTCTGAGCATTGGCTTTGTAACTAAGAACGGAATAAAAATTTAACCTTAAAAAACTATTACATATCACTTCTCAGCCTCTTGGGTAAGATCAAGCGTCAGATCCAGCCCAGGATGGGGTGCAGTGTCTTTTCTTGTCAGTTTGGATCTTGTTTGCCTCTCTTGTGGAGACCTTAAATTGGATTTTTGGAGCAAGCAAGGAGATGGATTCGGGCTTGCCTAGTCCACTCTGTGCATTGGCTTTAGAACTTTAAGAATGGAGTAATTTTAAAAACAAATTACTATATATTATCATTACAAAAAGTGCAAAGGTGTTTAAGTTGTCTATATAGATCAAGTTGCACTCTGAGGTACTTCAATAAAATTGTAATACATGTAATATTCACCATATATATTCAATAAGAGTCACACAGCCAAAGGGGATTCTATACAATTCCCATTCCCACCTTGTGGCTGAAAGGTTTGAGACAGCAATCTTCTCCATTGTGCTACTATAGCTGCTGCCCCTAATGTTCCATTGATTGTTGAGCTATGAGGAGAGGCTGAATAAACTAGGCTTGTACTCGTTAGAGTTTAGAAGAATGAGGGGAGATCTCATTGAGACCTTTAAGATGATGAATGGGATGGATAGGATAGAGGTGGAGAGACTCTTCCCGCTCAAAAAAGACAGTAGGACTAGGGGTCACAGCCTCAAGATAAAGGGGGGGCGGTTTAGAATGGAGTTGAGGAGGAACTTCTTCACTCAAAGGGTGGTGAATCTCTGGAATTCTCTGCCCGTTGAAGTGGTGGAGGCTGCCTCGCTAAATATTTTTAAGACGCGGGTTGATGGGTTTTTGATAAGAGAGGGGATTAAGGGTTATGGGGAGAGGGCGGGAATGTGGAACTGAGCCACGACAGATCAGCCATGATCTTATTGAGTGGCGGGGCAGGCTCGAAGGGCTAGATGGCCTACTCCTGCTCCTATTTCTTATGTTCTTATGTTCTTATGTATTGAAGCATCTCAGACTACAACACGATCTAAATCGGAAACTTGAATATCACTGCACATTCTGTGATTGCCATTTCGAAATGTTTATAATATTCCTTCAGCTATTTTACAAATAAAATATATTTTTAACAATAAAAAAATGGCCAGAGATGTTCTTAAAATACAAATGTTAATGTCAGAATGCATACACTGTCAGAAAATGCTTGCACATCTTTTTGAAAGTATTAATAGATAATCTCAGTTTGAAATTAAAGTTTGTGCGCAGGTTGTTGTCTGCTTTGGTGATTGACAGCTCTCTGTGATCATTTGCTGCTGATTTTCAATTCACGTAAAAATGAAAATGCAAGTTCTTAATTTTCATTTCATTATTACAGATATCCAGACCGATAAAGGCAAGATTGTGGTCACTAAAGATGAGCTTGAAGGTAAATTGGAATATCTGAATCAAAGGAATCTGTTCACGTTCATTACCCAGGTATCAATATGAACGGCTAGATTTGTAAATCCTGTCCGATTCCATCAAACCAATGGCATCATCTGTTGGATGGAATATTAAACTGAGACCCTGACTACCCTCTTGGGTGGATGCTAAAGACCCCATTACACTATTTGGAAGAGCATCACAAAGAACAGGCTATCTCCTTATCATTATCAGAGTGCAGTTTGTGGGAGCTTGCTGTGCAGGTTTCCTATATCTGTGACAATGACTCTGGTTAAAAAGTAATTCATTGGCTGTAAAGTATTTTGGGTTGTTCTTGAATCTTGAAAGGCAAGGATATAAAAATTCAAATCTTTCTTTATAAAGATCAGGCTGGGACATCTATCAGATTACCATTTGATCCCAAAATCTTAAAGGGCTCAGTGGGCTAGGGGCCCACGACCTCGCACGTTGCTGGTAAAAGTACTATCCTACCTGATTACAGGTACTGCCTCTCAGCATTGGCCGTATGGTGGCACAGTGGTTAGCACTGCTGCCATACAGTGCCAGGGACCCGGGTTCGATTCCCTGACCTTGGGTCACTGTGTGTGTGGAGTTTGCGTGTTCTCCTGTGTCTGCACGGGTTTCCTCCGGGTGCTCCGGTTTTCTCCCACAGTCTGAAAGACGTGCTGGTTAGGATGCATTGACCATGCTAAATTCTCTCTCAATGTACCCGAACAGGAGCTGGAGTGTGGCCGCTCAGTGATTTCCACAGTAATTCCCACACTGTTAATGGCAGCCTACTTATGACACTAATAAATAAATTAAATTGATCAGCAGGCTTCCTGTGGCCTTGTAAAATCACAGGCAAGTTTGCTCGTCTTTGTGAGTTTTGTAGCTTTGCAGATTGGAGTGTAAATTCTGGATGAGTGAAACATTCTCTGTTCCAGGGGAGATCCGCGTCCCACTGCCTCCAACCAATGTTCGTGTTACTGGGATTGGACACACCTATGCTGCCCTCTGCTGGAATGAACCCTGTCCCCGTGGCAGAGAACCACTGACGTACTACGTGGAAAAGGTAAAACGTGTGAAAATAATCGTAATGTAATACAGAGGCCGAGTTGGAGAAATGTGCCACAAAAAGATTTTGATCAAACTGATTTGATTATAGTAGTTTTGGGGCCTGACGTATTTAATAAATTACAATTCTGCTGCTGACGAAAAGAAAGGGTTAGAACAAAGAAAGCGCAGTTAACAACCTCCACATTGTGACTGGAGGGTCATCCACTACATCTAATTCGGAACTTCCAGTAACCAAACTGTATTTATTCATCTAAAACTGCATCAAAATACCCACAGGGTGAGATGGGCTCTGGGAGGTCATGTGGCGAGCTGAGTCAGAAGATCCAGATTCACTGCAGGATTTGATGGAAGGTGTGTTCATAACGTGGACAAAACATAAGAACATAAGAACATAAGAAATAGGAGCAGGAGTAGGCCATCCAGCCCTTCGAGCCTGCCCCGCCATTCAATAAGATCATGGCTGATCTGTTGCTGCTCAGTTCCACTTTCCCGCCCTCTCCCCATAACCCTTAATCCCCTCTCCTATCAAAAACCCATCAACCCGCGTCTTAAAAATATTTAGCGAGGCAGCCTCCACCACTTCGGGCAGAGAATTCCAGAGATTCACCACCCTTTGAGTGAAGAAGTTCCTCCTCAACTCCGTTCTAAACCGCCCCCCTTTTATCTTGAGGCTGTGCCCCCTAGTCCTATTGTCTTTTTTGAGCGGGAAGAGTCTTTCCACCTCTATCCTATCCATCCCATTCATCATCTTATACGTCTCAATGAGATCTCCTCTCATTCTTCTAAACTCTAACGAGTACAAGCCTAGTTTATTCAGCCTCTCCTCATAGCTCAACCCCCTCAACTCCGGTATCAGCCTAGTAAACCTCCTCTGCACTCCCTCCAAGGCCAAAATATCTTTGCGCAGGTGCGGCGCCCAAAACTGCACACAGTACTCCAGTTGCGGCCTCACCAATGCCCTATACAGCTGCAGCAAGACCTCCCTACTTTTATATTCAATCCCCTTCGCTATGAAGGCCAGCATCCCATTCGCCTTCCTGACCACCTGCTGCACCTGCAAGCTGGGTTTTTGCGACTCATGCACAAGGACCCCGAGGTCCCTCTGCACCGTCGCCTGCTGCAGTTTTTCGCCCCGTAAGTAATAGTCCTTCCTACCATTCTTCCTACCAAAGTGGACCACCTCACACTTGCCAACATTAAATTCCATTTGCCATTTCCTGGCCCATTCGCCCAGCCTATCTAGATCCTTCTGCAGACTCTCCACACCCTCCGCACAATTTGCCGTTCCCCCAATCTTGGTGTCATCAGCAAATTTCGACACTCTACACTCGGTTCCCTCCTCCAGATCATCTATATAAATGGTAAAAAGCTGAGGCCCCAGCACCAACCCCTGGGGCACTCCGCTAGTCACCATCCGCCAATCCGAATAGCACCCGTTGACCCCCACTCTCTGCCTCCTATTTGACAACCAATCCTCTATCCACGCTAACACCCTACCCCTAACTCCATGTCCCTCGACCTTCTGCAATAACCTCTTGTGAGGCACTTTGTCAAACGCCTTCTGAAAATCTAGAAAGACCACATCCACCGGCTCTCCTCTATCCACCGCCCTAGACACATCCTCATAGAACTCCAGTAAGTTTGTCAGACACGACTTCCCTTTAATGAAACCGTGCTGCGTCTGCTCTATCAAGCAATTCCCTTCAAGATGCCTCGCAATTTCCTCCTTAATGACAGATTCTAACATTTTACAGACGTTAAACTAACCGGCCTATAATTCCCCGCCTTTTGCCTGGCACCCTTCTTAAACAACGGCGTAACATTAACCGTTTTCCAATCATCCGGCACTTCCCCGGAATCCAGCGACGTTTGGAAAATAACCACCAAGGCATCCACTATCAACTCCGCCATTTCTTTCAGAACCCTCGGATGCATTCCATCCGGTCCTGGGGACTTGTCCACAATCAGCCCCTCCAGTCTGTCGAGCACCGCCTTTCTAGTAACAGTAATGTCATTAAGACCCTCCAGTCCTACCACCTTTCCATCGCTAACACCCGGCAAATTATTCACGTCCTCCTCCGTGAAGACAGAAACAAAAAAGTTATTCAATACCTTAGCCATATCCCCATCCCCTACCACTAGGTCCCCTTTCTCATCCTCTAAAGGACCAACATTCACCCTAGCCAGCCTCTTCCTTTTTATATATTTATAAAAACTCTTGCTATCCTTTTTTATATTAAGCGCTAGCCCAGCTTCATAGTTTCTCCTACCCTTCCTTATCAACTTCTTTGTCAATCTTTGTTGACATTTAAACCTCTCCCAATCCTCTTCTCGCCCACTACTCTTAGCTACTCTAAATTCCTCCGCTTTTAGTTTAACACTTTCCTTCACCTCCTTCGTTATCCACGGCTTATTACCTCTCCTCCTACTATCCTTTTTGACCATTGGAATAAATTTCTGTTGAGCACCAAGAAAGATCTCCTTAAAGATCCTCCACTGCTCCTCAACAGACCCTCCCTCCAACGCGCTCTCCCAGTCCACATTCGCCAATTCTTCTCTCATCCTACCATATTCCCCTCTATTCAAACAAAGGACGCGTGTCCGGGAACCCACTTTCTCCTCCTCCATCTGCAACAGAAACTCCACCATACAATGATCACTCTGTCCAAGAGGATCCTTCACCGCAAGGTCCCTAATTCTACCCGCCTCATTACATAGCACCAGATCCAAGATAGCTCGCTCCCTCGTCCCAACAAAACCCTCCCAATGTATGCCAGGGAGGCAGTAAGAGCAGGAGAGATTCCTGGTCAGCCATGTGATGGAAGGAAAATCAGAGTCCTTACCATCTCTATTCATAGTTCCAAATTAAAACATGCATGGAAAACTATTCAGACTCCAATAGGTTCAGTTAACTAGATATCAGACGTGGATCAGATTGATGCAACATGGGAAGCAGTGGGTGGTGGTATTGTCACTGGGCTAGCAATCCAGACACCCAGGGTAATGCTCCGGGGACCCAGGTTTGAATCCCACCACAGCAGATATTGAAATTTGAATTCAGTAACAAAAATTCATAGAATCACAGAATCCCTACAGAGCAGAAAGAGGCCATTTGGCCCATCGAGTCTGCACTGACTACAATCCCACCCAGGCCCTACCCCCATATCCCTACATATTTACCCACTAATCCCTCTAACCTACGCGTCTCAGGATACTGAGGGGTAATTTTAGCATGGCCAATCAACCTAACCCGCACATGTTTGGAATTCTGGAATTCAAAAAAAAATTCTGGAATTCCAAATCTGGAATTAGAAGATCACCATGAAACCATTGTCGGTTGTCATAAAAATCTACCTGGTTCATCAATGTCCTTTAGAGGAGGAAATCTGCTGTCCTTACCTTGTCTGGCCTACATGTGACTCAAACCCACAGAAATGTTGATGAATCTTGCCTGTCCTCTGAAATGACGGGTAATTGGGGATGGGCATTAAATGCTGGCCCAGCCAGCAACCCCCACATCCAGGAACAAATTTAAAAAACAGCAAGTTGTTCGATTCCTATTCCGCCTGGATTTGTGGCCTGTCTCCTTCCATGACCTGTGATAGAGGGTCATTGTGATGTGGGGGGAATCTGTCTTCAGGCACAGAACTAACAAGGACTGAGTTCTGTATTTACTAATGCAGCTTGCTGTCTCTTCTTCCTGTTACCTGGTCAAGTAATATACCAGACAGGGTGTGAATTATTTACACTGGTGACCTTCATTACATCGGCTTACATTGACATGACAACATGGAAACATTCCATTTGACCCACCTACACTATGTTGATATTTATGCTCCACACAATCAGTTAACTTCTCAGTTCATTCAGTTCACATATCCTTCATTCCCTCTCCCCGCAGCCGCCTTTATGTCTTTCTCCTGTTTGCCGACTCTTTTTCAACAATTTGGCACAACAGGTTGACTGACAAAATTGTCAGCATTTATAATACGTTCACACAAGTACACAAGAACCGGGTAGTACAGTAACACAGCGGTCAGCACTGCTGTCTCACGGCTCCAGGGACCTGGGTTCGATTCCCGGCTTGGGTCACTGTCTGTGTGGAGTTTGCATGTTCTCCTCGTGTCTGTGTGGGTTTCCTCCGGTTTCCTCCCACAGTCTAAAGATGTGCGGGTTAGGTTGTCCTTAGTGTCCTGAGATGTATGGGTTAGATCTATGACCTATGATCTCTATTCTATGAGGGATTAGCAGGGTAAATATGTAGGGATATGGGGATAGAGCCAAGGTGGGATTGTGGTCGGTGCAGACTCGATGGGCCGAATGGCCTTTCTCGTACTGGGTTTCTATGATTCTATGAAATAGAAGCAGGAGTAGCCACCAGGCCCTTCAAGCCTGCCCTGCCATTCACTACAATCATGGCTGATCTTTGCCGACTTCAACTCCTTTCCTGTGTCATTTCCCCACAGCCCCTCTATTCCTCAATCTATCAAATATTTACCCACCTCCACTTTAAAAACTTCGAATGATCCAGCCTCCACCACGTTTTGGAGCAGAGAATTCCAGAGATTCACCACGCTCTGTGAGAAGAAATTTCTACGCACCTCAGTTTTATTTGACCGGCCCTTTATCTCGTAGCTTTCTCGCCCCTTGTTCAAGATTCTCCCACTGGTAAAATTATCTCACTATCTGCCCTGTCGAGCCCCCTCAGAATCTGATATGTTTGAATAAGCTCACACCTCACTCTTCTAAACTCCAAGGAATACAGACCCAGACTATTTAGTCTCTCTCGATAGGGATTAGCCTGCTGAATCTCTTTTGGACTTCCTCAAACGTTACAATATCCTTTTCTGGGTAAGGGGACCAAGGCTGTCAATGCATTATATAATACCTACACTTCACAAGATTCTCCCGTTTTGTGGACATCCTCTAGACTATGAATTCCGACACCTTTGGGCTGTGCGGGGGATCCATTCCCAATATGAATACTGCAACCTTGTTTCCTGACTCAGGATTCAAGCCTGACATCCTTTCAAAAGACCGAAGACAGAAATGTGTCTGCTCTCCCTGGGGGTTCTCTGATCTCGCCCGGGCCTGCCCCATCACCAGTGGGAATGGGGAATTTGGTGCTCAGGAGTGGCACCGGAGAATCCCAGCTGTGGGCAGGGTCAGAGGTTTTCAACACTGGTCTAATTAGAGATTCAGGAGAAAAGATTGGAGAGATTTACAAACCTAAACAGCTTGTCTAATCTTCACTGGGCCCATTTGAGCTAACTTCCTGTAAATTTAATATTTCTCATTTCATAGAATCATAGAATCCTCCAGTGCAGAAGGAGGCCATTTGGCCCATTGAGTTTGCACTGACCACAATCCCACCCAGGCCCTATCCTCATAACCCCATGCATTTACCCTCGCTAATCCCCCTGACATTGAAGGGCAATTTTAGCATGGCCAATCCACCTAACCTGCACATCTTTGGACTGTGGGAGGAAACTGGAGCACCTGAAGGAAACCCATGCAGACACGGTGAGAATGTGCAAACTCCACGCAGACAGTGACTCGAGCTGGGAATCAAACCCAGGTCCCTGGAGCTGTAAGGCAGCAGTGCTAACCACTATGCCACCAAAGTGGGTCAATCTAACTTTTTTTAAATAAAAAGGAAATAAATAACGAATTTTAATCAACTGATCACAGTTTTGTGTATTTTAATGTGACAGGTGTTTGGAAATGTTAATTAGTGTAATTTAAAGCAAAGTCTATAAATAAGCATCCTTCACTCAGTGACCTTCAAATAAAGTCATAAATCTTTCGTTTATATATAAACATCGGTCTCTAAATTCACATTTAACCGATATTTCTTTCCTTTCAGTCAGTAGCTGGAAGCAGCAGTTGGCAAAGAGCAAACCTTGAGGTTCCTGTGAACTGCCCAAGATTTGCTGTCACTAACTTATTGAAAAACAAGTTATATTGCTTCCGAGTCCGAGCTGCCAATAAATATGGGATCAGCCAACCATCTCAGCCTTCTGCAGCCACTTCACTTGGACAAACCACAGGTAAAATCATACAACTGTAACAAGATTCAATCCAATCCAGGTGCATATAGACCTGATCCAACTGCAATCCAGGGATGAAAGTTTAACATATTACTCTCAGACATAAATATAATATAGAACTTCTCCTGCACATGTAGTCCAGTGGTAACATAGAGTCACAGAATCCAATTGGCCTATCGAGTGTGCACTGACTCTCTGACAGAGTATCTTAAGAACATAAGTAATCGGAGCAGGAGTAGGCCATCTAGCCCTTCGAGCCTGCCCCGCCATTCAATAAGATCATGGCTGATCTGTCGTGGCTCAGTTCCACTTTCCCGCCCTCTCCCCATAACCCTTAATCCCCTCTCTTATCAAAAACCCATCAACCCGCGTCTTAAAAATATTTAGCGAGGCAGCCTCCACCACTTCAACGGGCAGAGAATTCCAGAGATTCACCACCCTTTGAGTGAAGAAGTTCCTCCTCAACTCCATTCTAAACCGCCCCCCCCTTTATCTTGAGGCTGTGCCCCCTAGTCCTACTGTCTTTTTTGAGCCGGAAGAGTCTCTCCACCTCTATCGTATCCATCCCATTCATCATCTTATACGTCTCAATGAGATCTCCCCTCATTCTTCTAAACTCTAACGAGTACAAGCCTAGTTTATTCAGCCTCTCCTCATAGCTCAATCCCCTCAACTCCGGTATCAGCCTAGTAAACCTCCTCTGCACTCCCTCCAAGGCCAAAATATCTTTGCGCAGGTGCGGCGCCCAAAACTGCACACAGTACTCCAGCTGCGGCCTCACCAATGCCCTATACAGCCGCAGCAAGACCTCCCTACTTTTATATTCAATCCCCCTCGCTATGAAGGCCAGCATCCCATTCGCCTTCCTGACCACCTGCTGCACCTGCAAGCTGGGTTTTTGCGACTCATGCACAAGGACCCCGAGGTCCCTCTGCACCGTCGCCTGCTGCAGTTTTTCGCCACGTAAGTAATAATCCTTCCTACCATTATTCCTACCAAAGTGGACCACCTCACACTTGCCAACATTAAATTCCATTTGCCATTTCCTGGCCCATTCGCCCAGCCTATCTAGATCCTTCTGCAGACTCTCCACACCCTCCGCACAATTTGCCTTTCCCCCAATCTTGGTGTCATCAGCAAATTTCGACACCCTACACTCGGTTCCCTCCTCCAGATCATCTAGGCCCTATCCCTGTAACCTCACACATTTTCCATACCTAATCCATCCTTCTTCTTCCCTGCTGCTGTCAGACTTTTGAATGAACTTATCTCACATTAAGTTGATCTTTCTCTACACCCTAGCTATGACTGTAACACTACATTCTGCACTGTCTCGTTTCCTTGTCTATGAACAGTGTGCTTTGTCTGTATAGCACGCAAGAAACAATACTTTTTATGGTATGTTAATACATGGCAATAAAAAAATCAAATCAAATCCAACTACACATCTTGGGACACTCGGGCAATTTAGCATGGCCAACCCAACTAACATGCCCGTCTTTGGGCTGGTTAACCTAACAGATTAATAAACTCTTTACTTAGTTTATTCACTTTGTGGACAATGCCAGGTAAACACATCTTTGATCCCAGCACAAATCTAATGTAAACTGAATCATAGAACCCTACAGTGCAGAAAGAGGCCCTTCGGCCCATCGAGTCTGCGCCGAACACAATCCCACCCAGGACCTACCCCCATATCATACCCACTAATCCCTCTAACCTGCACTGGACACTAAGGGGCAATTTCTTAGCATGGACAATCAACCTAACCCGCACATCTTGGACTGTGGGAGGAAACTGGAGTACCCAGAGGAAACCCATGCAGACACGAGGAGAATGTGCAAACTCCACATAGTGACCCGAACCGGGAATCGAACCCAGGACCCTGGAGCTGTGAAGCAGCAGTGCTAACCACTGGGCTACCGTGCCACCCCACTGGTTGTAAATAGTCTGGATTATTGTCCATTAATTTCACCAATCTTTCATCCAAACATAATCCTGATGTAAGCATTTGTTAGCCTCAATTATCAAAATTTTATTTAGATAAAATTTTATATAATCAAACCTCTTGCAAATTTATTATAAATTATTATTGAGCAATTTACAGAAATATCGATAGCTTTAGGAAAAGGAAAATTGTGTTCACATGTGGTCATTGTCCTTTAAGTGTCTTCACCCTTTGAAACATTGCCTCTTGGTGAAGTATGAATGACTTGATGACCGTGTGAATTATCTTTCTCTTCTCCAGCTGCACCTTCTCCGCCACACGACATTGTACCCGTGAGAAACACACGGACCTCGGTGATTGTCCTGTGGAAAGGGCCTGAAGATGAAACCGAGCTCCTCGGTTTCTATGTTTATGTTTGTGAGGCTGGGACAAACAACTGGGAAACCTGCAACAATAAACCTATCAGTTCAAAGAGGTGAGAGGGTGGCCATCTTACCAGAATGAAACATCGGTGAATATTGTAGGACAGTTGATCGTACCTGAAAAATGACTATTTAGAAAGAATTTTCATTAGCAGTGCCATGTAAAAATATACAATCATAATGTAGAAGAGGCCTTTCGGCCCGTCGGGTCTGCACTGACACATAAGAAACACCTGAACTTCCATCTAATCCCATTTTCCAGCATTTGGCCCTGGCCTTGAATGTTATGATGTGCCAAGTGCTCATCCAGCAGATACATATATTTAATACCTGATTTTTCTCACATCTCTGCATATTTTGTAATTTTTCCCTAAATAAAGGAGAGGAAATCTTCTAGACCAAGCCTTTTGTGATCTCCCAATGAACCAATTAGTGCTTCACATCTCAGAGAATACATCAAAGTGTACACTCATTCACTAAAGCTGCTTCAGGGATTAGTGTTCGTTTCAGTTGTATGTTAATTTCCTTGTTCCATTGAGGTGAAGCTATTCTGTCAGGTACCCGGTGATATCCCAACACTCTGTTTCTTTCATTAAAAGAAATAGGCAGAAATGAAATCAGTGACTGAAATAGAGAATGGACGGGACCAGGTTCAGTTCCTGGCCTGTTCCCCATTAACTAATCTCCTGTGGAACTTTTATTGGAATTCCACAATTGCGCATTGACCTTTTTGGGCTGGGAGGAGGAACGATGTCAATCAGGGGCTTGTTGCTGGTCACCGATTACAGAGACTCTGCTGTGAACCCCAACTGTGGTGTTCACAGGTCAGCCTTAACTTCAGTGGTTACCCATTGACCAAAGACTGACAACGATTCTCTAGACTCCCACATGAAGAATGGAAGCTTAGTTGAGGTAATGCAGAGAAGTGAAAGTAAAGGGAGAAATGGGTGAGCCAAAGAGTTACAACAGTGACTGCATCACTCAAATACAGAGTTAATTCATGACAATCATATCTGTTTCCATGTGCTAGTTTTGCAGTCCATGGCCTCATTCCTGGAAAGAAATATGTATTTCGAGTGAAATCTGTCAATCCAGCAGGACTCAGTGACTATTCCGTGGAATCAACCCCCATCGTGGTGAACAATGCCATCTGTGAGTGTTTATTACCAACTTTGGAAAATAATTGATTGCCAGAGGATTATTTGTGTTAGTCAAATTTCAGTCATTATAGAACATTCAGCTGTACATTTCCAAATATGGAACAGCAATTTACACATTCAAGTCCCAAAGTTTTTAAACTATGTCGTGCAGAATTCTATAAATAGATTGTGTTGCCAAATGGGACAAATTTCTTCAGTCTCTATAAGAAAGTACAAAAGAAATCAGTGTCTTTCAAAACTTCAAATCCAGAGTTCAGTTAGCAAAGTGACTTGTCTTGTAGAATCCATGAAGTATGTTAAGGGGGTAGACAATAAAATGGAAAATATTTTATGATGTTTAAGACTTTGAGGGTTGTAAGGGATAATGGATGGAGATATTGATGCTATTTAATATTTACATTTTAAGATACTCATTTGGTTTAAGCAAAAGATGAGCTATTGTACAACAGAAATGTCCTTCATAATTTCCAGTAGGCTTATCCAGCTCTCCCATCAACTTTCATTATTTTCTTTCCCTGGGCTGAATTCACAATATTTCTTCCTGTTTGGGATGATTTCACTAATGGATCACCAAGAGTGAGAGTGAAGTCTGGATGTGTTCATCACAAACTCCATTAGTGTAGAGAAAATGGGAACAGATCAATATCTCTAGCTTGGACCATACCAGTGGGAGAAACAAGCCACTGTTAATATTTTAACTATCCCTCTCAAAGTCCCATTGTTGGAGTGAGCCTTTCGTTTAGTGCCAGTGTTCTCACCCTCTGAATCAGCAGGTATAGAGCCTGAAACCTGCTACAGCAACAACTTATAGTACCTTTAAGGCAATGAACCGTTCCAAGTGAGCCACAAGAGGAAATGTGCTCAGGGATCATGTAACTATTTAACATTGAAGAGTCTTGTTTGTTGTCATTATTGTTTTCAAACCTGGCTGCAGATAATAAGTGGAGACTGGGCTACCAGCTTTAAGTTGTGGGATGACATCCACTGGGAAAATCTCGTCCGGCGAGTGTGGAAACATCAGAAGTCCAGGACTGTCCAAATGTCTGGCATAACAATAGCCTATCACCTTGTAGGGAGAGTTCAGCCTACCTGAACTGCACACAGTACTCAGGCCTCACCAAAGTTCTATACAACTCCAGCATGACTTCCTTGCTTTTGTAATATATGCCTTGATTGATAAAGTCCCATATGCCTTTCTCATCACTCCACTAACATGCCCTTCTACCTTCAGAGATCTATGGAAAAACATGCCAAGGTTCCTTTGTTCCTCAGAACTTCCTACTACCCTGCCATTCATTGAATACTCCCTTGTCAAATTGCTTCTTCCAAAGTGTATCACCTCACACTTTTCAGGGTTAAATTCCATCTGCCACTTATCTGCCCCTTTGACCATCCCATCTATATCTCCCTGTAGCCCAAGGCAATCGATCTCACTGTTAACATCCGGCCAATCTTTGTGTCATCTGCCAACTTACAAATCCTACTCCCCACGTGGTCACTTATGTCATTTATGTAAATGATGAATAATAGGGGATCCAGCAAGTTTCCCTGTGGTACGCCACTGGACACTGGCTTCTAGTCACTAAAGCAGCTTTCTGTCATCAACCTCTGTCTCCGATAACTGAGTAAAAAGTCTGACAACACCAGGTTTTAGTCCAATCTATTTATTTGATAATATACTCACAAGCTTTCGGGGTTAGTCCCTTCGTCAGGTGAACTAACCCCGAAAGCTTGTGAGTATATTATCAAATAAATAGGTTGGACTAAAACCTGGTGTTGTCAGACTTTTTACTGTGTTTACGCCAGTCCAACGCCGGCATACCCACATCATGTCCGATAACTGAGACAATTTTGAATCCACTTTATCACATTATCTTGTATTGCGTGTGCATTACTACCGGAAGGACGTGGAGTCTCTGGAAAGGGTGCAGAGGAGGTTTACCAGGATGTTGCCTGGCATGGGGGGACTGGGTTACGAGGAGAGATTGAAGAAACTGGGGCTATTCTCCTTGGAAAGACGGAGATTGAGAGGGGACATGATAGAGGTATATAAGATACTGAAGGGAATAGATAGAGTTAATAGTGAGAGACTGCTCCCTAGACTGGGTACGAACACGAGAGGTCATCATTTAAGGGTGAGGGGGGGGAGGTATAATTTGGAGGTGAGAAGAAGGTTCTTTACGCAGAGAGTTGTAGGGGTCTGGAATGCGCTAC
The DNA here is from genome assembly GCF_965287045.1 of Carcharhinus amblyrhynchos. NCBI lineage: Eukaryota > Metazoa > Chordata > Chondrichthyes > Carcharhiniformes > Carcharhinidae > Carcharhinus > Carcharhinus amblyrhynchos. Next base: position 43,512,706 of record NC_137347.1, read on the forward strand.
CGAGTAGGGTGGTGGAGGCAGGAACGTTGGACTCGTTTAAGATGCAGTTAGATAGGCACATGAGTGAAACGAGAATGGAGGGATATGGTAGGGGCTATTAAATAGGGTTAAACCTCGGGAGACACTGGAAGGGCAGACTGTATGATTAATATTTTTTGTCTTTATTCCACAGGTGGAGGTCCACCTTGTGTCAAGCGAGGGGCATGCACACGGCGGGTCGTGCGTGGGCTGCTCTTGGAAGTCCAGGAGTGGCCTAGTACTTCATGTCGGTGTGTGTGCTTGATCCTGGACCGGTAGACGGGCGCCGCAACAGCTCAGTGACTAGCACTGCTAGCTGTGCAGATACATGGATTTGGGCCTGTGTCTGTGGGAGTTTGCGCATTCTCCCTGTGGTTGCGTGGGTTTCCTCTGGGCACTCCGGTTTCCTCCCACGCCCCAAAGATGTGCTCTTAGGCTAATTGGTTTTTACCAAATTGACACTATTTCTTCCCTGAATCTGACTGAGTAGGGTCCCATTCGTAGACATGCAGGGTAGAATAGGTGTAGGGTGATGCGGCGGCGCGGGCTCGTTGGGCCGAAGGGCCTGTTTCCCGTGCTGGGTTGTTCTTTGTTCTTTGTTCTTTGTTCTTTGTATTTGTCTTCTTTATAAGTCTCTCATGTGGGACCTTGTCAAAGGCTTTGCTGAAATCCATATAAACTACATCAATTGCACTATCCTCAACTATACATCTCGTCACCTCCTCAAAAAATTCCATCAAATTGGTTAGATATGTCCTCCCTCTGACAAAGCCATTCTGTCTATCCCTGATCAAACTTTGCTTCTCCAAATGGAGATAAATGCTCTCCTTCAGAATTTTCTCCACTAGTTTCACTACCACTGACACGAGGCTGTAGTTTCCTGGCTTATCTCCACAACCCTTGTGAAATAGTGGAACCACAGCTTTGACAAAGGGTCACCTGGACTTGAAACTCTTTTCTCTCCTTACAGCTGCTGCCAGGCTTACTTAGATTTTCCAGCATTTTCTCTTTTGTTTATTGATTATTTGAACCTCATTAGCTGTTCTCCAATCCCCTGACACCTGCTCCATGGCGAGAGAGGAATTAAAAATTTGGGAAGAGCCCCTGCAATCTCCTCCCTTGCCTCCTACAGCAGCCTGGAACACAATTCATCCAGATCTGGAGATTACTGCCAATACCTCCAATACCTTGCCTTTGCCTATGTCAAGTTGCTCAAGAATCTCACAGCCTCTCTCCCTGAATTCCATATCATCATCTTCATGCTCATGGGTGAAGACAGATGTGAAATATTCAATCAACGCTCTACCAATGTCCTCTGGGTGGAACCACAGATGGCCACCTTTGTCCCTAATGGACCCTACTCATCGCCTCGTTATCCTCTTCCCATGTATATACTTATAGAATGTCTTGAGATTTTCCCTATTTTTACCAGCCTGAGCCTTCTCATATTCCCTCTTTGTTTTCCTAATTGCTTTCTTAAGCTCCACCCTGCACTTTTTGTACTCCACCAGCACCTCCACTTATTTGCTCCCCCCGTACCTGCTAAAAGCCTCTCTTTTCCTTCTCATCATATGATTGGGAAAAGACAGACAATGAGTTACAGAACTACTGGGCAACTAAATAATGAAATATATTAGAGTGGATCCACCATTAACGGGATACTTCATTAGAAAGAAGGTGGAGAGAAAATATTATGCGCTAATATACTCAGATATACATGTCAAGAATATTTGATTTTATACAGAATAGCAAGAGAAGGGGACAAGATACAAACTATAAAGGATAGATTCAGGTGGAACATAATAAATCGATATGTTACTGAGAGGGAGATTAGATTTTGGAACAATTAACCAATGGAAGTTTTAGAGACAGTTAGCTCAGATTGTTGCAAGATGGAATCGAACAACTACCTTGAAGAGAAACACGTGGTCAGTTCGAATTGCTAAGCTACTGAGGAGTCAGATTGGATGGAGCAATAATCTTTCGTATACCCTGACCTTATGCATGTGTTTTCCTGTAAAGCTCTTCCCTCCGCTCCTTATGGCCTGACGCAACTGAACTCTGGGAAGAATGAAATTGTTATCGGATGGAAGGAACCAAAATACCCTGTTGGAGCAGAAATTTTGGGCTATTTCCTGGATTACTGTGATGTAGAAGCTGACTGGCATGAAGTTAATGTTAAACTTATAAAAGCAAAGATTTACAAGGTAAGTTAAGATTCCAAGTTTAGACTCAATTTATGTTATACTTTTATAATTAGTTTTGCCATAATGAAATAAATGCAAGCTGTCATCTTGCTCCTTCTGTCCAGTTTCTCCAGATGGTGACTTTAATAAATAGATGAAAACAAAAGAACAGATGAATATAAAGTGCCACATCAATGAGAATAGAAGTAGTTGTGCACAAAAAATTCCAGGAAAATGTACCAACTATGCACCTTAAGCATTCAAATGCATTTGATTTGTTCCTCATTAAAGGATGGGAGGCATTGGTGCAGTGGTATTGTTACTGTACTAGTAATCTAGGAAGCCATGGGAATGTTCTGGGACCTGGTTTCGAATTCCACCACAGCAGATGGTGAAATTTGAATTCAATAAAAGTCTGGAATTAAAAGTCGAGTGATGACCGTGAAACCATTGTTGATTGTCATTAAAAACCCATCTGGTTCACTAATGTCCTTTAGGAAAGGAAATCTGCCGTCCTTACCTGGTTATGGTTGACTCTTAAATACCCTTCGGGTTCAAGGGCAATTAGGGATGGGTAATAAATCCTGCCCAGCCACCAATGCCCATGAATTGACAAAATGTTGGTTTGCACAGAGAAACATACTCACCGAAATTCTACTGACCACCATGAAATCAGGGCGGGCGAGGGGCGGCCAATGGGAATGTCCATTGATCACGGGAGGAAATTTCCAGTCTCACTTGGGTGAGGCTATAAGATCCCACCCACTGTGTTTTGAAACTCTGCTGATACATCTGGCAAAGTTTAGGACAGATTGTTTCCAAACAAGATGGAGAGAAAGTTGACATGAGCTTCTAACATGATACTGGGAGAATCCTTCATTATGTGGCCTTTATACCAGAATGATGAAATTAGCAGTGAAATGATGGAGACATGTGCAAAGATTAAATAAAGGAATGGTTCTTTCAAATCTTTTTCTTCTTCCCCTGCTTGATTAAAACTGAAGAGTGATAATAGCTATTTGAAAGCAAAATAGAAAGACTCTAGTTTGGAAACTCGTCAGTCCAGAGTACTCTGTTGGATTTCTCCCCAGAATAGTGATTTGCATTTGCTATTCTTTCCTTCGAAGGTCCAAAACTTAACAGAAGGCTCTTTGTATCAATTCCGTGCCTTTGCAATGAACTGGGCTGGTGTGGGACAACCATCTGAAGCCAGCGATCAATTTAAATGTGAAGAATGGACAATGTCACAGCCTGGTGAATTGTTGCCTCCTCATGTTTCAGACAAATTTGGTGCTAACACAATAATCATCAAATTAGAGAGTGGAGCTTTCGCTCCTGATTTTGCATTGGCTCTAACAGAATGTATGGTGGTTGTGGGAGCCTGTGAAATACCCTCGCCACAAAGCACTAACTGCCATATCAGCTAATATTATTTACAGCTATGGAAGGAGTGTTTAAGACCTAGCTTGTCAGACTGTTAAACTACCTGCAAATACTTCAATATTTCACACCAAGAAGCATGTGAGGATATGGAAATACAACCGTATTTTATTCCAGATGCAACATGATTCAATGCATCTTCACTTTACTCTGTAATACTCCTCAGTGCATTTTGACATTTGAATTAACCTGTATTGTTCCATGTGACATCATTATCTTATTGATTTTGAGCATCTATAAACAAAAATGAATGATGTTGTTGATCAAAATGTGTTAACAAACGGAACGAGCTTCTTACTCTGGCATGTGATACACTTTTCCCTTTTTGTGTCCTTTGACTTTGTCTGAAACTGATAATTTGCATAATAAAGTTCAAAATAATTTTTCGACTTGTTCCCGTAGGGCCACCTTTCGATGTGAGATTTCTTGAGGTTCGCAGCACCTCTTTGTTGCTTTTATGGGAACCTCCATTGTACACAGGGAGAGAGCCTGTGACCGGGTATATCGTTGAGATGTGTGAAACTGATTTGGAAGACTGGAAATCCTTAACTGACAAGCCGATACTTGAAGCACACATGAGGGTTTGTAAATCAGCTTTTGAAAGCAGGGACTTTTCTTCTGTACACCCAGCTAGCTAGTGATGTGTCTTGTGGCACATTCTACTTGAGGGACTCAACAACATTAGTCAGATTTCAGACATAATTCCTCCACAGGTGGTTAGGATACAGGCTTCCAGTCAATTCCCATGTGGGAAGTCATAATATCAGCCATGTCATTGTGGAGGGAGGCGGGGAAAAGTCAAGTAGATTCCCAAGCGGAAAACATAGAAAAACTGCAGCACAATATAGACCCTTCAGCCCACAAAGTTGTGCTGAATATGTCCCTACCTAAGGGAGAAAAAATATAACAGATCATCTCACGTGATATTAGACACAAAGGCCTCGATTTTCACTGTTGTGATTAAGTCGGTCCACCTCGTGTCCAACGAGGGGCATACACGCGATGGGTCGTACTGGGGCTGCTCTTGGTTGTTCGTGATTGGCCTAGTGCTTCATGTCGTTAGTGTGTGTCTAAACTGGACCAGATACTGGGCAAGACGACAGCTCAGTGACTATCGCTGATTGCTGTGCAGACACATGGATTTGGGCCAGTGTCTGTGGGAGTTTGCGCATTCTCCCGGTGCTTGCGTGGGTTTTCTCCGGGTGCTCTGGTTTCCTCCCACACCCCAAAGATGTGCTGTTAGGCTGATTGGCAGGAATAAATTGTCCCTAAATCAGTTTCCCTCAACCTGGATGGCCATAAAACATTAGACAGGGGTCATGGGTAGAGAGGTGGACTGGTGGTGTTGAGATGGCGGCGCGGGCTCGTTGGGCCGAAGGGCCTGTTTCCCGGGCTGATTTTGTTCTTTGTTCTTTAAAAAGGGCGGGTGGGTCCTGATTCCAGGATTCCCAACCACATTCCTAGTTGTCTGATTTTCAGGAGTGTCTTTAAAGGATGCAGGCTTCTCCCTGTCGAGCCCACGCCTAGCACTCCTGAACTAACCAGCTGCTTTGCGGAAATGGGTATCTGTCACTCCTCTGCATTCTTCATGGAATCAGGCCAGTTTTCTGAAGAGTCGTGGTTCACAGCAGTTCAGAGATGATGTGAACCTGAGTCTGCATGAGGGGTTCTTTTAAGAGGTCAATTCAAAAGGTCCCCTCATGCCAAGCTATGGTGCTTCCTGCCCGTTGACCCACTGGGCACTGTTTAGAACCAATTAAGTGTAGTGACAGTAGGATATATTAAAAAAAAACTTTTAAAGAAGTAATTAATTACAAACTTTCTGCTGTGTTAAAAAAATGTTATTTTGCTGCAATCTAATAGAAGTGTCAATCATTCAGACCCTTTAAAATATCGATAATAAAAATCACAAAGATCGAAAACACTTAAACTTGTATAAACGAACATTATGAAATTGACAGCAGAGATCAGAGCTTGAGCTATCAATCAAACAATGTTTTATTTTTCTCTGTGGTTCAGTTGCTTTAGTACTCTAATGGTTATCTGGGCTATTAGCCAAACATGCATAATGAAGCTTGGATTCATGAAGTTAGGCTGTGAATTAGCCATCATCTCATTGAATGGAGGAGGAACAATCTCAAAGGGCTAAATGGTCTCCTCCTGATCCAATGTTGCCATGAGATTAGACAGTGGAATATTAGAAAGCTTCTTCAAAATTCTAACCATCGCAAGTTTGGCACAAACTCCTTTTATCTTTGTTCATTACTAACCTCTGAGACTTTGGGTTGTGCAGCAGCTACAATATTTAAACAGTAGCTGAAATTTTCCGGTTTCAGAAACCCCATTATCCTGCCAGTGAGAATCTCCTTTCACAGCAGCGGGACTGGATAACCCCAGCAGTGGGCGAGGTGGGAGAACCCTGGCCAGTATCTTACTCTCCCGATACAGCTGATTGTGATGAATCCCCTTTCACTGAATCTATGCAGCCTTTTCAAACGGCAGAGAGAATTTGGGCTATGGATTAGATTTGGGTCAGATGGTTCACAGCTGGGAGGAAGGTTAACAGCTGGAAGGATGGAACTGGCTAACATCTGGGAGTCACAGCTAATTGGATTATTGCTGCTTGGGGCAGTGTGTGTGTTAAGAAGGAGACTAACCCAGGAGGAGAACCCGAGGGAAGATATGACCTACTTACAAAACATGTTCCCCCCACCTCCTATGCAAATCTGAACAGGGATTAACATTTACAGGCAAATACAGGAAAGGGAAAAGATATTATCTTGCTAGAACATTACTGGAACCTAACTTATATATGTAACATATTTATTTGCATCTGTTCCCTTAAGTTTAAAATTAGTAATAAAGACAAGCCTTGTGACTGGTTCAGAATTTCAATGATTCAGTTCAAAGATATCCAGAACTGGTTTATCTGCATACTGACATTTCTGATGTTGCAATGAAATATCCTTCTTCATTTTTGCTCTGGAAGCCGATTGCCTCTATGCTATTTATCAAATCATGAAATTTGACAGATAGTGAAACCAGTTCTTCTGTTGATGATGGGATTTCAGAAATATAACAAATGGACTCACTTTATACATTTTCCCTCCTGATTTACTACCTATCTGATTGACTGAGTTTTTATATGGGGTGAATGATAGACTTCCGGGGAATTTTGTGATCTGTGCAGCAAGGAATATATTGATTTGATTTGATTTGATTTATTATTGTCACATGTATTAGGATACAGTGGAAAGTATTGTTTCTTGCATGCTATACAGACAAAGCATACTGTTCACAGAGTACAGAGGGGAGAAGGAAAGGATAATTGAAGTTGTATAAAACATTGGTAAGCCTACACTTGGAATACTGTGTGCAGTTCTGGTCACCCTATTATAGAAAGGATATCATTAAACTAGAAAGAGTGCAGAAGAGATTTACTAGGATGCTACCGGGACTTGATGGATTGAGTTATAAAGAGACGCTGGATAGACTGGGACTTTTTTCTCCAGACTGTAGGAGGCTAAGGGGTGATCTCGTAGAGGTCTATAAAGTAATGAGGGGCATAGATCAGCTAAATAATCAATATTTTTTCCCAAAGTTAGGGAAGTCTAAAACTAGAGGGTATAGGTTTATGGTGAGAGGGGAGAGATACAAGTGTCCAGAGGGGCAATTTTTTCACACCAAGGATAGTGAGTGGACCAAGCTGTTAGAGGTAGTAGTAAAGGTGGATACAATTTTATCTTTTAAAAAGCATTTATACAGTTACATGGGTAAGATGGGTATAGAGGGATATGGTCCAAATGCGGGTTTTAAAAAAAAGATAGCATGGACAAATTGGGGCCAAAGGGCCTGTTTCCATATTGTAAACCTCGATGACTCTAATCCATCTTATCTACTGCCCTTAATATCTTCAAAACTTTGATCATATCACCCCATAACAGTCTAAATTCCAGTGAATACAGATTTACTTTGTTTAATTTCTCCCTATAGAATAACTCTTAGCGTCCAAGTATCATTCAAGTCACACGGATGTTCAGTTGTGATTTGCAGCGTGTTCCAGTTTATTTCCTGGGAAAAGGTGACAATTGGTTGCTTTCATGCTGAGGGTGACGGGTGAAACTTTCCTAAGTTTGAATTAACAATGCTACTAGATGCCAAATATTGAGGGAGTAGGAAAGGCTTTACACATGAGTAGGTGCTAGTACCTTTCCAGCAGTGGAGTTAATGACATTTGTGTGACCAAGCTGTTTTTGTTCAATGTTGTCAGGTATCTCACTTGGAAGAAGGCAAAACCTACTGTTTCCGAGTATTTGCATTAAATTCAGCTGGAACTGGTCCATCATCACTGCCCTCCGACCCCGTTCGAACAGAAACCAGACCAGGTATGGTGTCTTAGTGCACATCTCTGTTGAGGTTTACACCAATAACTGAATCAAGAATGTACTGGGTTGTCACTATCACAGTGGCAGGAAATGGAGGACGGAGACAACAGGAGGGTTGGAATCTCAGCTAATACAGATTCCTCAGAACTGTAATCTTGTGTAAAGGGTTAAATAACCAGCGATTTCAGGGTTAGTGGCTCAGCTGGTAGCACTATTGACTCTGATCATTAGAAAGTTGGGGATCAAATCCCACTCTTGAACCTTAAGCACAAGAAACAGAATGGATCTTTGAGTGGAGAATGTCTTTAAACAAGACATTAAGCACATTCGACTCTCCAGAAATGTGAGGTCATCAGAAAGTCTGCTCCTTGAGTTGCAAGAAATCCCATTTCCCTGTCACCCTCGTTTCCCTGTCACCCTCGTTCTTGCTGTCCTACACTGGCTCCTGGTCAGGCAACATCCTGATTTTAAAATTCTCATCCTTCTTTTCAAACCCTCCAGGGTCTCCCCTGTCCTTCCAACCCCAATTCTGGCCATCACTCCCACATCCCATCCACTGATCTTAGAAACTCACCTCATTTTCATTGGGATTTTCAAACTCACCTGCTTTACAGCAACCAGTGTCATAAAAGGAGGGGTGCTCTCCTTCACTCCCCTCCTTTACTCCCCTCCTTATACCTTCACCATCGGAGTTGAGGGGGGTGGTGGAGGGCTGTTTTGCTTCTTCAGTCTCTCCCAGCCGGAGTCAGGAAGATGGGATGAGACAGCTGCTTTCCGTATCAAGCGCAGGCAAGTCATTCTGCTGCTGATTGCCGCTCCGAGGAGGTTCCCAGCCCATGAGAATTGTAACCTCTGTGTATTCAATACAAAATAACGGGTACTTTCATCCCACTTAACTGAAAGACTGTACCAATGTGATCTAATTAATTAGTAACTGGAAAGAGGCTAACATTAATAGAGATTATATCAGACTAAATTATAAATCATTTTGTGATAGCTTGGGAGGAAATCTCCAGCCGTCTCCTCACACCTAATAGCGTGTTTTCTGGAGGCAATGATGACTCACCATTGGCTGCTGGTGGGATCTTCTGGTCCAACCGCTGTCCATGGTGTTTTGCATGGCTCACCTGTCCTGCCAGTGCAGGAAGATCCTGTCAGCAAGCAATGGTGAACCACCCCTGCCATCAGCAGATAACAGGTCACAGCGGCAGGTCAGGAGAATCCAGCCCGGTCTATTCGCTATTGTTAAACTAGTAAATAAATTGTATATAAAGCTGATATGAGGTGCGTTACTTTCCACAGGTACCACAGAGATAGAGGTTGGTGTGGATGATGATGGGAATATTTTCCTGGCATTGAAGAACCCTGAGGCTACCGATGCTCCAAAGTTTATTTGGTCTAAAGATTACCAAGAAATTACAAACCCTGAGAGGGTGAAGATTGAAACAGATGAAGACATGTAAGGATCGGGAACATTCTGAAACTTCAGTCTGAGAATGAGCATTGAGCAATAAAACAGGGTCATGATCAGCATTGCAGTAACTTTGTTGCCGTGGTTACTCCCAGTCTGTCTTGGCCTCAGATCCAGTGTTGATGGCTGTTAGATTGTGTGCTAAGTTACATCCATTGGCACATGGGTGGCATGGCGGCAAAGTGGTTAGCACTGCTGCTTCACAGCACCAGGGACCCGGGTTCGATTCCCAGCTTGGGTCACTGTCTGTTTGGAGTTTGCACGTTCTCCCCATTTCTCTGTGGGTTTCTTCCGGGAGTTCTGGTTTCCTCCCACAGTCCAAAGATTAGATGCAGGTTAGGTGGACTGACCATGCTGAATTGCCCCTTCGTGTCAGGGGGATTAGCAGGGTAAATACGTGGGGTTACGGGGATAGGGCCTGGGTGGGATTGTTGTAGGTGCAGGCTTGATGGGCCAAATGGCCTCCTTCTGCATTGTAGGGATTCTCTTCTATGATTGTAGTATTAGAAAATTCAATTTCGCCATTTCAATGATCTAAGAGTTGATCACAAATTCTGGCAAACTGAGAAGGAATTATTCAGTTTTGAATTGTTTTATTGTCATTTGCAGTTTCATTTATTCATCTATCTTCATGTTTACAATCATTTATATTCTACTTCCTGATTTATCTTCTGTGTGAATCTTTTCAGTTGCCTTAGAAAATCTTTAGCACATGCAAAGAAAAAAATGACATGAGGAAATAACTGGGAAATATCTTTTAAAATGATTATCCAGCGCTGTCTGAAGAACTCGGTAACAATCCCTGAATGCTGGAGGTGTCTCAGATCCATTCACTTACCCTGTCAAATAAAGCAATCCAGAGAGTGAAGTTGATTAAAATTTCTATTTTCAAAGGTTACTGCATTTGTGAGAAATATGCCCTGTTTCAAAGAGAAACTACACAGTTATTTACAAAATAAACTCTGCGTCCTACTTACAGAGATTGGCCAGTTAAATGAATCATCTGGGGAATAGCTACTGAGTAGACGTGATTGTTGCTAAATACTGAATAATTAAATGTTAGTGTCCCTTTTTGGAGATTCAGTTGAGCAAGTTAATAGTCCTTGAGCCTGGAGTTACAGTGGTTTAATGTCCTGTACTTTAGCCTAAAGGGAAGTTTTTTTTTCTGATTGCAATGTATTAGTGACTGCATAAATATAACAGAAAGATTTGCTGGGATTTCTGATTCTAACAAATCAGATATTTTGTTTAAAAAATCTTGACTACTTAACTGGAAAAAGTCAATATGGAAAATATTCCATCGCTGCTTCCAATGTCAGTAACAGACAATAACCAGGAGGAATCTTCCTCCACCCTCCCACATTCATTCTGAATCCAAAGATTCATTTATTAATTTACTGCAAATCAAATGCTTGCTTTGAGCACAAGGAACCCGGGTTCAGTTCTGACCTTGGGTCACTGTCTGTGCAAAGTCTGCATGTTCTCCCCGTGTCTGTGTGCTCCAGTTTCCTTCCACAGTCCAACAATGTGCAGGTTAGATGGATTGGTCATGAGTGCCCCAAGATATGTGGGTTAGGGGGATTAGAGGGATAAATACATGAGGTAATAGGGATAGGGCCTGAGGAGGCTCTGTCAAAAAGTTATTGCAGACTTGATGGGCTGAATGGCTGCTTTGGCACTGAAGGGATTATATAACTTACTTTAGGCATTTCTCTGCCTCTGTCTAATTACACAGGGGCATCCGTTCTACAATGTCCATCTCTTATGTCAAGTACAGATTAGAAAATGTAATAATTCTGGGGTAAAATGAAGAGCTGTCTATGTTGACCATGAATCTCATTTTTCCAGATCTAAACTGTTCTTCGTTGACCCTTCAGAAGAGGATTTGGGAACTTACTCTGTCGTAGTACTCGGGACTGATGGTGTTTCAGCCAGTCATACTCTAACAGATGAAGGTAAACGGTTAGCTCCAATCTTATAAAAGTAACTTAGTCCTCTTGTTACTTTTAAGGTTAAAGTTAAAACTTCTTTTTTCAGAGCTGCAGAATTTAAAGAAACTGAGCCATCAAAAAAGAAACCCAGGTAAGTGTTTCCTGCTGTTATTTTACTGTTGAAACATGATGATGATATCTCTCCTCGTAACATCCTGTTGTTTGAGGGGTGCAGTTCATGGCTAATATCTGTAAGGAGCAGGGTGAAGTAGGCCCAAGAATGATCTCAGCTGCTACGGAGATTGAACCTACATCATCAACACCATACTCCAACCATCCAGCCAACCAGAGCTAAGGCTTCTTGTTATTAACTTTGCTGATCATTGTTCTCGTCTGATCTGTGCAGGCAGTACAGAGGGAGTGCTGCATTGTTGGAGGTTTGGCTGAAATGTTAAATTGAGGCCTTGTCTGCTCTCTTAGGTGGACATAAAATATTCCATGGTTCTATTCCAAAGAAGAACAGGAGAGTTATTCCCCAGGGCTGAGCCAATATTCATCCCTCAATTAAGACCATAAGAACAAACTATCTCATCATTATCACATTATGGGATCTTGCTGTTTGCAAATTGGCTGCCAAATTCCTGACATTACAACAGTGACTACACTTCAAAGTACGCCAATGGCTGTAAACTGCTTCGGAATGTCCTGTAGTCAAAGGCAAATCTTTCTTTGAGAAAAAGCTTTAATAAGAAAGGTTGAAAATCTACAGCAGGATAAAGTGCAAAAATTTGACAAAGGGTCGTCTGGACTCGAAACGCAGCTCTTTTCTCTCCTTACAGATGCTGCCAGACCTGCTGAGATTTTCCAGCATTTTATCTTTTGGTTTCAAATTCCAGCATCTGCAGTAATTTGCTTTTATCCAGTGCAAAAATTTGAATTTGAGCATAAATCTTAGGTTAACAATCCTGGCTTCCCTTTGTTTTACCATGCAGAGATCTTACATTAAGTGAAGAACAAAGAACAATACAGCACAGGAACAGGCCCTTTGACCCAACAAATCTGTGGCAACACATCTGCCTCTCTAATCTAATATTTTTTGCCTCTACGTGGTCCATATCCGTCTATTGCCTGATTATTCATGTATCTATCCAGATACGTTGAACATTGTTATAGAATCTGCTTCCACCACCTCCTCCAGCAGTGCATTCCAGGCATTTACCACCCTCTGTGTGAAAAATTTGCCTCTCATATCTCTTTTAAACTTTCCCCCTCTCACTTTCAACCTATGCTCTCAAGTAATTGACTCTTTGACCCTGGGAAAAAGACTCTGACTATCCATTCTATCCAAGCCTGTCATAATCTTATAAACCTCTATCAGTTCCCCCCTCATCCTCTGACGCTCCAATGAAAACAATCCAAGTTTCTTCAATCTTTCTTCATAGTCCATATCCTCCAAACCAGACAACATCCTGGTAAATCTCTTCTGCACCCTTTCCAATGCATCAACATCCTTCCGGTAGTGTGGTGACCGGAATTGTACACAATACTCCAAATGCAGCCTAACCAAAGCCCTAAGACTGTGAACTCTCATCCTACAATGTCCCACAAGAGGAAGCATCCACTCCATGTCTACTTTATCCATACCTTTTATCATCTTGTATATCTCAATTTGATCTCGAGGATCAAATGTGTTCATGAGAAGGGAGAGAATCCGTTTTGTTTTCTGACGTAGAGCTGGAAATTTCCAGGCAGCTTGAAATCCCCAAACTTTCATTATCAACCAGTAATTAAAGGCTGATTGCCCTCAAGCTCTGATTATTTAGGATATTCCTATACTTTGTTAGCTAAAAAAACAGACTGACTTCAATATAAATCCATCTAACTTGCAAAATAATAAATGGTGTGCCCCTCTCATGAAGTATGAACAACATCATCAGAAATCTACTAGAAATAAATATAGTTACGCAAAAATTAATGGAACTACAATGCACTTTTTAAAATTCATTTATGGGATGTGGGTATAGGCTAGCCATACCATCACTTATTGCCCATCCCTAGTTTCCCTCGAGAAGATAGTGGTGAGCTGCATTCTTGAATCACTGCAGTCCTGGTGGTGTAGGTACATCCACCATGCTGTTACGAAGGGTAGTCCAGGTTTTTGACCCAGCAACAGTGAAGGAACAGTAGATATATGTCCAAGTCAGGATGGTAAGTGACTTGGAGGTGAACCTCCATCTGGTGGTGTTCCCAGGTGTCTGCTAACCTTGTCCTTCTAAATGGTAATGGTCATGGATTTGGAAGATGCTGTCTAAGGAACTTTGGTGAGTTCCTTCAGTGCACCGTGTAGATTATATACATTGCCGCCACCATGTGATGGTGGTGGCGGGATTAAGTGTTTGTGAAAGGGGTAGCAATCAAGTGGGCTGCTTTGTCCTGGATGGTATTGAGCTTCTTGAGTGCTGTTGGAGCTGCACTCTTCCAGGCATGTGCGGAGTATTCCACCACACTCCTGACTTGTAGACGGTGGACAGGCTTTGGGCAATCAGGTGGTGAGTTTCTCGTCACAGCATCCCTAGCCTCCAACCTGTTCTCGTAGCCACAGTATTTATAAGACTGGTCCAGATCAGGTTCTGGTCAATGGTAACCCCAAGAATTTTGAAGGTATCAGAAGTATTATTGTTGCCAGCCAAGGTACAGTGGATTTGTCATTTATATATGATTTAAATTTTAAAAAACTGTCAACAGTTCAATTGGTTTGTGTTATTTTCAGTAATTAACGTGAAGTCTAATTGGGCTGTTGAGCATCTTGGGAAGGATGGTGTTCGCCTCTGGTTGCAGGTCGAGAGTTTATCTCCAGCTGCACATTTACGATTCATCTTCAATGAGAAAGAAGTTTCAAGCACTCCGGTAACGTTTATTTCATAGTTACAATTTAAAATATTTTATTTGGCACTCCATTTTCCCCTGGCTTTTTATTTGTTTGGTTAAATGGTATTTTTAGTTAAAGCAAACCCACTCTTCAGATGTCACTAATTCATTTAAGTATTTTATTACAATATACCTAACAACATCTTCCATTCTCCTAAATTGTCAACTCTTCATTCATTAATTGTTTGATCACTTTCAAACAATTGTCTAACAATTATTTCTGTAAGTAAGAGTTCTCTCCATGGAGATGTGTTCCGAGTACTAACACCAACAACATGTATTTATATGTGTGTCTAATATAATAAAATGTTTAAGGCACTAAACAGGAGAGTTATGGAAAGAACATTGATACAATTTATCCCTCCCTCCCCTACACTCCTATCTTCTGTAATCAGCCTTCATTATCTCCACAGGAGATTTTAGTGCCGGTTTTGCATTGCATCTCCTCCTTTGAAGTGTGTCTTTCTCTCTGAAGTCCCTTGACACCACCAGGCGCAACATTCCATAGTCTCTCACAGGACTGAGTATAATCCACACAAGAATCCTGATAGTCACTGAATTACATTCTCAGCATTTACCTTTTTAGCTATCTTTGAGATGTTTGTCCTTTTTAAAAACACAAATCTTATTTAAAAGTTTGATATGTCTGTTAGTAATTCAAGGCCATGATCTGTTGTCATGACAATAGGAGAAATGGAGACATCTTGTTGGATTGTAGGGCTGGAGCAACATATTTATTAAACAAGGAAAGAACTATATTACACAACTCCTTCACTCCAACTATACTGTTACAGATATATACAGATTCATAAGAAAAGCACAAGTTATAAAACCTATCTTATATCTTAATGTTCACAGTAAGTACACAGCCCATGTAAACCACAAATGGTTGTCAGATACATCACACTCTGTAACCTCAAAACAACCCCTACAGTTTTCTCATCAATTTCCCCCACATGCTTGTCACACTGTGAGCCAACTGGTCTCAGCCCTTGAAGAACATGCCCTGGAATCTTTCCTCGGATGTCTTCACCAAGGATCCAAAGTGACAATTTCTCCTTCTGATGTTCCTGTCCCCTGGATCACAGTCAAGTTTCACCTTCCGTGCAATCTCTCAAATGCCCAGCTATGGCGATGGAACGCCCCTGTGTCATAGACTCATAGTAAGGAGTCACCAACTTTTAGTGGTCTCCTCAGATTCTCTGACACCTTGCAAACCTCTTTAGCTTTATGTCTGCTTCTTACAGCTCTACTTCCTTAATTCAGAGTCTTTTCATCTGCCCTGTAACTTCACTGGACAAGACATGTTTTCAATTCCTGTCCTTGTTCCTTGACATCACTGTCTTCCTGGAAGTTACTTCAGTCCCATTTCCTGGTTTCTGGAACCTTCTTCTTTGGTTTATGACTTGCTTCCAGCTGAAATTTAATTCTATTGAAACTGATTAGTAGCTGGGAGCAAACATAATGCACTTGGCAGAGATCATTGAGTTTCAGTCAGTTCTATTAATCTAAATCAAATTTTGAGTCCAATTGCTATCATTGTGTCTTGTATCAAAGCCAGACTTGAGTAATAATATTGACCTTTATATGAATGGACTATAATTCGAGGTAACAGGACATCCGCAGACAAAGCTATACATTTTTGTTTCAGTTATACATTTTTTACGTGGCAAGTGTGAGCTGATGGTGTCACGATAAAGAAAAGAGGACAACAGATCGCGGGATCAAATAACAAACAATTATATACCCACTTAAACAACTAACACGAGGCGAGGAATTGTGAAATAAGCAGTGCAGAGGCTGAAAGGGAAGTGTAAATTACATTGGGTAAAAAGAAATAAAGAGAGGGAATGAAAGGTTGGAGTTTTAAAATGAAGTAACAAAAATGCACTCTTTTCCAAACAGAGTCACAAGATTAATTTTGATAAGGCCAATGGGATTATAGAAATGATCATTCCAAACTTCTCTGAAAATGATGAAGGTTCCTACACAGCCCAGCTGCAGGATGGGAAAGCGAAGGGTCAGTTCACATTGGTGCTGATTGCTGACAGTAAGTTAATGTCTATTTTCTTTCATTTATTCTTGAATTATACTGGCACTTTTACGTTCATGAAAGATAATGAAGTCTTTGATCCAACAAATGATGGAATTTAATTTCAGGCTGTAATCCCAAATTCCATTGACCCCCACACGCTGAATCCAATAAATCCTCTGATTTAATTTTGAACTGATCTTCAATTAGAATCATAGAATCCGTACAGTGCAGAAGGAGGCCATTTGGCCCATCAAGTCTGCACTAACAATAATCCCACCCAGGCCTATCCCCGTAATTCCACATATTTACCCTGTTAATCCCTCTAATATACACATCCTGGGACACTAAAGGGCAATTTAGCATGGCCAGTGCACCTAACCCACACACCTTTGGACTGTGGGAGGAGACCAGGTATGTACCATATTTCAATTCTCATATCCCATTCCTCTAAAAACCTCCGTAACATTTCTTCATCCTCTTTGGCTTCACTGTTGTTGCAAACCTCAGCTTTGTCCTTATTACCTCCAAGCTCATTTCCTCAATATTCTACAAACTGCTTCAGATGATTGAAAGCTTCATCACCCACATGCCCAGTGATAGTCCAACCTGCCTATCATTCCCATTTTCTCATTTATTTTCACTGGGACCCTTGCCCCAAAGCACTGAATAAAATTCAGGTTTTTAAGTTCCCCCGAAGGGTCCCACGTCCCAACTTTTGAATTCTTTTCAATTTCTGTGCCCAGCTCACACCCTCAACTTCCCGACTCTGGAATCTTATAAATTTTCCCTGCATTGTGGAACTCATTCCCTAAACTGAGTCTCCCATCGTTACAAATCTCCTCAAAATGTGTCTTTCGTCAAGTCCTTTAATTCTCCCCATTAGAGATCATTAATTTCTTGAATGAAGCACTCTGTATCAGATGTTTTCCCCATTAAAGACTCTATAATTGCAAGTTGTTGATAGAAAACTAAAAAAAACTTTTTAAACTTTATTTTTAACTTGACAAATGCTGGAAAAGGATTGTTTCCTGTTTATGAGCATGAACCATTTATCTGGTATTTGGAATCTACAGAGCAAAGTACAACAGGGGGAGGGAGTGGACTACCCAGTGATAATGTCACTGGGCTAGTAATCCAGAGACCCCCATCTAATGCTCTGGGGACATGGGTTCAAATCCCATCCCAGCAGCTCTGATGGTATTTAAGTTTAAAGAACAAAGAACAACACAGCGCAGGAAACAGGCCCTTTGGCCCAACAAGCCTGCACCGCCCATTTTAACATTCAGTAAGCGCCTTATTCCAATCCTTCTCCTACCTACGACCTTTGTCTACGCCTCTTGGACTCCACAATAAAGTTGTGCAAATTCAGAGAATGATGTGTACGCCAGATTAAGGGAGGTCTAATTTAGGGACAATTTACCAGTAAAATCTGGAATACAAAGCTAGTCTCAGTAATGGTGACAATGTCAACTATCAGTTCAAGTTTATTTGTTAATCACAAGTAGGCTTACATTCACACTGTAATGAAGTTACTGTGAAAACCCCCTAGTCATCACATTTAGCTACACTGAGGGAGAATTAAGCATGACCAGTGCATTTAACCAGCACATCTTTGGACTGTGGGAGGAAACCAGAGCAGCCAGAGGAAACCCATGCAGACATGGGGAGAAGGTGCAAACCCTTCACAGGCAGGGACCTATCCTGGGAATTGAACACGGGTCCTTGGTGCGGTGAGACAGCAGTGCTAACCACTGTACCACTGTGCCATTCTTTGATTGATTGATTGTTGTAAAGACCCATCTCATTCACTAGTGTCTATTAGAGAAGGAAATCTGCCATCCTTACATTGTCTGGTCTGCATGTGACTCCAGATGTGATTGATATTTATCTGCCTTCAGTATAATGACTTCAACAACCCCCATGAGGTTTGCTTCTTGAAGTATGATCTTCCTGATTGAGTCCACACTTCCTGCTCTCCTCATAGCTCAACCCCCTCAACTCCGGTATCAGCCTAGTAAACCTCCTCTGCACTCCCTCCAAGGCCAAAATATCTTTGCGCAGGTGCGGCGCCCAAAACTGCACACAGTACTCCAGCTGCGGCCTCACCAGTGCCCTATACAGCTGCAGCAAGACCTCCCTACTTTTATATTCAATCCCCCTCGCTATGAAGGCCAGCATCCCATTCACCTTCCTGACCACCTGCTAACACTCCGGATTCTGACTTTGTACCTGAAACAGAGTTGGGAATGGAATCGAGTTTGTAAATAAAGGGAATCTGGTGAAGGGGGACAAGCCTCTGAGGAGTTATTTCACTCAGTTCAAGAGCAATCAGTGATTGGGCAATAAATACTGTCATTGATATCCACATCTCATAAAAAATAAATAACAAAAAATACATGAAATACATTCTACTAACTTCTTATATGTTCCAATCTCAAGTTTGGAATATGAGTAATAAAATGGATCGGGGTAAGTTAAATCTCTGTGAGCCCCTTGGGGAGAGTGATCACAACATGGTAATTATAGTTTAAATTCCAACTAGAAAGGGGAGAGGTGCAAAGACTAAAACAGCCAGATCAGATTGGGGCAGATTTCAACAAGAAAAGGAACAACTACAGGAAATTGAACAAAGTGTTTAAAATGTATAAGTAAGGGATCTGGTGGATAGGAACAGATTGACTCCAGTGATTGGGGGATCATGAAGGAAGGATCACAGATTAAATCATCAATTAAAGAGGGGCTGAGAGAAACCTCCTCAAGCCAAGGATTCATCACTTCAAGGATCAGTGGCTGAGGCAGAAGCAATGTCAATATTCAAGTTGAGATCGGACAGGTGGAACTGGGATTTGATATTGATGTTTTGATGTTGAAAACTATTACTTACGGGGCGAAAAACTGCAGCAGGCGACGGTGCAGAGGGACCTCGGGGTCCTTGTGCATGAGTCGCAAAAACCCAGCTTGCAGGTGCAGCAGGTGGTCAGGAAGGCGAATGGGATGCTGGCCTTCATAGCGAGGGGGATTGAATATAAAAGTAGGGAGGTCTTGCTGCAGCTGTATAGGGCACTGGTGAGGCCGCAGCTGGAGTACTGTGTGCAGTTTTGGGCGCCGCACCTGCGCAAAGATATTTTGGCCTTGGAGGGAGTGCAGAGGAGGTTTACTAGGCTGATACCGGAGTTGAGGGGGTTGAGCTATGAGGAGAGGCTGAATAAACTAGGCTTGTACTCGTTAGAGTTTAGAAGAATGAGGGGAGATCTCATTGAGACGTATAAGATGATGAATGGGATGGATAGGATAGAGGTGGAGAGACTCTTCCCGCTCAGAAAGGACAGTAGGACTAGGGGGCACAGCCTCAAGATAAAAGGGGAGCGGTTTAGAACGGAGTTGAGGAGGAACTTCTTCACTCAAAGGGTGGTGAATCTCTGGAATTCTCTGCCCGTTGAAGTGGTGGAGGCTACCTCGCTAAATATTTTTAAGACGCGGGTTGATGGGTTTTTGATAAGAGAGGGGATTAAGGGTTATGGGGAGAGGGCGGGAAAGTGGAACTGAGCCACGACAGATCAGCCATGATCTTATTGAATGGCGGGGCAGGCTCGAAGGGCTGGATGGCCTACTCCTGCTCCTATTTCTTATGTTCTTATGTTCTTAAACTCTATCTCAGTGAACAGTTTGCATCTTAAAAATCTATCAACTTTGCCAGCCAGTCATGCAACAGAAAATCTGCTTTGCATTGAGGAATTATTGAGAGGTGATTTGTTTTATAGTGAATTGTGAGCACGTTCTCTGTCAACCAGCCCGGGAATGCTTTCATTACTTCACTGTTCTCCAAGGACAGTCTGGCAAACTGCTCCAAATAATCATCTTTATTAGATACTACTGCATTGGCAGGAAGGTGTGATAGACTCCCACATCCTACATGATGAGTGGTCCCATACAACCCCACCAAACTCTCATATCCCCGTGGGTGTCAGTCAGAATACAAAGCTTTATCTCCAGTCCCCATGGGATTTGAACTATCTGAGGCAGGAATTCTCCCTCTAACAAAAAATTGTTCTTTTTTGTCAATTAAAAGAAACTGAAATGGAACCTAAAACATTTTAAAATGCTGTGTCTGATATTTTTCAGAGTTCCGAGATGTTTTATCAGAATATAATTTCCAAAGGAATGAATGGAAGAGAAAACAAGGTAACAAAGTCTAAAATGTCACTGACATTATCTGTGTAGTTACATTGCAGGTGAAGGGCCTTAACACAAGGTCATTGGCCTCCTGATTTTGTTACTAATTTACAGTTTTATGTTACAACTCTTTCCTTGTTACAGTTATATTTACACAATGGGAGCTGTTCACGGTGTAGCCAGTCTTACTTTGCAGAAGAATGATTATTTTTATTCAAATTAAATCACCCAAATGAAGAATGTTTTCTCCCATTAGTTCCTCCTCAATTTTCCCAACGTTTGGCAAAAGAACCACAAAGAGTTTACAAAATAAGAAATTTACAAAATCATATTTGATACTCAGCATGAAATTAGTTATATGTTGGAGCATTTCCTGCTTTGCAATAAAGGAATAAAATGAAACCCAGGAGGATTACAAACTTCTGATCCCCAACCTCCCTTTAGGTAGCATAGGTACAAATTTGTTAGATTGTAAGATCATAAGATCCAGCCCATCGGGTCTGGCCTGCCATTCAATCATGCCTTCTCCCCAAACCCTAGATCCCCTTATTGATCAACAACCAATCTATCTCGGTCTTAAAGACACTTAATGACCCAGCCTCCACAGCCCTCTATGGCAATGGGTTCCACAGATTCACCACCCTCTGGTTGAAGAAATTCCACCTCATCTAAATTTAAAGGAGTGTTCCTTCACTCCGAGGCTGTACCCCCGAGTTCTAGTCTCTCCCAGTATTCTGTCAGTTTCAATTAGATCCCCCTTCATCCTTCTAAACTCTAATGAGTATAGACACAGACTCCTCAACTGCTCCTCATATAACAAACCCTTTATATCTGGAATCATTCCTGTGAACCTCCTCTGGGGCCCCTCCAAGGCCAGCACATCCTTTCTGAGGTATAGGGCCCAAAACTGTTCACACTATTCCAAATGGGGTCTGACCAGAGCCTTACACAGCCTCAGCTGTACATCCCTGCTCTTGTATTCTAGCCATCTAGAAATGAATGCTAACATGGAACTTACCTTCCTAACTGCCGACTGAACCTGCACATAAATTTTGAGAGTCCTGAACCAGGACTCCCAACTCCCTTTGTGCTTCAGATTTCTGAAGCCTTTCCCCATTTAGAAAAACCTACATGGACCCTACTTTAAACATACCTGACAATTCTTTAGCTTAATGTATGCATTTGATTTCTCTCTTCCAATCACATTTATAGAAGATTCAGTTTGTGGTCTGACACTTTCTCATTCTCGGGATTTAAGGGGTTAGGTTTCATATTAGTTGCTTTTTCAGTATTTTGCATTGGAGATTAATATTTCATTTTATTGATCACAATTATAGCAATGCCTTTCACTTAAAGGAACATCTCAAGACATTTCATGAATAGATTAAAAAAAGCATATTGGCCGAAATTCTCTGACCGCGCCCTGATACTGATAAATAAATTCGTCCGCAGTCCCCACACCTGAAACAGGCAGTTAGAACCATTGATTCCCTGCAGTGGAAAAGGAAGCCATTCAGCCCATTGAGTTTGCACTGACTGTCTGAAAGAGCACTTACCCAGACCCACTGTTCCACACTATCCATGTAACCCCATACATTTACCATGGCCAGCCCACCTAGCCTACACATCTCTGGACTGTGGGAGGAAACTGGAGCACCCAGAGGAAACCCATGCTGACACTTTGTTCTTTGTTCTAACATACAAACTCCACACAGTCACCCAAGACTGGAATTGAACCCAGGTCCCTGGCGCTGTGAGACAACAGTACTAATCACTGTGCCATCTTGCGCCCATACAGTTGAGCTTACTATATACATAAATAAATGACCATTCCATTGTTTGAGGCTCATGCTACATACTTTGTCTGTCCTCAGGCAATCAAAATTGGCCTCACTCTGGTGAAGGGGTGGCAGATCATGGAGGAAGGCTGGGAGGGAGGGGGCTTGGTGGAGGTTTCTAATTGTGGGGAGGGTGTGAATTAATAACGGCAGGTGGCAGTTTTGCGAGGCATTGCAGAGGTGGGGTAAATAGAGATCAAGAGTAATCCAATCACAGAGGGGGCACAAACAGGGAACAGTCAGTGGGGTTCACAGGATAGGAGATACTCCTGCTCCTTCTAGTCCGTGAGCAATGCTGTAAAGGCGATTACCCCGCTCATCTCCTTTCATGCCTTAGGCTTCTAAAGGCTGGTCTTGAACTATGGTTAAAAATAACTTGATGTTACTGAAGGTATGCAGCCTTGTTAAAATACTTAAGTGGCAAACCTACTGCCTTCAAGCAGGTAAGTCACCTGCCTGTCATCTCACCTCTGGTTAAAACATCTTAACGTTGGGCTCCTGTTTCAGATTTTTAGCTTTTTAACCTCCCTCCTGAACCAAACCCACCCATTTTTAGGTTAAGTATTTGTTATTCCAAAGTGAAACTTTTACACTTCAAAACACTTTTAATAATTCAGTTGTTGTTGCAATTAATATTCATGACTTATTCAACCAAAATTTTCAGGGCCTTATTTTGACAAGTATTTGCACTGGGAAGTAACAGAAGAATGTAATCTCCTTCTCACTTGTAAGGTAGGAATGTGTTCCATGCGAAGAAATTGTGTACAACATAAATGTAATTGGTTTTAGTGTCACTTAAAATTATTTAGTGAGAACTGCTGGTGTGAGGTCTACATTTCTATTGATGTTACTGTGTTCATTAAACAGGTGTCAAATACAAAGACCCAGACCAGTATTGAATGGTGCAAAGATGGCAAACAAATGACGGATGCTACATATGATTCAGAGAGTGGTATCAGTTCCCTTTTAATCTCCAAGGTAATGATCGTGTTGTTTTACTGGTGCCCATTCCTGGGTGGGATCTATCAGAAAGCTAAAACATTTTGCTTTATGCTCCCTACCCAACAGTCCAGCTCATAGTTTCCGTTTAAAACATGTGAAATTATACACATGTTTTAGGGAGGAGTTAAAGCCACCAGGTAATGCAGATTTGTTTTTCTGGAGTCCCGGCTCCAAAGCCCTTGGATATTTCATTAGATTTGGTATCAATATACAACTGTTTGTCTTTGTCCCAGTGACTTGTCTAATGATGCGATAAAAACATGTTCCAATGAACGTTAATACTGAGAAAGTAGAAGCAGTTGCCCAGCTCTGTGCCAATATAGAAAAATCTTTGTAAGTTTTATTCAAGATATTTTCACCTCCTCAATTCTAATACAGAAATGGAAAATACTGTACCAAAAATAGAAACAGAAAATGAAAGAAATGTTCAGTGGGTCTGGTAGCATCTGTGGAGCAGAAAACAGTTAAAGTTTCAGATGGATGACATTTCATAATGACATTAACTGTCTCTGGGCTCCCACTTGGCAGCTGAAGAAAGATCCCAGGAGTCACAGACTGCCCTGTGGCAGCCTCCTCACCTTTCACCCAGCCTCTCCTGACCTTCTGAGGCCTCTTACTACCTCTTCAGGTGCTACAGTGTGGAGATGTCAGCCTTGGACTGGGGTGGGTATGGTAAGAAATCTCACAACACCAGGTTAAAGTCCAACAGGTTTATGTGGAATCACGAGCTTTCAGAGTACTGCTCCTTCCTGAGCACTGGCTGCTCTCCTGAGGAAGGAGCAGCGCTCCAATAGCTTGTGATTCCACATAAACCTGTTGGACTTTAACCTGGTGTTGTGAGATTTCTTATTATCGTCAAGGGCTGCAGGAATATTCCCAGTACTGCACCACCGAGATTTTCCATTGTCGTTGGTAGTAATCCTACCAGGAATGACCAAGTCTTCAGAATGAAACTTACCCTGGAAAATGCATACAGATTGGGGCAGATCCACAGAAGCAAGCAGAAATCCCATTAGTATCCCATTCCAAGGAGGAAAATCCCAGAGTGTTTCTCCCATTGCACTTTTTTTGATTTTTACAGATTTTTTTTCTCTCCAGGTGTCTAAGAAGGATGAAGGAGTTTACAAAGCAGCAGTGACGGATGAAAGGGGGCAAGATTCTAGTGTTTTTGAGATGCTCAACCAAGGTATAAAGTTTTGTAATTAAAATTCTTAAGTTTTTGGCGACAAAGTACCACCTTCTCAAAGGCAACTAGGGGTGAGCAGCTAATGCTGGTCTTGCCAATGACATCAAATCCTATGAAAGAATTAAAACATTGGCTGAAGTTTTTTCTGTTCATGCCGGCAGGATTCTCCAGTCCCGCTGCAGTGAATGGAGATTTGCTGAGAGCAAATTCTCCATCCTCATTTGCAACAGCAGTGGGGCGTGAACAGCTGGAGAATCCGGCCATCAACTCATTATTGCTTTGTGTTTTAACACAGACAACTGATATAAACATATGAAGAAATGAATTAGAAGCAGGAGAAGGCCACTCGGCCCCTCGAAGCTGCTTTGCCATTCAATAAGAGCATGGCTGACCTGACTGTAACCTCAACCCCACATTCCTGCCCACCCCTGTTAACCTTCCACCCCCTTGCTTATCAAGAATCTATCTAGCTCTGCCTTAAAAATATTTGAAGACTCTGCGTCCATCACCTTTTGAGAGAAAGTAATTTCCTCATCTCTGTCTTAAATAGAGGATCCCTTATTTTAAAGCAGCGACCCTAGTTCGAGATTCTTCCATAAGGAAACATCCTCTCATCGTTGACCCAGTCAATACCCTCAGGATCTTATATCTTTCAATCACCTCTTATTCTTCTGAGCTTTAGTGTTTGAAATCTAGACAGTCTAACCTTTCCTTTGTAAGACAACCCATCCATTCCAGGTACTAATCCAGTAAACCTTCTCTGAATTCCTTCCAATGCATTTAGATCATTCCTGAACTAAGGAGCCCAAAATTCTACACAACTGGTCTGCATTTCTCCCATTATTGGCTGTAGTCCACAATACAAACCAATGGACCGGCATAAACCCATGCCTATGGTAATAGGCATTTGGTGAATTAAAGTAACTAGGGGTAAATGCTTCTGTGTTTTTTTGGTGCTGGTCTCCATATTAACAATCGACCCCTACAGGACCACGGGCAATCGTTTAGCTCAGTTGGCTTGACAGTTGGTTTGTGATGCAGAGTGACGCCAGCATTGTGGGTTCAATTCTCATACTGGCTGAGGTTATTCATGAAGGCTCCGTCTTCTCATCCCTGCCCTTTGCCTGAGGTGTGGTGACCCTTGGGTTAAATCACCACCAGTCAGCTCTCCCCCTCAAAGGTCATCTGGGAATATGGCCTTTCATTTATTTTATATAAAGGAAGTAGTCCTTGGCTCTGAGGAGCAGATGATGAAGCCTGCGGGCATTATGATTTGATTCCAGTAGATTTGACTTTAATATGTGGATAGTCAGTTTTGAGGTTCCAGTACAGTTGACTTCAGCAGGTGAATAGTTGGTTCTTTGATTCCAGCGCTCTGTGGTTTGGCAGAGAAATTTGGGTTCTCTTTATGGCTGTGATTATTTTGTTGGCTGGACTGACTTCTTCGGTCGCAAAGAGAGATTTCAGATATACCAGCAAAAAATTGCAGCCGCTGTCTGCCTCTGTTACTTCATCATACAGAGTGAAACTTACAGCTGCTTATCCTCACGGAGTAGACACAGACACTGGGCAGTATTTTCAACCAGTATTTAACCCATTTTTTGTATATTCCAAGTGGAAACCAGAATCCACTAGTCCACTAGGGCATTACATGCTGGATCTTTTGAGATGAAATAGCTATTAATGTCCCTTTATCTTTACTAAAGATGGTAGTCCACCTTTGGATACTTTTAGAAGTATCTTGTCTGGAAACAGGGAGGGGTTCCATGCAGCCGTCCCTGTCAGTGGCTAACTGTACATTCTCAACCACATTCAGAGTTTGTGTCTATTTAAAAAAAAATTCAAGTCTTTTTTAAAGTTCAACATTTCATTTGTCATTCCATTTATTTCTGCATCACTATGACTGCAGAGATAAAAGCAATGGTAACGTGTGTAATGCTCAAATGTGTTTTTTTATTCATTCATGGGATGTTGGTGTCATTGGCAACATCAGCATTTATTGCTTAATCTTAATTGTCCCTGAAAAGCTGGTGCTGAGTTCCACCAGTCCATGAGGAGTAGGTTCACCCACACTGCTGTTAGGGTGGGAGTTATAGGGTTCGGACACAGTGATAGTAAAAGAACAGTGATATATTTCCAAGTCAAGATATGTGGCTTGGAGGGAAACTTGCAAAGGATGCTGTTTCTACTGTGTTTGTCTTTATACATGGTAGAGGTTGTGGGTTTGGGAACATAAGAACATAAGAAATAGGAGCAGGAGTAGGCCATCTAGCCCTTTGAGCCTGCCCCGCCATTCAATAAGAACATGGCTGATCTGAAGTGGATCAGTTCCACTTTCCCGCTTTCTCCCCATAACCCTTAATTCCCTTGTCTATCAGAAATCTATCTACCCGTGACTTAAATATATTCAGCAAGGTAGCCTCCACCACTTCAACGGGCAGAGAATTCCAGAGATTCACCACCCTTTGAGTGAAGAAGTTCCTCCTCAACTCCGTTCTAAACTACACCCTCCCTTATTTTGAGGCTGTGCCCTCTAGTTCTGGTTTCCTTTCCAAGTGGAAAGAATCTCTCTACCTCTACCCTATCTATCCCCTTCATTATCTTGTAAGTCTCTGTAAGATCCCCCCTCATCCTTCAAAGGAGCCAAGGCAAATTGCTGCAGCAGGACTTTCAGTTCTGTAGGTTGTAATCTCCAGTGGGATTGTGAGACAATATTTTGGGGGTTGCAAGGGTTGCAAGGTTTGAGGCAGCAATAGTTGCAATGGAGCTGCAACTGAATGGTAACTTTAGATCCTCGCAGTTTTTTGAATGGTGACACCATCTTATTGGGTTTGGATGCCTGATTCCTGTTGCTAAAAAATCAATGAAAAGGTGGCTGTTTTTTATCTTAAAAACCCTGCAGTTCAAGTAATCCCCACCCCTGCTCTCACAGCACACCACCACAACTCGAGAGCTGACTGGTGGTCACCAAACCTGAGGATCATCACACCTCGGGTGAGGGGCAATGCTGAGAAGGCAGGGCCTTCACAAGTAACCTCCAGCTGGTATGGGAATTGAACTGGTGCTGTTGGCATCGTTCTGCATCACAAAGAGAAAACACTCCCCAAATGAGTCACATTGAGGATGGGCCTTCCACTGATACTGGAGCAGAGAGAAAGCAAAGAGATTGTAAAAGTATTAAAATGATTGTAAACATTGATCAAAGCGACTATAAGTGTGGGTGAGGCAGGTTTGGAGACAAAGACTTGAATTTTCAGTTCAATGTGGAGACAATAAAGATCAACACAGAACATAGAACACTACAGCACAAACAGCCCACAAGTTGCGCCGATCACATCTATACCTACCAGTTACTATCTGTAACTCCCAATCCCATTAGATCCCATATACTCATCCAGAAGTCGTTTAAAAGACCCCAGCGAGTTCGCCTCTACCACCACCGACGGCAGCCGATTCCACTCACAAAGAAGGGGTGAGAGGTTTATTGAAGCCTGCAGGGTGGGATCTCAGATGTATTCAGAAGGCAGCTCAAGTTCAGTTCGGATAGGCAATAAATGCTAGCCTTGCCTGTGAGTGCCTTCATCCCTGAATGAATAAGATTAGTTTTAAAAGTATAGGGTCGTGATAATGGGACTTTGGATCAGTTGGCGTTTATTGAGGATGGTGTTTAGGCAATTAGTAAGAAAGACAATCTCAGCACCAGGGCAGATAAGATAGGATGGGGAAGAACAGTTTTTCTAATGATTCAGTTCTTAGTGATAAGATCAGCTGTGCCATTCACTTCCAGGTCAAACTGGACACCGATCCTGTGCACATGAAGTCTGCTGAAGTTCAGGAAAGGGAATGGGATCAGAAAGTACGAAACCGTGAATTTACTCAGCAGAATAGTTTCAATTTTGTTAATTTCAAACTACAAGAAGTTCTGGTTTATCCACAATATGATGACAGGCCAGCTGGGAGGGACAGAGTGGAGGGTGCTGATGTAAGTGTAGAATTGTGGGTGCCACAGTGGCACAGTAGTTAGCATTGCTGCCTCCCGGGGACCCAGATTTGATTCCCGGCTTGGGTTACTGTCTGTTTGGAGTTTGCACATTCTCCCTGTGTCTGCATGGGTTTCCTCCAGATGCTCCTCCCACAGTCTGAAAGACAGGCTGATTAGGTGCATTGACCTGACAGGTGCCGGAGTATAGCGTCTAGGCAAATTGCACACAGTAACTTCATTGCGGTGTTAATGTAAGCCTTACTTGTGACTAATAAATAAACTTTAACTCTTGCTTTTTAAAATTGTGACATTAGCTTACAAACAAAATGTGACCTCATGCCCAGCAAGAATTTCATCCAAGGTTGAATAAATAATGCAGAGGAGGAACCCTGGATACACTGAAAGTGAGCCCGAGAGCAGAAACTATCAATAGCAGCAGGATTCCTGCATTCAGTGGCAATCTGACAGGGTGTTAGTGTGAAGGGAAACAGGGGAGGAGGCTGATCCTTCAGAGGGGTCAGGAAGGGTCAGCATGACAGAGTTAGTATCAAACGGAATAATCCAGGAGTGTTTCAGTATTCTTGGTGAACTGTAGACCGACTGAAGGAAGAGGGGATGATTGGAAAAGAGGGAACAATGCTTCAGCATTTTTCTGAGCTTTAGACATGATAGTGGGCTCGGGGTGGGACCAGTAGTTACTCGGAGTAGGTCAAGAGTAGACTGTTGTGACCACTTTGGAAAATAGGAGTTGTGGAAAAAGCATTAATAATTCCACTGACAGTTCTCAGAAAAATTCCGATGAGTACAGGCAACATTTAAGAATGAATTCCTTTTGAAACTATCAGCATTATTGTTTATATAACCTTATCCCCAGAGTGGTATAAATATGATGGAATGTGCTGTATTCTAATCTGCTGTGATGATCAGACCAGCTGATTTATTGCTTTGTTTTCATTGTGTGATTATATTGTTGCAGCATTTGAAGATATTCTCAAGGAAATCTGCAGGGTTGCTGGTGAGTAGATTGATACAGTGATACATTCGTTTCCTGCTTAAATGGCTATTGCACAGAAGCTTTAAAATATCCACAGCCTTCAAAAGTAGTGTAAACGTAATTAACCTTGTTCAGTTTTATAGTGTTTAACATTGGGGCAGTGGGTCTGTGGGAGTTTTCCAATCTCCCATCTTTCAACAGGTCATTGTGGAACATCATCAAAGTCATCTCCATTATCACTTTAGGTGTCTACATATCCCCGATGTGTGGAGATGCCGGTGTTGGACTGGGGTGGGCACAGTAAAAAGCCTCACAACGCCACGTTAAAGACCAATAGGTTTATTTGGAATCACGAGCTTTTGGAGCGCTGCTCCCTCATCAGGAAAATGAGCAGCACTCCAAAAGCTGATGATTCCAAATTAATCTGTTGGACTTTAACCTGGTGCTGTGAGACTTCTTACTGTACATGTCCCCAGCTGAGGTTACGGTGAGAGAACCCTCTTAGAAATTCCAGGTGTAAAGTTATTCAACAGCCCCAGGTGAGGTTTCCCAGAAGTTGTTGATCCAGGCAAGACTCCGCGATTTCTCACCATCAGGCTGGGATATTCCCAAATAGAACCTGTAGGGTTCTATGTTCTAAATAGTTACAAACCCAGGTGAGGAGGGATGACAGACTCCACATTTTTATTCAACTCACCCTCTGCAACAAGGTTTAATCTAACAAGTTCCCTTTGCCTTAGATGCTTCTTCCAAACCCAATAGCTATGTTTAGAAGGAGCCAATTTAACCAGGTTTCCTAGAGTTAAGATGGAGTAAGTTTATTAATTACCAAAAAGGTAAGGAAAAATGGGAAAACTGATGCATCTACGTTCATATAGGTTAGAAGTAAACATTGAGACTAATTGTAAATAAAAGGTTCTATGATTGGGTCCCTATGTGGTGAGGAGCAGATGATGAAGTGTTGTAGTGTGGTGAATTGATTCTATTATAGTTAACTTCTTCTGGCGAGAAGTTGATTCTTCAATTTAAATGTTCTGCTGTTTGGTCGAGATATTTCAGTCATTGTACACACACACACACACACACACACACACACACACACACACACACACACACACACACACACACACACACACCTGTGCGTGCATTGATTTGGTGCTTTTGAATCACTGAGTGGTTAGAATTCTGTCAAAGAATCTTAGTTATGGAATAATTAATGTTTCAGCCACAGCTGCTGGCTTCTTTAGACCTGCAGCTCACTGTTTCTATATGTCAAAATCAAATAGATACAAAATTCTATGTGAAGGATACAGATTAGAACAGTCGATTGGCACAATGTTCTTTTCCGCTGGGATGCCCACAATGAAAGTTTCTCCTGGTATTGAAATGGGTTGGAGGGGTATCAAGTATATCTCACACATTTCTGGAGGGCGCAATTTCTAGTGAAGCCTGGTTCTGTTCTCTCTGATACTGAATGAAATTCAGAAGCAGGTTCCTCTCTCTCTCTAACCCAAGAACACTGAGGCCGATTGTAGCAACTCAACAGCTAGACAGAATCACCAAATCACAAAATTGTTACTGTGCAGAAAGAGGCCATTTGGCCCATCATGTCTGCACCAGCTCTCCAAATGAGCATCATGACTTAGTGCCATTCCTCTACGTTCTCCCCGTATCCCTGCATATTTTTTCTCTTCAAATAATCATCCAATGTCCTCTTGAATGCCTCCATTGAATCTGCCTCCAGCAGGCAGCGGATTCCAGACCCAAACCACTCGCTGGGTGAAAGTTTCTCTCACATTACATTTGCTTCCTTTGCAAATCACTTTAAGTTTGTTCCCTCTCATTCCTGATCCCTTTGTGAGTGGGAACAGTTTCTCCCGATCTACTCTGTACAGCCCTCTCATGACTTTGAATGTCTCTATCTAATCTCCACTTAGCCGCCTTCTCCCTAATCTGACCTCACACCAGTAAAGATCAGCCAATTCCAAGGATGCCAACTCTAATTAAATGTAGCCTGAAGGTATTATTACACACCCCTTGTCTTTAATTACCTCACCCGACCAAAGAGTCTTCAATACTGTAATAACTGTGAGAAACACAGCTCACAGTTAAACAATTTAGTCAAGTCAAGTTCTGAAGGAGCAAGATTTTATTTGACGTTCTTGCAAGACCGGGTGTCTAGCGAAATAGGCACACCTCACATAGATTTACAGCACATTTTATACCTTTTTTACAAGCATTGTAATGGCTTTGCAACGTGATGTTCTCTCCTAATTGGTGGTCCCTGTCCCATCTATGTGTTGACATTCTCCTATTGGCTCGAGGTGCCCTAAGTTCCTATCCCATCTAACAATGTCTCCTGTTATCACAAGAGTGCATTAGCAAACTCATCCATCTTATCCAATACTGTTACATGTCCAGTTCAGATTGGCGGTAATCAATCCTTTGCCAACTTAATCACTGCTGTCCCAACCATCTCAGTGACCCCTTCCCCCTTTTATGCTTAGTTGTATAAACAACACATCTTGCAGACCATTTGCTTTTTATAACGTGGGCCTCTTACATTCCTGCAGGATGTGGTGTATGCTTCACTGCACATCACATCTCTGATGTTATCTCTACATTACAGGCAGTCTTTTTATTATCCCTAATTATTGCTGTGTTAGCAGCATCGAACCTTATGTCCTATGTTTGTGACTAAACTCACAGTTGTTTCCATAAAGTGGGTTATCAATATGCCTAACAATATCCAATCTATTTGACTTCAAGCTATTTCTCTATGCTCTACAAATATATGTGTTAACAACATCTTTACCTATTGCTCACAATAACCACAGAACAAAAAAGAATAAAGCCTTGAATATATTTTGTTTAATGCCCCTGTTACTTTTCTCTCAGGTTGCTTGCAGCTATGTTCAGGAGATTAAACTTTAATCCTTGGAGTCTCCAGAATTATTCTGGAGGGTTGGGAACCATAGATAATTCAGTATAGACCTGAGATGAAAGCAATGCATGTCTCCGCTTCGAACCTGAAGCCTTGTTCATCCGGTTAGCCAACTTATTCAGATTAAATTTCTTTGCTGAATGAAAATGATTCAATTCCAGAACAAAGCCCATTTGTAGCACATTGTTTCCTGTTGTGTGATGATATTACTAAACGCTAACTCATGAAGCAAACATCACACGTTTCTGACATTAACTCTGGCAACTCTGCTGCTGTGAAAAGCGAATTAGTTATCTGATACAGAA
Organism: Carcharhinus amblyrhynchos; assembly: GCF_965287045.1. Taxonomy (NCBI): domain Eukaryota; kingdom Metazoa; phylum Chordata; class Chondrichthyes; order Carcharhiniformes; family Carcharhinidae; genus Carcharhinus; species Carcharhinus amblyrhynchos. The sequence goes on from NC_137347.1 coordinate 43,545,524, forward strand.
AATGGCAGAACTCCTGGCTGCCTATGAATAATCCAAACAATCTTGCTACCTTTAAACCATTTTGTTTCAAGGTAGTTTGAAGGATATTTTTAGATGACAAAGTTGTAATATTGCAAGGCCAGTTATGATTCAGCTATCAGAAGTCAGGCAAACACATGAGTTAGGAGCAGGAGTAGGCCATTTGGCCCCTTGAGCCTGCTCCACCATTCAATAAGATCATGGCTGACCTGACCATAACTTCAACTCCACATTCCTTCTATCCCCATTAACCTTTCACCCTCTTGTTTATCAAGAATCTATCTCGCTCTGCCTTAAAAGTATTCAAAGACTCTGCTTCCGCTGCTTTTTGAGAAAGAGAGTTTCTCTTTCTCAACTCTCTAGAGGAAAAAAAATTCTCCTCGTCTCTATTTTAAATGTGCAGCCACTTATTTTTAAACAATGACCCCTAGTTCTAGGTTTTGCCACAAGTGGAAACGTCCTCTCCACATCCAGCCTGTCAACGCCCCTCAGGAACTTTGATGTTTCAATCAAGTCACCCCTTACCCTTCTAAACTCCAGAGGATGTGAATTTAGCCAGTCTAACCTTTCTTCATAAAACAACCGGTCCATTACAGATATTAATCCTTCTCTGAATTGCTTCCAATATATTTACATCCTTCCTTGAATAAGGAGACTGATACTGTGCACAGTACTACAGATGTGGTCTTTACAACTAAAGCATATCACCCGACCCTGATAGTCAATTTCTTTCGCAATTTCATCTTGCATCTGCATAGTAACCTTTTCCAATTCATGCCCTAGGATACCCAGATCCCTCAGCATCTCAGAATTCTGCAATCTCTCACCATTTAGATAATAAACTCCTCTTTTATTCTTCTTGCCACAATATATTCCATTTGCCAGATCTTTGTTCACTTACCTAACCTGTCTATATCTTATCATAGTCTTCTTATGTCCCTTTCACAACTTACTTTCCTACATATGTGATTTCAAGAAAATATTAAATATCGCTCTTGGAAGTAAAGGAATCAAAGGATATAGAGGGGGAAGAGGCATCAGAATATTGAAGTTGATGATCAGCCATGATCAAAATGAATGGTGGAGCAGGCTCGAAGGGCCAAATGGCCTACTCCTGCTTCTAGTTTCGATGTTTCTATCTTTGTATCAACAGCAACTTTTGCAATCAGCTCATTGGTTCCTTCACCCAAAGTATTTATATTATTTGTTAAATATTGAAGCTTCGGCACTGATCTCTATGGCATGGTGGCACAGTGGTTAGCACTTCTGCCTCACAGGCTTGGGTCAGTTCCCAGCTTGGGTCACTGTCTGTGTGGAATCTGCATGTTCTCTCCACGTCTGTGTGGGTTTCCTTCAGGTGCTCCAATTTCCTCCCACAGTCCAAAAGACATGGTGGTTAGGTGCATTTGCCATGCTAAATTCTTCCTCAGTGTACCCAAATAGGTGCCAGAGTGTGGTGATCAGAGGATTTTCCTACTAACTTCATTGCAGTGTTAATGTAAGCCTACTTCAGACACTAATAAATAAACTTTAAACCAGTCATCACATCCTGCCAACTCAAAAAAGACCTATTTATGCTTACCCTCAGTCTTCTGTTAGCCAGCTGATCTTTATCTAAGCCAATATATTAGCCGCTGCACCATGAGCCTTTAGTTTCAGCAATAACCTTTAACATAACACCTTATCAAATACCTTCTGTAAGCCTTAAGTATGGAACATCCACTGGTTCCCCACTATCCACAGCATCTTCTACTTCTTCAAAGTCTTTCAGAATATATATACATCTGTTTAGCGCTGAATGGGGTGGGCACAGTGAGTAGTCTTACAACACCAGCTTAAAGTCCAACAGGTACCAAATAAACCTGTTGGAATTTAATCTGGTGTTGTGAGACTTCTTACTGTAACACAACATCATGTTAACCTGTTGCAGAGAACCACTATGATAATATACAAATCATTTCAGACCTGGATCAAACTGTATGCCCTGCTTCTCTTGGTGAATTTGTTTGGTACAGGCCATTTACATTCTACATAGGGTCACACCAATACACCAATACAATAGGTCTGAACTGCAGGTCATACTCCACATGAACTCTCTCACCTTTTTCACTTCTTTCTATCTGTTTTCCCTCGTGTTCATCAATATTCGCCTTAAATTCATCTTGTCTGAATGTAAGAACATAATAAAAAGGAGCAAGAAGAAACCATTCGGCCCATTGATCCTGCTCCATCAGTCAATACAATAATGACTGATCATGGCCTACTTCTGCTCCTTGTTCTCATGTTTAACATAACTTCTTTGCTTTAAAATTCTATTGCTCTACAGAAGAATTCCCAGTAGCACGTAAGGGCAAGATTTCATCACTTCAGTGATTTCTTCATATTGGGTTTTTGCCTTTATGCACACGTGCAGACTCAGTTTCAGAAGATTGATGTGGTATTATTACCCCAAAATTCAGGCTAATGAAACCGTGTCAAAGAAGCTGAAATACTATTTTACTGCTGATTTGTTTACTATACTTAGATATCTGTTACAACCTGATGGTCCCAGTTGCACTGAGATTTCCCTCTGCTACACTCCATCAAAGTTTTGTTTAATGACACTTTCTACTATCCCACAGGCGGTTCTGCTTCTGAACTAAAAGTACAGGCCACAGCCGATGGAATAAAGCTTTATTCGTTAACAAAGTGCAACATGGAGTATATAAAAAAAACTTGGTATTTAAAGTAAGTGAAATGCCTTAAATAGATTGAAGAAACAATAAAAAATGTTTGAAAATTAGAAGGTTAAACATTATCAGCTGGTTATGGCTGTTTGGTCAAAAATGATTTGTCGATGTGAAATATAGAAGGATTTCAGCAGAATGTTGGATATGTTTTTTTGTGCTGAGTACAGAGTGAGATAATCAATATAAATATCAGTTCACTGAATACAGGTACCTGATTTCTGCCTTGTGAACCCCTGACTCTCTTACACTAAATTGTGCCACCGCTCAGCTTTGCTGCATTGAAACTTAGCAACCTCAATTTTCGCTCCTGAGTCAGGAATGCAGCATTTCCCGGCTCCGCAAACCCGGTCCAGGAGAAAGTGCCCTGGAAGTTGGGATCATCATTCTGTGGTGGTGGGAAGGTCTCTCTGGAAGCTGGGTCCCCAACCCTGGACAGGGTCTAGGACCGGGGTAGGCGAAGACTTGTCTCAGTGCTTTGGTACTGGATCTAAAAAGCAATAAAAGAAAACTGACCCCACCCCTTACAGCCCACACACTCTCCATGTTAGGCCATGACACGTCCCCTGAGGGTAAAAGCAGTTTGGGCCAGTATTCTTGTTTCCCCATTTTACTGGTGTTCCATTTTAAAGTATAAAAGACCAGTTCAGACCAGAATCCTTATTTTACATGTTTTTCCTTCTGCGCCATGTTCTGCACCTCCACACTCTCCATGCCAACTTATGCCACTCTATCCAGCCCCTGTATAGCCTCTATATCAACTTGGCACCAGCCCATGCCAATTCATGCCCTCAACATCACATGGTCACCTTGGTCTTCTGCCTACCATGCAAACTCACCCAATTTCTACCATGTGGTGAATGATTAAATAAAATTAAGTTGTAAATGTCTATTGCAGACTCCATTTAAGAAATGTCTCATCATAAAAACCCATCCATTACACTTATATTCCTTCAATTATATCTGTATAGCCACAATTATTTCTTTCATGTTCTTAGTTCTTTATAAAACAAATATTATCATTCAAGTGCAATGATCCCTTGTAAACACAAACATTGGATTTCATAGTCCCACTTCAAAAGATCTATAATCACTTGGCGCTGTTAATCAAACTGTGAAATCAAAGTCATCCTACTGTGATAATAAAAGGTTATAAAATCAGTCATGCAGCACTAATTCAACAATGGTAGCTCTCAGGGTTATATTAACAAGGTAAAACAGCAAGCAATGATTTTCAAACTCTCCCGACATTATATTTTGAAGATTAAAAGGGCAGGCTTGATGTTGCATTTTATTGTTCATTTTGATATTTTGACAGTTGTTTATGATATTTCATTTTGACATTTTAACAGTTCCAATGGGCTTGATAGTTAATGAGTTCATGTTTTCTTTACACACATTCATACCTACATTTAACAATGCTAATGAATAACTTCCCTCTCCAAAGAGACACATGTCCTCGTGCAGAGGGCACCTGACCTCTCTCCAAGGAAACCATCTCCTCCAAAGGTGTCGTGAGAACATATCCAAAGTGATACCCCATCTCTCCATGGTCTCCACCAAGTTCAAACCTACTCTTACCAGGCGTAACCTGCACACGTGTTTCACACACCTGGATCACCAAAATTAGACGGACAGAGGCAGACGATGATTTATATGGGCTGCTGCCTCCACAAAATGCACATTCACAGATCTTAACCCCTCACCCTCCCAACACCCCAACTCTGCAAAATCAGTGGGTGCAGTGTTTGGAGGCAGGGCTTTCGATTTCCAGCCTCTTCCGCTATTTTCGCAGTAATGAGAGGCTCGCCATCATTTCAAATTAATTTAAGATTATGAAATTCTTTAGGAACAACTAAAAAGCAGTCAATCTTTTTAGTGAGAAAAGCCTGGAGTCTCAAGAAAGACGGAGGATGGGATGTGATGATGAACAGGTTTGGCTGCAGATCTCCAACCCAACTGAAACAGACAAGGGGAAATATACCTTGGAAATGTTTGACGGTAAACAGACACATAAACGGGTCCTTACATTAACACAACAAGGTAAGAAATTGTGCTTTTAATTACATTCCAAAATTCCTTTAAAATTCCTTAGACAAATTCTGCCTTTATTATTCAATATATAAATGCTGATATTATTTTTGGATTTTTTTTCCAGTTTTTAATGAAGCAATAGCTGAATATCAAAGATTGAAGTAGGTTTACTTTGATCAATTTAATTTCATGTATTTGGACTGTATAGTAATTCCCACTATGGGGGGGCAATGGCTTCTCAATATAATCCAATCTTCTCCCCATTGCATGTAGTTGGTAGACAACAACATTCTGATCTTGTCTAGTAAATGATACAGGTCCACCTGCGTGTATTTCTAAGGTATTTATTTTTACAATACAAATATAATGAAGTTCGAATAAATCATTCCATGTATGAATGTAAGGTTACCTGAATATTACTGCATATATAGTCAATGCAATCAATGTATCTTAAAACCCATTATTCATACCACAGTAACTAAACCTTTATATTGCCTGGATCTGCATTAGAATTGTAGAATCCGTACAGTGCACAAGGAGGCCACTTGGTTCATCAAGTCTGCACCAACTCTCAGACAGAGTATCTTACCCAGGCCGTCTCCCCCTCTCTATCCCCGTAACCCCACACATTTAGCATGGCTAATCCATCTTACCTCACATCTTGGGACACTAAGGAGCAATTTAGCATGGCCAATCCTACACATCTTTGGACCGTGGGAGGAAACCAGAGCACCCAAAGTAAACCCACACAGACATGGAGAGAGTATACAAACTCTGCACAGTCACCCAAGGCCAGAATTGAACTTAGGTCACTGGTGCTGAGAGCCGTGCTAACCACTGTGCCGAAAAGTAGAACAAAATAAATCTTTCTGCTGATAACCTCCGACAGCTCCGTTTTTTTGGCACGGTCCTGAGACTACTGGATTACAGCCTGCACAATCCCTATTGCCTTGTGAGCAAATTTTATAAAGGGCAATTTAAAGAATACTAAGCCCCCTGTTTCCCACCAGGACATCTATTTTCAGTCACCTGGGACATTTTTACAAGAGCCTTTCCCAATATAATGGGTAATGACACTGGTACATACCACCTGCCACAAGCTTTCTGCTGGTAAAACATGCAATGTACAGTCTGAATTTCTAGACCATGGCTTTGAAACAAAGGATTTCTAAGAACACAATTCATCAAGTCACTAACTTCTCCTGGATTACAATACATGATGGGTGGAATTTTCCAAACATTCAAACCATGAGGATATTTGATCCCTCTGCAGTGAACTGAGGTTTGACTGAGTGCCAAATTCCCTGTCCTTGCTCACAGAGGCATTAACGGCTGAAAAATTCTGGCCGATAGTCTTTAATAAAGATTTGATATTTATGTCCCATGCCATCGATTTGAAACACAAGGCAATAAGAGTACCTATTCTGTGTTAAAGGGCTTGGATTTCTATAGCATCTTTCACAACTTGAGAATGTCCCAAAGCACTTTATGGTTATTAAAGTTTTTTTTAAAGTGTCATAAGAACATAAGAACATAAGAAATAGGAGCAGGAGTAGGCCATCTAGCCCTTCGAGCCTGCCCCGCCATTCAATAAGATCATGGCTGATCTGTCGTGGCTCAGTTCCACATTCCCGCCCTCTCCCCATAACCCTTAATCCCCTCTCTTATCAAAAACCCATCAACCCGCATCTCAAAAATATTTAGCGAGGCAGCCTCCACCACTTCAACGGGCAGAGAATTCCAGAGATTCACCACCCTTTGAGTGAAGAAGTTCCTCCTCAACTCTGTTCTAAACCGCCCCCCCTTTATCTTGAGGCTGTGCCCCCTAGTCCTACTGTCCTTTCTGAGCGGGGATCACTATTGCAATGTGGAAAAAGCAGCATCTAATTTGCGCACAGCGAACTGCCACAATCTATTTTAGTGATATTAAAGTGAAATAAATATTGGCCAAGACACTGGAGAAAACTCCCCTGCTCTGTTTCAAGAAGGCAGCTTTGGGGTCTCTCACAGAGAGCAGACAGGGCTTTGGCTTAACATTGTACCCAAAGGCCAAAGCCTCCAACAGTGCAGTACTCCCCCAGCAATGTATTCGGAGAGTTAACATATATTTTGTGCTCACATCTCAGGAGTGGGATGTGAACCCATAACCTGCTGACTCTGAGATTTGAATGCTGCCAACTGAACCACAGCTGAGGCCTGTGACTTGATATTACTGATTGTTCCTTTCCTTACCACATCTGTGTGTACAATAATGAGTCGTTAAGAGTCTCCTGATTTTGTTGCATTTATTTTTTCAGGCAGGAAGCGTTTGCAGAAAGAAGTAAGTTACTTTGACCAAATAAAGTGTAGATTTAAAATCATTTTCTATCACAAAGCAAGTTCAAAATGAAATTTTCCTTCTCTGAGCTAATTGCTGTTGCATGATTCTCACTATTTTATGTTGTTTCCGCTCGAGCTTCTTTCTCCCAGTGAATATTAACTACCCTGAGCTCGCGGGGTTTAAAAATCCGAGGTCATGAGCTGGGGGTGGAGAGGTCAAAGGTTACAACATGCCCGAGAGAGGCAGGGCTATTGATTTCCCTCGTACAAATATCGACAAGTGTAGAAGATAGAGCAAAGGAGGTCACTTAGTGATAAGTCAAGCTGTGGACCCTCAACATTTGTAAATGCAGCTGGTGAGTGAGGGAGCTGAGGATTTGTACGATTCTCAGGATCTGAGAAGGAATGTTAGAGTAGGAGATATTTTAATATGTTTTGCGTTTAACAAGGAACAATGTCAAGGTTGGCATAGCTGCAGTTTAGGAGGAACAACTAAACAATTGTTTCGTTCTTAAGGAGCAATGAAATGTACTGTACAAATCATTGGAAGCCTCTCGCCATACAACACGTAAGGGAGAATGTTAACTCCTGGGCAGAAGGTTCAGGAGCTGCAGTGAGAGGGTCAGTCCTCATAACCTTTCCACTTGTAAGCCACCTACACAAAACGGGCAATTAGAGGTAACTTGCTGGCTTTGGCCCTATCATAAATGGCTCAGAATCTGTCAGGTAGTCATGGGTTAATTGGGATTTGTGGATAGGAAGATCCTGAATCAAGGGTGCACCCCTGTTTCACTGAGAGGGTGAATTTTACATTTAATTTTAGGGGTATTGTGTTCAGACAGGTGGGGCATCACCTCACTCAGTAGCTAACATTACATCTGGGTGCATTATTTTTACTTTAAGTTCCTGGTTGCGTCAGCTCCCTGAAAGCATTAAGAAGTGAACCAAACTATAATTGCGTGCTAGAGTTTTTACTTCTTTCTTCTAGATGAAAGAAGTTAAAATTGCCCTTTAGTTTAGTACAGACTAAGCTTTGTAATCATAGTTTCGCTCAATGACACGGAAGCTTTCATTTCAATGGGTTGTCCCAATGGGGAGTATCCAAATTGAGATGTGAACATTCCAATGGTGCTGATGCATCAGGCATGGAGATGGGTGGAACCTCTGCCTATTTGTCTATTTCATTGCTCAAGCCTCCATTTCTCTCCCGGGGTGTCCTTTTGAAGCAATACCTTGCTTGTCACTTGAATCAAAGAACAGACTTCCACTCTACTTGGAACTTCTAGGAAAAAGCATTACAGGGCCCAGGTCGCGCAGTTATACAAGATTTATTCTTGATTATGCAGGCCCCTCACTTTGTGGGGCTGGATGAATCTGGTTGGTAATACTTCTCCCATTAGTCTCCCCCCCCATTAATCTCACTTCTTACTCTAATGACAGGACTGAGAGGAGGAATGAAACAAGTATGCACCCTTCCTCTGTCTGCTGTTTTACACATGGGCAGATATCTGATGGAAAGAGCCATTCACCTAAGATTTCTGCACTTTTCAATAACATGATATTGGCATCACAAAGTGGCTCATGTTTCAAGAGTTAAGTGTGTACAATAGCATTTTAATACAGTCCACCCTGTCAGACAACCAACATAATATTTTATTACTTTTCCTTCAGACAGAGCTAAAGTGGTCAAGGGTCTACCTGATGTTGTTAACATCATGGAAGGCAAGGTAAAGAATGAAAACATTAATTCATAAGGGTCAGAATTCATGGAGTATTTTGTACTGTTTATCACAGCCACTATTTTTAATGCTTTTTTTAAAATTTATTAAGCATTATTACATTATTTTAGTGCAGTATCTATTGTCAATTAATGTTACTTTAATTTGTAGTTGTTATCAAAAACTGTCATTCCATTGTATGTATTTAAAGACATGTTTTGAGATATTTTCTATGCTTGTGTTTCAAACTAATCACTCCATTTTCACGACTGTAAATGCTGATGCATTGATTATTGATTAAAAGTAATCAATTTAACACATTATTCACTAATTATTAGAATGCATAATCTTCATTAGTGTTAGTATTTATTTAACACTGGAGTACAGATCAGGGGAACAGTGGCAGCTACAGGAATGGAAATTGCTACACAGATCTCCAATCAACGTAGTACCCAGCACCTTTTCCAATCTTGATGTTGGGTAAAAATATGCAGTGAGACTGGAATTGTATCATTTCTGTCTCATTTGGTCCATGCATCTGATTGGCTGGCAAGTTAGATGGCTATTGTCTTGGTGACACAGTTGTGTCTAAAGAGTTTGTAGATTTGGTTTTGCTGGTGATCTGTTAATTCTGAGAAATACTGTCGTAGCCTCAGGAGGTGAGCAAAATGTCTAACCGCTCCATGTTTGTGTCCTTGTTTCAGAGGCAAGGCTGTGCACACTGCAATTTCCCAAGGGTGATTTTGTTACCTATGTTAGCCAAAAGTTTTCTCAACAGTTTCAAATTAATAGCATCAAATTCCAATCTACTCATCCCCAGTGACAGCCAGTTCCTCTGAAATTACAACTGGTCCCAATTTTGCCAGATTTGGGTCTTTAAATTAGAGGCGAAATCTCCCAGCTGTTCAGGCCAGTGGGATTTTCTGCTCCTGCTGCAGTGAACAGGGAATCGACTGAGCACCAAATTCTTCATCCTTGCTTGCAGTGGTAGCTGGGCATGAACGGCTGGTAAAATCACGCTGTACATTGTCAACTGCCAGATTTTAAAAAAAGATTTTTACTCCAGTCTTAAAGTTACAAAGCCAATGCTCAGAGTGGACTGGGCAAACCCCAATCCATTCCTTGCTTGCTCCAAAGTCCAAATAATGATCCCCACAAAAGAGACAAACAAAACCCAAGCTGACAAGAAAAGGCACTGCACCCATCCTGGGCTTGATCCAATGAGAGGATGAGAAAGACAGAGTGAGTGGGAATCCCAGGAGGTGATGTCATTCCAGCAGCACCATCACAATGATATTTGAACAGAGGAGACCCCAGGCAAACAGTGCCCACTCCCACCTTCAAAAGTGAAATAAAATTCCAGATTGTTTTCTCTCTAACCACGTTTGATTGGAGTAGAGGAATTTGGAGTGGACAGCGGGGGGATGGTTTGAATGCAGTTTGCGTTTCTGCTTCCTGGATCGCTATCTAATTTTACTGATATTCTACTAACCTGTACAGTGATTGTAACAAACTTTCCAGCCTGTCTTTGTAAACTGTTTACCTACAGTTAAACTCTGGATTTTCCACTTTAACATGATCTGAGTGCATCATAACAGGGGGCCCAGTGATTTTTAGGGGCCAGCTTATTTTGTATATTTAAGGTGAACTATGCAAAGAATAGCAGCAACTTGGCCAGAAGCTTTAGAATTGTCCCCAAGGTCCAACAACAAACAATTGACATTTTGTTTTTAAATAATTCTTTTATTTATGCAATACAATAGCAAACACAAAACTGCACAGGCCAAGGCAGCCCTTTCATTGTTTAAATTATTCCATAAACCCAGAATACCAGAGGCACAGAACCCTCATTATCAAATGACACAATTGCTGTCATTTATCTGCCAGCGCAACCGGGTCACCTATATTTGGGTAAATAGATTGTAAATCTCTCATGGGGAGGTGATGGCCCAGTGGTATTATCGCTAGACCATTAATTCAGAAACTCAGCTAATGTTCTGGGGACCTGGGTTCAAATCCCGCCCATGGCAAATGGTGGAATTTGAATTCAATAAAAAATATTTGGAATTACGAATGTACTGATGACCATGAAACCATTGTCAAATTGTTAGAAAAACCCATCTGGTTCAATAATGCCCTTTAGGGAAGGAAATCTGCCACCTTTACCTGGTCTGGCTTACATGTGACTCTGGAGCCACAGCAATGTGGTTGACTCTCAACTGCCTTTGGGCAACTAAGGATGGGCAATAAATGCCAGCCAGCGATGCCCATGTCTAACAAATGAATTAAAAAAAAGCAATCCTTCGTTCATGATTGACTTGAGTTCACAGATAAAATACCGACTGCGATGTGACAAAACCTTAAACAAGGTGATGACTAAAATAATCCCAAACTTGTGTACTGTGTACAGTTCTGGTCACCCTATTATAGAAAGGATTTTATTAAACTAGAAAGAGTGCAGAAAAGATTTACTAGGATGCTACCGGGACTTGATGGTTTGAATTATAAGGAGAAGCTGGCTAGACTGGGACTTTTTTCTCCGGACTGTAGGAGGCTGAGGGATGATTGTATAGAGGTCTATAAAATAATGACGGGCTTGGATCAGCTAGATAGTCAATATCTTTTCCCAAAGGTAGGGAAGCCTAAAACTAGAGGGCATAGGTTTAAGCTGAGAGGAGAGAGATACAAAAGTGTCCAGAGGGGCAATTGTTTTATATAGAGGGCGGTGAATGGAACAAACTGGCAGAGGTAGTAGTAGAAGCGGTACAATTTTGTCTTTTAAGAAGCTTTTAGAAAGTTACATGGATAAGATAGGTATAGAGGGATATGGGTCAAAAGCAGGCAATTGGGAGTAGCTTTGGGGTTTAAAAAACAGCAGCATGGACAAGTTGGGCCGAAGGGCCTGTAAACATCTCTATGACTCTATGACTCTCTTTCTGGTAACAAAAACTGATGTACAATTGAATTATGCTACAGGCAGCCAAAAAGTAAAATTAATATTTTGTTGTCTTCAACAGAGCCTGTGCTTGGCTTGTACCATTTCCGGAGATCCCATTCCAGAGGTATCCTGGCTAAAGAATGAAAGAGAACTCACTTCTGACGAACATTATCAGATCGTTGTAGACAAGACTGCTGTTAGTTTCAGCATCCAACAGCTCAATTCAGAAGATTCTGGAAGATATAGTGTGTTTGTAAAGAACAAATATGGTTCAGAAACAGCTACTATAACAGTTGGTGTCTATAAACATGGAGAAGAGTCAGAGAAAAAATAATTTCTCAGTGGAACAGCCTCCGCACCCAGGGTTTACACTGTGGAGAAAAAGTTCATGAGCAAACCTTTGTTTTGTGAAATATTCGGAGTTCCAGAAACAATTTTGTAGTTAGTGGCGCTAATCGTACTTTAGTTTAAAAGCAGTATGGAAATTTACAGCTCAGCCTCTGTTAAGTTAATTTTATTTACTAGATCCAAGTAAGGCTTACATTAACGCTGCAATAAAGTTATTGTGAAATTCCCCTAGTCACCACAGCCCGGCGCCTGTTTGGGTTAATGCAGCTAACCAACATGTTTTTCACACTGTGGGAGAAAACTACAGTCCCCAAAGGAAACCCACACAGGCATGGGGAGAATGTACAAACTCCACACAGACCGTGTGCTGGGAATTGAACCCATGCCAACCACTGTGCCACAGTGCTGCCACACTCTGAGTGAAATAATAATCATTTCGAAGAGGAAATGGAAATCTGCATCTTAAAGAAGGTGATAGGAGATAACAATTAGGAAAATCTAGGAAATTAGGAGGAAGCACAGGGATCTGGGGCATAACAATATAACCCTGGAGTAAAAGGTATTGAGGGAAATCATAGAACCTGGTGCAAAGCACAATTGGATATATTGCAGAAGAGAGAAGACACAGAGCGATTCAGTGAGGATTGGAGAGGCGAGGGGGAACTGTGCCAAATAGGAATTTTGAATTGAAAGACTTGAAAAATATTAGAAGAATGTGGCTGTCACTGGCTAGTCCAGCATTTATTACCCAAATTCAATTGCCCTTCAGAAGGTAGTGGTGAGCTGCCTTCTTGAGTAGTTCATGTTGTTAAAAATTTATACACTCCTATCTGCCCTCCCCTTTTATCCAAACTATCACTTCATCTTTACAACCTGAAGACTATGAATCACTTGGCCAAAGCTCAGAAAAGTGAATCTGATGGAAAGGATCACATGCTGCTTAAGTACTTGTTGGAATTTTCTCCTAGTTCCTCCTGTATGTGTTATTGTGAAAGTGAAGTGACAATGGAGGGGCAATATTACAGCCAAAGAAAGAAGCAGAGAATGGAGCAAGAGTGGAACAGTGTTCCCAAACTCAAGAGCTGGGAATGGGCCACAATCTTTGCTCTCAGTTACAAGTCGGGAAACCTTGGTGGAAATGCTGAGTGTGGGTGCTAAGTTGGGAGATTACTGACCTTGTCTCTAATGTACCTCAAGTTTAAATGTTTGTGGCCTGTCTAAGCTTGCATTAACTGCTGTATTTGTTTCTTTCAACAAGCCAGCTCATCTCTATTATCTAAATTTATGGCATTCAAAATAGGGAATACATTGTGTGCTACATAAATTATAAGTATCACAAATATTGACAGGGTGGGTTATACACAAAACTTTGTCTCTGGGATCTAGGTTAGAATACTTGATGGGGTGAAACTTTCCTTTGTCAGCTACCAGCTCGATTCCAGCAGCAAAGATGTTTGAATGGTTTCAATCCAATTCCTAATGTGCATGGGCCTAAACACAATGACCCCATGTCATCAATCTGTAGAGAGCACTGACTTGGGGACTGGAACAAGATTACATTAATGTAGTGCCTGGTATTGATCAGAGCTGAGGGCTGAGGCTCATTGCTGGCCAGAAAGGAGGAAGTTCTGTCCAACCCTGGTATAAATACTGAAGGTGGAAACCGCACAGAATGTACTTCATTCTGCAACACTAGAATCCTTCAATAACTCATTAAATAACTCGCATTAAACATGATGAAAGCATTAAAAATCTTCAAATTACGAACAATGTTAAAGATCACAGTGATGGGCACAACTTAATACGGAATGAAACCTTGTGGCTGTTCAGTGGTTAAAGACAGCCACACTCTCATTTGCAAACAAATTTTAAACAAAGACCTTTCTCTCTGGACAAGTATTCAACTTCAAACATCTAGAAATAGCCAAATCACACAAGATATTTATTGGACAATTTAAAGATAGATATTGTATAATTAGAGATATAATCCAATAGTGACTTTGTACCATAATTACAGCACTCCCAATTTCTGCTACTGACTCATTTTATGAATGAAGAGGTTTTAGTACAGCAGTGATTTAATTTGTCATTATTCAGCTATGATTATTGCTGATTTGTTATAAATCACAGTCATAAAGTTGGAGATGATTTCTGCTCTGTTACTAATGACATATTATTAATAAGATTGTGTTAAGTACCCATCTAATGATGTGTTCACAGAATCTTCCTGCGCTTATTTTTGACATTGCTGATTGCTAATTAAAAGAGAAATTATATCTGTAATTTTCCAGATATTTTAGAGTAAAGTTTCTTTCATTGTCTATTGTTGGAGGGGCACAGTGTGCAGGAGTCGCAAAGTAAGTGCCCCCCACATCATTGTGCTCATCCCTTCTCCCTACTCCCTGCCCCTGGGAAATCTGAGGACATAGGGTACAACTGATCTTAATGACTGGAGTCCAGCTCCTACCTTTAGGGAAGGAAATCTGCTGTCCCTGCCTGGTCTGGCCTAGAATCATAGAACGCCTACAGTGCAGAAAACCAAATCTGCAGTCCATCCAACCACAATATCCACAGGCCCAACCCTGTAAGGGGCAATTTAGCATGGGCCAATCCACCTGACCTGCACACCTTTGGACTGTAGGAGGAAACTGGAGCACCCAGAGGAAACCCATACAGACACAGGGAGAATGTGACAGACAGAAGGCCTACATGTGACTCCAGACCCACAGCAATGTGGTTGACTCTTAAATGGCCTCTGAAATGTCCAAACAAGCCACTCAGTTCAAGGGCAATTAGGGATGGACAATAAATATTGGTCCAGCCAATGAAGCCCATTACCCCTGAACGAATAAAAACTAACTGTCCAGTGGGCAGGGAGAGAGGCTCTGGGGCAGAGACCCCCCTGTAGTCGATGGGAAGAAAGTCTGGGCAATTGTGACTGGGTTGTTGCAGAGGGAATTGGGGAATGTGGTTTTATTGCAAAGGCATTTGGGGGATGGGGGGGTGGAGTGGTGGGGGGAAGGGAAGGGGGGGCATCAATATCCTGTGGGGCTGGCAGAGTGCTCCATTCCTTCTAACTCAGGAGTTCTGGCCTTTATAAAATGTTAATACTTCTGGCCAATGTCTCAAGCAATCGAGTTCCAGCTTGTGCAGGATTCTCTCTGACTGAGCATTACAATCACGTGATGGCAGCTTTGAAATCCCACCCTGCCTGTAATGGGAACCCCAGTTCATTTGGAAGTCAATAAAGATGGAATGGTGGTGAGCAGCAGCACACCACCCCCCCCCCACACACCCCATGTGACTGAACACACGATGGGGGAGTGTCAACTGTCTCCCTCGTTGCAGCAATAACCTTCAGCTAAACCCACAAGAAAATGAATGAAAAATCAGATCAGTCACATAAGTTATGTTAAAGAATGCACGGCACACTCAGATTCAGATGCACCTTTTTGTGTTTATTGCCTTAACTCAAAAATTTAAGAGTGTTGATTCAAGGCACAATGTCCAAAGTTAATTTAAATCCATGTTTGAGTAAAACACGACAATTCTATTGCAGGAATAACATTTGTTTAGTTTCTTGCCCCAGTTATTAAATGTCGCATGCTTCATAAATCAACAATAATCTGAATTATGGAGATCTATGTTGGCCGACTAGCCCAGCCTTTCAGAGAACAGACCCATAAATTTTATCCTGGCACATTACCAAACCTTTAATCCAACAGCCCTCGCAGGCTATAAGGATTTAAATCCTCAAATGCTTCAAAAAGCACTTCAGCAGAGTGTTGCACTAAAAGGCAGCGCTAAATATTTTAGATTTAAAACATACAAAAGGAGTTTTGTTGAGTAGAAAATATGATTGTAAATTTGCAAGCTTGAGTGAATCAGAACAGGAATGTGAACAGTGAACTTCCACTGAAAATATTTTATTGCCAAGGGAAAATTGAACAGACTAAAGATGATTTAATTCCTACCAAGGACGTTGCAGACTTTCACTGATGTAATGCCAAAGTTATCCAATCGGGTATGTCTTTACTGCAATATCAAGAATATCAATGTACTTCTGGACAGTGACCTGAATGGTTCTTTTTTCATTCATTCATGGGATGTAAGGACCATCAACAATTATGTCCCATCCCAATACAAGTGAATTAATAGCTAGGTTATTTCAGAAGGCAGTTAAGAGTCAATTACATTATCATGGATTTGGAATCACATGTAGGCCAGACCAGATATAGCTGGCAGATTTCCTTTACTCAAGGATATTAGTGAACCAGGTGGTTTTTATGGCAATCAGGTCACCATTACTTTTTTAATTGTGCATGAGGCCTGGGCGTCACTGCAAGACCAAGGATTATTGCCCTTGAGAAGGCTCAGGTCAATACAAGCTCTTTTATATTCCAGATGTTTTTAAACAAAATTTAAATTCCTCCAGCGTGGGATTTGAACTTGCATGTTCTGAAGTGTCAGTCCCAAAACGTAATCACTACGCAACGTAATTCCCCGAAAGGCTAATGGATAGAAGCTTCTCGTTGAGTGTCAATGCTAAGTGTAGGCTGGAAACTGGGAAGAAAGGGGATTAGAGTTAGAATGGAAGGATAATGGACTTAGACAATCAGGAATCTGTCCATGGTTTTCTGTTGAGCCTATCTGTAGGCCTACTCTTTCTGTTAGCATCAGTCCTGGGCAAAGGGAAGAATAAGACGAAACCAAAGAAGTAAAAACAGGGGAAATTAGATTTTTAAAAAGACTAAAGGCAAACATTTAATAAAGATTTCACTATCAACTCAATGTTCAATCACTCATGGCTTTCAGTGACTGACTGTATCTTTAGCTGTAGTGGAAGGTGACCCCATTTCTTTCAACATTTTAACCGTAGGGTTTTGACTCATAAGGGTTATTCACCCAGAATACAGATGATGTAAAGCAAACAAAGACTTTCAGAGCAGACCATTTACTTAAACTTGGATCCAGTAGCAGGTAAAAGGCCTTTTACTGTTGCCTGCCAACTTCATTAGCAAATGAACTTCAATGTTAAGGAACCTAATTGATTAAGTGCTACTTTCTGTACTTACCTTGAAAAATAAATATTAAACATCACAAAATGATCCTTTGTAAGAAATGTTTAATACTCCAGCTACAAATACTTTATTTCCATCATTAACTCTCTGGGATTCAATTCTGTTAATTCCAGTTCAAACTATGAGAAACTCTGGACCAAATACACATTAATGAGCCTTCGAAGGTTTCTTTGATGTGTGTCTTATTGTTGGAACCATTTATAGGTTAATTGTGTTCAATTCAAAAATACAATCCAACAATTTGCATTCATTAGGAAAGAATTCCAAAGCCATTCACAGGAGGTTAGTCAGACATAAATTGACCCTAAGGTGAAGATGATGATACTTCAGGATGGAGGACCAAAAGCCTAGTCAAAGAGATACTTTATTTAACTGGGAGAAAGTGGTGGAAAGGCAGAGGGGTCTTGGTGGGGAATTTCAGAGCCTAGAGCTTAGATATGTGAAGGCTTCACCATAAATAGTGGAACTAAATGAGTGGGCAATGCTCCAAGGGCCAGTTTTGAAAGAATGTAGAGCTCCTGGAGGATTGTGTGGCTGGAGGAAGTTACAAAGATATGGTGAGCTGAGACCATGGAGGGACATGAACTATTTTTAAATCATAGTGTTAGTCAGTAAGCACAGAGCTGGTGGGTAAGCAAAACTTTAAAAGGTTAGGTATATACCTTACAAATGAATATAGATAGGTTAGGAGCGTGGGCTAAAATGTGGTAGATGGAGTTTAATGTGGGTAAGTGTGAGGTCGTTCATTTTGGTCAGAAAAATGGGAATTTGACTTGTTATCTAAACAGGGAGAAACTTTGGGGTGTTACAGTGCAGAGGAATCTGGGTGTCCTCATTCCTGAGTCACAGAAAAGTAGCATGCAGGTACAGCAGATAATAAATAAAACAAGTGGAATGTTAGCATGTATAGCTAAAGGAATAGAATATAAAGGTAAGGAAGTATTGTTGTAACTACACAAAGCATTGGTGAGGCCGTACCTGGAGTATTATGCACAGTTTTGGTCCCCTTATTTGAGGAAAGATGTAGTGACATTGGAGGCCATTCAGAGGAGGCTCACCGGACTGATTCCAGAGAGAAGGTGTTTGAAGAGAGATCGAACAGTTTAGGCCTACGCTGTCTGGAATTTAGAGAATAAGGGGAGATCAGATTGAGGTATACAAGATGATGAAAGGTATGGATAAAGTAGACATGGAGCAGATGCTTCCTCTTGTGGGACATTCTAGAATGAGAAGTCAAAGTCTTAGGATAAGAGATAGCAAACTTAAAATAGAGTTGAGGAGAAACTACTTTTCCCAAAAAGTTGTGAATCTGTGGAATTTGTTACTCCAAGTGTGATGGATTCTGGGACAGTGATTAAATTTAAGGAGGAGTTAGACAGATTTTTAATTGGTAATGGGTTGAAAGGTTATAGGGAGAAGGCAGGAAAATGGGAATGAGGAACATATCGGCCATGATCGAATGGCGGAGCGAACTCGATGGGCTGAATGGCCTAATTCAGCTTCTATACCTTATGAACTTGTGAAATCATGTGTATATAAATATATTTATATATATGTCTGTGTGTTAAGAAAGATAAAAATGATTTTGATTTCATTTATTTATGAACTTTGGTGCCTGGGAGTCTGGATAGACTTTTCACTAAAAGGTTTTTGAGATCTTGAGTGTATACATTTTAATGATGTGTACAACTCCTGAAATTAAATAGATCAGTTAAAAGAGATTCAGTGATTTGGCAAAAAAACATAAAGTAGAAAACTGTTGTCTGGTGACAGTGATTCAGTGACACAGAAAAAGACAAGAGAGGAGAGGAGAGGCTTTCAGTCAGGAAGAGGAGACAGGGATTTGAAGCTATCTGAGCAGAAAGTGACAAGGCCTATTGGGACAACAGTTCACTGAATAATCAGTAATAGGACTCAGTAAATTGGTCAGTTTAGCAGAGGTGCTCCTGGAAGCTGAATTTAGGGAATGCATATCCTTGCTCTGCTGTTGAAGGAACAGTAAGTTTAGAATGTGGTTTCTAGATGCCTTGGGGAGAGATACTGTGCCAGTCCCAAGCGAGAAGCCATGGTGCAAAGTTAAGGGTAGTTCTTCATTGGTCTATGGTCAGAATGTACGCTCCCCCTTACCCTCTGCCAGGGGGCTTTCAAATCAGAGCAAGTGTGAAATTGATTTGATTTGATTTATTCATAGGATAGGCACATGGAGCACACCAGAATGATAGGGAGTAGGATAGCTTGATCTTGGGTTTGGACATAGCTCGGCACAACATCGAGGGCCGAAGGGCCTGTGCTGTATTGTTCTATGTTTCTACGTTTCTATTATTGTCATATATTAGTATATAGTGAAAAGTATTGTTTCTTGCCCTCTATACAGACAAAGCATACTGTTTATACAGACGGAAACGAGACAGTGCAGAGTGTAGTGTTACAGTCATAGCTAAGGTGCAGAGAAACATCAGCTTAATGCAAGGTAGGTCCATTCAAATGTCTGAGGGCAGCAGGGAAGAAGTCATTCTTGAAATGGTTGGTACGTGACCCTAGACTTTTGTATCTTTTTTCCAACGGAAGAAGGCAGAAGAGAGAATGTCCAGGGTGAGTGGGGTTTTTGATTATGCTGGCTGCTTTGCTGAGGCAGCAGGAAGTGTAGACAGAGTCAATGGATGAGAGGCTGATTTGCGTGATGGACTGGGCCTCATTCATAACCCTTTGTAGTTTCTTATAGTCTTGGGCAGAGCAGGAGCCGTACCAAGCTGTCAAACAACCAGAAAGAAAGCTTTCTATAGTGCATCTGAGACAGTTGCAGTAAGAAGTCGCACAACACCAGTTTAAAGTCAAACAGGTTTATTTGGTAGTATGAGCTTTCAGACCACTGTCCCTTCATCAGGTGAGTGAAGAACTCTCCACTCACCTAATGAAGAGGCAGCGCTCCGAAAGCTTGTGCTACCAAATAAACCTGTTGGATTTTAACCTGGTGTTGTGCGACTCCTTACTGTGCCTACCCCAGTCCAACGCCGGCATCTCCACACCTGTGAAAGTTGGTGAGAGTTGCAGCAGACATGCCAAATTTCCTAAGCTTCCTGGGAAAGTAGAGACATTGGTGGGCTTTCTTAACTATAGCATCAGCATGGACGGAGAGTTAGACAGATTTTTAATAGACAAGGGATCAAGGGTTATAGGGGACATACAGCAAAGCAAAGTTGAGACCACAGCCAGATCAGCTACAATCTTATTGAATAGTAGATCAGGTTCGAAAGGTTAAATGACCTACTCCTGCTCCCAACTCCTATGTTCCTATTAAACAAACTTGGCTGCATTGTGTGTTTGGCCTGGTAACAATTAATTCATTTTGACTACATGATGTTTGACAATTTGTAATCATATGTAATCATGAACCATAAGATCTCTCAGCAATCATACACCTTCTACAGTCAAATCATTGGACTTCTTAAAGATACAAAATGACTAGTACTAAGATATTACTTATTTTGAATCCAGCACTACTTTCCAAAGGGTATTGACCTTGAAAAGTGAACAATTTGCCAGCTTTCAGCATTGAATGAATTATAATCAATGTGAGGTTACCCACATCAAGAGCAATTTTGTGGTTTGCTCAGACAGGTCTCGTATTGATTACTTTTCAGTTAATGATTAGATCAGTTCAACCAAGTTATTAACAAATCTGGATCCACCAATAGATGCTGTCTGATATAAATACTGATCAAAAAAGTCAAATTCCACTTATCCTTTTCCCTAACCTCGTGCAGCCAAGAGGAAGATCAGAGCTGGTAAAATGGCATTCTCCGGAACGTGGCAGGTTTACTCCCAGGAGAATATTGAAGATTTTATGCGAGCTCTCTGTAAGTCACAGTAACAACAAGAATAATGACGAATGGTTGGGGGTATAAATGGGAATCTGGTCACAAATTGTATTCAAAATTGTGCTGGCTTTCTGAACTTTTTTTTATGCTTGGGTTACTACTTGAATTTATTTGCATGAACATAAATGAACCATCATAATTGGCAGCATATTAGAAAGAATGATTTATAAAATGCATTAAAAATATTTCTATTTAAGAGTGGTAACCTGGTGCAGTTTTATCAAAATAGGCTTATCACAAAAATTAAGCATTTTTAGTCAGTGTCCAATCAAGAACCTCAGAGGAACCTAATTTAAATGAATGAAAATGACTCTAAAATAATTATACAGAACCATCGATAAGTAACATCAGTGTCAAGTAATCACATTCTATGGCAATTAATAATCAACTTTTAATATTTAAAAGCTTAATTTTAAGAAAGCCTTGTTTTAAACAGATGAAATTAGTGAATCGCACTGTAGTGATTAGTTCCAACTGGCACAAGGCCAGTTTTTTAGAAAAGGGGGTAATTGCTCATGACGTTTTTAAACTAATGCAAAAGTTTGTGGAAACTTGCATGTTGCTGAATGTAATTTATGTTTGAAATTCCCCAATAGTTTGCAACCAGCTTCACTGGGAATGAATAGGACATACACTCACTTTAGCTTGATACATTCCCTTTCCAATGATAATGTGGAAGATCATTTTGGTTTTTGTTAGGCACAAAAACATTGTCAAAAAAGATGGCTGGAAGTTTGTTAGATCCAGCCAGACTCAAAGTCAATGGACTCAGGTGAGCCTTGTCCAAACTGAGACACAACATGCATATGCATTGCATCTGGATTTTGTTTTGTTTGTTCGTGGGCAAAACCATCTCAAATTTAAAAGGTGAGACACCTTGAATGACTATGGCCCACTTGGTGAAGGTGCTCCCACAGCACTGTTAGGAGGAGAATCCTAGCATTATGACCCAATGATAGGGAAGGAACAGCAATATATTTCCAAGTCAGGGTGGCGTGTCATTTTGGGGTGGTGGAATTCTCAAGTATCTGCTGCCCTCGTCTTTCTGGTGATGAAGATTGTGTGTTTGGAAAGTGCTGTCAAAGGCAAACCACCACCTGCAAGCTCCCCTCACCCCCCCATCCTAACTTTCCTTTGAAATTTAGTTAATGGGATGTGGGCATCGCTGGCAAAGCCAGTATCATTGGTGCATCCCTAATTTCTCTTGAAGCAGAGTGGCTTGCCAGGCCATTTAAGAGGGCAGTTAAGAGTTGTGGGTTTGGAGTCACATGTAGGCCAGACCAGGTAAGGATGGCAGATTTCCTTCCCTAAAGGGACATTGATGAACCAGATTTGTTTTTACAACAGTCAGCGAGAGCAGTCTTGGTCACTGTGACTATGATCATAGAATCATAGAACCCAACATGCAGAAAGAGGCCCTTTGGCCCATCGAGTCTACGCCGAACACAATCCCACCCAGGCCCTACCCCCATATCCCTACATATTTTACTCACTAATCCCTCTAAACCTACACATCCCAGGACACAAAGGGGCAATTTCTTAGCATGGCCAATCAACCTAACCCACACACCTTTGGACAGTGGGAGGAAACCGGAGCACCTGGAGGAAACCCACGCAGACACGAGGATAATGTGCAAACTCCACACAGACAGTGACCCGAGCTGGGAATCGAACCCAGGTCCCTGGAGCTGTGAAGCAGCAGTGCTGACCACTGTGCTACTGTGCCGCCCTTTTTAAAGGAAATAAACCTTCTTCCTTCCCATCTTTTAAACTACTCAAGAAACTAGAATCATAGAATCATTCCAGATTCGTTAATTGAATTTTGACTACACAAGCCTTGGTGGGATTTGAACTCATGTTACCACAGCCTGGGCCTCTGGATAGTCCAGTGAGATTGCAACTACACCACTATCTCTCTCACAGACTTGGAACTATATTACTGTTCCTTCACTACCACTGAGTGAAAATCCTGGAACTCCTTCCTGATGGCACTGTGCAGTTCTGAAGAAAGGTTGCATTGAACCCTTGAATAAGTCTGTCAAATTCTGCTGAAATGAGATGAAAGGATTGTTTTGAAATTAACAAGCCTCTAATTTGAACGCTAAGCAGCTCTCCTTCAGAACAGTGGACAGTGCCCACCTGGCCCTGGCACTGCCCACTGGGCACTTTGGCAGCAAAGTGGATAGTGCAAAGGTGGGCCAAAAAGGGTGGGGCCTGAGGTGGGTGGGGCCTGAAATGGGGTGGGGCAGTGCGGAGGTGGTGGGGGGAGATCTGCAGGGGAGGAGGGAAGGGGGCAGTTCTGCAGAGAGGAGGTTGGTTGGTGGGGGTTGATAGGGGCAGGAGGAGACATTCAGTTACATCATGGCTGAACGGTGGCCGAACTCCATGGAACTCCTGTCTCCCCACATATCACTTAATGCCCTGCTTAACAGAAATCTTACAATCTCAGATTTTAAAGGTACAATTGACCGTGTGTCAACTGCCATTTATAAAGGTCAGTTCCAAATTTCTACCACTCTTTTGGTGGGATTTTCTGGCTGCACCCACCCCAAGACTAGAAAATCCCACCCGAGGTCAATGGACCTTTGCATGGTCCTGTCCTGCTCGCTACGATTCCCATGGTGGGTGGAAAATTCCATCCCTTGTGTATAGAAATGTTTCCTAATGTTACTCCTCAAGGGCCTGACTATAATCTTTAGCCTCTGTCCCTGAGTCCAAATCCCAACCCAGTAGAAACAGTTCTTTTCTATGTCCTCTACTCCCTTCAATGCCTTGAAAACTTGGATCAAATTACTCTTCTACATTCGAGGGAATAGTCTGTGTATCTTTCTTTGTTAATTAACCCTCAGAGTCCAGATACCATTTTGGTAAAAGCTCTTCCTCCAAAGTCAGTGTGTCCTTCTAAAGCTGTGGTATGCAGAACTGAAACCAATATTCAAGATGTGGTCAAACCAGGCTCAGTATAACTGCAGCAGATGTGTAGTCTAGGTGGATTAGCCATGCTAACTGTGCAGTGGCAGAGATGTTAGCGCTGCAGCCTCACAGCACCAGGGATCTGGGTTCAATTCCCAGCTTGGGTGACTGTCTGTGTGGAGTTTGCATGTTCTCCTGGTGTCTGTGTGGGTTTCCTCCATGTGCTCCGGTTTCTTCCCAAAATCCGGAATACATGCTGGTTAGATGCATTGGCCTTGCTAAATTCGCCCTCAGTGTTACCCAAACAGGTACTGGAGTGTGACAACTAAGGGATATTCACAGTAACTTCATTGCAGTATTAATGTAAGCCTACTTGTGACACTAATAAATAAACTAAAACTAAATTAAACATAGGATGGAGGTTGGGGGTGGGCCTGGGTAGGATGCTCTTTCAGAGAATCAATGGGCCAAATGGCCTCCTTCTGCATGGTTAGGATTCTATCTTTCTATGACTTCTACCTCCTTATATTCTAGTCCTTGAGATATAAAACCCAATATTTCACCCATCTATTTGATTATTTTTGTACCTGGCCAAGACTTTTTTTGATCTCTGTTCCTTGAATGGTTAATGGTACTGGGAATCATAGAATCAAAGAGGCCATTTGGCCCAACAACAATCCCACCCAGGCCCTACTCCTATAACTCCACGTATTTACTCTGCCAATCTCCCAGGCATTAAAGGGTATTTTAACATGGCCAATCAACCTAACCCGCACATCTTTGAAATGTGGGAGGAAAACGGAACAGCCAGAGGAACGTGTAGACTCCACCAGCCCAGAATTGAATCCTGGTCCCTGGTGCTGTGAGGCAGCAGTGCCAATCACTGTCTGTGTTGACCAGCTCTTTCACTGAATAAACTTGGTGAGTCTTTGGGAAATCTGCTGCAGGTTGGATATTGGAACAGTTTTTAGTTGCCCCAGTTCTTATTTAAAATGCCAATTATTACACACAAGACAGATTAGTCATTACTCCTCTCACAGAAAATGGTATATGAATGCAGAGGTCAGGTACCAATGATAAGTGGTTTATTGGCAGCCTTAGCTGATTTGAAAGCCTTGGCCACCAGCATAAACTCTTTAAGTTGTATTTTACATATCCGGTAAAGATATTTTCTATTTCAGATAAATTGTTCTATTTTTTTCAATAATTCAGCTCTTCCAGAGGATATAATAAAGGTTGGAAAAGACATCAAGCCAATCATTGAAATCAAACAAACTGGAGACAATTTTGTTGTTACAACAAAGAATCCACGTGATTCGGTAACAAATCAATTTACCATCGGAAAAGAGGCCGAGATCATCTCAATGGATGGGAAAAAGCTGAAGGTATTTCCAGTCTCGTTTCACTAATGGTCACTCTGTGCTTATTGTATATCGTCAGACTTTTACATCTCTACACATTAGGATTTTACACTCAGGCGAGACTGGAAATTCCCACCCAAGGTGAATGGAGATTTCCATTGTTGGATCCTCACCTCCGCCATTTCCATGGCAGGCGAGGTGGTAGCGCTCTGGTCATTATTTCAAATTCAAGAGCGTGGTAGAAAATGTAGTTTAGACTGTAGTTAAATGGATAGAACGAGGGGTCACGGGCTTAGGGTGAGGGGGGCTAGGTATAAGACAAATATTAGAGGGCAGTTTTTCACACAAAGGGTAGTGGGGGTGTGGAATGCACTGCCGAGTAAGGTGGTGGAAGCAGGCACGCTAGGGTTGTTTAAGAGTCACTTAGACAGCCATATGAGCGGGCTACATATAGGGGGATATAATAGGCCTTACTAAACATTGTAGGCTTGGGAATACGTTTTGCCTCAGGGATATTAGTCTTTGCCTGTTTAATAATGAATTTTTTTGTCTCCACAGGCATTTAAGTCCAGCAAGGGGCATGCATGCGGCAGGTTGTAGTGGGCTGCTCTTGGACGTTGCTTCGGGAGTTGCCTATTGCTTCATGTCGTTAGTGTGCTTAAACTGGACCATCTCGAGGGCAACATGACAGCTCAGAGACTATCTCTGTTGCTGTGCGGACACATGGGTTTGGGCCTGTGTCTGTGGGAGTTTGCACGTTCTCCCCGTGGTTGCGTGGGTTTCCTCCGGGTGCTCCGGTTTCCTCCCACATCCCCAAAGATGTGCTTTTAGGCTGATTGATTGGGTACTAAATTGTCCCTAAATTGGACCTCCCTGATCCTCGCACGTTAGGCGTAGACTAAAATCATGAATAGGTCACTGAGACAGTGGGACGGCGGCGCGGGCTCGTTGGGCCGAAGGGCCTGTTTCCCATGCTGTGTTGTTCTTTGTTCTTTGTTCTTTGTTCTTTGACTGTCTCCCAATGATCTGTTGTCAAATGTGCCCCCAATCACAGGTATAAATAGCAGAGATTTGTTTTGTGAGTGAGTGCAAGTGTCCCTTAGTATCACCAAGATATTTCAATTAAATCCACTTGTAAACCAAGTTTACAGTCCCATGGCCCAATGGAAACAAAGATGTTTAATTCCCCAGCGTGTATTTCTCTGGTTGAGAATGGTTTGTTTATGCTTACAATAATTTTCCTTGCACAGTGTACTGTTCAAATGGAAGAAGGGAAGCTAATATGCAAGTTGCAAAACTTTCTCCATATCCAGGAGGTACAGGGATCTGAAATGATTGAAGTAAGTATTAGATTATATCACTCCTCTGTTTGCTACTTGCTGTGCAGCTTTTGACAAGTGCAGACTATCAGTCACACCTCAGAATGAGTTTTAGAAAGCAATAGTTACAGAAAATCCATCTAGAAATGACTTTGAAGTAAATTATAATTGGGAAAAAGACACATTACCAACTCCAAACGATAGTCCAGGAGAAACCTGGAAAATAATTGGCATTTTCTATCAAAGTTGTCATCTTTGTAGCAATGTGAACATTGGGTGGTTTCACTATCTGGAAGGTCTCGGTCTCTCGGCCCTATTACCCACTGGTTGCAATGAACATCTCAAGTTAATATGAATAAATTCCCTGTTAACTGCAACATGTTTCAGATCCATGCACTTGGTTGAACACTTGAAGAACAAAGTTGTTTTGTTCATTGTGGCAATTTTTATAGTTATTGCTTGGAAAGCAGAGTGGTAATTTTGAAAACTGTTGTCTTTATTCAATTAGCTCTGTGTATCTGAGACTCACCAGTGTCCATGGCATCCAATGTTGCAACAAGCCTAAAGAAGGAAAATGCAATTTCCTCGCTTATGTCACATTGTGATAAGCCCAGAACAATCTAATATATCTTGATTATCACGTATTGGATTGGTTCTATATTACAACATGTTAAAATGTTGTGTGCACATTGCTTTGCCATTTTGCAATTGCGTTGACTCATTTAACCCCTATTTTTTTAACAGAAGCTCACTGCAGGCACCACCACTATGATTAGAAAAAGCCGACGCATTTAACCAGAATGGAATGAATCTCCTGTGATCTATTGAAATAAATGAAAGAAATTCTGCCGTTCCTGTGTGTGCTTTTATTTTGGTTCCCAGAACACCAAGGATAGATTCGGTAAAATAACATTAAAGTGTAAAAGGTCACTGGAAAAGGATCCCAAAGACATTGGCCAGAATGTTTCCAGTCTCTCAGGCCCCACCACCACTGCCATCAAGGACAGAGAATTCGACGCTAAATCAAAGCTCCATTCACTGCAGCAGGACTGGAGAATCCCAGCTGCAGATGAGGTTGGAAAATTCCAGCCGTTATTTGTAGTTCTTTCAGCAATGATAGATTTGGAAAACCTTCCTCTTTATTTTCACATGATACAAATTTGAATACTGGTATCTATATATCTCTTATTGAAATGTTTTAGGAGCGAGCTTAACCATGGGATATACCAGAATGCAGAATGCCTTTTGAATTAGATAATGTAATGCTCACATTGCGATTGGATCTCTGATGTGGCCATCAAGTGGGAACATGTGCTAACGATCAACATATTGGCGGCGCGGGCTTGTTGGGCTGAAGGGCCTGTTTCCTGTGCCAGGTTGTTCTTTCTTCTTTGTTGTTCTTTATATTTGAATTGCACATGGCCTAGGCAATGGCCTAGTGCTATTACTGCTGGACTACCAATTCAGAAACTCAGCTAATGTTCTGGGGACCAGGGTTCAAATCCTGCCACAGCAGATGGTGGAATTTGAATTCAATAAAAAAGTATCTGGAAATAAGAATCTACTGATGACCATGAAACCATTGTCAATTGTCAGAAAAACTCATCTAATTCACTAATGTCCTTTATGGAAGGAAATCTGTCATCCTTACCCAGTCTAGCCTACATGTGACTCCAGAGCCACATAATGTGGTTGACTCTCAACTACCCTCTGAAATGGCCTAGCAAGCCACTCAGTTGTATCAATTAGTACAAAGTCTCAACAAAGAAATGAAACTGGACGGACAACCTGGCATCAACCAAGGCGCTAGTTGCATTGCGGGTCAACCCATGGCAATGGACTACAGCGATTCAAAGAGGCAGTTCCTCCACACTTACAACTGCATGACTGTTGACATTGTGATTGTTGGTAAGAACTGAGACAGGCTAGAATCACATCACGGTGACTGGACATTCTTCTCTTGACAATAAATTTCTAATGCCTTGCACAAGTAACAATCAGGGGGAATGTTCCCATCACAGAAATCAAAGCAGTGTGGGGGTGGGGGCAGAGCGGGGGCGGTGTGGGGGTGGGGCAGTGTGGGAGTGGGGGCGGTGCGGTGCGGTGGTGGGGGCAGTGTGGGTGTGGGAACAGTGCAGGGGTGGGGGCGGTGTGGAGGAGTTGGGAGGGGTGGGGGTGAACCATGCAAAGATCCATTGACCTGGGGCAGGATTTTCCAGTTCCTGGGCGAACGCAGCTGGAAAATCCCAGCTTCGGTCTTTTGCATTTACACCTCATGACCATTTATAATCTGGTACTTGATATGTTACACGTAATACCTTGCAGATCCAAAACAATCTTTGAGGAAAGAACATCAGAACTAGGAGCAGGAGTAGGCCATCTCGCCCTTCGAGCCTGCCCCGCCATTCAATAAGATCATGGCTGATCTGAAGTGGATCAGTTCCACTTTCCCGCTTTCTCCCCATAACCCTTAATTCCCCTGTCTATCAGAAACCTAAAGATAGACATTAATCTTGAATTATATGGATGAATCACTAAAAGAGTTTCTGTGGTTGACTGTCTCTCCACTGAGTTGCTGGGTCATAAGGATGATGTAATTTTGAGATTTGACCTCTGGCCCATCTGAACTGGAGTGGCAGTAAGAGCCATACAGTTAGAGAAATAGTCCCGAAAACTATTCACACCTGCCCATTAGCCAGCAGCCACCTTGTGGTTAATACTGATCACTCGATGAGGTACACAGGGACAAGTGGACAAGTGCTTGCAGATTCATATGTTCAGCAGCAAGAAGAAAGAAGAAAATGTGTGGAGGAACATATCAGGAAGAAGAAGCAGTGAAGGGGCCCTGTAGTGAGATTAGAAATCAGTGTCCAGCCTATCGCAAATCTTCCAGGCAACTTTTTTCATTAACCACGAGGTTAATTACAATGTAGAAATTCACATTTTCGTATCGTTAGCAAGGCTGGGACTGTAATCTCCGGGCTCACTGGTGTCTCCCCACCACTCCTCCCACTCCCACCCTCCCCCCACCAACTGGGAGAGATTCCCACCAGCGGAGATTAAAGCTGGTTCCCATAAGCGAGGATTAGGAGTGATTCCCCCACTGGTGGGGACAGAGACCATTCAGATTCAGGAAGTTGGGGGCAGTGGGGGTACTCCTTGGGCTGTAGCAACTTGGTACCCTGACACTGCCATCGGGCACCATGCAGAGCCAAGGGGTGGGGCCTATTGGTGGTGGTGGGGAGAGGGGGACACGCTGCACACTCTGCATTAGGGATCAGTGGGGCTGGGAGGGAGGGACAATCGAGGCTGGCCATGGAGGGGGGTGGTCGGGCTGCAATTGGGAGGGACGTGAGAAATCAGAGCTGGCCACGGGCATGGGGGGTCAAGCTGGACATGGGAGGAAGGGTCGGACTGCACATGGGGGTGTGAGAAATCAGAGCTGGCCATGGGGGGGTTGGTGATTGGAGCTGGCAGAGTCGGGGGGTGGTGGCTGGTGTGTTGGGTAAGCCAGCGATCAGTAGATCATTGAGGAATCCATCAGGAGGCCTGGATTTTGGAGGCTGGTGATGGGGTGGGTGGGCGGGACTAGTGCGCTTGTGCCCGTCTCCCTACTGACAGATTGGCACATGTACAGTGACCCGCCCAACACGCTGATGCCAGCCTCTCCAGAATGGTTAACCCATTGCCCCCATCCCCCTTCCGCTGTGAATCCCCCAGAGTGCCGGGGATTCATTCAACTACATGTGTCCAAAAACCAGGTGAGAAAACCTCCCATTTTCCCATTTATTGGGCACTTAGTTTTTTGGGGGAGGATCGCCCCCTAATTTTTGAACTATTAGTCCTAAATTTTTGTTCACATTCAAATTTTAAATAAGTTTGCAGAGCTAAATGCATATTGAATATTTCCTGGAACTGTTTTACTGAGAATGCACATCTGTATTTGTACAAATCACCATTCAGATCCCAGCAGGTTGTCTCCATGTTTTGTTATTTATAAGGAAGGTTAGCTGTTCTATTTTTTATTGCTCTTTACTGGGAAGGGACTGCTTATACCGAAAAACACAGTATCGTACAAACAGGTAGCACAGTTCAGCAAGATTTAACATCATGCACACAGCTGAAGTCACTAACATAAAAATTGTACAGATTGTTTTTTCCGTTGGCCTGGAAATGAAGCAATCCACAGTATTAGGACAGGGATATTCACTGCATTTGACAAGTCTGAGCATCTTGTAGCCTTCATAAATCCAATAAAATAAACACATAAATACAACTTCAAACGATATTTTGAAGAAAATGCTAACCAAGTAAGTTCGAAGAAGGGGGGCATCGATTTTTACTGTCTGCAAACCTGCATTCTGATCAAAGATTTTGATATTCTTCTTGGATTTTTTCCTTTGATAAACGTGCATACCAATGAGAAATGATGGAATGGACACAAAGAGGAGCTGGAAAACCCATAGCCTGATGTGGGAGATGGGGAAGAAACGATCGTAGCACACATTCCTGCAACCAGGCTGCTGTGTGTTGCACACAAAGTCACTCTGTTCGTCTCCCCAGACAGTCTCAGCTGCCACCACCAAGACCAAGACGCGGAAAATGAAAACGACAGAGAACCAGACTTTCCCCAACGGTGTTGAGTATTTGTTCACGCCACCCAGCAGAGACTGAAGAGAATGCCAATCCATTTTGGATCACCTTAGGAACAAAAAGCATTCGTTACTTTACTGCAGTTAGGAATCTGGTAGGAACATGGAAATTGCTAAAATAGTAAACTCCCTCTAGCTCATCTGCTACCATCCTGTTAATTGCATGACACAAGGAAAATGGAGCATTGAGTTATCACGACACAACAATTAGTCTACAACAGTTTCAGACATGAGGTGATATAGACCCCAATGGAATATTTGAGCAACCATCAACCCAAAGTCACTAGTTTCTCCTAAGCTTGCTAGATTTGTTTATGTTATGTCCTCATGTATTCCATCCCCAAAATATCTGCTTCCCAAATTGCTGTAAATGTGCATATTTTAAATATAAATATAAAACTGGCTGGTAAATAAAACCAAGAACAGAATGGATGCAAAATTGGGTGGAAATTTGATGTAACCCATCTCCCTCCTATTTTCTGATTAACGACACTAATTCTTGCATCTAACCTGGCATGTCTAAATGCTATATTTTTTAAAAGTTGGTTTATGTAGCTGCTTATCAAAGTCTCTTGGTGTGTTAGCATCAAAGCTAACATAGCAACAAAGAATATTCTAGAATTCCTTTCAATAATTGGTCCTGTTGCTGCAAATTGAAGGGAGAAGGTGGAAGACTGAAATTTCCCACTTTGCAGTTCCTAATCACAGGAAGTAATACAAAGTAAAGATGAGGTTCCTTACATGAAGGAGAACATCTGGAGAAAGAATGCAATAGTGTTGGCTGTGTATACTCCCTGTTCGCTGACTAACAGACTGTAGAATGATTGTTCCATCAATTCCAAATAAGACATTCTTTAAAAAGTTAAAGTTTGTTTATTAGTCACAAGTAGGCTTATTGCAATGAAGTTAGTGTGAAATTTCCCTTGTCACCACGCTCTAGCACCTAATCAGCTCAAAGCAAGTAACCAGCACAGCTTTCAGACTGTGGGAGAAGACAGGAATACGTGGAGGAAACCCACACAGACATGGGGAGAACGTGCGATCTTCACACAGACAGTGACCCTAGCCAGGAATTGAACCTGGGTCCCTGAGGCAGCAGCGCTAACCACTGTGCCACCATGCCATCCCAGGGTTCAACTCTCGGTTGAAAGCTTCTATTGAACAAGACCAACAGGAACTCCACTTGGGGTTAGAAGCAAACTGTTTGTGTATCAGCTGGAATTCAACAAAAGTCTTTCATACCAAACCTCCAAAATCCAGGTTAAATACCCGCTATATTAAATGTATATCCATTACTGTAAAGGAAAATAGCCATTTGTCCATCAAACCAGCACAGATCATAACGAATTTCCATAAATATCCATTCAAGTGAATAACAGTTTTATGCAATTTCTTTGGCAAAAATAAAACAAAAAAGCACCAATGTTTATCCTTAAAAACGTTTCTCAATGAAAACTAACTTCCATCCCAACAAATTAAATCACAGCACAGGTAAACAGCAGTATTCTTTTAAAAATAGCATGGAATTCGACACAAGGATATTTAAATAAATCTAAGGATTGAAATGAACAAATTCAGGTTATTTTTACAGATTTGACACCAATTCCTGGGCCACAGTTAGTACCTGACTATTGACTAATTTTCTGAGTATTTGTTGCATCAAGAGTTAACATATATCTTCAATCTTAAGACGTTCACAAAAGCTATTGAATGTAAAAGTTTAGTCTTATAAAGGCCCTACAGGATCATTGAATACAATCTTGCTGTGTTTATAACTCAGTCCACAATTGCCCTCACTCCATGGGTTGAGGCAATGGGGATCTTGCCCCCCTATCTGGAAGACCGGCAGAAGACCAGCTCCCCCGGCTGCAACACCACTTTGAGAAAGGCTGCCAGCATGAAGCGTCAAACAGGCTCTTGAGTGGCCAGTGAACAGCCTTCCTCACGATCAAGGACCCCAAGGAGGGAAATCCCACACTTTTGACAACTTTTGGCCACAGGCTGATTTTATCATTCATTTTATTTACTCTTTTGATAGGGTGTGGAGATCACTGGGAAGGCCAGGATTTTCTCCCATCCCTAATCACCTTTCAACGAGAGACTGCCATTTCTGAGGACAGATTAGAGTCAACTATTGCACAGAATCTGGAATCGTGTGTAGGCCTGAGAGGGTAAGGATATATCCTTCCCTGAAAGACATTAGTGAACCAGATGGGTTTTTACAAAAATCCTTTACATATTCCTGTTTTATTAATTGTGTTTAAATTCCACTAGCTGAACCCACAACTAAAACATTAATTGAGACCCCTGAATTAGCAATCATTATTACTACGCCACTGACTCAACCCACACTGAGGGCAGTGCCAACTGGACCAGTAGCAGCTGCTAGTAATGTGCCCAGGGGAGAGGTCTATGATCACCAAGGGGATGAGGCCAAAGCTGAGTGCGGATGGGATGGGGGTCACAGGGTGGGGTTCACAGGAGGTGGGATGAAGGAGGTTGGCAGCAAGCACAGGATGGTGGTTCTCAGCACTGATGGTCCATTTGCCAGTGCCAAGTCTCTCAATCAGGAACAGAATACCTTTGAATGAGAGACTCGCTCCTGCTCCTGAGCAGGGTTTTACTTTCCGTGCTCATTGCATAACGATACCCTGCCTCGCGGGAAACCAATGATGGGATAAGGTCCCTCAGTGGGCAATAATTGGAACAGAGTGGGAAGGCTGTGAGCCTTTTTGCCAAGGATTTAATCAAAGCAGGATTGGAATGCGGGTCCGGTACTCACCCTGTAGCTTCCCCTCCCCTCCCCCAACCCACTCAAAACCCACCTCAGGGGAAGGACAGTAAATGTTGCCCCTTTAGATTCGAATTCAGATATAATCCAAGCCACAGTTTAATTTAAATAAAAGCAGTTTATTACAACATATCATCATCTTTATATGACTAGGTACAGAACTACATTCCTAAAAGATTACTGTGCTTTTGCAATCCCAACAAACATAACAATTGCGTTGTATATTCCCATTATATCTAGGAGTTAAAGTCTTTCAGTTTTTTAGCTCAATATCCAGACTGCCCTCAGAATAATGGAGAGGAAACACTCTGGATCTATTCCCCAGATGAAAGAAGGATAACAAAAATCTGTAAACCTATTCATAAATAGTCAATCGAATAACAAACTAAATGGAAAATAGAATTCATCTTTTCACAATCTGCAATGTAATCTTTTATTATCTGTTGTTCACTTTTCAATGATCATTCATTACACAAGTGCTAAGGCAAGCGTACCAAGGAGAGAGGTTCTAGTTACGCTTCTTGAACTTTTCACATTTCACTGTTGAAGATACTTTAACATTGAAGGAATGTCGGTCGCAGCAAATCTACAGCATTCCACCATTGGTGGCACATTTAACATGAAAGACCTGAAGTTCTGGAGATCTAAAAGAGATACAGACCCAGATTTCCAGCAGGGATCCACATAGGAATGAAACTTAAGCAGCCAGATTCCCACATCAGCTGTGCAAAACCATAGGTGTCAGATTGTATGAGAAGTGGCATCAAGAAATATAAACAAGAAAGAGTGGTACATATACCATAGACCATTAAATGGTGAAAAAATTGCAGCATACTGGATGCTGTTGTGCAAGAATCACAAGGAGTTGGTTTGCAGGTACAGCAGGTAATGAAGAAGGCAAATGGAATTTTGTCCTTCGTTGCTAGAGGGAAGGAGTTTAAAAACAGTGAGATTATGTTGCACTGTATAAGGTGCTGGTGAGGCCACACCTGGAGTACTGTGTACAGTTTTGGTCTCCTTACTTGAGAAAGGATATACTGGCACTGGAGGGGGTGCAGAGGAGATTCACTAGGTTGATTCCGGAGTTGAGAGGATTGGCTTATGAGGAGAGACTGAGTAGACTGGGGCTATACTCATTGGAATTCAGAAGAATGAGGGGAGATCTATAGAAACATATAAGATTATGAAGGGAATAGATAAGATAGAAGGAGGGAAGTTGATTCCACTGGCCGATGAAACTAGAACTAGGGGGCACGACCTCAAAATAAAGGGAACCAGATTTAGGACTGAGTTGAGGAGGAACTTCTTTTCACAAAGGGTTGTGAATCTGTGGAATTCCTGCCCAGTGAAGCAGTTGAGCATAGAGCATAGAACATAGAACAGTACAGTACAGGCGCTTCAGCCCTCGATGCTCTGCCGAGCTATGTCCGAACCCAAGATCAAGCCATCACACTCCCTATCATTCTGGAGTGCTCCATGTGCCTACCCAATAACCCCTTGAAAATTCCTGAAGTGTCCAACTCTACTATCACAGTAGGTAGTGCATTCCACACCCCAACCACTCTCTGAGTAAAGAATCTATCTCGGACATCCCTCCTATATCTCCCACCATAAACCTTATAGTTATGCACCCTAGTAACAGCAAATCCACCCGAGGAAATAGTCTCTGAACGTCCACTCTATCTATCCCCCTCACCATTTTATAAGCTTCCATTAAGCCACCTCTCATCCTCCTCCGCTCTAAAGAGAAAAGCCCCAACTCCCTCAACCTTTCCTCATAAGACCTACCCTTCAAAACAGGCAGCATCCTGGTAAATCTCCTTTGCACTCTCTCCAATGCTTCCACATCCTTCTTATAGTGATGCGACCAGAACTGCACACAATATTCCAAATGTGGTCTCACCATGGTCCTGTATAGTTGCAGCATAATCCCATGACTCTTAAACTCAAACCTCCTGTTGAGGCTACTTCATTGAATGTTTTTAAGGCAAGGATAGATACACTTTTGAACAATAAAGGAATTAAAGATTATGGTGAGCAGATGTGTAAGTGGAGCTGAGTCCACAAAAAGCTCAGCCATGATCTTATTGAATGGCGGAGCAGGTTTAAGGGGCCCGATGGCCTACTCCTGCTCCGAGTTCTTATGTTCTTACAGACATTATGGGCCAACGTGTGAGTGTGCTCCATGGGCTGCCAATGGCAGGCCCCACTCCTTTACACATCAACCTTCGCTCATTTACATGAACTTCACCCAACTCCCAATTATCAAGTATTTTAGACTCAATTATATAGTTTTGTATAAAATATTTCATTTAATCTAATTCTTTGATGCCCTGACATCCTTCTTCTACTCAAAACATGGGACTTCTAATCTGCTTCAGGTTCCTTATCTTCTCTGTGCAAATCATTTGATTTATAATCTTTCTTTGGTATATTTGATAGAGGTTACATTCCCAGAGGTCCAAACAGCATTACTGAAAAAAGGTAGCGATTACATGCTCACAAATGTCTAACATGTAACAGCAACAAATGGAATAATCTGAAATAAAAATAAATAGAATGCATAAAAGGTGCAAGTTCATCATTTCTTCCTGAAAATATTACATTGCAAAGTTACACAATGAAATACGTACAAATTGTATAATTCTAACTAATTCACAGATTATTGTTTTTTTAACATATAGAAGTGTGATCTGAAGTGCTGGACTCGTCATCATTGAATTTTGCTATGCTGATATTTGAGGATTTAAGTGCAACTGTTGTTCTTTTGTCCTGTTCATTGCTTTCCATTGCGGAAGCCAAGCTTTGCTTCCAATGCATAATGCAGTACTTTACAGACAAATAGCACAATTCAGCAATATTTAGCAAGATGCACGCAGCTGAAGTCACTAACATAAAAACAGTAAAAACTGTTTTTTCCGTTGGCCTGGAAATGAAGCAATCCACAGTATTAGGACAGGGATATTCACTGCATTTGACAAGTCTGAGCATCTTGTAGCCTTCATAAATCCAATAAAATAAATACATAAATACAACTTCAAACGACATTTTGAAGAAAATGCTAACCAAGTAAGTTCGAAGAAGGGGGGCATCGATTTTTATTTTCTGCAAACCTGCATTCTGATTAAAGATTTTGATATTCTTCTTGGATTTTTTCCTTTGATAAACGTGCATACCAATGAGAAATGATGGAATGGACACAAAGAGGAGCTGGAAAACCCATAGCCTGATGTGGGAGATGGGAAAGAAATGATCGTAGCACACATTCCTGCAACCAGGCTGCTGTGTGTTGCACACAAAGTCACTCTGTTCATCTCCCCAGACAGTCTCAGCTGCCACCACCAAGACCAAGATGCGGAAAATGAAAATGACCGCGATCCATACTTTCCCCAGGGACGTTGAATGCTTGTTGACCCCATTCAGCAGAGAATGAAGGAAATACCATCCCATTCTTGATCACTCTAGAAATAAACAGCACCAGTTACTTTACCACAGCAGGAAGTCTAGAATTTATCTACTCATCATTTAAAATTTTGCACGTGCACGCACTTGCTGGTCAACTTCTAGTGATGATTTTTGGCCACACATTTATGTCAGTATTCAGCAGTGAAGCTACCCCGTCTAACATTTACAACAGAAACCCTGTATGCAAACAGTTTACAGTCACAATGTTGCTGCAGACTCTGGCTGGTAGATGGCACGTTGGAACACATTTCATTAAATCATGGCTACTGCCTGTGGTCTGTTGACCAGTGAATCATCCTGTTGACAATATGAAGACGAAGATCATGCCCAAAGCTTTCCATCTTGTGAATTTCCAATTTCTATAGGAACTAACAAATGCCTCTGCAGGGAAATGTGGGTGTTATTTACATGGACAGAGGTTAGAAATGGAGCAGAGAGATGAGAGTCATGTCTTCAACCGTTTTCCCTCAACATCTGGTGCTATACCCTCTTGTTAGGATTGTGAGTAAACTGCTCTCTTTATCAGTGAGAGGTTTGAGCACAAAATCTGAGAAAGAAAATAAAGGTAATATTCTCTGTAAGTACCTGAAAGGCATAAAAATTACAACTGTTAGCTGGAACAAAACTCAGTCAGAATATATACCTGGTCTCTATTTAATATGTCTATCTCTCTTTAACTTTCACAGTTCTTCCCTCAGGAATCTCTGATTATTTTAGCATCATTCACAATGCAAAAATATATTTATCTTTCTAGCGTCATGCTCCTGCAGCTGATAATTTTTGCTGGGTATTTGTCCATAGGAAAATTGGCACCCCTCCAGTTCCATACCCAAATGGTACTTCTCATGTATGCATCAGCAAACTATTTCATTTGTGCAGTCAAATCAGCACAAGATTGTGAATTTTCTGTACAAGGTTATCTTTACATTTAACTTTAAAGACAAGGTGAATAAGCTGTTTAAATGATACAAGCGGCAACAAATTCATTGTGATGTTTCCTATTTTAGAAGATGGTGCAGCGTGACTTTATTCTTGAGAAGGTGTTAGTGAGCTGCCTTGAACTGCTTCAGTCCCTAAGGTTTGGTACACCCACAGGTGTAGGGAAGGAGTTCCAAGGTTTTGACCCAGTGACAGCAAAGGAACAGTGATATATTTCCAAGTCAGGATGGTGAGTGACTTGGAGGGGAACTTGCAGGTAATGGTTTCACATGTGTCTGCTGACATTGTCCTTCTAGATGGTAGCAGCCCTGGGTTTTGGAAGGTGGTGTCTAAGGAGCCTTGCTGAGCTCTTGTAGAGTCACAGAACTAGACAGCATGGAAACAGGCCCTTCGGCCCAACTTGTCCATGCTGATCAGGTTTCCAAAACTGGTACACATTGCTGCTACGGTATGGGTGGAGGGAGTGAATGTTTGTGAAAGAGGTGTAAGTCAAGTGAACTGCTTTGTCCTGAATAGTGTCAAGCTCCTTGAGTGTTGATGGAGCTGTACTCATCCAGGCAAGTGGGAAGTATTCCATCACACTCCTGACTTGTGCCTTGTAGATTGTGGACAGGCTTTGGCAAGTCAGGAAGTGAGTTACTCTCTGCAGGATTCCCAGCCCCTGCCCTGATCTTGTAGCCACAGTATTTATATAGTTAGTCCAGTTCGGTTTCTGGTCAATGATTATCCCCAGAATATTTGTTTTTCCAAAGTCTTTAAAATTGAATAAATACTCAAAATAAAGGTAAAAACTTTAATCACATGGAGTTTCCTACCAGGTGATGCCAGGCGTCTGTATCTGTGCAGGGCACTGAGTTAGGTTAAGCTGATAACAACACAATGTTGCTCATTGCACGAGGATTGATAAACTATTGATTAAAAAGTACAAAAAATTAAAAACTCAAAAAAAAGGCTGTGCTGTTATTCTAATTCTGTTTTGAGTTTTGACCTAGAGCCTGTCAAATGTTAAAAAAAGGATAATTTTTGACATGCAAATTAAAATCCAGCTGTTGTGCAAGATGCCACTGTGAACAAACTGGGTGCATGTATAGATACATAGAAGATAGGAGCAGGAGGAGGCCATTCAGCCCTTCCAGCCTGCTCCGCCATTCATCACCATCATGGCTGATCCTCCAACTCAATAGGCTAATCCTGCTTTCTTCCCATAACCTTTGATCCCATTTTCCTCAAGTGCTATATCCAGCCACCTCTTGAATACATTCAATGGCGCACCAATATCTCTATAATAGTGTCTCTATATTGTAATAGTATCTCTAGATTATAACAGTGGGTGCAAATATTCATTTCAAATTTTTTTGGACATTCCAAGACTGAAAAAATCCATCAAATAAAACCAGCTTCATTTGTATTAGAAAGTGAATAGTAATCTGATCATTTGAAGGGCTTAGCACTGCTGCCTCACAGCGCGGTTCAATTCCTGGCTTGGGTCACTGTCTGTGTAGAGTTTGTACGTTCCCCGCGTCTGTGTGGGTTTCCTCCAGCTGCTTCAATTTCCACCCACAGTCGAAAGATACGCGGGTTAGGTTGATTGGACATGCTAAATTGCCTTTTAGTGTCAGGGCGACTAGCTAGGGTAAATGCACAGGGTAATGGGAATAGGGCCTGGGTGGGATTGTGGTCAGTGCCGATTTGATGGGCCGAATGGTCTCCTTCTGCACTGTAGAGATTTTATGAACAATTTCTCAAATTAATTCCTTCTGATCACTCATTACATGAAACAACTACTTTAACACACCAGGTCAATGCAGCATAACGATTATAACAGATAATAACTGTAATTTCTGGTAGAATTAGATGTTTATTAGGAAACTGGACTGCTGTTTTTCTTTTCTCAGGATTGTATTTGAATCAAAATTAAAATTGCCAGGTACAATATGTTATTACACACCAATTCCTGAACAGTTCAAATCTAAATGTTCGACAAAAAACTGCAATTTTT
Source organism: Carcharhinus amblyrhynchos (assembly GCF_965287045.1). Lineage (NCBI taxonomy): Eukaryota > Metazoa > Chordata > Chondrichthyes > Carcharhiniformes > Carcharhinidae > Carcharhinus > Carcharhinus amblyrhynchos. Next base: position 43,586,023 of record NC_137347.1, read on the forward strand.
TAAAAGATTATCTAAACAGCCTTCTGTGATGCACCACACAAATCAATAATCCTTGTCCTGCCAAGGGCTATATTCATATTAAAAGCTAAACATGTGTAGTAGGCGCATATGACTTCAGCTTATGCCAACATTCCCATATTCAACATTCAGGCAAGTACGTGTTTCCGTGGACTGTTTCTGTCCATCTACATGGGGCAGATCACCTGGGAGCCTCAGTGCAGCAGGGAGGGCATTGTGCTTTGCGAAAACTATAAAGGGATAAAACTAACAATAATCATTGAAGCAAAAGAAAAAAAATATTTAAAAAACTAAAGAAAAATAGATGACTAATAATAATAATCAGTTAAAAAAGCAGAAAAATCCTTTAACAAAGCAGTCTATTTAAACTGTCTTTCACATAGCTTTCAATTTTTTCACAACTTAAATGGATAATTTTGTGTAGTAACGAGTTCCATATTCTCATCAATCTCTGGATAAAAAGGTTTCTCTTGAGTTCACTATTGGATTTATTGGCAACTGTCATTTATTTATGACCATTAATGTTGGTTCCCCCCACACATGGAAACATCTTCTCTACATCTACATCAAACAGACCCCTTAACAACCTCAATCAGGTCACCCCTCCATCTGCTCTCCTCACGAGAAAAGTGTACCCAGCTTGTTTAACTGCTCCATTCAACACTGGTATCAAATTGCAAAATGTTTTCAAAAAGATGATTAAAGGTAAATATTTCTTTCTATAAATAGATGAACGGTGCTTTTTACCTATAAAGCATAGGTCTGAAAATAAATTCAACTTACCTTGTTCTAAATTTAGAATTATTTCGCAGGAGAAAGTACAGTGTGAAAACAGCGTCCGCAATAACCCAGACTGATATACAGACCGAAACCAGGGAGCTTTCTCCAATGTGCCTATAATCAGAAGCAGAATCAACTTGGATAAAACCCAAAGAGGCAAATCACAAATGAAGAATGTAGGTGGACTGGCTATAAAGGAACATTGTTCCTCTTAATGTTCTTCTATTGTTCCTCTAAAGCTACAAAGACATCATTCTACACTAATTTCCTTTTCCCTGCATTCTCACTGTACAAACTCAGGATTTGTCTCCAACCCTAACTCATTCTTTCACAAGGCCTTCAAACTGCAGAATTCCTGGATTCCTCAGCTATTCCCTTCTCCTGCATGGAGATTTTCCAAATTCAAACTTGTGATAGCTTGTTGTTTCGATTCCTCAATTACATGGACATTCGTTCCATGTATGTCGGAGCCAGTTCTCTTTATGTAATCCTGTTAGCACGATGTTCAACTCCTTTCTCCAGTACTTAACCAGCCTTCCCTCAAATTATTCTCTACTATTTGCCTTAACCACTCCCGTTACTGAATTCCACACATAAAGAAATTTCATCTGAATTCCCAATAGATTCATTAACAACACCCATATATTTATGATCCCTAGTTTTTGCTTCCCTATAATTGGAAATATCTTCTCAGTTTTTCGCTATCCAAACACTTCTTAGCTTTAAAAGATCCTTCACTTTTCAAGAAATAATCTTCCCTGGTAATTACAACCTCTCAGTTCTGGTATCGTATTTGGAGATCATTTTAAAAAAGATGTTTAAAGGCAAAAATTTATGGGAAAATTCCATATCTAAATGGATTGTGCTTTTAAATTGACAAGAATCACAGGGCATAAAATAAATTCAGCTTACCTTGTCCTAAGGTTAAAATTACAGTTTCACTGTGGAAAGCACTGAGTGAAAACACCACCTGTAATATTCCAGGCTAATATCAAGACTGAAGCTTTCTTTGCTGAACGTGCCGACAATCAGCTGCAGAACCAGTTGAAATTAAAAAAAAGAGATATCTCAAATGCAGAATGTAGATGGACCGGCTACAGGAGAACCATTATTCTGACATAAGATACCTTAGCAGTCTGGGTCAGACAAATGTTGTAAAAGTATTGTCACCTTTGCCATCACTAACACATCATTATAATAAATTGACACAGGTGTGTGATGAGTTGTTTGGAAGCAACGTAATAGACAGTCAGGGTTGCTGATGAAAGAACATTCTTCTTGTTTTGGGGAGTGGCACAAATAATGCTCCTAATTTGAGATGAAAGTACATTATAGGGAAACTGCACAGTTGATTTTCAATTACAACATTTTCTTTCCCCTTTAAGGTGGAGCACCTTATTGTTGGACTCCTGACAGTTAGTTGGTGGAAGAGGAGGCCAGTAGACAATCTTAACTCAGTTTCAGACATCATTTTAAAATATAACTCCTAAATCTATTCCCCAACACCAGTGTCAGTGCATGTCCAAATATATTTTTTCAATTATCCAATAAATACCCTACACCTGTATATACTTAAGCTTGATTTGTATAATTACATTTATCACATCAAGTATGTTTAACTGTTTTATATTATTACTGCAGTATCTACACAGAGATTACTGCTGTTGTTCAAACAAAAAAAAAAGTGGGCTTGGACTGACACTTGCCAAACAATAAGTATTTTGGGCCAAAATTCTGCTTTGTTGGTTTAAAAGCTGCAAAGTTCTGGCATAGGAGACTGTAATTTGGGGCATAATATCCAGAGTTATCTAAAATACCCAGTGAAGTCGACTGCAATTAGCAGTAGCTTACAATAGGCCCATCGTTCAAGGAGCCAAATGATGGAATAATGAGATCAAATGCTGCCAACCCAGAAATTCCTACATGCCAGAATTATAACTAACTTTCATCAAGCTTGTGAAATGCAGGAAAAGATACCTGCATAACTTGTCAAACAAGGAAGTGACAGGCTTTGAAAGTCCAAGCTTTGGCAACAGCAATTACAAAAGCATTTTCTCAGCCATATGAAGGAATTCAGCAAAATACCTTTCATCAGTTTCAGATAATCTTCTTCTCCATCTTGTAACCAAGCCCTTTTCATAGAGCTGAGGGGAAGGGTTTTCATTTGTGTTAAACAGGGGGCACAGGAGTTGGGAGAAGAGAACAAAGAAGATGATCAACTCAGAAAAACCCTTCCATCAAAGTCCACACACTGCCTATCCCCAGACGGTACCTCAGAAAAAGTCTTCTTAGGAGGCAACGGGTCAGTCAGGATGTATAAAAGGAATTTTGGTGTGCTACAACAAATCCTTCTCAAACATCCTGTTAATCTGTATATTGACAGCATGCAATGGGTCAAATACTGCTGCCATGCTGTATCATTCTGCTGTTACACTAAGGTGGCATCCAAGATTGATATTACCAAAATATAACACTCAGGGGGGTTTGAACTAGTTTGGCAGAGGGGTGGCATCCAAAGAGTAGGGAGACAAAAGAGAAGTTTGAGGATAGTGCAGAAATTAGAGAGAGCACATTAAGTCGTAAAGGCAGTGTCAGTAATCCTAGTGCCAGACAGATCATGCAAAGGAAAGACAGAGAGCAAGGGAAGTCCACACTAAACTGTGTTTATTTCAATGCAAGAAGCCTGACGGGCAAGGCAGATGAACTCAGGGCATGGATGGGTACATGGGACTGGGATATTATAGCTATTACTGAAACATGGCTAAGGGAAGGACAGAACAGGCAGGATACAGATGCTATAGGAAAGATAGAACAGGCGGTAAGAGAGGAGGGGGAGTCGCATTTTTGATTCAGGAAAACAACACAGCCGTACTTAGAGGGGATATATCCGAGGGTTCGGCCACTGAGTCTGTATGGGTCGAACTGAGAAATAAGAAGAGGGAAACCACTTTGATGGGGTTGTACTACAGGTCTCCAAATAGTCAGTGGGAAAATGAAGAGCAAATATGTAAGGAGATTACAGATAGCTCCAAGAAAAATAGGATGGTTAGAGTAGGAGATTTTAACTTTCTCAACATTGACTGGGACAGCCATAGTATTAGAGGCTATTAGAGAGAAATTTGCTGAGTGTATTCAGGAGGAATTTCTCATTCAGTATGTGGATGGCCCGATTAGAGAGGGGCTAAACTTGACCTCCTCTTGGGAAATAAGGAAGGGCAGGTGACAATGTGTTAGTGAGAGACCAGTGACCATAATTCTATTAGTTTTAAGATAGCCATGGAGAACGATAAGTCTGGCCCAAAATTTAAAATTCTAAATTGGGGCAAGGCCAATTTTGATGGTATCAGTCAGGAACTTTCAAAAGTTAACTGGGGGAGTCTATGGGAAGGAAAGGAGACATCGGGGTAAGTGGGACATTGTGGGAGGCTAAGGAGGAAATTGCGGGTCCCCAGCAGAAATATTTAACCATCGGTAGTCAAGGGTGAGGTGCCTGAGGATTGAAGAGTGGCAAATGTCATACCTTTGTTTAGAAGGGCTGCAGGGAAAAGCCTGGGAACTACAGGCTAGTGAGCCTCACATCTGTGGTGGGTAAGTTGTTGGAAGGTATTTTGAGAGACAGAATCTACAGGCATTTAGAGATGCAAAGATTGATTAGGGACAGTCGGCGTGGCTTTGTGAGTGGAAAATCATGTCTCACAAATTTGATTGAGTCTTTTGAAGGGTAACCAAGAAAGTAGATAAGGGCAGTGCAGTTGATGTTGTCTACATGGACTTTAGCAAGGCCTTTGACAACCTACCGCATGGTAGGTTGTTGCATATGGTTAAATCTCAGGGTGAGGTATCTAAATGGATACAAAATTGGCTTTGTGACAGAAGCCAGAGGGTGGTTGTAGAGGGTTTTTCAAACTGGAGACCTGTGACCAGCGGCGTGCCTGAGAGATCAGTGCTGGGCCCACTGTTATTTGTCATTTATTTTAATGATGTGGATGAGAATATAGAAGGCATCGTTAGTAAGTTTGCAGATGACACCAAGATTGGTGGCATAGTGGACAGTGAAGAAAGTCACCTCCAATTGCAATTGATTTTGATCAGTAGGTCCCGTGGGCTGACAAATGGCAGATGATTTAGATTTTTAATTTTAATTTAGGTTTAATTTAGATCTTAATTTAATTTAAATTTTAATTTAGATAAATGCAAAGTGATGCATTTTGATAGATTGAACCAGGGCAGGACTTACTCAGTTAATGGTAGGGCACTGGGGAGAGTTACAGAACAAAGAGATCTAGGGGTACATGTTCATAGCTCCTTGAAAGTGGAGTCACAGGTGGACAGAGTGGTGAAGAAGACATTCGGCATGCTTCGTTTCATCAGTCTGAACATTGAATACAGGAGGACAGACATCTTGTTGAAATTGTACAAGACATTGGTAAGGCCACACTTGGAATACTGTGTACAGTTCTGGTCACCCTTTTATAGAAAGGATATTTTTAAACTAGAAAGGGTGCAGAAGAGATTTACTATGATGCTACTGGGATTTGATGGTTTGAGTTATAAGGAGAGACTGGATATACTGGGACTTTTTTCTCTGGAGCATAGAAAGCTCAGGGGTGATATTATAGAGGTCTATAAAATAATGACAGGCACAGATCAGCTAGATAGTCAATATCTTTTCCCAAAGGTAGGGAAGTCTAAAACCAGAGGGCATAGGTTTAAGGTAAGAGGGGAGAGATACAGAAGTGTCCAGAGGGGCAATTTTTTTCACACAGAGGGTGGTGAATGTTTGGAACAAGCTGCCAGAGGTAGTAGTAGAGGCGGGTACAATTTTGTCTTTTGAAAAGCATTTAGACGGTTACATGGGTAAGATAGGTATGGAGGGATATGGGCCTAATGCAGGCAGTTGGGATTAACTTTGGGGTTTTAAAAATAAAGGTGGCATGGACAAGTTGGGCTGAAGGGCCTGTTTCCACACTGTAAGCCTCCATGGCTCTATTTCTTGGCTTTTAAGGCAAAGGGTGGAATTTTCAGAACCTTCTCCTCTCTGGCCAGAGCCTTCCCTCTGATTGCCTGCTCTACCAGTGGGATATCACGTCAGTCCAGAACATGCCCAGGCCAATGTAATGTCACATGTCAGATTTACATGCAAGAAGGCCTGGGGTGATCAGATGGAAGATAGAGGCCTCCAGCAACATGGACCCTATAACACCATGTAGGGATTAAAATCATTGAATGCAGTAGATTTCCCTGGGAAGCTGCTGTGAAGATGCTTCAGTGCATTTCCCACACTTACAGATGGGCAGCACAAACAGGCTGACCAATGGTCAGAGGGTGAGAACTCTGACAACCACAAGTTATAACATCAGGTGTGAATGTTTGAATGGTGCACACACCAGGGAGCATGCAGGGGGCAGGTAGATACTAGCTTCAGGGAGGTGGTCACACCACAGGTCCAGACAGGTAGATGGGAGACTGCCAGGAGAGGCAGGCGTGTAAGGCAGGAGTCTCCTGTGGCTATCCACCTCTCAAACAGGTATACCATTTGGATATTGTAGGAGAGACAGCTTCTCGGGGGAATATACCAGCAGCAACCAGGTCTGTGGCACCAAACGGGTTCTGCTGTAGAGCAAGATCGGGCTAAGTCCAAGTGAGTGATAGCAGTCGGAGACTCAATAGTCAGGGGCATGTCTGTGGCCATGAGTGAGACTCTAAGAGCATGTGTTGCTGCCCTAGTACCGGGATCCTGGTGTCACTGAGCAGGTACAGAGCAATCTGAAATGGGAGGGTAAGCAGACAAATGTCATTGTCCACATTGGCACTAATGTCATAGGCAGAGGGAAGAGATCCTGCAAAGACAATTCAGGGAGTTGTAGGGAGCTAAAAAAGCAGGAGCTCTAGGGTAGTAATCTTAGAATTATTCCCTGTGCCATCTGATCATAAGGCTTGGAAGAGGGAGATGGTACAACTGAACATGTGGCTAAAGAGCTGGTGTGGGGTGGGGGGGGCGGTTTCAATAAATGGATCACTGGGATGTCTTCTCGGGAAAGTGAGACCCGTACAAGAAGGATAGGTTGCACATGAAATGGACGGGCACCAATATCCTGGATGGGAGGTTTGTTAGTGCTGTTCGGGAGAGTTTAAAGTCATATGGCGGGGAATGAGAACCAGAATAGCAAGAGAGTAAGTAGAGGGACTGGGGAAAAAAGGGAGACTGAGATAAACATAGCACAGAGTAAGAGCAGGCAGAGGGAAGTCACAGGGCTCAGCGGGATTGGAGATCTGGAACGTGTTTTCTTCAACACAAGAAATATAACAGGTAAAACTGATGAACTAAGAGCCTGGATTACTGCATGGAATTATGGTGTTATTGCAATTATGGAGAAATGGTTAAAAGAGGGATAGGACTGGCAGCTTAACATTCCAGAGTATAATTGATTTAGACGGGACAGGAGGGGGAAAAAGGAGGTGGAGAAGTTGCATTGCTGATTAGTGAGCAGTTCACAGCTCTGTTGAGGGAAGACACATTGGAGGGATCTTGTAGAGAGGCATTAAGCATGGAGCTCAGGAATAGGAAGGGTGAAATTACAATATCGGGAGTGTACTGTAGACTTCCCAACTGCCCGCAGGAGACAGAGAAGCAGTTGCATAGTCAGATACTGAGAAGTTGTGAACAAAAGAATAGTTGTGGTCGGTGATTTTAACTGGGATATTAACTGGGATTCCCTACAGCCGGGGGCTCAGACGAAGACCAATTTGTTAGATGTGTCCAGAGGGGCTTTTTGATACAATATGTTGACAATCCAACCAGGGAGGGGGCTATATTAGACTTGGTATTGGGGAATGAGCTGGGCCGGGTGATCGATGTTTCAGTGGGGGAGCATTTTGAGCTTAGTGACCGTAATTCCGTAAGATTTCGGGTAATGATGGATAAGAACAAGATTGGCCCTCAGGTGAGGGGGCTTAATTGGGTGAGAGTCAATTAGACAGGAACTGGGGAACGTGGATTGGGAGCGGATGTTTGAGGGCAAATCTACATCTGACATGTGGGAGGCTTTTAAAGATCAGTTGATTAAAGTGCAGGACAGGCATGTCCCTGCAAAAATTAAAGATAGAACTGGCAAGATTTGGGAACCATGGATGACAAGGGAAACTATAAGCTTAATCAAAGGAAAAAAGGAAGCATATGATAGGTCTGGACATCTAAATACTGATGAAGCCCTTGAGGAATAATAGTGAAAGTAGGAAGGAAGTTAAGTGTGGAGTTAGGGAGACTAAAAGTGGCCATGAAATGCAAACAGGGTCAAAGAGAATCCCAAGGTTTTTTATGCATATATTAGGAGCAAGAGGGTAGTAAAAGAAGAGTAAGTCCACTCAAGAACAATGAAGGGGACTTATGCGTAGAGCCACAGGAAGTGATGAGATCCTTAATGAGTACTTTGTATCAGTATTCATCGAGGAGAAGCACATGACAGATCAAGGTTAGGTGTGTGAATGCTCTAGAGAATGTCAATGTATTGGAGGTGGAAGTGTTGAGTATTTTTTATTGTGTTAAAGTAGACAAGTCCCCCGAGGCCAGATGGGATCTATCCCAGGTTACTGTGCGTGGCAAAAGAAGAAATGGCTGGGGTCTTAACAGATATCTTCACATTGTCTTTGACCACAAGGAAAGTTCCAGAAGACTGGAGAATAGCCATTGTTGTTCCCTTGTTTAAGAAAGGAAGCAGGGAGAATCCACAAAATTATAGGCCTAATGAGCCTGAGATCAGTGATGGGGAAGCTTTAGGAGAAGATAATGAGAGACAGGATATTTGCACTTTTGAAAGAAAATGGACTAGTTAGTGACAGGCAGCATGGTTTGCATGGGGAAGGTCATGGCTTATCAATTTGATTGAGTTTTTTGAGGATGTGACAAAGATAATTGATGAGGGAAGGGTTGTGGATGTAACTTATATGGAGTTTAGTAAGGCATTGACAAGACTCACATGGTAGACTAGTACTAAAACTAAAATCACGTGGGATTTGGGGTGGGCTGGCTAGATGGATACAAAACTGGCTTGGTCATAGATTCCAGTAAGAAGTCTCACAAACACCAGGTTAAAGTCCAACAGGTTTATTTGGTAGCACAAGCTACTAGCTTTTGGAACGCTGCTCTTTCATCAGATAAGTGGGAGCTCTGTTCACAGACAGGGCATATAAAGACACAAACTAAATTTATAAAATACTGGTTGGAATGCAAGTCTTTACAGGTAATCAAGTCTTAATGGTACAGGCAATGTGAGTGGATAGAGCGTTAGGCACAGGTTAGAGAGATGTATATTGTCTCCAGCCAGGACAGTTAGTGAGATTTTGTAAGTCCAGGCAAGTCTGGGGGTATTTTGTAAATTGAGTTTGTGTCTTTATTTGACCTGTTTGTGAACAGAACTCCTACTTACCTGATGAAGGGGCAGCGCTCCGAAAGCTAGTGGCTTGTGCTACCAAATAAACCTGTTGGACTTTAACCTGGTGTTGTGAAACTTCTTACTGTGATTACCCCAGTCTAACACTGGCATCTCCACATCTTGGTCATAGAAGACAGAGAGTGGAAGGGTATTTTTCAGAATGGAGATCTGTAGCTAGTGGTGTTCCACAGGGATCAGTGCTGGGACTTCCATCGTTTATTGTATATAGAATGATCTGGAGGAAAATGGGGTGGTCTGATTAGTAAGTTTGCGGGTGACATGAAGATTGTGATAGTACTGGGGATTGTCAGAGAATACAAAATAATATAGATATATTGGACATTTGAGCAGAGAACATAGAATATAGAACAGTACAGCACAGTACAGGCCCTTCAGCCCTCAATGTTGTGCTGAGCTTTGTCCAAACCGAAGATCAAGCTATCCCACTCCCTATAATTCTGGTGTGCTCCATGTGCCTATCCAATAACCGCTTAAAAGTTCCTAAAGTGTCCAACTCCACTATTACAGCAGGCAGTGTATTCCACACCCCAACCACTCCCTGAGTAAAGAATCTACCTCGGACATCCCTCCTATATCTCTCACCATGAACCTTATAGTTATGCACCCTAGTAACAGCTATATCCACCCGAGGAAATAGTCTCTGCATGTCCACTCTATCTATCCCCCTTATCATCTTATAAGCCTCTATTAAGTCACCTCTCATCCTCCTCCGCTCTAAAGAGAAAAGCCCCAGCTCCCTCAACCTCTCCTCATAAGACCTACCCTCCAAACCAGGCAGCATCCTGGTAAATCTACTCTGCACTCTCGCCAATGCTTCCACATCCTTCTTATACACAACATTCCAAATGTGGTCTCACCAACGTCTGGTATAATTGCAGCATAAGCCCACGGCTCTTAAATTCAAACCCCCTGTGAATAAACGCTAACACACTATAAGCCTTCTTCATGGCTCTATCCACTTGAGTGGCAACCTTCAAAGATCTGTGGATATGAACCCCAAGATCTCTCTGTTCCTCCACATTCCTCAGAATCCTGCCATTGACCCTGTAATCTGCATTCAAGTTCGTCCTACCAAAATGAATCATCTCGCACTTATCAGGGTTAAACTCCATCTGCCACCTTTCGGCCCAGCTCTGCATCCTATCAATGTCTTTTTGCAGCCTGCAAGAGACCACTCCACTACTCATCCACTACTCCACCAATCTTGGTGTCATCAGCAAATTTACTAACCCACCCTTCAGCCCCCTCTTCTAAGTCATTGATAAAAATCACAAATAGCAGTGGATCCAGCACTGACCCCTGTGGTACACCGCTGGTAACTGGCCTCCAGTCTGAAAGCGGCAGATGGAGTTTAATCTGGACAAATGTGAGGTGAAACATTTAGGAGGATCAAACTTAGGTGTGAATTATACTGTAACTGGCTGAACCTTTAGGAACTTTAGCGTACAGAGGGATCTAGGCGTGCAGGTCCACTGTTCTCCAAAAGTGGCAAAACAGGTGGTCAAGGTGATAAAAAAGGCAAATGGCATGCTGGCCTTCATCAGCCGGGGCACTGAGTGCAAGAGTTGGGAAATCATGTTGCAGCTATATAAAACTTTGGTTAGGCTGCATTTGGAATATTGCATTCATTTCTGGTCATCACACTACTGGAAGGGTGTGGAAGGTTTGGAGAGAGAGCAAAGAAAGTTCACCGGTATGTTACCTGGTCTTGAGGGTGTTGGCTATGAGGAGAGGTTGAATAAGTTGGGATTGTTTTCACTGGAAAGACGGAGGCTGAGGGGAGATCTGATAGCGGTCTACATAATTATGAGAAAGATGGACAGGGTGGATAGTCAGAGGATTTTTTGAAGTGTGGAAGTGTCAATTACAATGAGGCACAGGTTCAAGGTGAGAGGGGGAAAGTTTAGGGGAGATGTGCAGGGGAAGTCTTTCTCGCGGAGAGTGGTGGATGCCTGGAACGTGCTGCCAGAGGAAGCAGGCACGTTAGCAACATTTAAGAAAGGTCTGGATGGGTACATGAATAGGGAGGGAATAGGGGGATATAGACCAAGTAAGGGCAAAAGATTTTTTTTTGTTAGGGCATCGTGATCGGTACAGGCTTGGAGGACTGAAGGGCTTGTTCCTGTGCTGTACTTTTCTTTGGTCTTTAATTACTAATGAGGTATGCCTACATAATCATTATAATTAGAGAAGTATACAGAGGCTATAACTGGTTAACTATAGTCATCTGACATAAATGAAATAATCAGAACTATAAGTTGCAGGTGAGTGAAGTACAGAGGGATCTAGGTGTTCTAGCGTGCGACTCACAAAATGATTGTAGGCAGGTCCAACAGGTGGTTAAGAAGACAAACAGCATTTTGATCTTTATTGCAAAGAGGTTGGAGTTTAAAATAGGAAGGTTTTATTCCAATTGTATATCCGCCACAGTCACAGAATGGAAAATTCCACGCAAAGATTTATGCTTTCAGAAGTTTAGACTTATTGATGAGGGTGATCAAAAACATAAGAGACAAAATAATCTAAGGTAGGTTGTTTTTAAAAGGAGATTGTAACTATTCCAGTGAATTATTCACATCAATAATTACTGTGTTGATGGCTGTATTTTTTTGTGTTTGAAGATGTGTGGGATCTTGAGTCCACTCTCACCGTGTGTGAGGTTGTTGATGGGGGCTCAAGATGCTGAGGAACCCGGAAACCCAGATCTCAATGGTGAGATCACAACTTCTGATTTCTGGCAGCCCTGCCAGCGAAGTGATAGGTTCACACCCAAAACAGGTGTGAACCTGATTTAAATACATTTCCAGGTATTTCAATATGATTAGCCTGCCCCGCCTTGCCTTATATTCACACTGTATCAACATGACGTCAAACTGGTGAGGCTTACAACAGGTTCACCAGACATGAACCTGTTGTGGTGATCTCCCCCTCCCCCCCCCCCGGGGACATAAAGGTGAGTATAACCTCGAGGGAGAGGGATATGGCCAGGCAGTGGCCTGCCAGGTTGACACCATGCCCATGCTAACCTGACAGTGCCAACATGTGCCAGAGAGGGCGAACCCCACTGGGAGCCTCACGGGGAGGGAAATGGGATTAATTTGTATATGTGGTGGCCGGGAACGGACATGGGAGCTGGGGATGGGGGTTGGAGGATGGGGGGTGCGTGTTGGCACTGACTGTTGTGGGGGATGAAGGGGGAATGGGGGAGAGGTGCCAGCCATGACTGTTGGGCATGGGGGGGACAAGTGGCAGCTCTGATATGGGGGATGGGGGAGCCCCTGAGACCTCCTTGGTGGGCTGGGAGATCATTGTTGTTTTGATGGGGGCGCTCGATCTCAGTACAGCTGGGCTTTGATGGAGTTCTGAGGGCCTGACCCCTACATGATGGCCTGAAACACACCCACGCTTTCTTTTGTGACAGAGTGTGGTGAGATCTGGAGAGAAACACACAGGGGGCGATCTTACCAAAAAGATTCTAAGTACCGAACAAGCATGAAAATAGGAGATAAATCAATGGCACCGACTCCTGCATCCCCCTCCCAGCCGATCGCCGCCCTGGATGACTCCCCCCATCCCCCAGCCGATCACTGCCCCCGATGCCCTCCCCAGTCGATTGCCAGCTCCGATTCCACCCCCTTGCCCCCAAGTGATTCCTGCCCGGCAGAGTATACAGTTCCCCACGGCCTGCCTCCTTTTCAGGCCCCGCCCCTTCAGGCACCATCCCACTCCTTGGCACTGCCCGGTGCCAGGCTGGTGCTGCCAGGATGTCAGGCTGGCCCTGCCCAAGAGGAACTATCTGCCCCTGACTAGCTGGGGGACCTCAGTGGCCTCCTGTCCCACCGGCGAGGCCTTCACATCTGGGCTCCACTGCTGGGGGCTATACATGATCCTCGCTGGTGAGGACTTCCGCCAGTGAGGCTGTTAAGGCAAGGGAACCTGGACTATTACATCCTGATATCACTAATAATATTGAAATGAGAAAATGAATGTTGATGTTACCCTCGCACCCTTCCTGAGCGCGAGGCTGACTACGTCAGCAGGTCAGGGCCAGCAATATCATGAGAGACGAGAAACAGGGTGCCAACTGGGCTTTTCACCTCTCATGCAACTTTACTGGAACCAACACTGTCAAATTCTGTTAAGATCACCCCTTGAACCCTTTATTGGAAATATAACCAGTCTTGATGATCTCTCTGAGAAATATTAAAATAAACTCTCCTACACATTTGAATCCAAAAGCCTTTCTCGGGTCAGGAGCTTTCTGCTGAGATCCGTGCCTCTGCTTTGGGGCTGACACAACAACTTACAAATCTATCACTCCTTTAGCTTCGAAAAACATCACACGGCACTCCACAGAGGCGTAATCTCAAAGATCGGCACCAAGCCAAAGGAAGTGAGGCCAAAAGCTGGTCAAAGAGGTGGATTCTGAATACGGTTTCACTTGCCAACTCATGTGATCAGCCACGAGATTTTCCCTGCTGGCAGTGAATCATCTTTAGCTGTCTATTCTGTTCAAGCTAATTGTACATAAGCTTTCTTGGCATTCTGGAGCTTTCTGTTATAGTATATTCTGATCAGTGCAGCTGTTCTTTTGTCAACATGGACATGGGTGTCGTTGGCTGGCCAGCATTTATTGCCCATCCCGAGTTATCCTTGGAGGGCAGTTGAGAGTCAACCACATTGCTCTGGAGTCACATGTAGGCCAGACCAGGTAAGGACAGCAGATTTCCTTCCCTAAAGGATGTTCATGAACCAGATGGTTTTTCCGACAATCGACAATGGTTTTATGATCATCAGTAGATTCTTAATGGCAGATTTTTTAAAAAAATTAAAATTCCCACCATCTGCCAAGGAGGAATTCAAACCTGAGCCCCCAGAACATTCGCTGAGTTTCTGGATTAATAGTCTAGCAATAATACCATTGGGCCATCACCTCTGATCGCCTTGTCGCTGAGTAGACCACAAGCCTCAACAAAGATCACAGAGGAGTTCATAGGTGGGCTTCTATTCACAAATCCCTGCATGTGCATTCAAGATGATCTACAGCTTTAACCAGCTTTCCATGGCATCAAGGATTCATTGTCTCAACATAAACCTGCGAAAAGAAACTGTACTTCAGCTGTCGACGAGTGCTGTAACAAGCCAACTATCATCATTGGAATAAAGATTATCAGCCATTGATCAATGCAATACCAGAGTGTTAGAAACTTCTCACACTGACCCTACCGAGGGTATGTTTGAACTTCAACTTTATGAAGCAACTTCTATCTTGAGCTGATATTAAATGGTTGTCTATATCTTTGAGGGAGATTCACAAGGCTTTAGTTTAAAATCGGATTAGGACTCACACATCAAAAAGGAGCCTCTGTGTCTTCCTTGAACCTTCTATAAAAATAACCATAGAACAGACACTGCTGCCCGCTCTGTCTAAACATTTAATAGATAACCATTTGAGGAATTCTGCCTTTAGAGATGAATGCAGATCTCTGTCCTGGTCATAGAACCAAAATTACTGCCAGACAATGTAAGAGAGATAAACAGGAAACAAAGAAATGCGGATGTTGAAAAAATGAAATGAAAACTGGAAATGCTGGAAAATCTCAGCAGGTCCAACAGCATCTCTGTGGAGAGAAAATAGAACCAACGATTTGAGTTTGGATGACCCTTCATCAGAGCTGGTTTTTATTTTAGCTTTTACCACTCATGAGGTTTTGAATCTGGATGACCCAGATGTATCTCAGCTTGGAATGGCTCCTGTTCTGATCAAGACCACAAGAAACTATAAAGGGTTGTGAATGCAGCCTAGTCCATCACACAAACCAGCCGCCCATCCATTGACACTGTCTACACTTCCCGCTGCCTCGGGAAAAGCAGCCAGCATTATCAATGATCCCCCGCACTCTGGACATTCTTTCTTCCATCGGGAAAAAGATATAAAAGTCTGAGATCACGTACCAACTGACTCAAGAACAGCTTCTTTCCTGCTGCTATCAGAATTTGAATGGATCTACCTTATATTAAGTTGATCTTTCTCTATACTCTCGCTACAACTGTAACACTACATTCTGCACTCTCTCCTCTCTTTCTCTATGAACACTATGTTTTGTCTGTACAGCATACAAGAAACAATACTTTTCACTGTATACTAATACATGACAATAATAAATCAAAACAAATCAGTTGAAGGTTAAAAAGAGAAATGTATAGGTTAAAAAAAGCAAGAGAAGATGGCCATGCTAAGCTGGCAGCCAGAAGGGCCAGGGCCTTTACACACCAGAGTCTGACAATTCTGGGTCTCTGCACATGCACAGTGGCCCCGAACTATCAGCCTCCTGTTTGCTGGCCAGCTTGATCACTGGCCAGCCTGGGAACCCTGCAGTGCTGCCCCTCCCAACACCCCCATAGCCCAATCGTGGCTCCCCCATCCATTCACGGGCCTGCCCCAATCTCTCCCACCATACCACAATACCCCGATCTCCAGCTTCTCCACCCCCCCCGCACCAGCAGTGAAAATCCATCCACCCTCTCCCCCAGCAGACATCCCCATGGGAGGCAGACCCCCCCCACCACTGGAGGCATTCACCCCAGCAGACCCCCCCCACCACCGTCCTCTCCGTCCCCAGCTCACCCCGTTTGTTGGCTTCTCTCCAGTCCTGACCATTCCCCATGAGGAGTGGCAGCAGGAAACCCCACCTCCATGGATCACCCCCTTGGCATTGCCCCATGCCTGATGGGCAGTGCCAAGGTGTCACCTGGGCATGGGCATTTTGCTCTTGGGCAGTGCCAGGGTGCCCATGCCCAGAGGGCATCAACTTCCTGATGCCGACCCCTCGGGGACTCCTATTGGCCCTCCCTTCACTCCAGCAGAGTCTCCCACTACTTCCCCGAAAGTAGGGAGCTAAACTGAACCCCACCAGAGTGAAACTGTACTGGCGGGGTGGGAGATGCTAGTGGGCCCGAGACCGGCCCGGAGACTTCAGTCCCAGGCCCACTAATCACATTTAAATAACATTGAAATAAGATTTAAATCACTTACCTGCAGTTCCCACCAGCTTCCAGCATGGTCCCGACTGTGCCAGATAGCCAGAGCTCGGAGGTGTGCACACGACGGGAATGCATGAGTGAATCCCACAAATCACCCCCCTGCCCCACCCCCCCATTGAATCTAGAAGCAGGAGGAGACCATTTGGCCCTTCGAGCCTGCTCTGCTATTCATTTTAATCATGGCTGATCATCGAATTCAATATCCTGATTTCCCCTGTCCTCCCATATCCCTTGATCCCGTTAGCCCCAAGCGCTATGTCTAATTTCTTCTTGAAATCAGATAAAGTGTTGGCCTCAACTACATTCTTACATTGCTGTGGCTCTAGAGTTATATGTAGGCCAGACCAGATAAGGATAGCAGATTTTCTTCCCTAAAGGACATTAGTAAACCAGATGGATTTTTGTAACAATTGGCAGTGGTTTCATAGATATCAGTAGATTCTTAATTCCAGATATTTTTAACAGAATTCAAATTCTACCTAAATTCTAACATCCGCCATTGCAGGATTCGAACCCAGGTTCCCAGAACACATTAGCTGAGTTTCTGGATTAATAGTAATACCACTAAGCCATTGCCTAGACAAGAACAACAATGAGACAAAGAGGATGTAACAGACGCAGTATTTAAAAACGAACAGAACCATTGGAGTGGAGAACACACAGGCAGGACAAAAAACAGGAAATGACTCAATGGCAGGAGTGCTTTTGCAATATGAGAAAAGCAAATAAATTGGAACCATTAGTGATTATGGGAAATGTTGCTCTGGTGGAAGACACCTTCATAAATTAAAGGAGTATTGTTTCTTCTGGGAATGGACAAGAATTATGAGAGTGGTAAAAACTAAAATAAATACCAGCTCTGACGAAGGGTCATCCAGACTCGAAATGTTGGCTCTATACTCTTTCCACAGATACTGTCAGACCCATTGAGATTTCCCAGCATTTTCTGTTTTTGATTATGAGAGTGGTGTTATTTGCTTTTCATTGGTGTTGCACAAAGTAACATGGTGATTCAATTATAACATCACATGATGTGATTATAGACAAATATAAAGAGGTGTGTCCAACACCTTTTTATGATAATGCTGTTCCTCTCTGTCAGTGATTATGATACAAACAGCCCTTACATCCACAGAGTTACTGGCCTCCAAATTCAGTGCTGTTACAGCTATTTTCTGGCAGTTTAAAGTTTATTTATTGATGTCATAAATAGGCTTACATTAACACGGCAATGAAGTTACTGTGAAAATTCCCTAGTCACCACACTCCGGTGCCTGTTTGGGTACACTGAAGGAGAATTTAACATGGCCAATGCACCGAAACACGTCTTTCGGGAGGAAACCCACGCAGACATGGGGATAACATGCAGACTCTACACAATGACCCAAGCTGAGAATAGAACCTGGGTCCCTGGCAGTGCTGACCACAGACTTGCAGTCCTGCTCAAATCACTTAACTGAGTTTCCCGTTGGCTGTCCTATACCATATAGGACAAAAGGACATGTGATGATACATTATCAAAATAAGGGGCAGTCCTCTAAAATATGAGATAGTTGATCACTCTGCCCTGTGCCCAGTTTGTGCCTCTGGTGTGAGGTATTTGAATGCAATATCATGCACTGCAGCTTTGGGTGTTATGTCAAGTTGTATTTAAACATGTCAAAAGAACACACATTATTAATTATCAGTCGTACCTGACATGTTTTTATGGTACAAAATTTCTGACAAAGCAAGCTTGTCTATTTATAATCACATTCCTTTTCAGCTGTTTGGCATGCACATCATTTAAATGTGAACTTACGCTCATTCATTTTGCAACCATTAATCATTTGTTCATGGTCCACAGTCACATAGCAAAAATCTGACAGTGTGCTAACAATAGTTTACTCATAGTGTACAGTCTGCACCATAGCCTGCTAAAATGTCCTATCAATGTAAGCAATAGATCATTCCATTTAAAGAAGATGTTCTCTTAGTCTGTGGAAGGGTCATTTAGATTTGAAATGTTAACTCTGCTTGTCTTCACATATGCAGCCAGATCTGCTGAGTTTATCCAGCATTTTCTGATCTTAGTTCTCTTGGCCATTCTCTCCTCTAATGATCTTTAGACATTGAATGCTGAAGCTTACCTGAACACCATTTCCTAGTTTATCTTTAATCTTCTATTCTTTTTTGAATTTGATGATGTCCTAGCCCCTCACCGTGGTTCCTTAAAAAAAACTCTAAAGTACTGGGTAATGAGTTTTTGTGAGAAAATATTTGTCTCTTACAACTGTTGCACTATTATAGTGGCTGATGTGCTACAAATTAAATTTAAACTGATAATATCCTCACATCCTTTAAAAAGTACCTGGATGAGCACCTGGCACATCATAACATTCAAAACTATGGCCAAGTGCTTGTAAATGGGTTGAGGTGGGAGGTCAGGTGTTTCTCACATGTTGGCGCAGACGCGATGGGCTGAATGACCTTTTCTGCACTGTATGATTCTATAATAGCCTGAGATCCCGCTCCTTCAGCATAAACACAGGAATTCCAGGGTTGGAATTTGCATAGCTACAGCAATCCATTCTTATCTGTCCGGGCACATCAGCTGCCTGAACCAAGTTAATCCTCAAGGCAGAGTGAAGTCTAGAAGGCCCAAATTTGCAGGAGGTTGTTTTTATCGCTCTGGTGGAGGGAGGGAGGGAGAAGGAAGTCATTGGAGGAACTGCAGCAAGGTACCACAATCAGCAACCTTGGTGTATGATGGTGGCCATGTGTTTACTTGGAACTTACACTGAGATTAATGGTGAGAATAACAAGAAGTCACCAGCATGAGGGGTAAAGCAGACGACAAATGCCAGAGTACAGGCATGCACTGGAAATTGCGGTCCAGGTTACCCTGCACCTTTACACATCCTGCTAACAGTACATCACTGACAGACTCAGTATTAAAATCAATGTAAGGACAGGAAGTTGAGATACACGTCCTGCACTAAACACAGGAAAATAATTTTGTATTCAGGTGTAAGTGAATTTATAACAGTGTGACAGTAGCAAGTATCTGCTCAAAACCCAGCGAAAGCTCTCCGAACGGCTGTCAGTGATAATGATGAACAGAAAACCTCATTCCTGGGTTAAAATCCCAGCCATCTTTGTGCTTTTGAAGCATGGTTTACCAATAATGCCCATGTAAGTTTCTTCTGCATCTTATCTGCACCAGTAGATGAGGTAGTTGACTGGAAGCTAAGTACTTCCTGATTGGAAAAAACGGAAAATATCAGAGAAGAAATCACCAGGACTGCTCTTGTGGTTTGAGCAAGTCCCAGATTCAAGGCACCGAAAAAGGTACGTCAATAAGGAAATACCATAAGTGAATTGGCACTGATGTTTAACAGGTGTTTCCCCACTCACTCTTGAACAATATATTCGTGTGTGTGTGCTTTCTTCCATTAAGAAAGTATTTGGCTTCCAGGCAATTAACCGTGGAGTGAGAAATTCAAATTAAAATAATCCAGCAGCAATTTATTTACAAACAAAATCTTCATTCATTTCACGCTATTGTTCTGGATGTCACTGAAGAAAGAATAACTAACACACACACATACACAAAGACCAATTACAGATGAATATCAAATCAAGTATGGGCTGGAATTCTCCAGCTGTTCACACCCCACAACCACTGCCTCCTTTTAATTTGTCCCTAAGTTAATTTGAGTTTGTTTACTTGTTTGGTGCCTTAAAAGAGCCCTCCACAACCGCTGCCAGTAAGAACGAGAATTTGGCACTCAGCCAAATCTCCATTCACAGCAGCAGGAGTGCAGAATCTCAGTTGTGCACGAGGTCAGTGAATCCGGCCTATAATACTTATAAATGTAAATTGAGATTAGTCGATAGTCAGCCAGACACATTTTGAAATCAAGGTCTAGTGTTGTCAAAAGTGAAGGTCTTGAGGCTGAGAGTTGTCTTTGCAAATTGTCCAAGGTTGCTTTGTCAGATGGTGAATTGGATTTGCAGAGAGTAGTTTCTAACTGTGTAATCGTGGCACTTTTAGCTGCAGGAGACTATTGGCTCTTTTGAAATGTACCTCTCCCTAGTTGCAGCTTTTTAAGATGGATCTTCAAGATGATTCAGTCTCAATGCAACTTTCTACCTTTTTTATAAAAGCATGATGGTTGCTGTTATGCTGAATCATTGTTCCATATAAGGCAAGTGGTTTTGCAGTTTTGAATTCTGTTTATCATTGTGGAGTTCAAAAGAGTGAAAGCTGTTCACACCTTACAGCAACTCAAAACTTAGTGTCTTTATGTTTGGAAGAAAAGGCATCAAGTCAATCAGTTTCTGCATGCTCTATGAACAGTCAGTGATTTCAAGTCCCTTCAGTGCAGAAGGAGGCCATTTGGCCCATCAAGTCTGCACCAACTCTCTGACAGAGATAACTCTCTGATAGAGTTATCCAGGCCCTCTACCCCACCCAATCCCCGTAACCCCACATACTTACCATGGCTAATCCATTTAACCTACACATCTTGGGACTTTGCAAAGCAAATTTAGCATGGCCAATTCATCTAACCCACACATGGGAGGAAACTGGAGCACCTGGAGGAAACTCACGCAGACATGGGGAGAACGTGCAAACTCCACACAGTCACCCAAGGCTGGAATCAAACCCAGGTCCCTGGCACTGTGAGAAAGCAGTGCTAATCACTGTGCCACCTGTGGGTGCACCCAGCAGACTTGCAGTCTTGCTCAAATTACTTAACTGAGACTCCTAGGCTCAGTCACCCACTGATTGCCCTATACTGTTCATGAAAAAATGACATGGGATTAAATTATCAAAATAAGAGACAATCTCTTGAAACACCAGACAGTTGGTCACCCAGCACTGTGCCCAGTTTGTGCCTCTGGTGCGAGGTTTTTGAATGCAATATCATGCACTGCAGCTTTGGGTGTTACGTCAAGTTGTATTTAAACATGTCAAAAGAACACACATTATTAATTATCAGTTGTGCCTGACATGTTTTTATGGTACAAAATTTCTGACAAAGCAAGCTTGTCTATTTATAATCACATTCCTTTTCAGTTGTTTGCCATGGCTAATCCATCTAACTTACACAACTTGGGACACTCAGGGGCAATGTACCATGGCCAAGCCACCTAACCTGCGCATCTTTGGACTGAGCTTATGTTTGAGGTTATCGCTTCTTTGTCCGGCTGAAGGAATTTCAGCCCAAATTCACAAGGGCAGTCATGTGACCCACACCGTTTTTAAGCTCCATCCAAGGTCTTAACTTTTCAAATAGTTTCTAAAAATTTGTAATGTCACAACTGTGCACTGTTCCAGAATAAATATGGTTTGAAAATTATAAAAAAATTCAATTGCATCAATTGGCCCCTCAACCTCAACAAAATTTTCTCAGTTGCAAGTAGCCATCAAAAAAAAGTGGAGTATTGAAAAGCATTTCATCTATTGGCAGAATGTTCAATAATACTATTTTTGATAAGCGAGGGGATTAAGGGTTATGGGGAGAGGGCGGGAATGTGGAACTGAGCCACGACAGATCAGCCATGATCTTATTGAATGGCGGGGCAGGCTCGAGGGGCTAGATGGCCTACTCCTGCTCCTATTTCTTATGTTAAAATATTCATGTTATTCCTTGTAGTCATTTGATGAAATTAAGATTTTTATATTGTAATGATATTGTGCCTTTAAGAAATGTTTCTCTGCAGGACTTCTAGCAGTTTCCAGAGCATAGAACATAGCTAATTAACCATTTCTCTCATCACTCCCAAAGTGGCACTGATGAGCTATGCAATATAAGAACAGGAAGTAGGCCATTAAACTTCTCAACTTTGTTCTGCCATTCAATCAGATCAAGGGGTCTGTGACCTAATTCCATATGCCAACCTTTGACCCACTTCCCTTCATACATTTGGGTAACAAGGCCTATCACTCTCAGTTTTAAAATTGATTAAAATACTATTACATAGAACATAGAACATAGAACATTACAGCGCAGAACAGGCCCTTCGGCCCACGATGTTGCGCCGACCAGTTACAAAAACAATGACCCACTAGCCTATACCAATCCCTTTTCGTCCATAAACCTATCCAGAGATCTCTTAAACGCCCCCAAACTAGACGCATTTACAACTGCAGCAGGCAGGGCATTCCAATCCCTCACCACCCGCTGGGTAAAGAACCTACCCCTGACATCCGTCCTGTAGCTACCCCCCCTTAATTTAAAGCCATGCCCCCTCGTGCTAGCTTTCTCCATCCGAGGAAAAAGGCTATCACTATCCACCCTATCTAAACCTCTAATCATCTTATATGTTTCAATAAGATCCCCTCTTAGCCGCCT
The DNA here is from genome assembly GCF_965287045.1 of Carcharhinus amblyrhynchos. Lineage (NCBI taxonomy): Eukaryota > Metazoa > Chordata > Chondrichthyes > Carcharhiniformes > Carcharhinidae > Carcharhinus > Carcharhinus amblyrhynchos. The sequence goes on from NC_137347.1 coordinate 43,608,662, forward strand.
TCTTTCCAACGAAAACAACCCTAGATCCCTCAGTCTCTCCTCATAGGACCTCCCCACCATACCAGGCAACATCCTAGTAAACCTCCTCTGCACCCTCTCCAACGCCTCCACATCCTTCTTGTAATGCGGGGACCAGAACTGCACACAGTACTCCAAGTGCGGCCGCACTAGAGTAGTGTACAGTTGCAACATTACACTGCGACTCCTAAATTCAATCCCCCTACCAATAAACGCCAAGACACCGTACGCCTTCTTGACAACCTTATCTACTTGATTCCCAACTTTCAGGGATCTATGTACACACACACCTAGATCCCTCTGTTCATCCACACTATTCAAAGTCCTCCCGTTAGCCCTATACTCGACACATCTGTTGCTCCTACCAAAGTGAATTACCTCACACTTCTCCGCATTAAATTCCATCCGCCACCTCTCGGCCCAGCTCTGCAACCTATCTAAGTCTCCCTGCAGACTATGACACCCTTCCTCACAATCTACCACACCTCCAACTTTGGTGTCATCAGCAAATTTACTAATCCACCCAACTATACCCTCATCCAGATCATTAATAAAAATTACAAACAACAGTGGCCCCAAAACAGATCCCTGAGGCACACCACTCGTAACTGCACTCCATGATGAATATTTACCATCCACCACCACCCTCTGTCTCCTATCTGATAGCCAATTCCTGATCCAACTTCCTAGATTACCCACAATCCCATACATCTGCATTTTCTGCAGAAGCCTACCATGGTGAACCTTATCGAACGCCTTACTAAAATCCATGTATACCACGTCAACTGCCTTACCCCTATCCACCTCTTTGGTCACCTTCTCAAAAAACTCAATAAGGTTAGTAAGGCACGACCTACCTGCTACAAAACCATGCTGACTATTTCTAATCAATTCATTACACTCCAAATAACTATAAATCCTATCCCTAATAATTTTTTCTAAAACCTTGCCCACAACAGAAGTAAGACTCACCGGTCTATAATTCCCGGCAAAGTCTCTGTTCCCCTTCTTAAACAATGGGACAACATTCGCTATCCTCCAATCCTCCGGGACTACACCAGAGACCAGAGACCAATTTGCAGAAGAGAATTAAAAACTTGTACCACATTTGGGCTGGAGTTAACAGGGGACTCGACCTCTCACTGACAGGCCACTGGGCCCCATATCACCTCATTTCAGGAAGGCTCATCGAATTAATGGGCAGTGATGGGCCTTCCACACACCTTGATCCTGGGGAAGTCCTGTCTGCCTGTGGCTGCCAGTCAATCAGAGACCATTGAGCAGCAGCCCCATGAGGGAGGCAGTAGCTGCTGCCAGTGTAACAGCCACCCAGAGCCACGGATCATCATTGGAACTCAGGCCATAAATGAATGATAGTGGTCGGGGTGCTGCTGGGTGCGTGTTATAGAGGGTGGTCAGCAGTGAGAGGCGGGGGTGGCTCACATTCCTCGATCAGTGACTCAATGCCTTTGAATTCTTTTTTGCTTGTCATACTCCCTGAATGGCTAGCTCTCTGCCCACCATCATGCCAGCTGTGATGGGATGAGGCTTTAATGGGTTAATTGCCACTTAAGAGCCTCAATTGGTGGTAGTGTGGGAAAGCCACTTATGCTAATCTATCACCCCCCCCGCCAACCAATCCATGAACTTGTGCATTAACCTTTTCGAGGCAACTCATTAAATGTTTTCTGGCTATCAAAGAATACATTTACTATTTCTTCTTTATCTATCCCACTGATTATATCCTCAAAAACTAATACATTTGTCAAACAGGGTTTACCTGATAGACCTAGTCCGATTGTAATATTCATTTTTGTGCATTGTTTAGCTTTCTTTAATAACAGATTCTAGCACTTTTTCATTGCCTGATATCAGGCTAACTTGCCTGTAGATTCCTGTTTTTCCTCTCCCTTATTTCTAGACTGGTCCAGAATCTGCGTAATTTTGGAAAATCATAGCAGCATATCTACTATCTGCAGCAATCTCTTTTTGAACCCTAGGATACAGGCCAGCAGCTCCTGGAGATTTGTTGGATTTTAGTGTTTTGAGGTTCACATTATCACTGAGATTCATACCAAATACTGCTCAGTTGTGCGTAGGCAGAATGTCCTTTTTGATTCATAGCAGAATCCTGTCATTGGAAAGCACCGTTTATGTAGCTACTGCATAGTAGCAGCGCAAAATGACTTTGTCACAGTTGAGACATGAAAGTTTAAATATATATATAGTCATCAGCTGGGATGTTTTATGAAGTTGTTTTCTTTGAGCTTTTTCAAAATGCACAATGGTTGAGAGAGAGAATGATGCAGCTGATCACCTGATGGGTTGTAGCAGTTTCAAAGTAAAAATGACCACAGGGACAATAAGTCTTCTCCAGCTAACTTCAAACAAATGAAAACCTTTGCAAGTCTTAATCTCCCATAATGGAGCTAATGGCCAAAGCACTCGCAATTTTGAAACAGAAGTCTCAACAAAAGGAGAGACTGTTTACCAAGTCAATCCAGTGTCTCTTAGACCTCCAACTAAACACCTCAAGGTTCCAGCCATGGAAACATACATCATCAAGGAGGTATGTCACCTCCAGTGGAATTGAATTCGAGAAGTTACCATCTGTGGAGTCTGCAAGTTCTCCCTGTGTTTGTGTGGGTTTCCTCCAGGTGCTCCGGTTTCCTCCCACAGTCCACAGACATACTGGTTAAGTGCATTGGCCCTTAGTGTACCCGAACAGGTGCTGGAGTGTGGCAAGAGCAGATTTTCACAGTAACTTAATTGCAGTGTTAATGTAAGCCTGCTTGTGACACTAATAAATACTTTAAACCTCGAATGTGAATAGAACTCCAGGCAACTGCCTGTGCTGTCGTACATGGCAGAAGTGAAGCCATGATCACTGACAGGAATTCACTTCTCTGCTTTTAGACTAAGTCAAATGTCAGATTAAGGTCATGTGTAATGCCGTTTCTTGTCAGCTTGGACCTTGTATGTCTCTCTTGTGGGGATTATGAATAGGATTTAATTTGAATTGTTATTTTGGAGCAAGCAAGGAGATGGGTTGAGAGTCCACTCTGATCATTAGCTTTGTGACTTGAAGAATGGAGTAAACATATAAAAACTTTTTTTAAAACATCCTGTGCTGTTTACTATCAAGCCAATGGCAGCAGAAAGAATCTGACCTTCATCAAACCTGCCATCTGTTGGAACACTGGAACTAGTATCTCCAAGCTAACTCATTCTACGTGCCATGCCTTGATTTGATTTGATATGATTTATTACCATCTCATATATTAACATACAGTGAAAAGTATTGTTTCTTGCATGTTATACAGACAAAACATACCGTCCATAGACAAGGGAACAAGACTGCAGAATGTAGTGTTAGTCATAGCTAGGTTGTAGCGGAAGATCGACTTAATGCAAGGTAAGTGCATTCAAAAGTCTGACAGCAGCAGGGAAGAAGCTGTTTTTGTATCGGTTGGTACGTGACCTCAGACTTTTGTATCTTTTTCCTGAAGGAAGGTGGAAGAGAGAATGTCCAGGGTGCATGGGGCCCTTAATTATGCTGGCTGCGAAGTGTAGACACAGTCAATGGATGGGAGGCTGGTTTGCACGATGGATTGGACTACATTCACAACCTTTTATAGTACCTTGTGGTCTTGGGCAGAGCAGGAGCCATACCAAGCTGTGATACAGCCATAAAAAATGCTTTCTATGGTGCATCTGTAAAAGTTGGTGAGAGTCGTAGTAGACATGCCAAATTTCCTTAGTCTTTTCCCATTGTGACAATCTCACTCTGGGGAGACAGAGCATTTTACAACCAGTCAACCTCCCCTTCTAGTTCTGATTTTGGACACCTGTAAAACCCATACTTACATTTTATTGTGATTGTGTGTTCCCTGAACTCTCTTCCTTTCTCTTATCCTCCATTTATAGTATGTGTAAAAATATTTATGTATTTAAAATGTATTTATAAAATGCAAATCGCCTCTCCCTATGTGTGTAAAAATAAACCAACCCTTTTTTTTCACCATATCTCAAGTTTGCAGTGCAAGCAATTAATAGAAGATTGCACCATTTCCAGATTTAAGAGTTGGGGAAAATATGCCACCATCTATAAAAGGGGAATAAAAAAAATTCTCTTTATGGATAGGTAGAGAGTGGAAAAAATCAGACCAGTTTAAATTGTTTGTGGCAACTTGCTTAACCTGGTGTTTAAATTTTGGAGAGACTTTACCTTCTCAGGGTAATTTGAGGTAGACCAAGTACTTTTCACGTCCAGTGTGATACCAGGTATGTTGGCTGTACATCCCAGTGATTGGCTGTTGGAATCAAATATCATGTTCCTTTGCTTGTTCATCATAGGCAGTATGTAAAACCATTCTCAACCAGGCTGCACTTGTACAACCCAAATTAAAACCTCTACTGTTAGATGAGATTCTGCAATTGGGCAGCATTTGTGTTCTAACAGCAACACTAACAACCAATTTAAGATAATGAACTTGTAACTTCGCTGATTTACGCTTGCTATAAGTGACATACAGTCATACACAAGGACCTGTTCTCTGCAAATAAAAAGGAGTATGTTCAGGCCTTGTGTTTTTTCATGAATTACCTGGGAACTTGGGGAGCCTGTAGTTCCCCATGGTTTTTTTCATGGCAATACCTCAGCCAATCAAAATTGACTTGCAAGCCAATCAGTTCCCACTCTCCTTTAGTGAAAATAGTTGGCTTTTTTTGTCCTAATGAGTACAAGATGAAAAGCTTCAGCAACACGTCTCTCTTCTCAGCAATTTATATAGCATTCCATAGTATAGGTAGCTCAGAAACAGGCCATTTGGCCTAATCAGTCTGTACTTGGATTTATACTTCACCACACCCGCCTCACTTCCTTTCCCATCTAACTTATCAATATAACCTTTTTTTCTCCTCCCTCAAATGCTAATCCAGCTTCTCATTAAATGCATCTATTCTATTTACATCACCCACTTTCTGTGGTTGGGGGCTCCACATTCTCATCAATCTCTGCATAATTTCTGCTTTTCCAATTTGATATCTTGGTGATAATCGTATGTTGATGGCATGAGTTCTGCTCTGTTCCACAAGTGGATTTTTTTGTCTACTAAATCATAACCCTTCATTATGGTTCAACCTCTATTAGGTCACACCTCAGCCTTGTGTTTTAAAGAGAAAAAGATTCCAGTCAATCACACGTGTTATCTGGAGCTGGTGGCAGAAAATGATCTCTTACAGTATCTAATGTGATAAAAACTTAAAGCGGAAGAATGTTATGGAACGTTATAATCAGTGGGAAAGCAATGACTTTATTATATAAGCTATTTCAAAAGGTTATTGGATATATATTTAATTCCTGAGATATTGAAATTACTTAGATGGACAAAAATAGCTTTTTATGATCCTGCACTGCTTAAGTTCTTATGCACTGTTAACAAGCAGTGACATCTAGTGTTTGTGATGATTTGGGTATGTCAATGTTACACTTATCTGATCAATTCTGATCACACATTGATGCTTGGTCTGAGTTCTTGTCGACTGTCTGCTGCCTGATCGTGATCGCAAGACAGAAACAAAGGCTTCTACCTTCTCAGTAATCAGATCATGAAAAAATTGACTATCCATAAAACACAATGTGTGGGATAAAGAGGTTTGGAGGAACAGCAGACACTTGCATTTATATAGCATCTTTAATTTGGTAAAGCACTCTAAGAAGCTTCACATGAGTATAATCTTTGATTTGATTTATTATTGTCACATGTATACAGCGAAAAGTATTGTTTCTTGTGTGTTATACAGACAAAGCACATCATTCATAGAGAAGAAAAGGAGAGGGTGCAGAATGTAATGTGTAGAGAAAGATCAACTTATGTGAGGTAAATCCGTTCAGAAATTCGATGGCAGCAGGGAAGAAGCTATTCTTGAGTCAGTTGGTACATGACCTCAGACTTCTATATCTTTTTCCCAAAGGAAGAAGGGGAAGAGAGTACATTCCGGGTACATGGGGTCCTTAATCATGCTGGCTGCTTTTCCGAGGCAGCAAGAAGTGTAGACAGTGTCAGTGGATGGGAGGCTGGCTTGCGTGATGGATTGGGCTACATTCATGCCTTTTGTAGTTTCTTGCAGTCTTGGGCAGAGCAGGAGCCCATACCAAGCTGTGATACAATCAGAAAGAATGCTTTTTATGATGCTTGAGTTTAGAAGAATGAGGGGAGGTCTCATTGAGACGTATAAGATGATGAATGGGATGGATAGGATAGAGGTGGAAAGACTCTTCCCGCTCAAAAAAGACAGTAGGACTAGGGGGCACAGCCTCAAGATAAAAGGGGGGCGGTTTAGAACGGAGTTGAGGAGGAACTTCTTCACTCAAAGGGTGGTGAATCTCTGGAATTCTCTGCCCGTTGAAGTGGTGGAGGCTGCCTCGCTAAATATTTTTAAGACGCGGGTTGATGGGTTTTTGATAGGAGAGGGGATTAAGGGTTATGGGGAGAGGGCGGGAAAGTGGAACTGAGCAGCGACAGATCAGCCATGATCTTATTGAATGGCGGGGCAGGCTCGAAGGGCTGGATGGCCTACTCCTGCTCCTATTTCTTATGTTCTTATGTTCTTATGCTGTAAAAGTTGGTGAGAGTCGTAGCTGACATGCTGAATTTCCAATGTCATGCCAAAATCAGCCAAGGATGAACACAATGTGATGAACACAAGGGGTCACAGGTTCAAGATGAGGGGAGCAAGGTTTAACACAGATATCAGAGGGACGTACTTTACATTGAAGGTGGTGGGGGCCTGGAATGCACTGCCAGGCAAGGTGGTAGAGGTGGACATACTGGGGTCATTTAAGACTTATCTGGATAGCCACGTAAACAGACTGGGAATGAAGGGATACAAACGAATAGTCTAGTTGGAAGCATGAGCGGCGCAGGCTTGGAGGGCCGAAGGGCCTGTTTCCTGTACTGTATTGTTCTTTGTTCTTTGACTCTGAATCAAAGGAGCAGACATTAGAGAGATGAGCAAAGGCTGGAAGAGATAGGTTTTCATGATAGATGAATGGGACTGCCTTGGAAAAGCAGCCAGCATAACCAAGGACCCCCACGCACCCGTGACATACTTTCTTCACCTTCTGCCATTGGAAAAAAAATACAAAAGTCTGAGGTCGAGTACCGACCGACTCAAGGACAGTTTCTTCCCTGCTACTGTCAGACTTTTGATTGGATCTACTTTATGTTAAGTTGATCTTTCTCTACATGCTAGCTATGACTGTAACACTCTACTCTGCACCCTCTCCTTCCTTCTCCCCTATACTCTATGAATGATATGTCTGTATAGTGTGCAAGAAGCAATGCTTTTCACTTTATCCCAATACATGTAACAATAATAAATCAAATCAAATATCACAACCCTGTTATTTTCAATAGCAGGCTATATGAAACATGTTCTATTTTTACCTCTGAAAAAGGCAGTTGTTATTGTGTTGTCAGTTTCCACTGTTTTTCCTTATTTTAACTACCCCAATTCTCTCCTTAGATTAGGCCATGAGACTTAGGAGTAGAAATAGGCCATTTGGCTATTTTGTTTTGAATTATATTTAGCATAATTCAACACTAACATTTCTAATTTAATTATTTAGTATCCAGATGATTTTATTATGTGATGACCATGGCGATTAAAATCATTCAAGACATTGTTTAGCTCAGGAAATGATTTGGTTATCAATGCACTATTTTTTCACTTTGAGATATTATTACAATGCAAACTCATAACATCACAACTCCTCAGCTATAAACAAAGTGCAGAAAGTTGCATCATGCATGTGCCAATGTATGACATAATGCCAATCTATTTAAATCAGACTCTAATGTAAGGATTCCAGATCCAGCATTACTGTTTTACTTAAATATCTTGTGAAACCAAAGCAATTAACTTTGCACCTGCCACCCCCACATCTCAGTTCCCTAGCCATCACTTCCATCCCCCTCCCTGACCACGTATTAGGTAAATACATTTTTTCAGAATCTGTGTCCTGTCTGACTTTTAAACTGAGATACCGACCCGATATTCTGTCCCATTACAATGATCATCTAAGTAGTCTCACAACACCAGGTTAAAGTCCAACAGGTTTATTTGGTAGCACAAGCTTTCAGAACGCAGCACCTTCATCCAGTGAGTGCCAAATTTGTTGCACAAACTGGGCATATATAGACACAAACTCAATTACAAAATAATGATTGGAATGCGAGTCTTAACAGGTAATCAGGTCACAGGTGCAGACAATGTGAGTGGAGAGAGGGTTAAAGAGGTGTCACAGAGTCATTGCGTCAGAGGTTTGCAGCATGGAAACAGGCCCTTCGGCCCAACTTGTCCATGCTGCCCTTTTTTTTAAAACCCCTAAGCTAATCCCGATTACCTGCATTTGGCCCATATCCCTCTATACCCATCGTACCCATGTAACTATCTAAATGCTTTATAAAAGACAAAATTGTACCCGCCTCTACTACTACCTCTGGCAGCTTGTTCCAGCTTGTCCTTGTGTGTGAAAAAACTGCCCGTCTGGTCACTTTTGTATCTCTCACCTTAAACCTATGCCCTCTAGTTTTAGACTCCCCTACTTTTGGGAAAAGACACTGACTATCTACCTTGTCTATGTCCCTCATTATTTTATAGACTTCTTTGAGATCACCCCTCAGCTTCCTACGTTCCTGAGAAAACAGTCCCAGTCTATCCAGCCTCTCCTTATAACTCAATCCATCAACTCCCGGTAGCATCCGAGTAAATCTTTTCTGCACTGTTTCTAGTTTAAAAATATCCTTTCTACAATAGGGTGACCAGAATTGCACACAGTATTCCAAGTGTGGCCTTACCAATGTCTTGTACAACTTCAACAAGATATCCCAACTCCTGTATTCAATGTTCTGTGTGAATTGTTTCAAGCTGGGACAGTTAGTGACATTTTGCAAGCCCAGGCAAGTCATGGGGGGTTACAGATAGTGTGACATTAACCCAGGATCCCAATTGAGGCCGTCCTCATGGGCTTGTGGTACGTGAAGTGCACCCAGACACATGGAACAGCCATGGGGGACCAAATTTGCACCGCAATATGCCAACATCTTCATGCACAGTTCAAACAAGACTTCTTCATCGCACAGAACCTTCAACTGATGCTATACACTAGATGCCTTGATGACATTTTCTTCCTTTGGACTCATGGCGAACAACTACATGATGACATCAACAAGTTCCATCCCACCATCTGACTCACCATGGACTATCCTCCAGAATCGGTTGCATTCTTGGACACATGCATCACCATCAAGGATGGTCACCTCAGCACCTCACGATGCTCCACTTCTCCACCTTCCACCCTAAACACGTTAAAGAAGCCATCCCTACAGACAAGCCCTCTGTATACACAGGATCTGCTCGGGTGACGAGAATCACAACAGACACATACAGGCGCCCTGGTAAGAGCAGAATATGGCGCTCAACTCATCAATCGACAGCTCCAATGCGCCACAGTGAAAAACCGCACAGACCTCCTCAGAAGACAAACACACGACATAGTGAACAGAGTACCCTTTGTTGTCCAGTACATTCCCAGAAAGGAGAAGCTACGACATCTTCTCCGGAGCCTTCAAATGGCATCAACGAAGACAACATCTCACCAAGACCATCCCCACACCCCCAATACTTGCCTTAAGACGACTGCACAACCTCAAACAGACCACTGTGCACAGCAAATTATGATGTGGGTATGCCGGCGTTGGACTGGCGTAAACACAGTAAAAAGTCTGACAACACCAGGTTTTAGTCCAACCTATTTATTTGATAATATTCTCACAAGCTTTCGAGGGGACAGCCTCTTCGTCAGGTGAATGGAGAGTTCTGGAATCTCTGTCTGAGGCCAGAACTCTCCATTCACCTGACGAAGACGCTGTCCCCTCGAAAGCTTGTGAGAATATTATCAAATAAATAGGTTGGACTAAAACCTGGTGTTGTCAGACTTTTTACTGTGTTCACAGCAAATTACCCAGCCTTCAGGAGAACAGTGACTACAACACCACACAACCCTGCCACAACAACCTCTGCAAGACCGGATCATCGACACAGATGCCATCATCTCATGTGAGAACACCATCCACCAGGTACAGGGTACATACTCTGAGACTCGGCCAACATTGTCTACCTGGTACGCTGCAGGAAAGGATGTCCCGAGGCATGGTACATTGGCGAGACCATGCAGACGCTATGTCAACGGATGAATGGACACCGCTCGACAATCACCAGGCAGAAGTGTTCCCTTCCTGTTGGGGAAACTTCAGCGGTCATGGGTATTCAGCCTCTGATCTTCGGGTGAACATACTCCAAGGCGGCCTTCAAGACACACGACAATGCAAAACCGCCAAGCAGAAACTGATAGCCAAGTTCTGCACACATGAGGACGGCCTCAAGTGGGATCTTGGGTTCATGACACACTATCTGTAACCCCCACAACTTGCCTGGGCTTGCAAAATCTCACTAACTGTCCTGGATTAAAACAATTCACACTTCTTTCACCCTCTCTCCACTCACATAGTCTGCACCTGTAAAGACTTGATTACTGTTAAGACTCGCATTCCAACCATTATCTTGTAATTGAGTTTGTGTTTATATATGCCCTGTTTGTAAAACAAATCCTGCACTCACCTGATGAAGGAGTGGTACTCCAAAAGCTCGTGCTACTAAATAAACCTGCTGGACTTTAACCTGGTATTGTGAGACTACTTACTGTGCCTACCCCAGTCCAACGCCGGCATTTCCACATAATGATCACCTAATTGTAGCTTCATAATATTACCAATCACAGCCCCTGCTTTTCAGCACATCTGCTCCTGAAATCTTTAACAATGCCATTGTTGCCTCTAAACTCAAATATCCCAATGCTTAAATACAAACAAATTACTGTGGATGCTGGAAATCCAAAGAAAAAATGAAAATGCTTGAAAAACTCAACAGGTCTGGCAGCATCTGTGGGCAGAGAGAAAGAGTTAATGTTTCACGTTTAATATGACCATTCTTTGAAACTATTCCAATGCTTTCCTGGTGCCTCCCACTTCCATCCAACTCTATAAATTTAAACTCATTCAAAATATTCTGTAGACGGAGTCAATGGATGGGAGGCTGGTTTGTGTGATGGACTGGGCTATATTCATGTTTTGTAGTTTCTTGCAGTCTTGGTCAGAGCAGGAGCCATACCAAGCTGTGATACATCTGGAAAGGATGCTTCTTCTTATACCTTATTCTTTACAACTACAAATTTCACTCTTCTATATTAATGGCTTTATAACTGATTTTTAAAAATCCAACATTCTCTTTCAGGACATTAAAAAGTAATCAGCCCATTCTTTTCAATGGATTTTGATCTCAAAAATGCTTAAATCCAATGTGAAAACTAAAATGATAAATGCGGCGTTTGTAGTATATCAGGCAGTGTCTGAAACAGAGAGAGTCTGGTTCCCCTTATCTGTCTTTTTACGGTCCGAAACATGCCCTGGAATGCAATCCCAGATATTGGAGGTCTGATTATTATAAGTTCACTTTCCTATTTTGGTGTCTTACGATGTGAATATGTTATGTGTTGTAGATAAAATTTGGGAAAATCCATTGACTGAATGTCTCTCTGCCGAGTCTGGAAAAGCAACAATAGACGATGAACACTTAGAACCCTCATAAACGTTGATTAGACCACACTGGGACTACTTCATACAATTCTGGTCAGCATGTCATAAAAAGGAGGCACTGGAGTGGGTGAAAAAAGATTCCTAAAGATTATGCCAGAATTGCAGTGGCCAACATACCAGGAAAGCATAAACAAGTTGGTTAAAAAAAAACCTTTTGGTTAAGATCAAGTGTAGTATCAACATGCTGCGCTTGGTTGAAGTCATTAGGTTACATTTCAGTTTCATTTGAAGCAATTTTTCAAAGCGGCATCTCGGCCTTTTGGCTAAGATGCAAATGAGATCAAGCCTTGGAGGAGGAACTATGCCTACTCCAATCAGCTTGGATCATGTAGATCAGGCCCAAGACAGGAGGTGAGAGGCCTGTCTCGTCAGCTTGGATCAGGAATGTCTCAGCTTGTTGAGACTCTGAATTGGACTTGATTTGATTAAATTGGAATAAAAAACAAGTTGGTTAAAAAAAACAAAAGAGAAAATGCTGGAAAATCTCAGCAGGTCTGGCAGCATCTATAAGGAGAAAAAAGAGCTGATGTTTTGAGTCCAGACGACCTTTTGTCAAAGCTAAAAGGCAAATAAAGTGGGAGATATTTATACTGCAGGGTGAGGGAGTGAAAGATGAGTCATAGCCACAGAAACCAGGGAAACCAGTTAATAGCGTCCATAGAGAATGTGTGAATGGCCAAACGGTGGAGAAACTAAAATGAAGATGTTGGCGGGGTGGGGTGGGGGGGGAGCAGAAATAAGATTTAGAAAAGGAGACGCAAAGGGAGAGAACAGGGAAGGGAAGGGGCGTAGAGTAGGGGGAAACAGTGGGGGGAGGAAGAAAAATGAAAAAAGACAATAAAGAAACGAAAGGTAGAAAACAGTAAAAAATATAAAATAGAATGAAAACAAAGGGGTCAAGGTGGGGGAGAGCAAATCATCTGAAGTTGTTTAGTTCGATGTTGAGACCGGAAAGCTGTAAAGTGCTTAGCTGGAAGATGAGATGCTGCACAATATAAACAAGTTGGGTCTCTTTAAAGAGGTGACCAAATATTGTACAGCAGCTCAGAGAACATTTCTTACAGAACAAAAGTATTCTGTAAAATTATAGTACGTTTTGATACAGTAGGCACAGAATCTTCTCAGAGCAAAACTAGAGACCACCATTTCAAATCTGCCACCAAGAAAGCAAATAGGGAATTCCAAAGAAGCTTATTTACCTATTGTGGTGGAAATATAGAATATGCTGACGCAAACAATAGAATTTCACAAAGCACTTTACAGCCAAAGTACTTTTTGAACTGTAGTCAAAGTTGTAACTCAGGAAATGTGGCTTCCAATTCATTCACAGCAAGTTCATATGCACCAAAAGGCATCTGATTATCACCAAAAAATGTTTTGGTGGTGTTGACTGTGGCATAAATGTTGGCAGGGGCAGCAATATGATTCCACTGCTCTTCTTCCAAGTAGCGTATTGGGATCTTTTACATACATGTGAGAGGACAGACAGAACCTCGGTTTAGCCTCTTATTAAAAGATGGTGTGACAGTCCAGCACTGCCTTGATTTCTGTACTCTTACGTCAACATTTTACTCAGAGATGAGGGTGCTATCAATTCAAGCACAGGTCACAATATAGGAGAGCCATCAAGAATTAGGGAATTCGGAAGAAATTTTGTTAGGTAAAAGGCGGTAAGAATGTGGAACCCATTACTGCACAGAGTGGTGGTGCAAGAAGTGTAGATGCATTTAAGAGGAATCTGGATAAACACATGAGACAGAAGAGAATAGGAGGCGGCACAGTAGCACGGTGGTTAGAACTGCTGCTTCACAGCACCAGGGACCCGCATTTGATTCCTGGCTTAGGTCACTGTCTGTGCAGAATTTGCACGTTTTCCCACGTTTCCTCCGGGTGCTCCGGTTTCCTCCCACATTCTGAAAGACATGCTGGTTAGGTGCATTGACCCGAACAGGTGCCGGACTGTGGCAAATAGGGGAATTTCACAGTAACTTCATTGAAATGTTCATGTAAGCCTTACCTATGAATAATAAATAAATAAACAAATTTTTGAGGATGTGTTATTACTTAATGAGATGTGAGCAATTATCGCTCATCCCAAATTAAGAACATAATAAGAACATAAGAAATAGGAGCAGGAGTAGGCCACCTGGCCCTTTGAGCCTGCCCCGCCATTCAATAAGATCATGGCTGATCTGAAGTGGATCAGTTCCACTTTCCCGCTTTCTCCCCATAACCCTTAATTCCCTTGTCTACCAAAAACCTATCTACCCGTGTCTTAAATATATTTAGCGAGGTAACCTCCACCACTTCAACGAGCAGAGAATTCCAGAGATTCACCACCCTTTGAGTGAAGAAGTTCCTCCTCAACTCCGTTCTAAACTGCCCCCCCCTCCTTATCTTGAGGCTGTGCCCTCTAGTCCTGCTGTCCTTTCTGAGCCGGAAGAATCTCTCTACCTCTACCCTATCCATTCCTTTCGTTATCTTATACGTCTTTATAAGATCCCCCCTCATCCTTCTAAACTCCGAGTACAGACCCAGTCTATTTAGTCTCTCTTCATAGTCTAACCCCATCATCTCCAGTATCAGCCTAGTGAACCTCCTCTGCACTCCCTCCAAGGCCAAAATATCCTTGCGCAAGTACGGCGACCAAAACTGCACACAGTACTCCAGCTGCGGCCTCACCAATGCCCTGTACAGTTGCAGCAAGACCTCCCTGCTTTTATATTCTATCCCCCTCGTTAAAAAGGCCAGCATCCCAATCGCCTTCTTGATCACTTGCTGCACCTGCAGACTGGGTTTTTGTGACTCATGCCCAGGTCCCTCTGCACTGTAGCATGCTGCAGCTTTTCGCCCTTTAAATAGTAATTCCTCCTTCTATTAGTCCTGCCAAAGTGGATAACCTCACACTTGCTAACATTATACTCTATCTGCCAGGTCCTCACCCACTCGCTCAGCCTATCCAGATCCCTCTGCAGACTCTCCACACCCTCCACACAATTTGCTTTACCACTCATCTTTGTGTCATCAGCAAATTTCGTCACCCTACACTCAGCTCCCTCCTCCAGATCATCTATATAAATGGTAAATAGCTGAGGCCCCAGCACCGATCCCTGCGGCACTCCACTAGTCACCAACTGCCAATCAGAACAGCACCCATTGATACCAACTCTCTGCCTCCTATTAAACAATCAATCCGCTACCCACACTAAATTGCCCTTGAGAAGATGATGATAGCCACCTTCATAAATCAGTGCAGTCAATGTGATGTTGAATTTAGATGAAGAAGGCTGGGATGAGGCAGCATGGACTATTAGGGCCGAATAGTCTACATTGTAGTTAAAAATAGAAATCCTCAGCAGAGCAGAAAGCATTTCTGGTCAGACAGAAAGTGTTAATATTTCAGATCAGCCGCTTTTGGTTAGAGATGTGAGGCAGGTTTGGGGGTGGTGAAGAGGGTGAAGGCTCTCTGGTACCTCGGCCATCTCCAGGACACTCACCAAATGGCGGCCGCGCTGTCCCGCCTCCTGCACCAAGATGGCGGCGCGACACTGCACTGCGATTGGCCAGCGCGTCATTGTGACGCGGCTTCTAGTGGGTTCTATGGGCGGGGCCGGCGGACGCGCATGCGCACTCGCTGCTCGGCGCCGTTGCCCGCGTCTTTCTCTCGGTGCAGCTGCCGCCATGTCTCGGTATGCCCGCCCGCCCAACAGCTCCTTGTTCGTCAGGAATGTCGGCGATTGCACCAGGTGAGGCCGCGCGAAGGCGGCGCCAGCTTCGCGGGGAGCAGTCTTCGCCCGAGAGGCCGCGGCTTGCTTTCTTTCTTTCTCTCTCTCTCTGTCGGGGGGCGGTTTTTCTCCGGCTCCCGAGTGTAGGCCGCACCGCGGTCCCCGGCTTCGCCTGGCCCAGAGCTCCGGCAAGCTGGGCAGCGGGATTGGCGGCTGTCTCACCCACCCCATCCACGACCTTTCTAAATGTCCTGCAGCACGGGAGCGGCACCGCCTCAGGCAGGATCTCTCGCACTTTAATCAAATAAATTAGGTCAACGCTGGAGTTATTTAATTAGACGCTGGGGGTAATGTCGACTCCAGTAACGTGGGCAGGTTATACCCGCGCTTTTCTCAAAGCTTTCTCTAGATTCATTTTGTCCCGGGTTACAAACAGTGGGACATTGGAGAAAATAAATGGTCGACGTTTAAATATAGCATAAATATTTGTGAAGAAAAGCAGGTGTATTTGTAGCACCCTTTTCATGTGGGTAATATAAAGCAGCATTTGACACCGCGTCTCATAAGGACATTGGGGTAGGTGGTTCAAAGTTTAGTCAAAGAGAGAGTTTTAATGGGCCTCTTAGATTTAGGAGGGAATTCCAGATCCTCGGGCCTAGGGCATTTGTAAGCAGGGCTGCCAGTGGGGGAGTAAAGGTAATTGGGGATCTGGCAAGACTGGGGAATGTTGAGAGATCTTGCATTGTTCTGGAGGTGGTAGGGGAGGGTTGAGACCATAGATTTAAAAATAAGGATGTGAATTTCTAAAGTTGATTGCTTACAGTGGAAGACAATGAGTGCAGAGGCAATAGAACTTTTGAGTTAAGACTCAGACTGTCGAATTAACGCAGCGTAGGGCATGCGGAGTTTGGCCGGGACTATGTTAGAATAGTCAAGTACGTAGATGACTAAGGCAAGGGGTAGAAGGCGGTATAGATTTTAGTGAGCTATTTTGAAAAGTAATTGTTGGGATGCTAGTTGAAAGAATTCTCTATACAGTGCAGTCCTTTGCATTTCAAGTTGTTCTCTGAATTTAATATTGTTTTGTGTGGTCTACATAAAATAGATTTGCCAAAATATTTGGTTTAAATTTGAGCTTACACAATATTAAGACACATTTGTGATCTATGCATCAAAATACGTGCAAGAATTCCCAACATTGTTAAATAAAATGAGTTGATATACCTTGTATGCGTCAAAGGTTTTAAAAACCTTGTGAATTCTTGCTTTGTGGTGTTTTGTAACATTTTAGAGAACTTCAAAAGTATACAAGTAACAATTGAAATTAGTATGGTTTTAGTGGAGTAAATTTGAGCCAAATTTAGTGATCATTTATTTTTAAAAAATTGACACAATTAAGTTCAGTAAATTTGCCCAAAGTATCAACAGTGGTAGAAGGGGTAAAGTGCATTTTTAGAAAAGATTCCAACAGTTAAAAGCGTGCTAAACAGCTCGTTGAGGATGTATTCATCTATTAGTGAGACATGGATCTTGTGTTCAAAAAAAAATTAGATTTTAGTAATGTCAGTGTTTTAAGTGCAATAATGAATTAGCTTCAAATAATTGACCCAAAAGAAAAGCATGTACCACTACCATACAACTTGATTAACAAAATACCTTGCATCTGTAGGTATGGTTCTGAATTATCCATAAATCTTTGAACTAGAAAAAATATTTGGATTATAGTAAAAGCATTAGTAGTATACCATGTATTAGAAAAGATTAGCTGATAGAAAAAGTATTCTTAACTGGGTTGGATTATTTTATATCAATTGCTAGTTATATCCTGTATGTTGAATTCAAGTTAATATTATTTGTAGTGCAGTACCACTGAGATATTTAATTGCACAAATAAAAATCCAAACAGCTTAGGCTTTTCATGAGCTTTGGCAAAAGGTCATTTGGACTCTGTCAGCTCTTTTCTCCTTACAGATACTGCCAGACTGACTGAGATTTTCCAGCATTTTCTCTTTTGGTTTTAGGCTTTTCATGTCTTCCTTGTGCTCCAAGTAGTGTGATTTCCTGTTCAGTTAATGCTTTTAAATAAGGTTTTATGTTAGCTTGATTTTAATTACTGCTAATTTTTGACTATTCGTATTGGTATGATTAATAGTGGATTATTTCACACTCTGGGGACATCACAGCCCTTTTATTTAGCTAACATTTGCCTAGGATGGCTGCTCATGGTAATTGGAGTTAAACTGTAGCCCGGAGCATGCCAATTGTGTGCTTGCTGTTACCCAGCTGTTATATAGTGCCTCAATACAGATGGAAGGTTGAACTTTCCTTTTTTAGGTGCAGTATTGTGCATTTTCCTGTTGAATTATTGTGGGAATGCTCACATGTAATTTAACTTGGAAACGGTACACTTTCAGTAAAATATTTCAACAAACACTTTGAGCCAATAATTAGCAGATAAGTTGAATGCTGCTCTTGAAAAATATAAACATGCCTTATCATTGTCACTTACTAGTTAAGGTTTTTATAACATGCTGAAGTATTGTATCCCATCTCTAGAGAATTTGACTTTTACGTGGGGAATACGGCTTCAGCCTATCAGATAAATGCTGAATAGAATCTGTTATCTTAAAATGATAATCATTTTCCAAAACTTTGTACCACAAAAGAAATATATAACTTTTTTATAATGTTAATCTTTTAACAAAACATGTAACTTTCTACCTGGAAAATAGGGATAAGTAAGATGGTAAGCTCATTTATTCTCATTAATTATACAGTGACATTGTTTTATCTAATTGAACTAAATTAGACTAAGGCTATAATGAAATTAATTTTATTGTTTAATTTTCATTTTTGAATGATATTTAAAAATCTGGTAATGAATGATTCAAACATATTCAAATTTGGAAGCACTTGATTTGAATAGGTGGAGCTGGTGCTAAAGGTTCCTTAAAATCAAAACTGATCTGGATGAGAATGGAGACAGATTGAAGAGGCTGGGAAAATTCTAGTATGCTTAAAATTAATTTGGATTATAGCAATTAATCTGATCTAATTCAGTTCAATATTAAAATGAGATGCAAACATCAATGATACAAAATGATAAACTGTGGACAGGCTGGAAATTTCAGGAGAGGCAGCAGGACCCAAGTGGCTAAAAAGAGTGAACTAAGAGACCCTGACTATTGATAAAATACTGGAGAGGAGATGCAAGACAGTTACACAGGTTACATTGGATGCGACTTTGCAGCTAGTTCAGAGGCACATAAAGCCAAATCTTTTGGCTTAAAATTTGTAGCAGTTGGTGACTAATCAAATGAAAATTAACGTTTGAATGATATTTAAAATGATTTGGGAATTGGTAAGACCAGAAGAACCATAAATCTGTTAACACTGAGGCATTAGTAAATAATCCTGTTTTTAAAATGGATTGTGTTGCCATTTTGCTCACCAATAATTTGATCCTATTCCTGACATCCTGTAGACAGTTTACAAGTTGATTTGATGTTCCAAAGCAAATCTCTTAGATGGTTGTAGAATCTCCTTTTCAGATGGTTTAATGTCGATAGTTTTGGACTCTTCACATGCACAGTGGGCAATTCATATTTCAAATCACCTGTATCGTTTTTATGGTACTTTAGGCCTGAGGATTTACGTCGTGAGTTTGGTCGCTATGGCCCAATAGTAGATGTTTACGTTCCCCTTGACTTCTACACCCGACGTCCAAGAGGATTTGCATATATACAATATCCTTTCTTCAGTTCTCCTAAACAAGTGAAGCAGACATATTAAGGTCTTTTCACTGTATGATGCATTTGAATGTCAAGTTCAGTCTGGTTCAATATAGCTCTGTTCTTTTGGAAATTGCTGCTTGGGGCCGGGATCATATTTAAGAGATAATGCCAAGGGCATGTGTTTGTTGCTATATACAGTCTCCACCGCTCATAGTGGTCACGCTTTTATGAACATGATTTGCCTGCTGTATGCGGTGGCTAATATAACACGGCATTGCTATCATATGGTTATAAAAAATTAATTATTTTGCTGAGCAATGATCTTAACTAAACTCTCTGTAGAGTAAATCTTTTTAAAAATTGAGCTAATTGATGTTAGTCTAGTCAGTCAATTTCTCCGAAGCATTAATATCGCAACACAGGAGAACCTATCCACTCTAAACCAGTTTCCCTCATGAGCCTTAATAGTTGTTCCCAATCCGATAGCCCATCTGGCCCTCATCGTCATCTTCCTTGACCAATGTCTGCACAGTTCAAATAGTCAGGATAGGTTGTTGCCCTGAATTTAAACGCCTCTCTCAGAAAAAAAGATTCTCAACTGCTGTCATGGAATTCAGGAGTCCAGTTAAATTTTAATCCTGTAAATAGATCCTGCTTTAATTTGATCAGCATTTTATTACGATGAAGTTCAACATTTTTTAGTATAAAAATAAAGATAATTCGTGGTGTTAGCAATTCCTAAGATAGCTTTTTCTGTCCAAACTAAACATTGTTCACAGTGCAAATAAATAAGTTTTTGCTTTCTGTGTGATGTAATCCACTAACTTTGAACGTGGACATTTTAAGTGTTGGGGACTGTACAGAAGTCTTGCATGTGTGGAAATTTGCATTTGAATTCGACACACTGTCATGCTAGCTGTGGTGACTGTAATTAAATGTCTTGAATATTGCTGAAAAGAAAAACCAAGAGAAATTGCTGGAAAATCTCAGCAGGTCTGGCAGCATCTGTAACCCAAGAAGAGAGCTGATGTTTTGAGTCGAGACGTCAGCTCTTTTCTCTCCTTGCAGATGCTGCCAGACCTGCTGAGATTTTCCAGCAATTTCTCTTTTGATTTCAGATTCCAGCTTCTGCAGTAATTTGCTTTTATTTATTGAAAAGAAAACATGTTGCCAAAGCTTTTCATCTTGTACTCATCAAGAATGCCAGATTTATCAAGAGTGCCAAATTTCAAATGATTACAATTTATACTGCCAAAGAAAAGATGCTGATCAGTTGGCAAGTTGACCCTGGCCAAAGTGTGGCAGTGCAGAAAGCAGTAGGGAACTGTGGGCTCCCATGCTCCTGGGTTATTCAGGAAAGCTGCAAAGCTTGAACGTGTTTTTTTTATTTGCAGAGAAGGGCTCGCATCAAGTGGATCCATGTCGCTCCTTGCCAGCGTAAATGAATCACGTGACTTAAATTAGTTTCTCTTCAGCAATATTCAAGTTCTGTACTATCAAACAACAATTAAATTTCTGATAAATCTGGAAGCTTTTTGGGAATGGCCAGATTATAGTTCATGCTGAAATGTAATAATTCCAGGAAAGGGGTATGAAGCAGTATTAGAACTGTTACTCAGCGCTATTAGCATGTGAATTCTGGCTAAAGATTACCTAGTTGGTTAGCACACACTAGCAATGTAATATAATACATTGCTTGGAGATTAGACGCTGTACACTGATGAGTGGAAATTGTTTCATGTCCCACTTTCCAGATCCTGAATACCCAAAACTTAATTACAAATCAAACAAATTTACAAACCAGAATTTGATATTCCCGTGTCACTGCATTTTATTGTAACATAGGGAAATGTGCATATTGCAGCATTTGAATCTTAAATTCAACGGTTCCAATTTCTTACACAACTTTACACATCATAATTAAAAAACATCAAACTATTTAAATATGTAAGAACATAAAAAGTAATAGTTTATGTAGTTTTTTTAAAGTAAACTTCTAAAGATAAATAAGGCATCCTGCTTAGCTAGTACTGTCATTTTAACCTAGTTTCCAAAAGTGTTCCAGTGCACAAATGAGGCTGTGTAATAAATGGTGACCATACAAATTTTAAATATTTTGGCGCTTGGTTAAAGTCGCAAGTGAATGATGGTTTTGTGCCTTTAAAAGTAAAAATAATAGTCTGAATCTGTGATTTAAATTTAATTTAGGCATTTAAAATTCATGGTATTGTGGCTGTAGTGAGCATACTAAATGCTTAAAATCCTGTATTAAATGCAGCGGTGCTACATTTCATATTGTCACCTATAGACAATAATAGGAAAACCCTGAAACACCTGGAATTTACACATTTTGTCAGCATGAAAGTTGCTTAGTAGAAATCCTGTTATTAAAAGTAAAGGAAGACTTCCATTTGTATAGCTGCTTTTGTGGCCACCAAATATCCCAAAGCACTTTATAGTCAGTGAAATGCTTTTGAACTATAGTCACTTGTCATATAGAAAACACAACAGCCAGTTTGTGCAAAACAAACTCCTGTCAACAGCAATGTGACAATGACTAGAATCAGTTTTGTGATGCTGATTGAGGGATGGATATTGGCCATGACACCAGGACGAGCCCAGCTCCTCTTCAAAATAGTGCATTGGTATCTTTTAATTCATCTGAAGGGGCCTTGGTTTAACATTTCATCTGAAGGATGGCACCTCTGAGTGCAGTACTCCCTCAGTGCTGTACTGAAGTGTCAGCCTAGATTATTGTGATCCAGCCCTACATGGACCTTGACCCATAATCCTCTGACTCTGGCAGAGCTACCAACTGAACCACAGCTGATTTTTTCAAAGTCATTTGGATTCACATTAGAAATGTGTTGGATGATACAGATTCAGATGCATAAGAACATAAGAAATAGGAGCAGAAGTAGGCCATCTGGCCCTTCGAGCCTGCCCCGCCATTCAATAAGATCATGGCTGATCTGTCGTGGCTCAGTTCCACTTTCCCGCCCTCTCCCCATAACCCTTAATCCCTTCTCTTATCAAAAACCCATCAACCCGCTTCTTAAAAATATTTAGCGAGGCAGCCTCCACCACTTCAACGGGCAGAGAATTCCAGAGATTCACCACCCTTTGAGTGAAGAAGTTCCTCCTCAACTCCGTTCTGAACCGCCCCCCCTTTATCTTGAGGCTATGCCCCCTAGTCCTACTGTCTTTTTTGAGCGGGAAGAGTCTTTCCACCTCTATCCTATCCATCCCATTCATCATCTTATACGTCTCAATGAGATCTCCCCTCATTCTTCTAAACTCTAACGAGTACAAGCCTAGTTTATTCAGCCTCTCCTCATAGCTCAACCCCCTCAACTCCGGTATCAGCCTAGTAAACCTCCTCTGCACTCCCTCCAAGGCCAAAATATCCAAGGCCAAATATGCATGAGCCTTTTGCTTCCCTAAATCGACACCAGTGTAAATTTCTCCAATTCCCTCTGGTCCGTTCTTGAGAAGAGCAAATGCAAACCAATATTTTTCCTTTTAATTTCAGTTTGGATTTTTTTTTTGTTTTTGGAATGTGAACACCACTGACAAGGCCGACATTTGTTGGTCATTTCCACTTGCCTTTTGAGTATGTGATGGTGACTATCCAATGGTATCCTGTCATTTCAGAGGACAATTAGGACTCGGCCACATTGCTGTAGCCCTGGAGTCACATGTAGGGCGGACAGGATATGGTGCAGATTTTCTCCCCTGTGGAGCATTTGTGCATCAGGTGAATTTTTCATTACAACATAGCAAAATGATCATTATTAATAAGACTAGTAATTTATTCCAGATCTAGCAATTTATTGATTTTAATTCCTCCAATTGTCATGGTGAGATTTGAACTCTACTCTCTGCATTATTAATCTTAGTAAGAAGTCTCAAAACACCAGGTTAAATAATAAGTTTATTTGGTAGCACGAGCTGTAAGAGTGTCGCTCCTCCTTCAGGCAACTCCACATCATTAATCTTAGCCTTTGGATTCCTTGTTGAGTAACCCTGCAATATGTTGTTGTCCCTGCATTCATTGAGATTTGTAGACATAAGTTTTTATGGATTTGATAAATCAGTAGTCAGGTATAGTAAAGGGACCAGGATTTAAATACTGGGAATTGGCATGTTTGTGTATTGAGTTAAAAACAGTTTTATTTTCAAGCTGTGAAGTCGGTCATGGACATACACACACTTTCTATGACGTTAAATATACAGTGACCACCTGGAGGTAGCACTGTTTGCTGCACCAAATTGATTAATAGGATTGGATGTAGTCTTCTGTAAAAGCTAACGTATACGTATCAGAAGCAACCTTCCTGAGGGAAAATTGCATTTCTGTTGTGGGACCAGTATAAAGGTTTGTTATATTGCAAAATGTTCCGTTGATAAATGTCAAATCAGTGCATAAGCTCCAACCTGTTAGTGACCTTTAACTGAACTAATTTTAAGAGGATTCTTCTGGTAATGTACATTCTCCTAAAATCTAAAAATGTACATTTTTAGAATGGGAAAAATCTTTGAATAGTTTAAATTGAGGTCAAGTCCAGTGAAAATCAGAACACTTAAATTTGCAGCTCCACTGATTTGACCTAGTAACAATAACAATAGCTGTCCAGTCATGATTGTGTGCGACATGAAGATAGTATTTCCTTGTGCTTTGCTTGTACTGGCATAAAATTCATCGTGAGTTTCTGCAGCGCATCCTGTGTATAGTACACACTGCAGCCAGTAGTGGAAGCAATGAAAGTTTAAGCTCGTTTGTGAGGTGCCAGTCAAGCAGCTTGTTGGCTGTTGCAGTTCAACCTGTTCAAGCAAGTGGGAAGTATTGCATCACACTCAACTGACTTGTACTGTGTAGATGCTAGGAAAGAAGTGAGCTACTTGCCACAAAATCCCTAGCCTCGGACCTCTAACAACCATAGAAATTACATGATTGGCTCAGTTGAACTCCTGGTCCTTGGTAACCCCTGGGATGTTGATGGGTTTCTGGCCAGTTTAATGTCATTGATTGGGCCTATCATGCAGGAGATAGTCGTCGTCTGGCACTCGCGTGGCGCAAGTGTTCATGCCATTCACCAAACCTGGCTGTTCTCCAGTCGTTACTGTAGTCAGGCTTTTACTGCTTCATCTGAGAAATTACAAATTGAGTTGAACATTTCAGTAATCAGTAAAGAGCTCCTTATGGAAGGAATGTTGATGTAAAAGCTCAAGATAGTTTAACCTTGCAGCAATGATACGTAGTTGAGTTACTACCTTTCTTTGTGTCAGATGTGACATCAGCTTCTGAACAATTTCCCCCCGATTCAGTTGACTTAAATAGAATTCAGCTCATGTCCTTGTTTCAGCAAAGGCTGTAAGCAGTTCTGGAGTTGGACAGATTAGTGAAACCTAAACTGAGTCGATGAGAAGATCATTGAGCCATTTTGCCTTGATAGTGCTGTTGAAGACTTTTCATATGACAGGCTTGGGCTGATTAGACACTAGCTAGCAGGCTTGAACTAGTTGTCTTTTGTGAGCAGAATATACCTGGGTGATATTCTACATCTGGTAGATACCAGTGTTATAGTTGTACTGCAATATCTTGCTGAGTGCAAGGTTTTTCTACAGCTGGCATTTTGGGAAGGGCCTGTAGCTTTGCTGCTTTAAATTTAAAGGACAGCGTTTTGAAAAATAAGCAATTCCCTTTGAACAGTGGCATATCCAAAATTCAAGTCACGCAATATTGAATGGCCTGCTGCAATAGTTTTATTTCCTTATGTACCTTGAGAAGATTTTTTGTAGTCACTTAAAAAAGCATTTGGAAGAAAGTTTATGAAGTTAGTTGTGGACAGTCAAAGGCTGCATTGATAGGTCTGAAGTCAATAATTGCAGCCTGTTTGCATTGCCTGACTGAAACATCTACTTTGCTGTGCAGAGGAATGTGTTTAGTTTATGTGCACCGATAGTGAATGCTTGTATTGCCTGTGGGTTATATGCAAGTGTTACATGCACTGGCACACTCTTGTGTTGTCATTTTGAATTAAAACAGAATTCTGTGTCAAAGGGAGTTTTGAGCCCCAATCCCAGTTAATCTTTGGACTAACAAATCTTCCAACTGACCAGTGACTTTTTTGAGTTGTGAGAATTTCATTTCTTGGCCAGTCCTTTTGAGGATAAATTGACAATGTACAGATCAAGATAAGAGTATTTTATTTTCTCCACAGAGATTCAGATATCTTAAATGCAAAATTATAGGATCAGTGCTGTTTAACAATTGATTTTGACTTTAAACAGAATCAAAACTTGAGTAATATTTTAAATTTAAAAATTGGCATGCTCATTTTAACTTGCCTGATCATACTTCCATGCCTGTAAATGTTTGTTGTATGCAGTATATTTAGATCAGTTAGTTTCAATTCAATTCCTGCTTTGTTTTATTTACGTTCAAATCATTGGATAATTTTATATCAAGGAATAACAGTAGATTATATGAGTTTAATTTCATTAAAGAGACTATAACATTTGTCCAAGGAAAACTATGATAACAGTGCAATTTTGAGAAACTAGGTCTCAAATACTACAAAATTTCAGGTCAGTTACCATGAGATCATCAATGTTTAATGGGTTTTCATTTTTATTTTATATACTGCGCATTAAACTGAGAAAACCATACTGAGCATTAAAATACACTTTTGTGAGAAAACTTTTTAAAAAATCAAAATGGAGGAAGTAACTTGAGGATTGTTGCATAACAAAATGTTGTGTGGTAAGTATTTTGGTGCTCATTTGGAATAATCTAGATATTAAAATTAAAGACAAAAACAGTAAAGGGTGGCACAGTGGTTAACACTGCTGCATCATCACAGTGCCAGGGACTTGGGTTCGATTCCTGGTTGGGTCACTATCTGTGTGAAGTCTGCACGTTCTCCCTGTGTCTGCATGGATTTCCTCCCACAGTCCAAAAGACGTGCTGGTTAGGTGCATTGATAATGCTAAATTTTCCCTCAGTGTACCCAGGTAGGCCCCAGAGTGTGGTGACTAGGGGATTTTCACAGTAACTTTATTGCAGTGTTAATGTAAGCCTACCTATGACTAAAACTTTAAGGTAAAGTTGCTGTAATGTTCCTGTTAACATAAATGTTTTGGCAGAACTAGGAAACTTACTGAATAAACTAGTGGTTATTATGCTTATAATGCAGAAACAATCATACTGCTCCGGTTTGTGTAACTCGTGCTGCTTGATGAGCTGGTGCTGCAGGGATTTGCTGGTTCTGAATTTATGTAGTGCACCCCATTGTTGCTTGTCTAACATTTTTTTCTCTCTTTATATTATGCTGTAAGGTATGTATTTCTAATCAGAAGTTCATCTAATTCATAGAAAATGTGACAACTTTTAGCTGTTTGTTTTAAGAAAAGTACTTGCTGGTGTCTTTTTTGGCTAATTTTGGTGGTAGTCAAAAAAGTGATTTCAAACCCTGCATGTTTGTCTTTTTATACCCATCCCCTGACATAACTTTTTTGTTGTTGTTGCCTCAGAAAATTTAAAGCAATCCGCTGTAACTGGCGAACCCACAAAGAAAGTATGAAAGAGCCTTTTAGATAGAATCCAAGCATAAGACAAGCAGACAAGCCAAAGACCTCTTAAGGATCAGGCTTGAAGAAAAGAGAGGGAGGGTGAAAAAGATTAAAGCTTGAAGAGGGAAAAAGTCAAGGCTTCGATTTGTCTGCAATTGGAAAAAAGGTTGTTTTGTCAAAGTCAAAGCCAAGTGTCTTATTTGGGCCAGCGCCTCATGTCAAGTCCTTCTGGCAAGCACTTAAAGAGTTAAAGGTCAAGCTGACGGTGCAAGGTCAAGTTTACAGCCAAATTTAAGGTAACCAGCAAAGTCCTGATGTTGTATCCTACCATAGTGAAAACAATTCATTCGCTCTTAAATATTGTTTTTAATTGTGATTTTTACAAACTTAAATGATCCTTGTGTAATACAGTTCTTTATTGAAACGTTTAACTGGTAAATCTTAGTCTCAGTGCTGCAGATAAATTCATTCCTTTATGTTCTTTTCAAAAATTGGTTTTGTTTGGAGCATTTTCCGGACCTTTTTTGTTTCCAGCTGTGTTGACTCGAACAGAGAGACTATGACAAGTGTGAAATAGAGGACATGAGTTTTTTTTAAGGCTTTAGAATGCTCTTGACATTTGATTTCACTTAGTTTCTGCCATTGTCACTTCTCTAAAGATCAGTGGATCTCCCTTTTAAAAAAGTCCCATATTTGAATTTTTCTTTGATTTAAATTGCTTTCATATTCCATTTCTTAGTTACATAGTCACTCCTAAATCAGTTAGGTGCTGCAGAATTACAGTTGCAGCCACTAATAGATGATGTCTTATTTTAGTGAATTAAAGCAAGGCTTGACAGTCATTACAGATGCCTGTGAGCTGTGGGAAGGCACTTGCCCAACAAGCAGGCCTCTTTTCTGTCCTTTTCCAGTGTGATTACTATTGTGACACATCATTACAGTTCCTCTCCAAGGAAGAATACATCCTACTGGAGTGAAACACTTAAATGTTATTTTGATGTTTTTGACCAGCAGTGTGACATGATTTATATTTATTTACAAGTTAATACTGAATTGTTTGCAGCATTTTGCTAAATCTGATTTTATTAATGAATGAGAACGTACTTTAAAAAGATCAGAAAAGGCTTTATTGATCTAATTTCATGGTGATGGGGTAGTTACAACCTAATAGTATTAGGATGTAATATTATTGTCTTTATTGCTGTTCTGCATTTTCTTGTAGATCTAATTCACTTAGAAAATTTGGTGGATTACCCTTAATTATGACACATTTTGGTAATATTAAACTTATAGATTTTTCTGTAAGAATCTATATAGGGTAATGTAGTTTTGGAATCTTATATTTTAAATGTAGTGCAAAAACAAATTTTCTAAGTTTTGGCAAAACAATGTTGTGGTTGAAAATGTGTATTGAAGATTGTAGGATTTGTTCGAAACCTGTGAAAGTGAAAAGCCCCCTTAACAGCTTAGCATGTTTGAAGATGTTCGTGATGCAGAAGAT
This sequence comes from Carcharhinus amblyrhynchos, assembly GCF_965287045.1. NCBI lineage: Eukaryota > Metazoa > Chordata > Chondrichthyes > Carcharhiniformes > Carcharhinidae > Carcharhinus > Carcharhinus amblyrhynchos. The sequence goes on from NC_137347.1 coordinate 43,636,935, forward strand.
GCACTCCACAACCTCGACCGGAAATGGGTGTGTGGCCGTCAAATTGAGATCCAGTTTGCCCAAGGTGATCGTAAAAGTAAGTGTAATTAATCTAAATTAAATTTTACACACACATTCTATTTTTCATGCTGTTATGAACATTAAATGCAACCGATATGAAAGAAACCAGCAAATGTCGGTGTATCTATTGAATCCAGGCACGCTGCTAATTATCATAGACATTGACAAGATTTCAGTAAGGTGTTTATAGCTAAGCAAATCTGTGTGCAGTTTTTTGGAATGAAAGTCTCCACTTTGGGGAAAGATGTATCCTAGTATATGTTAGGCCATTGTTGTAGGTCATGTAGAATAACAAAATGCTAATTGTCCATGCTGACTTTGAAGCTGCTAAAGTATTCCCATTTGCTTCATGGGAAACTTGCATTTGGAAGTTAAGGGTAGGGAAAGGGAAGATGTATTCAACAAGTGGTTGCTATTCTAAAATTGAGATAATTTTGTCTTTCTAACTACAGCACCTGGTCAGATGAAATCAAAGGAACGAAGATCATCGCGAAGTTCACCACGATATGACCGTTATGATGACTATGATAGGCGGAGGAGGTCCAGGAGTCGAAGTTATGACAGGAGGCGATCTCGAAGTCGTTCATATGATCGAAGTCACAGGAGGTCTGACAGCCCTAAAAAGTATGTGATTATAGCACACACATTGTGTTGTGTCCTAAATTCAGCGTAATATATTTCTCAGATCTTTATTCAGTCTTTTTGTGTGCAGTTCACGGAGCAGATCAAGTGGAAAGCGTAGACGCAGCCGTAGTAACTCTTTCAATGACAGGTAGGGTCACGTAGACTGCATTGGCCTAAAACTAAAGGATGTGTTGTGGGCTTTTTTTAAGTATAAAGTTGATTTTGTTTTTAAAAAATTGGTGCCACAAGATCGTTCAAATTACAGTACCTTGAGTTGGAGAAAAAAATGATAGCCTTGGCTCTTTACCTGCCTTCTGCAGAATATACTGTTCAAGAGGAAATAGTATGAATTTTTAGTGTGCAATGAAGCTAGAGTTTAAGAACATAAGAAATAGGAGCAGGAGTAGGCCATCCAGCCCTTCGAGCCTGTCCCGCCATTCAATAAGATCATGGCTGATCTGTCGCTGCTCAGTTCCACTTTCCCACCCTCTCCCCATAACCCTTAATCCCCTCTCCTATCAAAAACCCATCAACCCGCGTCTTAAAAATATTTAGCGAGGCAGCCTCCACCACTTCAACGGGCAGAGAATTCCAGAGATTCACCACCCTTTGAGTGAAGAAGTTCCTCCTCAACTCCGTTCTAAACCGCCCCCCTTTTATCTTGAGGCTGTGCCCCCTAGTCCTATTGTCTTTTTTGAGCGGGAAGAGTCTTTCCACCTCTATCCTATCCATCCCATTCATCGTCTTATACGTCTCAATGAGATCTCCTCTCATTCTTCTAAACTCTAACGAGTACAAGCCCAGTTTATTCAGCCTCTCCTCATAGCTCAACCCCCTCAACTCCGGTATCAGCCTAGTAAACCTCCTCTGCACTCCCTCCAAGGCCAAAATATCTTTGCACAAGTGCGGCGCCCAAAACTGCACACAGTACTCCAGTTGCGGCCTCACCAATGCCCTATACAGCTGCAGCAAGACCTCCCTACTTTTATATTCAATCCCCTTCGCTATGAAGGCCAGCATCCCATTCGCCTTCCTGACCACCTGCAAGCTGGGTTTTTGCGACTCATGCACAAGGACCCCGAGGTCCCTCTGCACCGTCGCCTGCTGCAGTTTTTCGCCCCGTAAGTAATAGTCCTTCCTACCAAAGTGGACCACCTCTCACTTGCCAACATTAAATTCCATTTGCCATTTCCTGGCCCATTCGCCCAGCCTATCTAGATCCTTCTGCAGACTCTCCACACCCTCCACACAATTTGCCGTTCCCCCAATCTTGGTGTCATCAGCAAATTTCGACACTCTACACTCGGTTCCCTCCTCCAGATCATCTATATAAATGGTAAAAAGCTGAGGCCCCAGCACCGACCCCTGGGGCACTCCACTAGTCACCATCCGCCAATCCGAATAGCACCCGTTGACCCCCACTCTCTGCCTCCTATTTGACAACCAATCCTCTATCCACACTAACACCCTACCCCCAACTCCATGTCCCTCGACCATCTGCAATAACCTATTGTGAGGCACTTTGTCAAACGCCTTCTGAAAATCTAGAAAGACCACATCCACCGGCTCTCCTCTATCCACCGCCCTAGACACATCCTCATAGAACTCCAGTAAATTTGTCAGACACGACTTCCCTTTAATGAAACCGTGCTGCGTCTGCTCTATCAAGCAATTCCCTTCAAGATGCCTCGAAATTTCCTCCTTAATGACAGATTCTAACATTTTACCTACCACAGACGTTAAATTAACCGGCCTATAATTCCCCGCCTTTTGCCTGGCACCCTTCTTAAACAACGGCGTAACATTAGCCGTTTTCCAATCATCCGGCACTTCCCTGGAATCCAGCGACGTTTGGAAAATAACCACCAAGGCATCCACTATCACCTCCGCCATTTCTTTCAGAACCCTCGGATGCATTCCATCCGGTCCTGGGGACTTGTCCACAATCAGCCCCTCCAGTCTGTCGAGCACCGTCTTTCTAGTAACAGTAATGTCATTAAGACCCTCCAGTCCTACCACCTTTCCATCGCTAACACCTGGAAAATTATTCACGTCCTCCTCCGTGAAGACAGAAACGAAAAAGTTATTCAATAACTTAGCCATATCCCCATCCCCTACCACTAAGTCCCCTTTCTCATCCTCTAAAGGACCAAAGGATTGTTTCCTTATCCACTGCAGCTACAGTTAATAAATGCGTGTGAACAGTGTTTGCAATTTTAAGCAAAAGCGTTCCTCCTGGCGTTCTTTGTTCTCCTCTTTCATGTTTGTTTGTGCCTTTCATACATAAGCTACCCTCTGCACATTCTCTGCTCCAGTACCCATATGCTTTCTACTTTTTGCTGTTTCTCCTCTCATCCTATTTATTTTTCTTTCTGTTTGGTATCTAATTGCCAAGATGTAGAGTTTTGCTAGTGTAGAGGTAGAGTGAAGAAGGATGCAGCAAAAAAAGCAGAATAAAAGAGAAAGCTGTTTATTTGCTAGTAACTTGACCTTTTTACTTAAATGGAATCTTACAGTATGTGTAACAAACTGCTCAATTATTTCTAGGCACAGACGTCGCCATCGTTCTTATTCCAGATCTAGATCCAGGTCCCGATCTAGATCCAGGTCCCGATCCAGATCAAAGTCAGTTTCAAGATCAAAATCAGCATCCAGAAAGGATTCTAAGACACGATCGCAATCAAGGTCATGCAGCCATTCAAGATCCAGGTCTAGATCGAAATCCAGGTCACTGAGTGGCCACAAATCTGATAGTCACCATGAGGACTGAAGCAATGGATGGTCATCAACTTGCAGCTTCCATTTGTGCTTTTTTCTTTTTTTTTGTTTTTTGGGGTCTTGTAGTTGTTAAGAGAAGGTGGGTACTGTTTTATGACTACAGGAAAACTTAGTGTGCAAGACTAATTTGTTGATGGTGCTTGAAAGATTTCTACCATGATTTTAAACGGAATGATGCAGTAACTACAACTGACCAGTTAATAAGGTTCAAAGTGCCATTAACATTAATGTTACTCATTGGTTCATTGAAAGTCAACTTGTTCACTATTGTTTTTAGGCAAATTCAGAAAAGTATATTTGATCCATGGCTATGTTACTGTTAGTAATTTTTTTATAAAGCAGTGCCCTCTATACTGATTGTCCAAAACTATACTAAATTGTTTTCCCAGTTTGATATTCTGATGGATTAATAAAGCTGCTGGTACAAATCAAAACTGTGTGAATTCAAAATTTGTAACGGTTACTGTTAACAAAGGACACGTCATCAGTGCAGTGTTGTATTAACATAACTTCAGTGTGAGGTTTTACATCATTCAAATAATTGCCTAAAACACACTGCTTGGGGAATCAATTTACAGAAATTCTCCTTGTTTTACTCAACTGATCACCTTAAGCACAATCAAAAGTATTGGCAATATGTTGCCCACAACCTTATGTTTTGTTCATGTGTGTGCTTATGCAATGCAGTAGTCTGGCATGCTTCCTGTAGTATTGATTTGTGTATTTTGCATGAATATTTCTTTTCATTCTTGGCTGTAAAGGTATAATTTGCCAACGCCATTAGATAATTATCTGCAATCTTATTGTAAGACAAATGCAGGAACTGAGATCTGATGGAGGAATTGGATTTTTTTCCAAAACAGCAGAGGTATTGTGATCAAACTTTTTTCTTTCTTGTAGAAGCTTGTAAAAAGAAAAAGGGATTTTTATACCAAGTCTTTTTAATAAAAGCTGTTTGTAAAAGTTCATCTACAGTAGAAATGTTTTCAGTTTAAGCTTTAAAATGCTAAGTTGTCTAGGTCTTTGCATGATTAGAAAAATGTGGCATTTGAAATCAAGTATTGACCATTCTAGTCTTTGCTCTGTATGGCACCAAATAATATATTCAGAAGATTAAGAATAGGGGGCAGGGGGAGATGAGGGCAGAAGGTAGTGAGGTCACATTTAGCCATTCACCTTGTGATTTGAATAAGCAGAACTGGGAAAAGAATAAGTGTTATGCAATATGATGTAAGTGACTTAATCAACTGTGTTTGGATCACATCAGGGTTATGTGACAATTCTTGTTTAGGTTCAGTGTATCTTGGTTTTAAAGTCCAGTTTGTTTCTTGCTGTGACTCAAAGAAGTGACAAGATTCAATACTTGCTCTGAAAGCTTAAGAAGATGACAAATACAGGGTACGCTTTTCATAACTTCCTAGAATTCAGTTCAGTTTAAGGTATGCGGTGCAAATAAACCCTCTTACAGACTTAGCACAGGTTATCAATTAAAGCAAACTATATTTCATTTAGGTTTTTGAATCAGATGTGGATGTTTGTGTTCATCCTTTTTGTTCATGATAGCTGACTGTAACTTCATACTTGTAAATAAATCTGTGCTGTATAATGAAGTATCTGAAAGATTTGTTTTCTTAAAAGAATCTTGTACTTCTGAGAGAACTCTATGCAGTGACATAATTAGAATTCAAAAGGTGGTCATTTGGGCATCAAATTTTGTTAGTCCCGTGTGCCTCCTCTTCTCTGTATCTCTGCATTATTTCCTCTTCATTTATCCAATTTCTTTTTGAAGACTGTTTTTGTGTCCGTCCTAAGGTGTGGTACCTGAATTGGACACTAATCAAACTGGTCACAGTTTAGATTTTCTCCCATGTTAAGTTGATTCAAGTATTACAGTTGAGGCTATTTGAAGACTTGCTCTGTTTCAGAGACAGTAATGTGCATTGTTTTGTACAGTGCTCACAACTGAACTCATTAATGTATGTTATTTTTCTTAACTAGATTTTCTGTCCCAAAGTTGTTGGAGAGAAGGCTGAAATTTGATCAAGCTGTTTAAAATCATAAGGGGGCTGGACAGAGTAAATGGGGAGGAACTGTTCCTGCTTGTAAAATAATCACAAATGAGGGGGCACACACACATTTTGATCTTCAGAAGAAGCAAATGTGATGAGAATTTTTCACGCAAGTAATTGGATCTGGAATGCACTGCCTTTGTGGTGGAAGCAGGTTCAATCAAGGTGTTCAAGAGGGCATCAGATGGTTATTTGAATAGGAACAATGTGCAGAGTCATGATCATTTGGAGAGCTGGTGCAGACCTGATGAACCAAATAGCTTCCTGTGCGATAACAATTCTGTGAAGGTAAGTGCAGGATTGAAGAGGCCACTCTTGGTAGAATCAGCAAGAGTTGAATGTGCACTATTTGAATTCAGTTGATGTTGTTCAGTTAACACAAAAGGAGCATAATCCCTATCTAATGCAGTGCTCCAAGATCTACCTCATTCTCTACACTCAATGTATTTCACAGGTCAGATCCTTAGACTGTGCAACCCACAACCACTTCCATCTGGAAGAACAAGGACAGCAGACGTATGGCCACACACCATCCTGATTTGGAAATATATTGCCTTTCTTTCAGTCACTGGATCAAAATCCTGGAATTCCCTCCTTAATGGCATTGTAGGTCAACCCACAGCAAGTGGACTCCAGCTATGAGCAGCTCACCATCAAGGGCAATTAGGGATTGGCACCAAATGCTGGCCAGCCAGTGATGCCCATGTCCCATGAATGAAAACAAATCTTTGGATCCTCTGGAAATCACTAAGATTAATAGATTAAAAGTTTGCCTGAACTACAATGGGCAGAGGATTTCTGGTATAGAGGCCTATGCCAAACATCTACAATGACATTTTAAGACAGCCTACGTGGAGTTGGTTCCGAAATCCCACATGGTCTGGGTGGTTTGAAACTAGGGTTATAACTAAACTTCCACTCATCTGTGGATAAATAGCACCATAGAATAGACTAGTGATTGTAGATGATCAAGAGTTCAATTTTGAATCTGTGTTGGATAAGGGAGAATATTGACGGGAGGAACTGGGACTCAGGTTCAATTCTACCCTCATGACCAAAATTCTACACATTTTCCCTATGCATGAGTTTCCTCCCACAGTCTAAAGATGTTCAAGCTAGATTAGCCATAGTAATTGTGTAGGGTTACAGTGAAAGAGTGTTGGTGGGGTGCTCTGAATTGGAGCAGACTCAATGGGCCAAACAAACAGCCTCTTTCTGGCCTCTTTCTGCAGTGTAGGGATTCTGGTTCTATGGTTGAGTTGAGCATTCTGCTCATGTCTCAACTCCCAGCTTCTAATGCCTTTGCAGTCTTCCATTACTAACATGGGGAAGGAGAGATGCACTCCAGTGATCCATCATGAATACTCAATTCTCCCATTCAAATCATAAATCATGTTCCAGCAATAACATGCTGTACCTTCAAATGAAAAATGTTCAATTTCATATTGTATTAAGTGTACTAGGAATAATCCACAGTTAATTCATGAGGGATGGAAATGCTGCTCTGGAGCCAGAGCTCCACCTATAGAGCTAGAGTTCCATATTGTTAGCTTGTGATCTCCCTTAAACATTTGGCAACAGGTTCCAAGATCAAGTTGTTTGCTTTCCCATATGGTAAATTAATTTCAATTAAAGGCCATTTGGTAATGTCACCACATTCAAACTGTTCTACTCTACTCAAACAAAATGCTAAATTTATTGGATTATTGTTTATTATATTAACTATGGCAAGGAGGATAATGAGAAAATAGTCTTGTTCAGTATTTATGATTTTAGGTGTGCAGCTAACCGAGCAATTCTCAGCTGCTAGCGTTGTTGATTTTGTGTTGCTCCCTAATTGAAAGTGAAATTAAAACTAATAAAAGGAGTGAGAGTAAGGTTACTCTGAATTGATCTAGCATACATAAGCAATGTTATTCTTACACACCCACATCCTTCAGGGGTTTGTTACAACATGAACCCATAATTATGGGACAAAAACAAACACCATTTTGGGAGCTGAAAACTTTATTTGAATATCCAATTCACAACATGTTAAATGCATTTTTAAAATCAAATTATTAAGGGATTTGTTACAAAAATGAATGTGAAACAATCATTCCATTACAAAATTATTTTAACTGCTAATAACAAATCAAGTTAACTGACAGAATTCCAAGCCACATTGTACGATGAGATAATTTTACCAAACATAGGGTGCCAAGGGGTACAGCATGTCTTTCTGGGAAAGATGACATTCATTACGTATTTATTCAGGAATGAACAGTTGTCCCTCTGTCAAGTGCTACCAGAGACAAGAACAATAAAATTGGTGTGACTGCTGAATAAACAAGGGCAAAATGTTGACCAGGGGTGGGGTGGGGTGGTGAAATAGGTGATTCATTGATCACTATATAAATTGTAACTCAAAGTGCTTAAACCAAATCAAAATTTCAAGCATTGGAATAAAGGGAAGCATCTTGACAAATTATGTGATTATGGTTGCTATCGCAAAGTCTGGTACACAATATAGGAACCAAAAGCTAACAACTTGAGCAAAGAATAATAATCAACACTCACTGGACCATCGCTGGTGGAATTAAAGCTTTACATATGGTGTTCTCAAAGCAGACTGTACAGTGCAGCAACAGTGAGCCAACATGACAACGGAGTCACTAATCCAAGCCCGTCACAATTCTGCTGTTAAGGTTACAGAATGGGCACTGATATTTATAGGTTTTACCCACTTTGTGGAAAGATTGGATTTTCTTTCAATGGTGAAAAGTGCAAGCAGCAATACAAATTCAGATTGCTCATTTCAGTCTATTTAAAACAAACAGTATCACCATTACAGAATATGCAGCAACCACAATTTTTTTAAAGTTTTTCTTTTAAAATAGAAAATACATTTCCACAGCTTTTTTTTTCCCTGCACCAAGCAATAAAAACCAGTAATTCTTTTCAAAAACATATGTGTAAGCTTACTGGTCACATGTAGCATCATGGAATACTTGTGCTTTTTCTTATCCATTCTTTAACAAAAAAATATTCTTAAGTTTTGACATACCAAGAAATAGGTGGCATGATTTATACATTTAGCTATTGTACTAAAATACTTTATCCAGCAGGCAAAGTCCTGCATTGAAATATACATATGCTACAAGTTTTACATTATTTGTGGCTCTTTCTACAGGTTAAAAGTTTTCAAAAAAAGAAACTGGCCAGAAGTTTTTAAATTTGCACATTAATTTTAACTAGTTTCATTCTTATTGACAATTTTAAAAATAACACAGACCTTTGTTCCCTGTACAAAAGTTTATTTTTGGCAAGTGATAAATTTCAGACCACCAATTAAAATTTGTATTCCAGTTTTGCATTAAATAGCATTTTAGTGCTCATTTGAAGACAGATAAAGGTCTAGTGTTAATCTTAGCAACAGCAGGCAACATAAATGCTCAATAATTTCAGTTAATAAAACTGAGCAGCTATTTTAAGTGGTTGCCTATTCAGTACAGTACACTTGCCTCAGTAGGTTGGTAACAAAGCTACATTTTGCAATGAAAATATACATTAAAACACAAAAGGCCCCTAACATTTAACACTGGCAAATGTGATTTCATCTTGTGCATTAGGTACTGTATTATGTGAATCTTTCTGTAACCCAAAAACTAAGGACCAATTTAATATCAGGAGTTCCAAAAGAGGTAATGAAACATGTTTTCCAGCACATGGAAATATATTGACAACTTGCTTCTGTTGGACAAGTTCAGCAAGATGGCCAATGTAATCTCAGCACTTTTTGGACTGGATCAATTGTAATGAAAGTTCTATCGCTGGGAATGCCCAGCACTAAAACTGCAATGCTAATTTGGAATTAGTTTCCTGTTCACACACAAAGAGAAAAAGGAGGAAGGCAGAATGGGTAAGGGGGAACAAATTCCCTCTGTACAACTGCTGGTCACAAATCGAAACTGGACTGCATCAAGCAAATATCCAGCTTGGAAGGACAATAAAGGCAGTGCTTTAAAAAAAAACTCCTGTATTAAATAATAGAAACCATTAAATGTTTCCAGATGTGTGGTCCTTCTGTATTTTAAGAAATAAGCTACGCTTGCACTTTAAGCATGGACTTCAACTGAAAGGCCATTTCACTGTGATCAGAAGGCTTCAGGGGAATGTGTACCCAATGACTTGGAGGCTTGGGTAGTACACTTGGTGATGGCGGCTCACTAAACTTGGCTCCAGCATAATTTTGATCACACTGTGATCTAAACAGTGTATTTGAGTTGCTCAGAACTGCCTCCCAACTCTGATTGTTTGCAGTATTTGCAGTAAAGTGCATAACATGTTTCCCTTCCTTCTGCACAACCTGGCACATTTCCGAGATAAATGGATGCCGTCCATGTCCCTTCTCACCTTTCTTGTGCATTGTCTTCACATGGGAAAGATTATCATCCTTGTTTTTCTGTCTGTTATTGCTTAAGTGCTGATTCCTCTTTGGAGTCCCATGGCTTGGTTGAGATATTGGGATATTTAATCTTTCAACACCTCCCATTTTCTCTTTACAAAGAAACTATCACCTGCACAAACAGAAATAAAGGCCAATTAGAGTTATAGAGGTTTACAGCATGGAAAGAGGCCCTTTGAGCCAACTTGTCCATGCCGCCCTTTTTTTAAAAACCCTTAAACTAATCCCAATCGCCTGCATTTGGCCCATATCCCTCCATACCCATTGTACCCATGTAACTATCTAAGTGCTTTTTAAAAGATAAAATTGTATCCACCTCTACTACTACCTCTGGCAGCTTATACTCACCACTCTGAAAAAATTGCCTCTCTGGACACTTTTGTATCCCTCCCTCTCACCTTAAACCTATGCCCTCTAGTTTTAGATTCCCCTACGTTTGGGCAAAGATATTAACTAGCTGATCTGTGCTCATTATTTTACAGACGTCTATAAGATCACCCCTCAGCCTCCTACGCTCCAGAGAAATAAGTCCCAGTCTATCCAGCCTCTCCTTATAACTCAAAACCATCAAGTCCCGGTAGCATTCTAGTAAATCCTTTCTGCAATCTTTCTAGTTTAATAATATCCTTTCTATTGGTGACTATAACCGTACACAGTATTCCAAGTGTGGCCTTATCAATGTCTTGTACAACTTCAACAAGATGTCCCAACTCCTGTATTCAATGTTCTGACCAATGAAACCAAGCATGCTGAATGCCTTCTTCACTGCCCTATCCACCTAAGACTCTACTTTCAAGGAGTTATGAATATATACCCCTAGATCTCTTTGTTCTGTAACTCTCTCCAAAGCCCTACCATTAACTGAGTAAGTCCTGCCCTGGTTCAATCTACCAAAAAGTATCACCTTGCATACATCTAAGCTAAACTCCATCTGCCATTTGTCAGCCCACTGGCCAAAGTGATGAAGACCCCATTGCAACTGGAGATAACTTTCCTCACTGTCCACTACACCACCAATCTTGGTGTCATCTGCAAACCTACTAACCATGCCCCTTATGTTCTAAGTCCATATCTTGCACGTTTGAATAATTGACCACAAATACAGAATCAAAATGAGTGCCTTGTGACAAAAGGCTCTGATATTTCAATTTGGGGCATGGCTTTTTAAACAGTGAAACACTGCAATGTTACTGTTTTAATTTTTGAGCTATAAGCTACATTGATTCTACGCCAAAAGCTCTGACAAAGAGACATCCAGACTCAAAGCATTAGCTCTTCTCCACAGATGCTATCAGATCTGCCGAGATTTTCCAGCATTTTCTGTTTTTATTTAGTACTAACTGTGATAGCAGCGAGCAACTTCATTGCAAATTGCCATCACTGAAAAAGTCATGAGGACCCATTTCGTTTCAAAAAGGCTCTCCTTAAGCAGTTTTAGTCACAAAGCAGCATTCATATCTGACTGAACGGAAGCCTCTGATTTTCAAAATCAGCTATGTGTTTACTGAATTGAAAATATATGTGATGCCATTGTAAACTAACTGTATTACCCAAGGAACAACTCAGGAAAATTTATAGACACTTGAGATTACAAGACCACAAAATAGAAAACTGACAAAACATTTATGAATATACTAAGTACAGAACACTCCAACTTCAATTCCAGAGTACAACCCTAATTAACCCCCAAAACACAATGTGAACAGGTTAAAATACAAATGTTGGCTTTGCCAACGACCCCATGTCCCAAGAAAGAATAAAGTAACTTTCCAATTACAGTTTTGGGTTGAACAGCACAATATTAATGTTATGGGCCATGTATGATCTTTGAAAAAGAAATGGAGGTTGTAATCATTAAAGTTTACGGCAGCTCGAGATAGGATTAAATTGGCTCAAATCCTAAAGGGGAGTAACAATTGTTTGAAAAAATGTTTTATAATCTGGAACAACAGTTTAGTTTATTCAACAAGATAAAAGCAAAACACTGCAGATGCTGGAATCTGAAAGAAAAACAGAAAATGCTGGAAAATCTAAGCAGGTCTGACAGCATCTGATGAAAGGTCACCTAGACTTGAAACGTCTCTATTCTCCCTCCACAGATGCTGTCAGAAGGGCTGAGATTTTCCAGCATTTTCTGTTTTTGTTTTAGTTTATGCAATCCTTGTCGATCAACATATCGGTTCGCACTGCCGCCTCTCAGCGCCAGGGACCTGGGTTCAATTCCAGCCTTGGGCGACTATGTGCAGTTGGCATGTTCTCTTTGCATGTGTGGTTTCTTCTCGATGTTCCTCTCGCACTCCAAACATGTGCAAGTTAGGTGGATTGGCTATGATAAAGCGTGCCTTAGTGCCCAAAAATGTGCAGGTTGGATGGGGTGGGATTACTGGGGCAGTTGCCTGGGAAAGATGTTCTTTGGAGAGTCAGTGCAGATTCGATGGGCCGAAAGACCACTCTCTGCTTTGACAGTGTCAGCTCTTTTCTCTCCTTACAGATGCTGCCAGACCTGCTGAGATTTTCCAGCGTTTTCTCTTTTGGTTTCAGATTCGAGCACCCGCAGTAAGTTGCTTTTATTTGGCCTCTTTCTTTCTCCACGGTGGGGATTCTATGGATGTTTCCGAGTCTCTCTCTCTCTCTCTCGGAGATCGGCTCATACACCTACCTCTCCGTTGAAAAATCCCAAAACTCGTCCACCACCTTATCCAAAGCCTTCTGGAAACTTGGGCTCCAGATTATCGGAGATCTCTCGCCACTGGTCAATCTGGCTGATTTTTCCCAGCTAAGAATTTGCACGAGCCGAACTCGGACAGAAGATGGTGGAGCCAAACACAACATGGGTCTGCTCGGCACACAGGGCTGGGTACAAGACACTTCCTTCAAGAGCAAAACACAAAAATCAGGCTTCGAAAAATCAACTCTAAAAAATACATGTTTTTTTTAAATCAACCAGAACGACTACGCGGAAAAGGACAAAAGGAGAAACTATTTGTTTTTCTAAACAGTAAAGTTTTATTTGAAAATTGCGTTTAATTTAAACGCTCCCCTCCCCCTTTTGCGTCAGAATTTTCTCCTCGCACGACATGAAAACGGCCATTTAACAACATCGCCACTTTCGTTCCTCCTTCAGAGGGGGGAGCAGGGTGAGAGACGGCGCCGTTTGTTCCCGGACTGAGAGTTAACGGGGGGGTGGTGCGGGGGGATCGGAAAAGAGAAGAAAAACAAGTCGGAGGAGCGAGAGAACAAAAGACAGGCCCACCATCCGACCCAACCTCTGGGAGGAGGGAGAGACAGACAGAGCGATCCCCACCCCAGTACCCACCCTCCCCGGGCTCGCCCTCTCACCCACTCGGCCCTGGCGCGCACACCCCGGCGCTGCTTGCTCGGAAGGCCGGCGCTCAGAGCTCTGTTCCCGGCCACTCGGACCATCAGCTGCCGGAGAGGAACTGCCGAGCCCCGCCCCCTGAGTGTAGCAGAAAATGGAACCCGGAGACAGCGCCGCAGCCAATCAGAAGGCGACCTCGGCCAAACTGTTACAGCGCTGCAGCCAATCAGGAGGCGATCTCGGCCGAACTGTTACAGCGCTGCAGCCAATTAGGAGGCGGCTGCCGTTCCCTCGCGCCGGGACAAAGGGCCGCGGCTGGTTGTTGTTGTTGTTGTTGTAGAATTCCCCCCCCCGTTCATGCCGCAATCATTGGGGGAAGGGATGGGGGGCAATTGGGGCTCCATTTGCTGCCAGTTCACCGCCTCAAGATGGCTCTTCTCCACGTTGGGCGGGCTCTTGGCCTGTATTTTGGTATGTTCATCCCCATTGGCTAGTTTAAAATTGGAACAGCATCTCATTAAATCCGCAGCAGTGAAGATTGCGGACATGCTGTACGTGAGCTGCGGGATCTGGTCCATTGCCTGTGGACTGTTTACTGTTACAGGAAGCTTCTGCTGTACCACATGTCACCGGGGGAGGGGGGGAAACACGGGTTGAATTTATTATCACGTTTCATATTCTCAAGACACCCTAAAGCGTTTCACAAACAAGGAACTGTTTTTATTTTGAACTCAGTGACTCTTGTGATTGTGTGAGCAATCTATTCAGCCTGACACAATAAAATAGCACAAACAACAATTAGCAAATGGCAGGATATACGATTGCCGGATTGAACAAATCATTTAGAACAACACATTCAGAGATTCCTAAGAGTCATTTAGGATGGCCGTCCATTCCCTATGATACTTTATTTTTATTTATAAAGCACCATTTTGTCTCCACCAGTATTAATATCATTAGTTTTGGGAAAACCTTTCGAGAAGTGGGAGGAAGTTCTGAAATCTGAGTAGTGGGGAGGGGGTCGTATGGGGTCGTTCTTTTGGGTGGGTCGGGGGGTCGTATAGCGTCAGTAAAGGTTAATGCGGGACTGGAGAAACATGGAGAGTCACATGATAGTGGACTGAGTATGGTAATATTAAAACAAAAAGTGCTGGAAAACAGAACAGCACAGGAATAGGCCCTCAGCCCACCCAGCTAAGGTGGCACCATACATGATGTCTTTCTAAACTAAGACCTTTTGGCTCCACACAGTTCATACCTCTTTATTCATGCCTCTTAAACATTGCTTTGTAATCTGCTTCTACCATCTCCTCTGGCAGCACATTCCGGTAAATTTACCTTAACCTTTTTACCTTAAACCTATGTCCCCTGGTAATTGACATTTTTACCCTGGGAAAACTCAGCAGATCTGGCAGCGTCTGCACAGAGGGAAACAGAGTTAATGATGAATCATACAACTGTTGCATGTGACCCATCGAGCCTGCACTGACAAACATGAACAATCCCACCCATGCCCTATCCCCGTAACCCCACCCCGTTAATCCCCTTGACCCTAAGGGGAAAGTTTGTATGGCCAATCAACCTAGCCTGCAGGATCACATGGCCTCAAAACATTAACTCTCTTTATCTCCACAGATTGTATCAGATTTAATGAGTTTTTCCAGCAATTTGTATTTTTATTTCATATTTCCAATGTCCGCAGTATTTTGCTTTATCCACCAGAAGCCAGCATGCACACAGTACCTAATCAATCTTTTTAACTAAACAATTAAACTAAATCAAATTAACTGAGGGACAAATGAAAAGGGGCAACCCCCAAAAAGGAAACCACGTGAAACAGAAGAAAGTAGAAAGGAAATCAAACTAAAACGTGATTAAAAGAGTCAATAATACAGCCCAGCCCCTCCGGTGTCCAATGGGCATGGAAGGCATCAACAGTGCCTTCGGACACCACATGCTCCCTCTCCAGGGACACCCGGCCACGAACATAGTCACGGTAGAGGGGCAGACACAGACAGTACCTAGTCAAGGCTATCCTGTGGAGATCAATATAGTTGTGTGTTACCAGTAAACATTTAATGTTTAACCACATAAGCCTCCAGACCTCTCAGTGAGAAGTTGCTGCCCTGAAAAACTCTTTGAAGAATCAATAAATGACCCTGGAAAAACACGAGGGAATTAAAAAAGCTGTTCAACACAATTATGTTTGGGTCTTTATTATAAGGCATAAAGGGACCACAGGGTAGGGCCGTAGAACTTAAACAGGGAACTATTTATTTTCCGTCTTTCCAGCTTCACAGTCAGCCCTAGACTGACTCCCCAAACTCCACCCTAGGTGGAGAGGGTCACCTGACCCATATTCTTAAAGGGGTAGTGCCTAAATATATAACACCCCTCCCCCTTTATTTCAAAGCTCCCATAAACAAACATATGTACACAATTACAAGTACTGCACAGGCATTGTGGCCAACATGTATATATAGTGAGGAATATTTACAAAAAGCATGGAAATGCAACACCCCCGTCCCCCTTCCATGCATGACGTTCTGTCAGTGGTCTGTGCAGACATGATAAGTCTCTCAGGGGATTGGTGGTTTCCAGAAGACTGTCTCCTAGTCTCAGGATGATTCCCGGACCTCAGGGAGCTCCTGCTGTGCAGGGATGTGTCCCTCTCTGACTGGCTGCTGTTATCTGGTGGCACTGCTGCTGCCTCCTCCCTATGGATGACCAACCTGGCTCGGAAACACACAGCACAGGTGATACCATTGGTTGCATGCTGGTTCTGGATTTTGAGTAACTTCCTACTGTTGGTGAGGTGTGGTGACCAACTGGTCTGCATATCTGCTCCAGACCAG
The DNA here is from genome assembly GCF_965287045.1 of Carcharhinus amblyrhynchos. Classification (NCBI taxonomy): domain Eukaryota; kingdom Metazoa; phylum Chordata; class Chondrichthyes; order Carcharhiniformes; family Carcharhinidae; genus Carcharhinus; species Carcharhinus amblyrhynchos. Next base: position 43,653,087 of record NC_137347.1, read on the forward strand.
CTCATCCCTGGTCTGTACCATTACAGCCACCATAGTCACTGGAATCCATTTCTCCCCAGACATATAGGTTCTGGCCAAGATTATCTCCCCTCTTTGGAAGGTCCTCGACTTTGAGGTTCCTGCCCCTCTGTCCTTGTTTTTTGCCCTGCCACCTCCCTGGTTTCTTCCGGCCGCAGCACAACAAACAAGATTCTTAGCTGCTGATTGAACATGAAGGACGCTGGCGAGCACTGAGTCATTGCATGTGGCGTGTTGCGATATGTGCTCAGAAACTACAAAGGGTCGTGAACGAAGGCCAGTCCATCACTCAAACCAGCCTCCCATCCATTGACTCTGTCTACACTTCCTACTGTCCCAGAAAAGAAGCCAGCATAATCAAGGACCCTAAGCACTCCAGACATTCTCTCTTCCACCTTCTTCCGTTGGGAAAAAGATGCAAAAGTCTGAGGACACGTACCAACTGAATGAAGAACAGCTTCTTCCCTGCTGCCATCAAACTTTTTCATGGACCTACCTTGCATTAAATTGGTCTTTCTCTACACCCTAGCTATGACTGTAACACTATATTCTGCATTTTCTCCTTTCCCTCTCTATGAACGGTATGCTTTGCCTGTATAGCTCGCAAGAAACAATACTTTTCACTCTATACTAATACTTGAGACAACAATAAATCAAATCAAATCTTGTTGATTTACTTTCCTGGTTACCCCTCCCCTTGTGAGGCTTTTACAACTTGCTTCAGGATTTGCACAAATCTCTTCCCCTGGCCATTTGTCACTGAGTGGTATGGGCCTGATCTCACCTCTCTGACTCCGTGGTATTCCAAGTATTCCCCAAACTCTTTTGCCACAAACTGTGGACCATTATCTGCAACACGTTGTTTAGGGTTTCCAAACCTGGCAAATATTTCATCCAGTCGGTCTAGCGTTGCTTTAGTTGATGCGAACTTCATCACCACTATCTCAGGCCCCTTGTAGTGGAGTGGAGTAGATCCAGTAGCGTCAACATGAATCTGCTGCCAAGGTCATTTACACTACCTCACATTACACTGATCCTTCTCTACATCCTAGCTATGACTATAACACTATCTTCTGCACTTTCTCCTTTCATTCTCAATGAATGATATGCTTTGTCTGTATAGCTCAGAAAAAACAACACTATGGCCATTCCCAAGTATCAAGGGGCAACAATAGCAGCACCTTCCTTACCAATGGGCAGGATTCTCACCATTCCGCTTTGTCCTCAATTTGGGAATCCCCATTTGGCCACCAAAAGTAATCCCTGGCTATGTCCTTCAATCATACCACACTGGGGTGTCCTTGGTACATTTGTTCCAAAACCTTTCCACTGAATGGGGGGATGAAAACAACGACTCTCATCCCCCACGTTAAATTCCCATCTGATTTGGACATCTTCCGCCTCCTGGACAGGCAAGGCCGTAATTCTGGATGATTCCTATGACTCGGCCTCCCACTCAGGACTATGTTCAAAACTGGGTCATTCGGATAGTGGTCAGCACCTGACTCACTGACACTGGGACCTTGTCTTCTTGGGAGAAATACATAAACTGGGATTTTCCAGCTATGCTTACCCCGAAACTGGAAAACCCCGCCCGAGGTCAACGGACCTTTACCATGGTTCACCCACCGCCTGCTATGATTCCCATGGCGGGTGTGATGGGAAAATTCCCTGAACGTTTTTATCCCCTGTTATTCCAAGGTGGCGCTGGAGCCTGGCAACAAGCTGTGAAGGATCATCGGGACTTGAAATGTTGGCTGTATTCTCTCTCCTCACAGATGCTGTCAGATGTGCTGAGATTTTCCAACATTTTCTGTTTTTGTTTTTGCAAGTGTGCCCAGCATACCCTTGGAACTGGCAGCCTTGACAAGGCATCCCCGTTCTCCGACTGTTGGTATCTGATTCCATATGAGTAGGCTGACAGAACCAATGCCCATGTATGGCTACCTGGCACATAAAAAAGTTAACTGGGAGAAAGACATTAAGCAGGCACTGAGTTTTAGTGCAGACGGCTACTTGAAACTAAAAACATGCAGGACAGACAGGTATTTAAAGTTAAACATGCAGGAATCTGATACTGCAGGAAGCCAGTAGAGAGCTTGAGGCACTTTTAAGATAAGGACAGACCTAGAACAATAAGGAGATTAGCCATAAATGGGAATACATAAATGCAGGAAAACCAATTACTGTATGTATAGACCGAAATTAAGTCATCGATAGTCACTGATAGAGGAAATGTGTCTATTCTGTGAAACAATGCCATGTTAAATACCGATGTCTGTATATGTCTGGCTGTAACGATGTGTTAAACTATTGATCCTATTCAACTAAAATGGTGTGTCAAATGGCTAATGTCCAGACTATCCATTGTCTGAAAGGTATAAAAATAAATCACTCCTATTGTATTATTGAGAGAAGGTACTGCCCAGTACTGTGGACTGCCAGTGCCTTTTCTCCATGAAGCTTCGGTTAAAAAAAATCTATTGTTGCACCCCCCAGTCTGACTCCGAAGTGGTAATTTCCCACAACACCCATCTCTGCAGGCCTGCTGCTTCCATTGATGGTACCCCCATACAGGCCTTAAATAAAGGTTATCAGCCTGTGTTCGGTCAGTAACACAAAGTGCCGGCCACTGAACTTCTTACTGCTGAAGATGATGCCAAGCCTTCTTTTTCACATTGGGTGTAATTCTCCTTTGCTTTTATCAGTAGCCTCAATGCAAAAGCGGTGGGCTTTTCCTCTCTGGTAAGGTATGAAAGAGTTCGGTGTCAACCCCATAAGGCAAGGTGATACATGATAACCGTAATATTAACTTAGCTTAAAATTAATTAACACTTCTGACCTTTTGGAGACTTGCTTCGACTCTGGGTAAGTCTGCTCACATTCCAGGTTCATTTCCACGGCTACCCTTTTCCCATTAACTGATGCAGAGCTTCCAACACAGCTGCCAGATCTGGGATGAACTTGCCGTGGTAATTAACAAGTCCCATGAGCTATCTCAGTTGGGACACATTCTCTGGGCTCGGGGCCTTCACGATGGCCTCCATTTTCTTGGGCTCCCCTTTCTGCATCTATCTTCATTCCTAAACTGAGAAATGTCCCTTGTCCCAAAGCAACGTCCCATACAATTTAACTCTGAGCTAATTCCAGGAAAAATAATGAGGTGGAGATACCAGCATTGGACAGGGGTGGGCACAGTAAGAAGTCTCATAACACCAGATTAAAGTCCAACTGTTACCACCCACAAATTTACCTTTAATTTGTGGGAGTTTTCCTGAAGCAGCAGCTTCTAGCAAAGAGTCCTGCTTTTGCGAGGGTTTCTCTTTCTAGCTGGGTGTGGCTATGATCTTAACTGCTCATCCTGCAGTACAGGGCTAACCCTACCACTGATACACCCTATTTCCCTTTTGATCTCATGCTATCACTTTCAAAGTCACACTTTTAGCATGTAAGTGTGACAAGCTTTCCTATGTCTTCACTTTGAACTAATCTCTTCTGTAGTTTTAATGTTGTCAATTCCATACTCGAATATTCTCCACTTCACTTAAATAAATATCTATTTACTCTGCTGTTAAAGCTAATTCGCATATTCAAATCCTTTAGGTAGCTGTACTCTTATCAATTCCCTTTTATCCAAGCTTCTGTAATCTTTATTTCATTCAATTTTTAAATCTTTACTTTATTCAAGCTTCTTGACAAAGGAGCATGGGAGATATGAGGGAGCATGGGGATGGATGAGTTTGAGGGACTGCAGGGAATGTTTATCCAGAAAGAACTCTTCAAATGTAGACAGTAAAAATATAACAAAACTTCCTCCAACTTACAAATCAAAGAAACTTCATTACTCCAAACTTCAGGCCTCACCTGGGCCACTTCAAGCAATAAAGGTTCTTATTTATACTGAGTCAGCTGATCATCACATCATTGTCATTCCTTACATGGTTTACTGGGTCAGCTGACCCTTATAGCTTGTTGCCATTGGTCACATTACAACAGATACAATGTTATCACCGGTTACATTCTAACAGAGAACTGAGTTGATGTTCTGGTGAAATGAAGCCAGCCTTCAGGAGGCAGAGGACACAACTCAATCCTGCATTTGTCTCTCAGAGTCCAAAATTCTGGGTGACTGGGCTCATTTTTGGAAATCGGGAATGCCTGCCTTGGGATCGAGGATCTGCTTCCGCTCTAGTTTATGGCTTCTGAGATGACTGACAATCCAATGTGGTAGGTCCTGCCATATGCAAGTGTTGCTTGGAGAGAGGAGATAAATTGTTTGGAGGTTTGAGGTCTCTCTCTGATACCTCGACTTTTCCTCTGTATGTTCCTGACAAAGTCTATCAATGTGCCCAGTGACTTCCTGAATAAACTTTCCGTATTTTGATTACAAATCAGTGTGTCTCATGAGTCTATTGTGACGTTTAATCTCTTCATGACGCTTTGAGAACATCCTTCAACAGTTTTCACTGGCCTTCTGGGAGTGTCCTGTGTGACTCAGTTCTGAGCAGAGCAGGTGATTCCGGTATTTGTTAACCTGGCTGCAGTCAAACAAATTCCAGCTTTTAAAATTCCTCCATGGCCTCACCCCTCCCTAACCTGTAATCTCCAGCCCCACACCCTCTGAGATACCTCTGCTCCTCAAATTCTAACTCTTGAACTTCTCCGATTCTAATCAGTCCACCATTGATGGCCATGTCTTCAGCTACCCAGGCCCAAAGTTCTGGAATTCCCATACTAAACTTTCCATCTCTATATTTCATTCTCCTCCTTTAAGATGTTCCTCAAAATGTTATCTGTTTGGCCAAGTCTGGTTACCTGTGTTAACATCTCATATGGCTCAGTGTTACTTATTGTTTGATAATTCCCTTGCAAGGCACCTTGTACTGTTTTACTACTTTTTGATTTATTATTGTCATATGTATTAATATGCAGTGAAAAGTATAGTTTCTTGCACGCTATACAAAGCATGCCATTCATAGAGAAGGAAACGAGAAAGTGCAGAATGTAGTGTTAAAGTCACAGCTAGAGTGTAGAGAAAGATCAACTTAAAGCAAGGTAAGTCCATTCAAAAGTCTGAGGCAGCAGGAAAGAAGCTGTTCTTGGATCGGTTGGTACGTGACCTCAGACTTTTATATCTTTTTCCTGATGGAGAATGTCTGGGGTGCACTGGGATTCTTTGATTATGCTGGCTGCTTTGCCAAGGCAGCGGGAAGTGTAGACAGTCAATGGACAGGAGGCTGGTTTGCATGTTGAATTGGGCTACATTCACAACTTTTCGGAGTTCCTTGCGGTCTTGGGCAAAATAGGACCCATACCAAGCTGCGATACAACCAGAAAGATTACTGTCTATGGTGCATCCGAAAAGGTTGGTGAGAATCATAGCTGACATGCCAAATTTCCTTCATCTTCTGAGAAAGTAGAGGCTTTAGTGGGCTTTCTTAACTATAGCATCAGCATAGGGGGATCGGGACAGGTTGTTGGTGATCTGGACACTGAAAAACATGAAGCTTAAAAAGTGCTGCATAAATACACATCACAGTTGTTGTTATAAAGATGTTCAGTCCCACAAGCCTCGCTGCTCTTGAAAATTGAGACAGGGAAACATAAAAAAGCAATTCTGTGAGGAACCTTGGGACCATTTATCATTTTGATCAGAAAGAGCATTAACAAAAATCTTGGATGTTACAATATTTATCGAGTTGACTTCCCCATAAACATACAGAATGTCTTTCAGCCTGTATGAATACCAAATTCTGTGCTCCCAGCTCAAAAATCACACTGAAAGGGAGTACAGGTCAGGGATAAGAGCGACTGCATGAAAAACTCCAATGCTCTGACCCTCACTCCCTGAGAGACACAAATTCCCACAGGGAGATTGGATTGCAGAATTTAACTAAACTGTTAATGTTCCTAACTAAACCACATGGTCTAAGAATGTTTACTGGAAAGTCCAGGGGGTTTGATTCAGATCTGTAGGATTGACGAATGTTCAATTTTGTACAACATCCCCAAAATATTGGGAGCATGAAAAATCTCAGTAAGGCGCTAGAATCAGAAAAATATCAAACTAATCTTTCACTAATATATGCACTAGGTCATTCAATCACAATCTTCTATTTTATCGTTATTTTCGATCCAGTTACACAAGTTCAATAACTTTGAAGTCTGTGGACTCTACCAATTGATCATATTCCAATGTCCCTCTCTGAATCTCTCTCCTTGGTATACCCCAAATCACATAAAATGGTACTTTTAGATTTCCAAACATCAGGCCTTTGGCCTTGCACTCACATTTCTGCACTTACAGAACTTCTCAAAAAACTTCTATCTACACCTCTGTTACCCTTGACCTCATTATTCTCCCTTTACCCTGGCCATTCCCCCAGTATGACTCTCATCCTTGCTGCCACCGGTACATGGGTCTCTTACTCACCTTGGTGGCTTCACCTTCAGCTGCTGAGATTCTAAACTCTGCAATTCTCTCCCGAAACCTCTCTGTCTCTCTTTCCTCCTCAAGGACAACCCCAAGGAGGTGAATCTCTGGAATTCTCTGCCCGTTGAAGTGGTGGAGGCTGCCTCGCTAAATATTTTTAAGAAGCGGGTTGATGGGTTTTTGATAAGAGAAGGGATTAAGGGTTATGGGGAGAGGGCGGGAAAGTGGAACTGAGCCACGACAGATCAGCCATGATCTTATTGAATGGCGGGGCAGGCTCGAAGGGCTAGATGGCCTACTCCTGCTCCTATTTCTTATGTTCTTATGTTCTTATGTTCTATAATCGTCTTCTTTGAGACGTTTTTTGGTCATACATCCTAATATCTTATGTGGCTAGTTGTCAGATTTCTTCTGTGTGGTGCCTTGGGGCATTTTAACATGTTAATGACATATACACATACTAGTTGACGTTGATGGAAGCGTGTTAAAATGTAAAAGCAGAAATATTTACACAAGTGGTAAAGTTACTTTGATTTTAAGGTTGTGCAGAGATTGCAGCCCTGAACCACACCACAGAAAGACCAGTCAGTCTGTTCCCAGGATCTCTCTGTGCTGCTGGGACTCACCAGTTGAGGGAATGATGCAGCAATCACACTGAACACCAGGCACAGCGTTTCCTTTGCCATTTTGCACAGTTCTGGTGTGGGAGGGCATGGAAAATTAGGAAGGCAGTATATAAACGCAGCTCCACGTGCAGTCAGCTGTCATTTCAGTGAGCTACAATTAGTTACTGCTGCAAACAAGATGGATCTGATCCTAAGATAAAAGATCAAAATACTGCAGAAGTTGGAATCTGAAACAAAAACAGAGAATGCTGGAAAATCTCAGCAGGTCTGACAGTCTCTGTGGAGAGAGAAAAGAGACAACGTTTCAAATCAGATGACCATTCATCACTCTGATGAAGGGTCATCTAGACTCAAAACATTGGCTTATTGTCTCCCCACAGATGCTGTCAGACCTGCTGAGATTTTCCAGCATTCTCTGTTTTTGGATCTGATCTGTTTCCCATGCGAATGCCCTTGCCTGGGATGTTCTCAGGCAAAAGCTGCAAACAGGGAACAGTAAGCAAAGGGAATGAACAATGCATGATGAAACTTTTACACAATCTGCACATTGTCCACACTGAGTGACCAGCTGTCCAGCAGGGTGACCTGTGGCCAGAAGCAGCATTACTATCTGCCTCAGAAAGCTAAGGAAATTCAGCACGTGCCCTGTAACTCTTAGCAATTTTTACTGATGTACCATAGAAAGCATCCTATCCGGATACATCAGAGCTTGTATGGCAACTGCCTCTGCCCAAGACCGGAAGAGATTACAGAGAGTTGTGAACATATCCCAGCCCATCACACAAACCAGCCTTCCATCTGCCCGCTGCCTCGGAAAAGCAGCCAGCAGAATCAAGGACCTTACGCACCCCGGACATACTCTTCCACCTTCTTCTGTCAGGAAAAAGATGCAAAAGTCTGAGGACACATACCAATTGACTCAAGAACAACTTCTTCCCTGCTGCTGTCAGACAATTCAATGGACCTACCTCACATTAAGTTGATATTTTGGTACACCCTGGCTATGACTGTAACACTACATTCTGCACTCTCTCCTTTACTTCTCTATGAAAGGCATGCTTTGTCTCAATAGAGCAAAGAAACAATATATATCAAATCAATGGATTCAAGAACTGCATTTTTCTCGCTGACTCCAGACTTTTGAATGGATATCTCTGATACCGAACTGATATTCTCTGCGCCTTCTCTGTAGCTGTAACGTTACATTCTGCACTCTGTTCTACTCCCCTGATGTATCTTTGTACGGTATAATTTGTATGGAAAGCATCCAAAACAATACTTTTCACTGTATCTCGGCACATGTGACAATTGTGACAATACCGGCACTGTAAGAAATATCTTTTAATCAAGTTGCATTGCAGTTTTTTTCTAGCAGCTCTGAGCATTTTATTTTGGCACCATAATATCTTCAGCCGGTGTCCTCTGTTACTGAAGCAATATAATGGACATCATGTTTATTTTTAATCTAGCCTAATGCAGCATCCTGAGATTTTATGATCCTTTTGGAATTGCTGAGTGGAGTATGATTGACAGGTTAGGTGATGCCTGGGTACAGGGTTTTTCCACAGGAAAGTCCAACATTTTTTCTCATATGCTGTTTGGGCTAGAGACAGAAAGCACTGTCTCTTGTTTTCCCCTTTCTCTGGAGTTGGAAATTCTGCTGTCAGTGAGTTGCTGTTAGAAGCAGACAATATTTCTGTCGTTCTCACCACATCTATGCGGGTTTCCACCGGGTGCTCCGGTTTCCTCCCACACTTCAAAGGGTTAGATGGATTGGCCATGATAAATTGACTCTGGTATCGGGGGATTAGCAGGTAAATATGAGGAGTTATGAGAACAGGGACTGGGTGGGATTGTGGTTGGTGCAGACTCGATGGGCCAAATGGCCTCCTTCTGCTCTGTAGTCCAATGATGTGCGGGTTAGGTTGATTTGCCATTCTAAATTTCCTCTTGGTATCCAGGGATGCGTAGGTTAGAGGGATTAGTGGGTAAAATATGGAGGGATATGGGGATAGGGCTTGGGTGGGATTGTGTTCAGTGCGGACTTCGTGGATGAAAGGGACTCTTTCTGCACTGTAGAATTCTATGAATTTAAAAAAATGTAGGGATTCTATGATTTTCTCTCTCTCTCTTCAGAGGCTTTTGGGAAAGTTCTAGGACTGGGAAGCCTCGAGATGTATTCCAACAGTGAAAGGGCCAGTTCATAGCAGATGTTAAAAAACTGCAAAAAGCAGCATCACGTGAGCATACTTGCTTTTCATACTAAGTCTAGAAAGGGGTGTATGTTTGTGGGGGGTGTTTGACTTGGGACATCATAGCTGTTAAGGTTTATGCTATGTTGCATATAATTCTTTTTACTATATTTTAACTGTTCATGAATAAATCTCCATTTGATAAAAGCTAAAAAGCTGGGTCACTTGAAATCATACCTGGACTGAAACACCTTATGCTCACCTGTACCAAATTCAAAGACAAAAACTTAAGGCTAACTTCATAAAACACCTTGGAGTTTCTGGCCTGGGTCTCAGGGCAATAATGAAATGAAACATTGCTGAGTGCCCAGCAGGGTAACTTGTGGCCAGATGCAGCATCATTGCTGAGTCCTGCACAGCAGCTGCTGCAACACCAGGGGGAGCACTTGCTGCACCTGCCCAGATATCACAAACAGCGCCACCCCCGGTAACTGCCAGAATTACAGGCTCCAGCTCCAAAGCGAAACAAGGACAAAGACAGGGAGCTGCCGGCCTCTGCCAGCCCCTGCCTCCTGCCTCGGTCCCGGCCCCCTCAGCATTTCGCCCCCGCTGTCTGACCCGGGGCCCGGCGTTGCGCCGCCGCCATTCCCCCGCTGACGGCGCTGACGCACTTCCGGCGGCGGAGCTTCAGGGATACTGGACGATGACGTCAGTAGTGGGCGACGCCGCGCATGCGCCGACGGGTGGAGTGGCGCTGACTTCCTGGTTTCAATCACTGTGATGCCCCATGTAGTCAAATAGCTGCTTTCATCCCTTTCAAAACCCACTCACCTGTGAATATTGACCGCTTGCGTGAGGGTTCACAATGAAACCAAGCCCCAAAATAGAGGCTACTTTTTAAAAAGAGGAGTAAACAGCAAGGGTTTTGCTGATATGAAGTTTTTCAATGTTTTCTTTCCATTCTGGTCACTCAATGAACAATTATGACAACATTCTCAATAAACTATATCATGGTATTGTGTAATTACCTCATATATTCTCAAGATAATTGGCTATTTATGACCTGACTTGTTATACAGATGGTGCTTGTCAAAGTTAAAAGGCATAGAAAGTGGGAGATATTTATACTGCAGGGTGAGGGAATGAAAGATTGCCACAGAAACCAGGGGGAAAGGCTGCTAATGGCAGCCCATAGGTAGAATAAAGGGTGTGAATGGTCAAATGGCAGAAAAGCTGAAATCAGAGGGTAAGTTGTGACAGTCCCTGACACACCACCCTGACCTTCTCATTGTTTGCCATTTTATCACACGATCCTGTTCCCATGCCCACATATCTGTCCTTGGCTTGCTTCAATGTTTCAGTGAAGCTCAACACAAACTAGAGGAACAGCATCTCATCTTCAGGCTCAGCATTCCGGTCTTAACATTGAGTTCAACAACTTAAGATAATGAGCTCTATCCCACCTCCACCCCTTTGTTTTTATTCTATTTTAAATTTTTTACTGTTCTCTACCTTTTATTGTCTTTCTTCATTTCCCTCCCCCCCCACCCCCATCCTTACCTTTTCTCACCCTTTGCTTTCCCTCTCCATCTTTTTCTAAATTCGACCTCTCCCATCCATTTCCTCCCTCCTCGCCCCCACCACCACCATTCCCCGCTGCCCCCCTCCACACCCCCCCTGACATTTTCACCTGTCACAGCTAACCCTCTGATTTCTTTGCTGTTTGTCCTTTATTCTCTTTATGGGCTGCCATTAGCAGCCTTTCCCCCTGGTTTCTGTGGCCATGACTCAACTTCATTCCCTCACCCTGCAGTATAAATATCTCCCACTTTCTGTGCCTTTTAGCTTTGACAAAGGGTCATCTGGACTCAACGTTAACTCTATTCACTCCTTACAGATGCTACCAGACCTGCTGAGATTTTCCAGCATTTTCTCTTTTGGGTTCAGATTCCAGCATCTGCAGGAATTTGCTTTTATACAGGAGTCTACCCTGCTGGAGGATAGTCTTGTCTTGAGGATATGTATCATATCAAAAATTATCCAGAACTAAGTTAAATCTATGGTAAGCAATAACCCAATGGTGCTTTATAATTAGTCCCAACACTGAACATTGAACCTTCCCAGGTATTTTTAAACCACCCCAACTCCTATAGGACTGTGAACAGCTGTTGGATCATTAACAATAAACATCCCCTTTGCTGAATCAGAGACTATCTCCACCAGTGAAAAGTTTGATAGAATTAGGTCATAAAATACAAAGCCAGAATGAATGTATTGGTTAAATGGGAGATGAGATGTTTCTACACATGGCAATTTATGTCAATGCAAATTGGATATACTGAGTGCTGAAGAGTCTTCAACAGGATGATAATCTACCTGTAACAATACGTATTATGTATTTGGTTGGTAAGGCCCATTTAGAAATGCTGTCGGACAGGATTCCCCACTCCACGCACAATCACATCAAATATGTAAGTACGTCATTCAGAAACTCTTTTATTAAATTCAAAATACGTAATTAGAGTAGGATGTGTTTGTGGGACTTGAACAACATAACAAGAACATAAGAAATAGGAGCAGGAGTAGGCCATCTAGCCCTTCGAGCCTGCCCCGCCATTCAGTAAGAGCATGGCTGATCTGAAGTGGATCACTTCCACTTTCCCGCTTTCTCCCCATAACCCTTAACTCCCTTGTCAATCAGAAACCTACCTACCCGTGACTTAAACATATTCAGCGAGGCAGCCTCCACCACTTCAACGGGTAGAGAATTCCAGAGATTCACCACCCTTTGAGTGAAGAAGTTCCTCCTCAACTCTGATCTAAACTGCACCCCCCGCCCCCCCCGCCTTATCTTGAGGCTGTGCCCTCTAGTCCTGCTATCCTTTCTAAGCGGGAAGAATCTCTCTACCTCTACCCTATCCATTCCCTTCATTATCTTATATGTCTGTGTAAGATCCCCCCTGAGCCTTCTAAACTCCAATGAGTACAGACCCAGTTTATTCAGTCTCTCTTCATAGTCCAACCCCCTCATCTCCGGTATCAGCCTAGTGAACCTCCTCTGCACTCCCTCCAAGGCCAATATATCCTTGCGCAAGTGCGGCAACCAAAACTGCACACAGTACTCCAGCTGCGGCCTCACCAGTGCCCTGTACAGTTGCAGCAAGATGTCCCTGCTTTTATATTCTATCCCCCTCGCTATAAAGGCCAACATTCCATTCGCCTTCTTGATCACCTGCTGCACCTGCAGACTGGGTTTTTGCGATTCGTGCACAAGGACCCCCAGGTCCCTCTGCACTGTAGGATGCCATCTCCGGAACTAGTCTGGTGAACCTTCATTGCGCTTCATCATCTGGCAATAATGAACCTTTTTGAGTGAGGGGACCAAAACTGCCCTCAGTACTCCATGTGTGGTCTAGCCAAGCTTCTACACAATTGAAGTAAGACCACACTACTCCTGTACACAAATCCTCTTGTGAAAAATGCTAATATTCTATTAGCCTTCCTAATAGCTTGCTGCGCCTGCATGTTAGCCTTCAGTGACTTATAGACATGAACACTCAGGCCCCTTTGTACGTCTACATATTTAAATTTCTTACCATTTAGGGAGTGCACTGCACATCTGTTCCTTTTACCAAAGTGGATTATCTTACACTTTTCCATAGTATATTTCATCTGCCATGTTCTTGTCGGTCCAAATCCTCCTGTAACTGTTTTACATCTTCCTCACAACATACATTCCTGCCGAGCTTTGTATCATCCGTGAACTTGGAAATTTTTTTTCCTAAAATATACTTTATTCATAAAAATCTCAAATAAACTATTGCAAATCTACATGGCTTTGAATTGCAAACAATGCAGAATCAAAACATTTTTCAGATTTATACAAATTACAGTCATTACATTTCAATACTAAAGCTATATACATGCCTCAATAAATCACTGTGTGCCAGGTTGCTCAGGTTGGCACACAGTTACGCAGGTCGAGGGTATTCAGCAGTTCCCGGGCCCTCGGTCTGCCTCTGTTATAAGGCCTTATTACATTTGGTTCCCACATCCAAATCACTGATATATATTGTGAACAGCTGGGGCCCTAGTACTGATCCCTGCAGTACCCCATTCACCACAGCCTGCCCATGCAAGAATGACCTGTTTATTCTTACTCTCTCTTTTCTGCCTGTTAGCCTATCCTCACTCCATGTCAGTATCTTACCTCCTATTCCATGTGCTTTTATTTTACTAATCAGCTCTTGTGGGGGCTTTATCAAAAAGCTTTCCGGAAATCCAAATATATTCAGTCCGTCGACTCTCCTTTGTCAGATTATTTAGTAGAATTTTGCAACAAGTTCGTCAAGCATAATTTCCTATTTGTAAGTCAATGCTGACTACGCCCAATCAGATCATGATTATCCAAGTGTCTACCCATCACATCCTTTCTAAAAGATTCCAGCATTTCCCTGACTACTGATGTAACTCTGTAATTCTCTGTTTCCTCTCTCCCTCCCTTTTTAAATAGTGAGGTGACATTTGCTATCTTCCAATCTTCAGGAACCGTTCCAGAATTTTGGAAGATGATTGTCAATGCATCCACAATCTCTATAGCAAGCTCTTTCAACACTCTGGGATGCATAATACCAGTCCCGGGGACTTACAACTTTCTGTCTGCCTTAAATACTGGACCCTTATTTTATATCAATGTCCCCCGATTCTGTTCGGGAAGGTAGAGTGGGGGTGGAACAACTTCAATGTTGACCTTCCAGCAATCTGATTTCTTCATACATGCAAATTTTCAGGTTCTCATTATTTCTGATATACACGTGTCTAAAGCAGGCCAGCTATTTTCTTTAGTCTTGTCAGGTGATTTGAGAGGAATGTTTGTTCTTGGCCTGACAGTATTTATCAAAAACAGGACAGTGAGACGGTCTGGAACTTTGTTAAGTCAACAGCAAATTAACAGGAACAGAGCAAAATGGATTTTTTTGCCCAGTCGGAGTCCTGTTGTTCAGGCCAGCTAAAATGGATCATCCAATGCAGTTAGACACTAAACAACACAAACTGGTACAACAGGAACCAGAACAAACCAGTAGATCAGGCCTTCAATAAGGATAAACATTCCAACGCAAGTCACAAAGGTAGGTGCAGAGGCACATAGACACGAGTCAGACAAGGTAACATTAACCAAAAGCTTTGATAAGCTCTATGTTTTAAGGAGGGTCATACAGGGGGATGGGAGTTGAAAGTAGGATTGGATTAGGGACGGAATTCCATAGCATGGAGCCTGGGAGACTGGCTACTGATGCTGAGAGAATTGGGGGTGAGGGGTTGGTATCACTGTAGAGATTGGAAGGAGCAAGGCCATGAAAAGAATTAACTACAAGAATGGGAAGGAATTACAAATCAGCCGTATAATTTTGTGAAAGTATAGCATGATACTGTTACAAAGCCTGCTGACCCTAATAATACGGTGGTGACACCATAATATGTTTGGTATGGGCAACAGGATAGAATCAGGAAGCCTGAATTTTAACCTCAAATGGTTCAAAAATGGGGAGGAGGAGGGATCAGTTTTGGGGGGTTGCCTTTTGCCGATCGAGGGGCTACCCACTCGACCTCATTAATGAGATCTGCAGAGTTTTATTCCAGTGTGACTGCTTGGTGTGTTGTAGGACAGTGTCATACCAGTGCAATTTCTGTCAATGCATGTCTTCTTTCCCCACTCTGACCCTCCTCCTACTATCCTCCTCCTACACCTATGACTGCGTGGCCAAATTCCCCTCCAACTCGATTTTCAAGTTTACTGATGACACCACCATAATGGGTTGGATCTGAAACAATAATGAGATGGAGTACAGAAAAGATATAGAAAATCTGGTGTGACAACAGTGATCTCTCTCTCAATATCAACAAAATGAAGGAGATAGTCATCGACTTCAGGAAGCAAAGTGGAGAACATGCCCCTGTCTATATCAGTGGGGATGAAGTAGAAATGATCGAAATCTTCAAATGTTTGGAAGCATCCTTACAAGGAGTGGGAGGTGAGGAATTGCGCTCAATGTTACTCTGAGATTCAGTTTATCCATTCACCTTAGGCAGTCTCACAGGATCGAGCATGATATGCACTCACTCTGGTTTGATGGGTTCTAAGATGGCGATTAAACCCAGTGTGTGACCTGAAAACTCTGCCATGTGCAGGACAGGTGGCGTCTAAACCATGACCAAGTTCTGAAGAGAGCAGTGGGTCTGGTGTCTGGCAGTAGAATGACATGTCCTGCCCAGTGAAGCTGTTCTGTCTGATTAGCTTTACAATACTGGGCACATTGTAGTTGTTGGGCCACTTTTCTTCACATTGGATTTGGAGGATCACCTCTAGGTTTCTAGGTGACTGTAGATTATCCACATTATTGGGGCAGGGAGGTCACTGCACCTCGTTAACAATAGTTTGAGATCCTGGTCCCCAAATACATTTTTACTGGGTGGATTTACAGTGAATATTGGCCAATGCTCCCTTGGTTAAATATTGTTAGATCTCAAATTCCTCCTTATTCTGATAAATGGTCAGTGACCTTAAAAAAAAGAGCTGAAGTGAGAGTTACTGCCCCCCAACATCAGGGGGACGGGCCTGACATCAAGAGGGAGGCAGTGGCACAGTAGGATTGTCACTGGACCAGTAATCCAGAGACCCAGGCTAATGTCCTGAGGACCAGGGTACGAATCACAATGCAGCAGATGATGAAATTTGAATTGAAATTTAAAATCCAGTGATCAGTTTCTCTGGATGCTGTAGTTTGTGAAGGGTTAATATTCATTATGCTAATGCTAACATATATCATCATTACGTTTCACGGAAACTCGGAGAAGGAGCGAAGTGCTAATGGTAACCGGAAGACAAATGTAAATAGTAACAAGTATTTGGACGTTTTTGATGCCTTGTTTCCAGCAGTCTGTGTTAAACACATCCTGGATCCCTTTCTGATGTCCTGGGGTTGGAGATTGCTGTCTAAGGAGCCTTGTTACAATGCATCTTGTAGCTGGTATGTACACAATGTGGCACATTAACTCTGTTTCTCTCTGCACAGATATTAGCTGCTGTCAATTACCTAGTTTTTATTTTCTGTCTGTGGTGATTTTATGTCATGTTGTTGGGAGTCTGTCCGATGTTTCACAGAGGCTGCATCTACATTGAAAATAACGCTCCCGCTTTAAAACAAAACTGGGACAGAACCAGGAATAAACCGCGGAGAGAGTGGAAACTGCATTCCACCCAGTCTGAATAAGAATTCATCATGGGGAATTCCTAGTGCACACAAACACATGAATCATGACGAGATATAATGTCTCATTCTGGAACCGCCCAGTTTTGTAACACAGGTTACATTAGACCCACAAGACTGGGTAGGTGAACAGAGCTGAGAGCGGTGGAGCTGAGCGGAGTTACAGGTGGCGGCTGTGCCCCCGTCCGATGAATGAATTGATCTGTTGCAGATTAAATATTATGAAAAGTGATCAAAGTGTTTTGACAAACCTGCTTGCTGCTTTGCTCGTGACTGTATTCAGTTCAACTCGTGGTAAGTCTTTCAATTAAAGTGTTTTCTGACATATTTTAGTAAATAATCTACACAGTTTAAACTGTCCTTTTCACCAGATTAGCAAAAGGACCCAGAGCAAGTACATTTTTATTTGTAATGTCTGGTAATTTTGGTGGGTAGTTCCTGCAAATATTTTTCAAAGAACCAAAATATTTTGAGAACAAACAGCCTGGTGTGTGTTTACTAAAAGAGCTCAGCGTTTTCTGTGCTTTTTACTGATTTTATGTTGTGGTTAAGTTTTGAGGAGAGTGGCCTGTGTTGGGGAACTGAACATTTCAACTCCTAGTTCCTGAATTTCTGAATAATTTGTGGAATGAAACAGTCAACGTATCGGGTCGCTTGATCTTTCATCAGAACTCTGACCAAAGACACGCAAGCTGGAAGTAGATGCTGTCTGACTTGCTGAGCTTTGATGTGGATATGCCGGTGTTGGACTGGGGTAAACACAGTAAAAAGTCTGACAACACCAGGTCCAACCGATTTATTTGATAGTAAACTCACTAGCTTTCGGGTTAGCCCCTTCGTCAGGTGAATGGAGAGTTCTGGCCTCAGACAGAGCATATAAAGCACAGACAGTTTACAGATTACTGATTAGAATGCGAATCTTTACACCTAACCTGCTGTTCAAGTCTTAAAGTCACTTTAAGTCTTAAAGTCACTTTAAGACTTGAACACACACATTGTCAGCCACTTTAAGACTTGAACAGCAGGTTAGGTGTAAAGATTTGCATTCTAATCAGTAATCTGTAAACTGTCTGTGCTTTATATGCTCTGTCTGAGGCCAGAACTCTCCATTCACCTGACGAAGGGGCTAACCCGAAAGCTAGTGAGTTTACTATCAAATAAATCGGTTGGACTAAAACCTGGTGTTGTCAGACTTTTTGCTGAGCTTTTCCAGCACCTTGTTATTTTATTTTCTATTTTCAATCTAATCAGTCTAGAGCGCTTCTAACATTTTCCCTCCGATGATCTTACTCAGGCTGTGATACTTGAAGTGAGATTGCTAATTTAGTGGCAGTTTTATATTCTATGTTCATGGCCAGTGGGATCTGGAGGGAAACTGTTCAAACTCTCCATGTGGTATCAATTCATGATGATTCTCAACTTGGATTGGATTCATCCCTAATCCCAGAGTTGAAAGACCAGTATTTAACCAATTATCCAGTCCAGTGCTAGGACCATTGAAATGGTGGAGGCTACCTCGCTGAATATATTTAAGTCACGGGTAGATAGATTTCTGACAGACAAGGGAATTAAGGGTTATGGGGAGAAAGCGGGAAAGTGGAACTGATCCACTTCAGATCAGCCATGATCTTATTGAATGGCGGGGCAGGCTTGAAGGGCTAGATGGCCTACTCCTGCTCCTATTTCTTATATTCTTATCCCTCTGTATCAGGCATTTCAATCATTACTGTTTCCTTCAATGGTGTTAGTACATTCATGGTTATTCAGCTAATATTTATTATATTGATTTATATTTGGGCTTTTGGTACCCTCTGTCACATGTGTTGAAGTTATTTATCTGCTCCTTGTCGTCTCTCAGCATTCCATGTTTATTTTAATATTCCCATCAATTTCCAAACTTTCTGTCCATCCTCAGGGTGGCAGGGACCCTGCTTTGACACCAGGCACGCACACAAGGAGATACTAGACTTGTTGCATAGTCTGTGCTGAACAAATTTTAAACTGGGGCCGGACTGAATTGGACTGCAAGGGAACAGGGAGCCTGGTGTTCACTGACTACAGTAGGTTTAAAAGATGGATTTTGGGTTCTGTCCTGATGCTGGGCAATGGCCTAGACCAGTTCAGTAGTTCAGTTCCTGTAACATTCGTTGAGTGAGTCGGTGAGACAATGTATGAGGAAATATCAACCCATCAGGGGAAGGGGAGAAAAGAGAGAAGACAGAGAAATAACTTGCAGATTGTTTTTTTGATGTGTTCAAGGTTAAATATGCTCAGATTAACTGTCCTTAAACAGATCTTTGCAATAAATCTCCTCCATTCTCTTCCTAATTTATTTCTTTTCCTTCCCAGCTGAATTTAGGGTTTATACCTCAGAGACACCAGTGACTGCTATCTACGGCCAGTATACAGTGCTGAGATGTAGCTTTACAGCTCAGGATAAATCGTCACTGGACGGATTGGTTATCAACTGGGAACGAGTCGAGACCGAGGAAGTTGTTTTTAGTTATTATTATGGAAAAGAGCAACGGAGTCACCAAAGCTCTCGTTATTCGGGGAGGACAAGCTTATTCCTGGAGGAATTAAAACATGGGAATGCCTCAATGAAGCTGGAAGGAGTGAGAGCAGAGGATGCTGGACAATACAAGTGCTTTGTCAGTAATGTAAAGGGAAGTGACCAGGACACACTGTCACTAATATTTGCCGGTACTTACTTTTTTTTGTTCTCTGTGCTGTATATCAAAATCATGCTTCTTGGTCACCTGCAATGACCCAGTGAGTCTAACTGAGTGTCTAAAGTAAGCAGTACAGACCAAAATGGATTGGCAAAGGGTTTAGCTCCTTTCTCCTCCCAACAGTGCCAGCAGGGTATTGGCCGACCTTGCCACGTCTCTGTTAAGGTGGAAACTCCCCTATTGGCTGTTCACTTTACCAATTGGACATTAATCTGATGTACCTGTCATAGGTGAATATTGAGAGTTATGTATGTGAATGATGATGATTTAAACCATTGAACATGACACTGTTTACCCCAGCAAAGCTTCAAACCCCTACAGGAGCAAGGGGATAAGGGGAGGGAAAAATAGCAGGAATGGAAAAAGTAAACACGTGCTTCAATTTGTATTCTAAATCTCATGACAGAATCCCAGTGAAATGTGATGAATCTTGTGGATAGAATGATCAGATCCTATTTGCTAAAATTCATTTACATTTTCCCATCTGCTGGATTGATCAAATTGAGTTCAGAAGCTGTCAGTTCTGGCTGGAAACATGGAAATCTTCCCAACCAGAACTGGCACTCATCTTCCCACGAAGATGAGTGGAAAAGCAAATTGTGTAGAGGGTGTGGAAAGTCTGCAGAGAGATCTGGATAGGCTGAGCGAGTGGGCGAGGACCTGGCAGATGGAGTATAATGTTAGCAAGTGCGAGGTTATCCACTTTGGCAGAAATAATAGTAGGAGGGATTACTGTTTAAAGGGTGAAAAGCTGCAGCATGCTATGGTGCAGAGGGACCTGGGGGTCCTTGTGCACGAGTCGCAAAAACCCAGTCTGCAGGTGCAGCAGGTGATCAAGAAGGCGAATGGTATGCTGGCCTTTATAGTGAGGGGGATAGAATATAAAAGCAGGGAGGTCTTGCTGCAACTGTACAGGGCACAGGTGAGGCCGCAGCTGGAGTACTGTGTGCAGCTTTGGTCGCCGCACTTGCGCAAGGATATTTTGGCCTTGGAGGGAGTGCAGAGGAGGTTCACTAGGCTGATACCGGAGATGAGGGGGTTGGACTATGAAGAGAGACTAAATAGACTGGGTCTGTACTCGTTGGAGTTTAGAAGGATGAGGGGGGATCTTATAGAGATGTATAAGATAATGAAAGGGATGGATAGGGTAGAGGTAGAGAGATTCTTCCCGCTTAGAAAGGACAGCAGGACTAGAGGGCACAGCCTCAAGATAAGGCGGGGGGGGGGGGGGGGGGGGGGGGTGCAGTTTAGATCGGAGTTGAGGAGGAAATTCTTCACTCAAAGGGTGGTGAATCTCTGGAATTCTCTGCCCGTTGAAGTGGTGGAGGCTACCTTGCTGAATATATTTAAGTCACGGGTCGGTAGGTTTTTGACAGACAAGGGAATTAAGGGTTAACTGAGAGAGGTTTAGGACAGAGATTACTGATACAATTCCATATTGTAATAACTGAGAGGGGTTTAGGGCAGAGATTACTGATACAAGGCCCAGATTGTAATAACTGAGAGAGATTTAGGGCAGAGATTACTAGAGGAGAGCCGGTGGATGTGGTCTTTCTGGATTTTCAGAAGGCGTTTGACAAGGTACCTCACAAGAGGTTATTGCAGAAGGTCAGGGGACATGGAGTTGGGGGTAGGGTGTTAGCGTGGATAGAGGATTGGTTGTCAAATAGGAGGCAGAGAGTGGGGGTCAATGGGTGCTATTCGGATTGGCGGTTGGTGACTAGTGGGGTGCCCCAGGGGTCGGTGCTGGGGCCTCAGCTATTTACCATTTATATAGATGATCTGGAGGAGGGAACCGAGTGTAGGGTGTCGAAATTTGCTGATGACACCAAGATTGGGGGAAAGGCAAATTGTGCGGAGTGTGTGGAGAGTCTGCAGAAGGATCTAGATAGGCTGGGCGAATGGGCCAGGAAATGGCAAATGGAATTTAATGTTGGCAAGTGTGAGGTGGTCCACTTTGGTAGGAAGAATGGTAGGAAGGACTATTACTTACGTGGCAAAAAACTGCAGCAGGCGACGGTGCAGAGGGACCTCGGGGTCCTTGTGCATGAGTCGCAAAAACCCAGCTTGCAGGTGCAGCAGGTGGTCAGGAAGGCGAATGGGATGCTGGCCTTCATAGCGAGGGGGATTGAATATAAAAGTAGGGAGGTCTTGCTGCAGCTGTATAGGGCATTGGTGAGGCCGCAGCTGGAGTACTGTGTGCAGTTTTGGGCGCCGCACCTGCGCAAGGATATTTTGGCCTTGGAGGGAGTGCAGAGGAGGTTTACTAGGCTGATACTGGAGTTGAGGGGGTTGAGCTATGAGGAGAGGCTGAATAAACTAGGCTTGTACTCTTTAGAGTTTAGAAGAATGAGGGGAGATCTCATTGAGACGTATAAGATAATGAATGGGATGGATAGGATAGAGGTGGAGAGACTCTTCCCGCTCAAAAAAGACAGTAGGACTAGGGGGCACAGCCTCAAGATAAAGGGGAGGCGGTTTAGAACGGAGTTGAGGAGGAACTTCTTCACTCAAAGGGTGGTGAACCTCTGGAATTCTCTGCCCGTTGAAGTGGTGGAGGCTGCCTCGCTAAATATTTTTAAGAAGCGGGTTGATGGGTTTTTGATAAGAGAGGGGATTAAGGGTTATGGGGAGAGGGCGGGAAAGTGGAACTGAGCAGCGACAGATCAGCCATGATCTTATTGAATGGTGGGGCAGGCTCGAA
Organism: Carcharhinus amblyrhynchos; assembly: GCF_965287045.1. Taxonomy (NCBI): domain Eukaryota; kingdom Metazoa; phylum Chordata; class Chondrichthyes; order Carcharhiniformes; family Carcharhinidae; genus Carcharhinus; species Carcharhinus amblyrhynchos. The sequence goes on from NC_137347.1 coordinate 43,675,060, forward strand.
GGGCTAGATGGCCTACTCCTCCTCCTATTTCTTATGTTCTTAATCCAGAGTCATGGGAGTAGTTGTGAAATCAGAAGTTGATATTTGTGCCCATGAGTCTAAAGAGTGACTGGGTAACAATAAAAAACAGCACACTCAGCCAGCCGCTCAGAGACTCTCTTTATTTTCAAGAAGAGTTACATGCAGCTCAGGCAGCCGTTATAGGTCATTTCTTCAGCTGGGGTGCTGTCATCATATAAAAAGTCAGTTTCAATTGAACATGAGTAGCTGATTTTAACCCTGTTTGCCACTGATGGCTATATCTTAATGTCCAATCTAAACTGAACAGTATTCTACTCAATACTGAATCTCACTCTAACAGCAGCCTGCTGGATATTGTAGTAATGTTATAGCTACATTTATTAATTTGTGATTTAAACATCTTTACAAATTGATCACTAACTGCCACTGGTCTATTTGTACTTGGACTTGTCATTTGAACATTTAATTTTTTATTGCATTTAATTACAGTAATTAGTGGGGGGAGACCCTAGTTGGCATAATTTTGTTTATTTCTTGTTTCTGATGACTTGTCTGGATTTACTCTGCAGCATTTTACAAGGAACCTGATTTTTCTATTCAACTGACACCTTCTGGGACAGTGTTCAAATTTGAATCCCAAGGTTATCCCAAAGCTTCTGTTTCCTGGTACAATGAAGAAAACAAGGATATTTCTCCATTGTCTGAGACTTTATACCAGCAAAGTGGAGATGGTCTCTATTCACTGCAGAGTATTCTGAAAGTCAGTGATGCCAATAAAAGTTCTAACTACACATTTAGATTAAGGAATGATGTGCTACACCAGTCAGTCACTCGAACATTTGGCCTTTATAAAGGTAGGTTCATTTGTATATCCGACACACTCTATACTCTGAAGCAGCCCTTTTGTAAATTGATTCTCATTTCAAACTCCTTCCGTTTCGGTATCATAAGTCTAAAAAGCTGCACAAGTAGATTTATTAATATTCAGCAGCTTCCAAGATCATGAATTAACAGCTGCATGTTTGGGCTTCTTCTTGACTCTCCCTCTCCTATCGCGTGTGCGCCTCCCCCCCACTCCCTCCCCCCCACTCCCTCCTCATCACCACATGCCTCAAATTTAAAATTCTCAGTCTTGTTTCCAGTCCCTTTTTGTGGCCTTGTCCCTCTTTATATTTGGAACCTTCAAAACTAAGAATTCTACTCCTAACTTGCTTACTGCATTTCCCTACTTCTGGCTGCTCACAAACTCCTTCCCTGTCACCCTACTCTCTCTTCTATCCCTCCTCCTTTAAAACTTCCCTTAGATTAGTCAAAGATGTAGATTTTATTATTGTGCCTTCCCATCCAATATTTCCCTTTGCAGATATCAGCCATGTATCAATGATAGATGGCTGTGTGTTCATGTCTCCCTTAGCACCAATCTTGGTTTTGTCTGGTGGAGCTTGTTGTAAGAAATCTCACAACACCAGGTTAAAGTCATAACACAAGAACATAAGAAATAGGAGCAGGAGTAGGCCATCTAGCCCTTTGAGCCTGCCCCGCCATTCAATAAGATCATGGCTGATCTGTCGTGGCTCAGTTCCACATTCCCGCCCTCTCCCCATAACCCTTAATCCCCTCGCTTATCAAAAACCCATCAACCCGCTTCTTAAAAATATTTAGCGAGGCAGCCTCCACCACTTCAACGGGCAGAGAATTCCAGTGATTCACCACCCTTTGAGTGAAGAAGTTCCTCCTCAACTCCGTTCTAAACCGCCCCCCCTTTATCTTGAGGCTGTGCCCCCTAGTCCTACTGTCCTTTCTGAGCGGGAAGAGTCTCTCCACCTCTATCCTATCCATCCCATTCATCATCTTATATGTCTCAATGAGATCTCCCCTCATTCTTCTAAACTCTAAAGAGTACAAGCCTAGTTTATTCAGCCTCTCCTCATAGCTCAACCCCCTCAACTCCGGTATCAGCCTAGTAAACCTCCTCTGCACTCCCTCCAAGGCCAAAATATCCTTGCGTAAGTGCGGCGACCAAAACTGCACACAGTACTCCAGCTGCGGCCTCACCACTGCCCTATACAGCTGCAGCGAGACCTCCCTACTTTTATATTCAATCCCACTCGCTATGAAGGCCAGCATCCCATTAGCCTTCGTGACCACCTGCAGGCTGGGCTTTTGCGACTCATGCACAAGGACCCCGAGGTCCCTCTGCACTGTCGCCTGCTGCAGTTTTTCGCCACGTAAGTAATAGTCCTTCCTACCATTATTCCTACCAAAGTGGACCACCTCGCACTTGCCAACATTAAATTCCATTTGCCAGTTCCTGGCCCATTCGCCCAGCCTATCTAGATCCTTCTGCAGACTCTCCACACCCTCCGCGCAATTTGCCGTTCCACCAATCTTGATGTCATCAGCAAATTTCAACACCATACACTTGGTTCCCTCCTCCAGATCACCTATATAAATGGTAAATAGCTGAGGCCCCAGCACCGACCCCTGGGGCACTCCACTAGTCACCAACCGCCAATCCGAATAGCACCCATTAACCCCCACTCTCTGCCTCCTATTTGACAACCAATCCTCTATCCACGCTAACACCCTACCCCCAACTCCATGCCCCCTTACCTTCTGCAATAACCTCTTGTGAGGTACCTTGTCAAACGCCTTCTGAAAATCAAGAAAGACCACATCCACCGGCTCCCCTCTATCCACCGCCCTAGACACATCCTCATAGAACTCCAGTAAATTTGTCAGACACGACTTCCCCTTAATGAAACCGTGCTGCGTCTGCTCTATCAAGCAATTCCCCTCAAGATGCCTCGCTATTTCCTCCTTGATGACGGATTCTAACATTTTACCTACAACAGACGTTAAACTAACCGGCCTATAATTCCCTGCCTTTTGCCTGCCACCCTTCTTAAACAACGGTGTAACATTAGCTGTTTTCCAATCTTCCGGCACTTCCCCGGAATCCAGCGACGTTTGGAAAATAACCACCAAGGCATCCACTATCACCTCCGCCATTTCTTTCAGAACCCTCGGATGCATTTCATCTGGTCCTGGGGACTTGTCCACAATCAGTCCCTCCAGTGTGTCGAGCACTGCCTCTCTAGTAACAATAATGTCATTGAGACCCTCCAGTCCTACCACCTTTCCATCACTAACACCCGGCAAACTATTCACGTCCTCTTCCGTGAAGACCGAAACACAAAATTTATTCAAGACCTCAGCCATTTCCCCATCCCCTGCCACTAAGTCCCCCTTCTCATCCTCTAAGGGTCCAACGTTCACCCTAGCCAGCCTCTTCCTTTTTATATATTTATAAAAACTCTTGCTATCCTTTTTTATATTAAGTGCTAGCCCAGCTTCATAGTTTCTCCTACCCTCCTTTATCAACTTCTTTGTCAATCTTTGTTGACATTTAAACCTCTCCCAATCCTCTTCTCACCCACTACTCTTAGCTACTCTAAACGCCTCCACTTTTAATTTAACACTTTCCTTCACCTCCTTCGTTATCCATGGCTTATTACCTCTCCTCCTACTGTCCTTTTTGACCATCGGAATAAATTTCTGCTGAGCACCAAGAAAGATCTCCTTAAAGATCCTCCACTGCTCCTCAGCAGACCTACCTTCCAACGCGCTCCCCCAGTCAACATTCGCCAATTCTTCTCTCATCCTACCGTACTCCCCTCTGTTCAAACAAAGGACGCGTGTCCGGGAACCCACTTTCACCTCCTCCATCTGCACCAGAAACTTCACCATACAATGATCACTCTCCCCAGGTCCAACAGGTTTATTAGGTAGCAAACGCCACTAGCTTTCAGAGCGCTGCTCCTTTTGTCGGGTGAGTGGGAGATCTGCTTGTTGTGCACATATTGCCTTCTGTTCTTCCTGCATTACAATAACGACCTGAATTTCAAGTACTTCACTGGTTGTAAAGTGCTTTGCAATCATGAATGACATGATATAACGACAAGTCCTTTTTTCTTTCTTGCTGCTTTGAGGTGTTTTTCAATGTTAAAGGTGTTATATTCTGTTAACCTTTGTTCCTGATTTACTATCCAGTGTAAAAGAAAATCACAAATTCAATTCTTAAAACTGATTATTCTTTCATTGTATTTTAATCTATGAACAAAAAAAAATGAAGTTAATGCTGAAACCACCAACAGTTATTTTCCTTTTTCACAGAATTGGAAGCTTCTAGAGCACATACAAGAATTCATTGGTTAGTTGCAGTCTCTCTCCTTGTCATTGAATTTCTCATCATTTTAATGCTGGTGACAGTTGTGTGCAAGAAACATCCTCGTAAAATAACAGGAGAATTTCAAAATGGACTCTGTAATTCCTGATGGACCATTCAGAGAAATGTGTGATTACCTGCCCAAGTAGCTGTGAAGCAAGATGGACAAAGAACAACCCAGCACGGGAAACAGGCCCTTCAGCCCAACGAGCCCGCGCTGCCATCTTAACAAAGCATTTTCCTACACCTACCTTGCCCCGTGTGTAATAGGGAGGTTTGACTTTAGCTGGCTTGTTCCTGATCTTAGCCAGAGTAGTAGTTGGATCATTTAATTTGACCTCGGTGCATGAAACAGGAAGTGAACTTGAGCAGGTTTCCTGCTTTCAGTTTGCTGTTTATTCATAGTCTGCTGGAAATTAGTGAATGTCATTTGAGGCTGGCACTTGGCTCTGTGATATGTTACCTGTCAATTAGACCTATTCAAGAATGGTGTGATTTACTGGAGGGTGGCTGGTGTTTGTGAGACCATTCACTGCCACATGTCTTTGGGGGAAATTTGTTTTTCAATTTCTCCCTCACCCCCCTGACCAAATGATAGGCAGAATTAAAATCTTAGTTTATATTTTATTTGTATTGTATCTTCTTTGCCTATTGACCAGTTTTTTAATCCCTCAGCTTATTATACAGAACCCAGCCTAACTGTCAAACAAACATCAAATGGAGCCACATTCATTTTTGAGTCCCATGGATTTCCTGAAGCTGCTGTTTACTGGTACAATGCACAACACCAAGATATTTCTAAGCTGTCTAAAACTGTGTACCAACTTGATGAAGATGGATTGTATTCACTGCAGAGTGCTCTGCAAGTCAATGATACCAGTATGAGTTCAAACTATATGTTCACATTAATGAATGATGCTCTACACCAGAACATTTCCCGCATTCTTCGTCTACCTTTGGGTAAGTTAATTAATCTGGATTCTATGCAATGATTTATCAGCCCAATTGACTGGCATCCCATTCACCGCCTCAAATATCCATTCCCTCCAACACTAGTGCACAGTATGCAAAAGAGCGCAGCAGTGTCTACCATCGACAAGATGCACTGCAGGAAATCACCAAGATTCTTTTAACATCTTCCTTCTAACATCTAGAAGGGGAAGGGCAGCAGATGCATGACCCGCCCCTCCCACCCCCCACAAATATATTGCCATTCCTTCACTGTCAAAACTGTGTAATTCCCTCCCTCACAGAACTGTAGCTGTATGTACACCATGCAGAGTGCAGTAGTTCAAGGCATCTCACCACTTCTTGAGCAATAGATGCTGTCCTAGCCAGTGACATCCACATCTATGAAAGAGTTTTTTTAGAAATTGATTATCTCAGCCATCTAGCAAAACACCCCAGGAAAATGCCAATGAATGAAGATGGGAACATCTTTAACTTCTAGTTTATACAGCATGTTTAGTGCGACATTTGGTGCATCATGTAATTAGCATTTTGAAGTCAAATTGTTAAATCAAAAAATGTAAACTAACACTGAAATATTTTTCCATAACATTTTTTACAGATACTGAGAAAAGAAAGTATTGGTTTACAGGTGTTGCCATAATTTCATGTTTGGCATTCATGTTAATTCTAGCTACGATTTACAAGAGATCTGTTCCACCAGAATGACATTGTATTTTCTGACATAAGCCTTTCAGCAAACTGTCTAATGGTGCCTGCTCCTGGAAGACAATATTTATTACTGCAAGTTAGGAGTATAACAACTCTTTATAGTTCTGTAACAGATGAGCTAACAAAACCAGTTGGAAGATTCAATTTTTAGGATCAAGAGTTGGAGAAAGGTGCAGCAGCTTCCATCCCTGATATCTGCACCCTTCCAGAGTGACTGTCCTATTGGAGCGCAGAATTGGATATTAAAAAAGGCAAAAGACGCAGACTTCCTCAATAAATACGGGTGTTTAAAAAGGAAATTAGGAGAGCCAAGAGGGGTCATGAGAAGAACATAAGAACATAAGAACATAAGAAATAGGAGCAGGAGTAGGCCATCTAGCCCTTCGAGCCTGCCCCGCCATTCAATAAGATCATGGCTGATCTGTCGTGGCTCAGTTCCACTTTCCCGCCCTCTCCCCATAACCCTTAATCCCCTTTCTTATCAAGAACCCATCAACCCGCTTCTTAAAAATATTTAGCGAGGCAGCCTCCACCACTTCAACGGGCAGAGAATTCCAGAGATTCACCACCCTTTGAGTGAAGAAGTTCCTCCTCAACTCCGTTCTAAACCGCCTCCCCTTTATCTTGAGGCTGTGCCCCCTAGTCCTACTGTCTTTTTTGAGCGGGAAGAGTCTCTCCACCTCTATCCTATCCATCCCATTCATCATCTTATACGTCTCAATGAGATCTCCCCTCATTCTTCAAAACTCTAACGAGTACAAGCCTAGTTTATTCAGCCTCTCCTCATAGCTCAATCCCCTCAACTCCGGTATCAGCCTAGTAAACCTCCTCTGCACTCCCTCCAGGGCCAAAATATCCTTGCCCAGGTGCGGCGCCCAAAACTGCACACAGTACTCCAGCTGCGGCCTCACCAATGCCCTATACAGCTGCAGCAAGACCTCCCTACTTTTATATTCAATCCCCCTCGCTATGAAGGCCAGCATCCCATTTGCCTTCCTGACCACCTGCTGCACCTGCAAGCTGGGTTTTTGCGACTCATGCACAAGGACCCCGAGGTCCCTCTGCACCGTCGCCTGCTGCAGTTTTTCGCCATGTAAGTAATAGTCCTTCCTACCATTCTTCCTACCAAAGTGGACCACCTCACACTTGCCAACATTAAATTCCATTTGCCATTTCCTGGCCCATTCGCCCAGCCTATCTAGATCCTTCTGCAGACTCTCCACACCCTCCGCACAATTTGCCTTTCCCCCAATCTTGGTGTCATCAGCAAATTTCGACACCCTGCACTCGGTTCCCTCCTCCAGATCATCTATATAAATGGTCTTGGCGGATAAGATTAAAGAGAACCCCAAGGCATTCTACAAATATGTGAAGAATAAAAGGATGAGATATGAAGGGATGTGACCTATAAAAGGTGAAGGGGAAAAGTCTGTGTGGAACCAGAAGAAATGGCAGAGTTGCTTAATGACTACTTTGCCTCGGTATTCACGGTGGAAAATGATCTGGGAGGTTGTACTGCAGGTTTGCGGCAGACTGAAAAGATTGAGCATGTGGACATTAAGAAAGAGGATGTGTTGGAACTTCTAATTTCTATCAAGATAGATATCTGTATAACAAGTCAGGTCACAAATAGTCAATTATCTTGAGAATATATGAGGTAATTACACAATACCATGATATAGTTTATTGAAAATGTTGTCATAATTGTTCATTGAGTGACCAGAATGGAAAGAAAACATTGAAAAACTTCATATCAGCAAAACCCTTGCTGTTTACTCCTCTTTTTAAAAAGTAGCCTCTATTTTGGGGCTTGGTTTCATTGTGAACCCACACCCAAGCGGTTAATATTCACAGGTGAGTGGGTTTTGAAAGGGATGAAAGCAGCTATTTGACTACATGGGGCATCACAGTGATTGAAACCAGGAAGTCAGCGCCATTTCACCCGTCGGCGCATGTGCGGCGTCGCCCACTACTGACGTCATCGTCCAGTATCCCTGAAGCTCCGCCGCCGGAAGTGCGTCAGCGCCGTCAGCGGGGGAATGGCGGTGGCACAACGCCGGGCCCCGGGTCAGACAGCGGCGGCGAAATGCTGAGGGGGCCGGGACCGAGGCAGGAGGCAGGAGGCCGGCAGAGGCCGGCAGCTCCCTGTCTTTGTCCTTGTTTCGCTTTGGAGCTGGAGCCTGTAATTCTGGCAGTTACCGGGGGCGGCGCTGTTTGTGATATCTGGGCAGGTGCAGCAAGTGCTCCCCCTGGTGTTGCAGCAGCTGCTGTGCAGGACTCAGCAATGATGCTGCATCTGGCCACAAGTTACCCTGCTGGGCACTCAGCAATGTTTCATTTCATTATTGCCCTGAGACCCAGGCCAGAAACTCCAAGGTGTTTTATGAAGTTAGCCTTAAGTTTTTGTCTTTGAATTTGGTACAGGTGAGCATAAGGTGTTCCAGTCCAGGTATGATTTCAAGTGACCCAGCTTTTATCTTTTATCAAATGAAAGTTTATTTATGAACAGTTAAAGTATAATAAAAAGATTCCACTCTCGGGCCTGTAAACTAGACTATACTCTTAGGTTACATTTAAGCTTCATTTGAAGCAATTTTTTAAAGCAGCATCTTGGCCTTTTGGCTAAGATACAAATGAGATCAAGCCTTGGAGTAGGCGCTACACCTACTGCAATCAGCTTGGATCATGTAGGTCAAGCCCAAGACAGGAGGTGAGAGCCCTGTCTTGTCGGCTCGGATAGGGAATGTCTCGACTTGTTGGGACTCTGAATTGGCTTTAATTTGAGTTGATTGTATTGGAATAAAGTAAACAAACAAAAAAAAATTAGCATAATTTTTACCAATTACAGGAATTATATACAACACAGCTTAAACCTTAACAGATATGATGTTCCTAGTCATACACCCCTTTCTCGACTTAGCATAAAAAGCAAGTATGCTCACGTGATGCTGCTTTTTGCAGTTTTTTAACATCTGCTATGAACTGGCCCTTTCACTGTTGGAATAAATCTCGAGGCTTCCCAGTCCTAGAACTTTCCCAAAAGCCTCTGAAGAGAGAGAGAGAGAGAATCATAGAATCCCTACATTTTTTTCTAATTAATAGAATTCTGCAGTGCCGAAAGAGTCCCTTTGGCCCATGAAGTCTGCACCAAACACAATCCCACCCTATCCCCATATCCCTCCATATTTTACCCACTAATTCCTCTAACCTACGCATCGCTGGATACGAAGGGGAAATTTAGAATGGTGAATCAACCTAACCCGCACATCATTGGACTACAGAGCAGAAGGAGGCCATTTGGCCCATCGAGTCTGCACCAACCACAATCCCACCCACTCCCTATTCTCATAACTCCTCATATTTACCTGCTAATCCCCCAATACTAGAGTCAATTTATCATGGCCAATCCATCTAACCCTTTGGAGTGTGAGAGGAAACCGGAGCACCCGGTGGAAACCCGCGTAGACGTGGTGAGAACGACAGAAATATTGTCTGCTCCTAAAAGCAACTCACTGACAGCAGAATTTCCAACTCCAGAGAAAGGGGAAAACAAGAGACAGTGCTTTCTGTCTCTAGCCCAAACAGCATATGAGAAAAAATGTTGGACTTTCCTGTGGAAAAACCCTGTACCCAGGCATCACCTAACCTGTCAATCATGCTCCATTCAGCAATTCCAAAAGGATCATAAAACCTCAGGATGCTGCATTAGGCTAGATTAAAAATAAACATGATGTCCATTATATTGCTTCAGTAACAGAGGACACCGGCTGAAGATATTATGGTGCCAAAATAAAATGCTCAGAGCTGCTAGAAAAAAACTGCAAAGCAACTTGATTAAAAGATATTTCTTACAGTGCCGGTATTGTCACAATTGTCACATGTGTCGAGATACAGTGAAAAGTATTGTTTTGGGTGCTTTCCATACAAATTATACCGTACAAAGATACATCAGGGGAGTAGAACAGAGTGCAGAATGTAACGTTACAGCTACAGAGAAGGCGCAGAGAATATCAGTTCGGTATCAGAGATATCCATTCAAAAGTCTGGAGTCAGCGAGAAGAATGCTGTTCTTGAATCTATTGATTTGATATATATTGTTTCTTCGCTCTATTGCGACAAAGCATACTGTTCATAGAGAAGTAAAGGAGAGAGTGCAGAATGTAGTGTTACAGTCATAGCCAGGGTGTAGTGAAATATCGACTTAATGTGAGGTAGGTCCATTGAATTGTCTGACAGCATCAGGGAAGAAGTTGTTCTTGAGTCAATTGGTATGTGTCCTCAGACTTCTGCATCTTTTTCCTGACAGAAGAAGGTGGAAGAGTATGTCTGGAGTGCGAAAGGACCTTGATTCTGCTGGCTGTTTTTCTGAAGCAGCAGGAATTGTAGACAGAGTCAATGGATGGGAAGCTGTGTGATGGATTGGGCTACATTCACAACCCTTTGTAGTTTCTTACGGTCTTGGACAGAACAGAAGCTATACCAAGCTGTGATACAACCATAAAGAATACTTTCTATGGTGCATGTATAAACATTGGTGGGAGTTGTAGCAGACATATGAAATTAACCTTAGTCTTCTGAGAAAGTTGAGGCATTAGTGGGCTTTCTGAACTGTAGCGTTGATGTGGAGGGATCAGGACAGGTTGTTGCTGATCTGGACACCTAAAAACTTGAGGCTCTCGATCTTTCCCACTTCATCCCACTGATGTAGAGAGGAGCAAGCCCTCCACTATGCTTCCTGAAGTCGATGACAATCCCCTTCATTTTGTTGGCATTGAGGGAGAGGTTATTGTCGTTGCACCAGCTCACCAGATTCTCTATTTCCTGTACTCTGTCTCGTCATTGTTTGAGATCCGACCCACTACGGTGGTGGCATTAGCAAACTTGAAAATTGAATTGGAGGGGAATTTGACCACACAATCATGTGTGTATAAGGTGTATCATAAGGGGCTGAGGACACAGCCTTTGGGGCACTGATGTTGAGGATGATTGTGGAGGCAGTGTTGTTGCTTATCCTTACTGATTGTGGTTTGTGGGTTCGGAAGTTCCGAATCCAATTGCAGAGGGAGGAGCTGAACCCCAGGCCATGGAGTTTGGAGATGAGTTTTATCGAATAACGGTGTTGAAAGCTGAGCTGTGATCAATAAAGAGGAGTCTGACATGGGTGTCTTTGTTATCTAAGTGTTCCAGGGTTGAGTGTAAGGCCGGGAAGGTGGTGCCTGCTGTGGACCTGTTGTGGTGGTGGGTGAACCATAATGGATTCAGATAGTCCGAGAGGCTGAAATTGATTTGTGCCATGACTAACTTTTCAAAGCACTACGTTGGTACATATTCAACCTTTTGTATCTTTTTCCTGAAGGAAGAAGGTGGAAGAGAGTATAGCCAGGATGTGTGGAGTCTCTGATTCTGCTGGCTGCTTTTCCAAGGCAGCAGGCAGATGGAAGGCTGGTTTGTGTGATGGGCTGGGATATGTTCACAACTCTCTGTAATCTCTTCTGGTCTTGGACAGAGGCAGTTGCCATACAAGCTCTGATGTATCCGGATAGGATGCTTTCTATGGTACATCAGTAAAAATTGGTAAGAGTTACAGGGCACGTGCTGAATTTCCTTAGCTTTCTGAGGCAGATAGTAATGCTGCTTCTGGCCACAGGTCACCCTGCTGGACAGCTGGTCACTCAGTGTGGACAATGTGCAGATTGTGTAAAAGTTTCATCATGCATTGTTCACTCCCTTTGCTTAAGAACATAAGAACATAAGAAATAGGAGCAGGAGTAGGCCATCTAGCCCTTCGAGCCTGCCCCGCCATTCAATAAGATCATGGCTGATCTGTTGTGGCTCAGTTCCACTTTCCCGCCCTGTCCCCATAACCCTTAATCCCCTCTCTTATCAAGAACCCATCAACCCGCTTCTTAAAAATATTTAGCGAGGCAGCCTCCACCACTTCAACGGGCAGAGAATTCCAGAGATTCACCACCCTTTGAGTGAAGAAGTTCCTCCTCAACTCCGTTCTAAACCGCCTTCCCTTTATCTTGAGGCTGTGCCCCCTAGTCCTACTGTCTTTTTTGAGCGGGAAGAGTCTCTCCACCTCTATCCTATCCATCCCATTCATCATCTTATACGTCTCAATGAGATCTCCCCTCATTCTTCTAAACTCTAACGAGTACAAGCCTAGTTTATTCAGCCTCTCCTCATAGCTCAATCTCCTCAACTCCGGTATCAGCCTAGTAAACCTCCTCTGCACTCCCTCCAGGGCCAAAATATCCTTGCGCAGGTGCGGCGCCCAAAACTGCACACAGTACTCCAGCTGCGGCCTCACCAATGCCCTATACAGCTGCAGCAAGACCTCCCTACTTTTATATTCAATCCCCCTCGCTATGAAGGCCAGCATCCCATTCGCCTTCCTGACCACCTGCTGCACCTGCAAGCTTACTGTTCCCTGTTTGCAGCTTTTGCCTGAGAACATCCCAGGCAAGGGCATTCGCATGGGAAACAGATCAGATCCAAAAACAGAGAATGCTGGAAAATCTCAGCAGGTCTGACAGCATCTGTGGGGAGACAATAAGCCAATGTTTTGAGTCTAGATGACCCTTCATCAGAGTGATGAATGGTCATCTGGATTTGAAACGTTGTCTCTTTTCTCTCTCCACAGAGACTGTCAGACCTGCTGAGATTTTCCAGCATTCTCTGTTTTTGTTTCAGATTCCAGTTTCTGCAGTATTTTGCTTTTATCTTAGGATCAGATCCATCTTGTTTGCAGCAGTAACTAATTGTAGCTCACTGAAATGACAGCTGACTGCACATGGAGCTGCATTTATATACCGCCTTCCTAATTTTCCATGCCCTCCCGCACCAGAACTGTGCAAAATGGCAAAGGAAACGCTGTGCCTGGTGTTCAGTGTGATTGCTGCATCATTCCCTCGACTGGTGAGTCCCAGCAGCACAGAGAGATCCTGGGAACAAACTGACTGGTCTTTCTATGGTGTGGTTCAGGGCTGCAATCTCTGCACAACCTTAAAATCAAAGTAACTTTACCACTTGTGTAAATATTTCTGCTTTTACATTTTAACACGCTTCCATCAACGTCAACTAGTATGTGTATATGTCATTAACATGTTAAAATGCCCCAAGGCACCACACAGAAGAAATCTGACAACTAGCCACATAAGATATTATGGTGTATGACCAAAAAACGTCTCAAAGAGGACGATTATAGGGGTTGTCCTTGAGGAGGAAAGAGAGACAGAGAGGTTTCGGGAGAGAATTGCAGAGTTTAGAATCTCAGCAGCTGAAGGTGAAGCCACCAAGGTGAGTAAGAGACCCATGTACCGGTGGCAGCAAGGATGAGAGTCATACTGGGGGAATGGCCAGGGTAAAGGGAGAATAATGAGGTCGAGGGTAACAGAGGTGTAGATAGAAGTTTTTTGAGAAGTTCTTCATTGCCTTCATTAATCGAGGGATTGAGTTTAGGAGTCGGGAGGTAATGCTGGAACTTTATAAGACCCTTGTCAGGCCTCATTTAGAGTATTGTGTGCAGTTCTGGTCGCCTCACTATAGGAAAGATGTAGAAGCTATTGAAAGGGTACAGAGGAGATTTACAAGGATGTTGCCTGGACTGGGAGGCATGCCTTATGAAGTTAGGTTGAGGGAGCTGGGACTCTTTTCCCTGGAGAGACGAAGGTTGAGAGGCGACCTGATAGAAGTTTACAAAATGTTGAGAGGAATAGATAGGGTGGACTCTCAGAGGCTATTTCCCCGGGTTGAAATGGTCGCTACGAGAGGACACAGATTTAAGGTGCGGGGAGGGAGGTTCAGAAGTGATGTTAGGGGTAAGTTTTTCACTCAGAGGGTGGTGAGTGAATGGAATCGGCTGCCGTCAGTGGTGGTGGAGGCAAACTCACTGGGGTCTTTTAAAAGACTCCTGGATGAGTATATGGGGTTTAATGAGATTGAGGGTTATAGATAGGTCTGTAGGTTGGTAGGTGATGATGTGATCGGCGCAACTTGTGGGCCGAAGGGCCTGTTTGTGCTGTAGTGTTCTATGTTCTATGTTCTGTAAGTGCAGAAATGTGAATGCAAGGCCCAATTTGAAAGTGCCATTTGGGCAAAGGATTTGGGCAAAGTTATTCCAGGATGGATACAAGGTGAAATGAGAAGGAAGGGGAATGTTGCTAGAGGTTGATGTGAGAATGCCATGTAAGATGGTATGGGAAGATGCCATGTAAGATGGTAAGCCTAGTTATCTGATCCAGGTTTAACACCCCTTCAAAGGCTTGGTGTAATTTCTTGTTTGATAATTCTCCTGTAACATGCTGTGATGTTTTATTAATTCGAAATCATTTCATAAATTCACACCAGTTGTTGCTGTAAAGATGTTTAGTTCTCCAATCCTCAGCAGGATAATTACATATTTATATCCGAAGCGGTATATTTGAAATACACCGTGAGCTGTATCACTGGTCCTTGACCAATGAGTTCTAGAGCTTTGGGCCTGGGCAGCTGAAGACACAGCCACCAATGGTGTAGGGTTTGGAACTGGAGATGCTCAAGAGATAGAATTCGAGGCTGTGGGGCTGAAGGAGATTACAGAGATAGGATTGGGTGAGGCCATGGAGAAATTTGAAAACCAGGATGAGCATTTTAAAATCTGGACTTTGTTTGACTGGAGCCAAACTGGCCTTCTGGGATTTCATAGCATCATGAAGAGGTTAAACGTCACAACAGACTCATGGGAGACCTTGGCTTCTCGTCGACCAAAACGGACAAAGTTTCTTTAGGAAGGCATTGAACACATTCAGCGATGTCATCATAAACACATAGAGTCAAAGTCATAGAATGCAATTTTCTGGCTGTTCACGCATCAGGATCTTCTGGTCTCGCCAGTGGTGCACCCCTGTCGTGGGTCTGCTGATGGCAAGGGGTGCATTCGACAGGAAACCCCATTGACAATGGCAGGATCAGGAGATCCTGCTGCTGGCCAATGGTGAGCCATTTCCACAAAACTACCTGAACGGCTGTAAGTTGGGAAAGGGGAGTGTGCAGCAGGACCTGGGTGTCCTTGTGCACCAGTCACTGAAGGTAAGCATGTAGATGCAGCAAGCGATTAGAGAAGGCAAAGGGCATGTTGGCCTCCATTGTGCAAGGTTTTGAGTACAGGAGCAGGGATGTGTTGTTGCAATTATACAGGGTCTTGGTGAGACCACACCTAGAATATTGTCATAGAGGTTTACAGCATGGAAACAGGCCCTTTGGCACAACTTGTCCATGCTGTCCTTTTTTTAAACCCTAAACTAATCCCAATTGCCTGCATTTGGCCCATATCCCTCAATACCCATCTTACCGATATAACTAGCTAAAAGCTTTTTAAAAGACAAAATTGTACTAGCCTCTACTACAGTCTCTGACCGCTTGTTCCAGATACTCACCACCCTCTATGTGAAAAAATTGTCCCTCTCGACACTTCTGCATCTCTCCCCTCTCACTTTAAACCTATGTTCTCTAGTTTTAGAGTCCCCTACATCACAGCACGTTACAGGAGAAGTATTGACTAGCTGATCTGTGCCTCATTATTTTATAGATCTCTATAATATCACCCCTCAGCCTTCTATGCTCCAGAGAAAGAAGTCCCAGTCTATCCAGCCTTTCCTTATAACTCAAACCATCAAGTCCCAGTAGCATCCTAGTAAATCTTTTCTGCATTCTTTCTAGTTTAATAATATCCTTTCTATAATAGGATGGCCAGAACTGTACACAATATTCCAAGTGTTGCCTTACCAATGTCTTGTATAACTTCAACAAGATGTCCCAACTCCTGTATCCAATGTTCTGACTGATGAAACCAAGCATTCCGCAATTTCCTCCCTAGCCTCCCACAATGTCCTGGGATACACCTCATCAGATCCTGGGGATTTATCTACCTTGATGTGCTTTAAGACTTCCAGCATCTCCTTCTCTGTAATATGTACACTCCTCAAGACATCACTATTTATTTTCCCTAAGTTCCCTAACATCCATGCTTTTCTCAACAGTAAATACTGACGAGAAATATTCATTTAGGATCTCACCCATCTCTTGTGGATCTGCAAACAGATGCTCTTGTTGATCGTTAAAAGGCCCTATTCTCTCCCTTGTTACTCTTTTGCCCTTTGTAGAAGCTCTTTGGATTCTCCTTTGACTTATTGGCCAAAACAATCTCATGTCTCCTTTTTCCCTCCTGATTCCTTTCTGAACTCCTACACCCCCTATATTCTTCAAGGGATTCACTTAATCCCAGCTGCCTATGCATGTTATGAACCTCTCCTTAACCAGGGCGTTAATATCCCAAGTCATCCAGGGTTCCCTACTTCTGCCAGCCTTCAGAGTAAGAGGACTGCGTTTACCCTGAACCCTGGTTAACACACTTTTGAAAGCATGCCATTTACCAGACATCCCTTTGCCTTCCCACAGATTCCCCCAGTTAACGTTTGAAAGTTCCTGCCTGAAACCATGAAAATTGGCCTTGTCCAATTTAGAATTTCAACTTCTGGGCCAGACCTTTCATTCTCCATAGCTATCTTAAAACTAATAGAATTATGGTCACTGGTCCCAAAGTGAACCCTCACTAACACTTTGTCACCTGCCCTTCCTTATTTCCCAAGAGGAGGTCAAGTTCTGCCCCTCTCTAGTCGGGCCATCCACATACTGAATGAGAAATTCCTCCTGAATACACTCAACAAATTTCTCTCCGTCCAACCCTCTAATACTATGGATTTCCCAGTCAATGTGGGGAAAGTTAAAATCTCCGACTATTACCACCCTATTTTTCTTGGAGCTATCTGTAATCTTACATAGATGCTCCTCAATTTCCTGCCGAATATATGGGGGTCCATAGTACAACCCTATCAAAGTGATTTCCCCCTTCTCATTTCTCAGTTCTACTCAGATAGACTCAGTGGTATATCCTCCCTCAGTACAGCCGTGATACTTTCCCTCATCAAAAGTACAACTCCCCCTCCTCTCTTACCTCCTGTTCTATCTTTCCTGTAGCATATGTACCCTGGAACATTGAGCTGCCAGTCCTGTCCCTCCCTGAGTCATGTTTCAGTGATTGCTATAATATCCCAGTCCCATGTACCCATCCATGCCCTGAGTTCACCTGCCTTGTCCGTCAGGCCTCTTGCATTGAAATAAATGTAGTTTAGTCTGGACTTTCCTTGCTCTCTGTCTTGATTTTGCCTGATCTGTCTGGTTCTGGGATTACTGACACTGCCTTTATTACTTAATGTACGCCCTTTAACTTCTGTGCTGTCCTCAAACTGTTCCTCAATCTTTCTACTGCTTTGGATCCCACCCTCCTGCCAAACTAGTTTAAACCCTCCCGAGTGGCTCTAGCAAATCTCCCCGCCAGGATGTTGGTTCCCCTCCAGCTCAGGTGTAACCATCCCTCTTGAACAGGTCAGCCCTTCGCCAGAAAAGATCCCAATAATCCAAAAATCTAAATCCCTGTCCCCTGCAGCAGCTCTCAAGGCACACACTTATCTGCCTAATCTTCCTGTTCCTACTCTCACTAGCATGTGTCAGCGGTAGTAGTCCTGAAATTACTACCTTCAAGGGCCTGCATTTTAGCCTTCTTCCTAACTCTGTATTCCTACTTCAGGACCTCATCCCTTTTCCTAACTATGTCATTGGTACCAATATATACAACAGCCTCTGGCTGCTCACCCTCCCCTTAAAAATGTCCTGCAATGGCTCAGAGATGCCCTTGACCCTGGCACCAGGGAGGCAACACACCATCCTGGAGTCTCAATTGTGGCTACAGACACGCCTGTCTGTGCGTCTAACTAATGTGTCCCCTATTGCTATTGCTCGCTTGCTCTTTGCCCGACCCTGTCCCAGGATCCAGCTGTGGTGTAGCAGGCCTGGCTGCTGCTGGTATCTCCCACTGACAGGCTATCCCCTTCAAAAGCATCCAAAACGATATACCTGTTTGAAAGGGGAATAGCCACAGGAGACTCCTGCACTACCTGCCTGCCTCTCCTGGCAGTCACCCATCTACCTGTCTGAATCTCTGGTGTGACAACCTCCCTGTAACTAGTGTCTATCACACTTTCTGCCTCCTGTATGCTCCGCAATGCGTCCACCTACCGCTCCAACCGAACAATGCGGTCTGTGAGGAACTGCAACTGGACTCACTTCCTGCAGACAAGCTTGTCAGGGAAATGAGATTGTGCCCTAATTTCCCACATCTGGCAGGAGGAGCATACCACTGCCCGAGCTGCCATACTGCCCTTATACGGGTAAAAGGATCAAAAAATCTCTAATTAATTCTCCCTTGCTTGTGGGCCCCCTGCTGACTTTTTTGTATTTCAAAAATATACTTTATTCATTAAAACAAACTCTCAAACAATTGCAAAATGACAGATCCAAAAATTACAAACAGTGCAACAAAAAATCATTACTATATATATACACATCAGATTTTACTGTGTACTGTTATTTTTCAGATTGGCACACTGTTCCGCAGGCTGTGTATTCTACAGTTACTGGGACCACGGTCTGCCTCAGTTGAAATGCTTTACACAGTGGCCTTTCCCCAATCTGCCTTTGCGGCGGCTGCCCCAAGCATGTGCGCGTCCCTCAGCACATGGTCCTGGACTTTGGAATGTGCCAGTCTGCAACATTCAGTCGAGGACAATTCTTTCAACTGGAAGATCAGCAAGTTTTGGGTGGACCAAAGAGCGTCCTTCACCGAGTTAATGACCCTCCATCCTCATAAGGCATGCCACCCAATCCAGGCAACATCCTTGTAAATCTCCTCTGCACCCTCTCAATAGCTTCCACATCCTTCCTGTAGTGAGGCGACCAGAACTGCGCACAGTACTCCAAGTGGGGTCTGACAAGGGTCTTATAAAGTTGCAGCATTACCTCCCGACTCCTAAACTCAACCCCTTGATTAATGAAGGCTAGTACACCATACGCCTTCTTGACCACATCCTCCGCCTGCGAGGCTGATTTACGAGTCCTGTGGACCCGGATCCTAAGGTCCTTCTGCTACTCAACACTGCTAAGACTCCTACCCTTGATATTATACTCCTTCACCCCATTGGACCTGCCAAAATGGACCACTGCACATTTATCTGCATTGAAGTCCATCTGCCACTTCTCCGCCCAGTCTTGCATCCTATCTATGTCTCGCTGCAACTTCTGACATCTCTCCAGACTATCCACAACACCACTGACCTTCGTGTCGTCAGCAAACTTACTAACCCATCACTCCACTTCCTCATCCAGGTCATTTATGAAAATGACAAACAGCAAGGGTCCTAGAACAGATCCCTGGGGCACTCCACTGGTGACTGACCTCCATGCAGAAAAAGACTCATCCACAACCACTCTCTGCCTTCTGCAGGCAAGCCAGTTCTGGATCCACACAGCAACAGCCCCTTGGATCCCATGCCCTCACTTTTCCAAGAAGTCTTGCATGGGGCACCTAATCAAATGCCTTGCAGAAGTCCATGTAAACCACATCCACCGCTCTTCCTTTGTCAATGCGTTCAGTCACATTTTCAAAGAACTCAACCAGGCTCGTAAGGCATGACCTGCCCTTGACAAAGCCGTGCTGACGATTTCTGATCATACTAAACTTCTCTAAATGTTCATAAATCCTGTCCGTCAGTATCCTCTCCATCAACTTACCAACCACTGAGGTCAGACTCACCGGTCAGTAATTTCCCAGGCTATCCCTGTTCCCTTTCTTGAAAATAGGAAGCACATCCGCAATCCTCCAATCTTCCGAAACCTCTCCCGTCTCCATCGACGACGCAAAGATCATCGCCAGGGGCTTTGCAATCTCTTCCCTACCTCCCACAGTAACCTGGGGTACATCCCATCCGGTCCCGGTGACTTATCTATCTTATATATTTATACTGCAGGGTGAGGGAATGAAAGATAGTCATAGCCACAGAAACCAGGAGAAAGGCTGCTAATGGCAGCCCATAGGGAGAATAAAGGGTGTGAATGGCCAAATGGCAGAAAAGCTGAAATCAGAGGGTAAGTTGTGACAGTCCCTGACACACCACCCTGACCTTCTCATTGTTTGCCATTTTATCACACGATCCTGTTCCCATGCCCACATATCTGTCCTTGGCTTGCTGCAATGTTTCAGTGAAGCTCAACGCAAACTAGAGGAACAGCACCTCATCTTCAGGCTCAGCACTTTACAGCATTCCGGTCTTAACATTGAGTTCAACAACTCAAGATAATGAGCTCTATCCCACCTCCACCCCTTTGTTTTTATTCTATTTTTAATTTTTTACTGTTTTCTACCTTTTATTGTCTTTCTTCATTTTCCTTCCCCCCCACCCCCATCTTTACCTTTTCTCACCCTTTGCTTTCCCTCTCCACCTTTTTCTAAATTCAACCTCTCTCCCATCCATTTCCTCCCTCCACCCCGGCTGCCCCCCCCCCCAACATTTTCATCCGTCACAGCTAACCCTCTGATTTCAGCTTCTTTGCTGTTTGTCCTTTATTCTCTTTATGGGCTGCCATTAGCAGCCTTTCCCGCTGGTTTCTGTGGCCATGACTCAACTTTCATTCCCTCACCCTGCAGTATAAATATCTCCCACTTTCTGCGCCTTTTAGCTTTGACAAAGGGTCATCTGGACTCAACGTTAACTCTATTCACTCCTTACAGATGCTACCAGACCTGCTGAGATTTTCCAGCATTTTCTCTTTTGGGTTCAGATTCCAGCATCCGCAGTAATTTGCTTTCATACAGGAGTCTACCCTGCTGGAGGATAGTCTTGTCTTGAGGATATGTATCATATCAAAAATTATCCAGAACTAAATTAAATTTATATTAAGCAATAACCCAATGGTGCTTTATAATTAGTCCCAACACTGAACATTGAACCTTCCCAGGTATTTTTAAACCGCCCCAACTCCTATAGGACTGTGAACAGCTATTGGATCATTAACAGTAAACATCCCCTTTGTCCTGTTGTTCAGGCCAGCTGAAATGGATCATCCAAAGCATTGACAGAAATTGCACTGGTATGACACTATCCTACAACACACCAAGCAGTCACACTGGAATAAAACTCTGCAGATCTCATTAATGAGGCCGAGTGGGTAGCCACAACACAAACTGGTACAACAGGAACCAGAACAAACTAGTAGATCAGGCCTTCAATAAGGATAAACATTCCAGCACAAGTCACAAAGGTAGGTGCAGAGGCACATAGACATGAGTCAGACAAGGTAACATTAACCAAAAGCTTTGATAAGCTCTATGTTTTAAGGAGGGTCATACAGGGGGATGGGAGTTGAAAGTAGGATTGGATTAGGGATGGAATTCCATAGCATGGAGCCTGGGAGACTGGCTACTGATGTTCAGAGAATTGGGGGTGAGGGGTTGGTATCACTGTAGAGGTTGGAAGGAGCAAGGCCATGAAAAGAATTAACTACAATGGGAAGGAATTACAAATCAGCCATATAATTTTGTGAAATTATAGCATGATACTGTTACAAAGCCTGCTGACCCTAATAATACGGTGGTGACACCATAATACGTTTGGTGTGGGCAACAGAATAGAATCAGGAAGCTTGAATTTTAACCTCAAATGGTTCAAAGATGGGGAGGAGGAGGGATCAGTTTTGGGGGGTTGCCTTTTGCCGATCGAGGGGCTACCCACTCAACCTCATTAATGAGATCTGCAGAGTTTTATTCCAGTGTGACTGCTTGGTGTGTTGTAGGACAGTATCATACCAGTGCAATTTCTGTCAATGCATGTCTTCTTTCCCCACTCTGACCCTCCTCCTACTATCCTCCTCCTACACCTATGACTGCGTGGCCAAATTCCCCTCCAACTCGATTTTCAAGTTTACTGATGACACCACCATAATGGGTTGGATCTGAAACAATAATGAGATGGAGTACAGAAAAGATATAGAAAATCTGGTGTGACAACAGTGATCTCTCTCTCAATATCAACAAAATGAAGGAGATAGTCACCAATTTCAGGAAGCAAAGTGGAGAACATGCCCCTGTCTATATCAATGGGGATGAAGTAGAAATGATCAAAATCTTCAAATGTTTAGAAGCATCCTTACAGGGAGTGGGAGGTGAGGAATTGCGCTCTATGTTACTCTGAGATTCAGTTTATCCATTCACCTTAGGCAGTCTCACAGGATTGAGCATGATATGCACTCACTCTGGTTTGATGGGTTCTAAGATGGCGATTAAACCCAGTGTGTGACCTGAAAACTGTGCCATGCGCAGGGCAGGTGGCGTCTAAACCATGACCAAGTTCTGAAGAGAGCAGTGGGTCTGGTGTCTGGCAGTAGAATGACATGTCCTGCCCAGTGAAGTTGTTCTGTCTGATTAGCATTACAATACTGGGCACATTGTAGTTGTTGGGCCACTTTTCTTCACATTGGATTTGGAGGATCACCTCTAGGTTTCTAGGTGACTGTAGATTATCCACATTATTGGGGCAGGGAGGTCACTGCACCTCGTTAACAATAGTTTGAGATCCTGGTCCCCAAATACATTTTTACTGGGTGGATTTACAGTGAATATTGGCCAATGCTCCCTTGGTTAAATATTGTTAGATCTCAAATTCCTCCTTATTCTGATAAATGGTCAGTGACCTTAAAAAAAGAGCTGAAGTGAGAGTTACTGCCCCCCAACATCAGGGGGACGGGCCTGACATCAAGAGGGAGGCAGTGGCACAGTAGTGTTGTCACTGGACCAGTAATCCAGAGACCCAGGCTAATGTCCTGACGCTACGACAACGGATGAATGAACATCGCTCGACAGTCACCAGGCAAGACTGTTCCCTTCCTGTTGGCGAACACTTCAGTGGTCACGGGCATTCAGCATCTGACCTTCGGGTAAGCATTCTCCAAGGCGGCCTTCACGACACACGACAGCGCAGAGTCGCTGAGCAGAGACTGATAGCCAAGTTCCGCACACATGAGGACGGTCTCAACAGGGATCTTGGGTTCATGTCGCACTATCTGTAACCCCCATGACTTGCCTGGGTTTGCAAAACCTCACTTACTGTACTGTCTGGAGACAATACACATCTCTTTAAACTGTGATCAGTGCTCCTTCCACTCACATTACAGCCACTTCAGGTCTTGAACAGCAGGTTAGGTGTAAGGATTCGCATTTTAATCAGTAATCTCTAAACTGTCTGTGCTTTATATGCTCTGTCTGAGGCCAGAACTCTCCATTCACCTGACGAAGGGGGTAACCCCGAAAGCTAGTGAGTATATTATCAAATAAATCGGTTGGACTAAAACCTGGTGTTGTCAGACTTTTTACTGTGTTTACGCCAGTCCAACGCCGGCATACCCACATAATGTCCTGAGGACCAGGGTACGAATCACAATGCAGTAGATGATGAAATTTGAATTGAAATTTAAAATCCAGTGATCAGTTTCTCTGGATGCTGTAGTTTGTGAAGGGTTAATATTCATTATGCTAATGCTAACATATATCATCATTACGTTTCACAGAAACTCGGAGAAGGAGCGACGTGCTCATGGTAACCGGAACACAAATGTAAATAGTAACAAGTATTTGGACGTTTTTGATGCCTTGTTTCCGGCAGTCTGTGTTAAACACATCCTGGATCCCTTTCTGATGTCCTGGGGTTGGAGATTGCTGTCTAAGGAGCCTTGTTACAATGCATCTTGTAGCTGGTATGTACACAATGTGACACATTAACTCTGTTTCTCTCTGCACAGATATTAGCTGCTGTCAATTACCTAGTTTTTATTTTCTGTCTGTGGTGATTTTATGTCATGTTGTTGGGAGTCTGTCCGATGTTTCACAGAGGCTGCATCTACATTGAAAATAACGCACCCGCTTTAAAACAAAACTGGGACAGAACCAGAAATAAACCGCGGCGAGAATGGAAACTGCATTCCACCCAGTCTTGATAAGAATTCATCATGGGGAATTCCTAGTGCACACAAACACATGAATCATGACGAGATATAATGTCTCATTCCGGAACCGCCCGGTTTTGTAACACAGGTTATATTATACCCACAAGACTGGGTAGGTGAGCAGAGCTGAGAGAGGTGGAACTGAGCGGAGTTACAGGTGGCGGCTGTGCCCCCGTCCGATGAATGAATTGATCTGTTGCAGATTAAATATTATGAAAAGTGATCAAAGTGTTTTGACAAACCTGCTTGCTGCTTTGCTGGTGACTGTATTCAGTTCAACTCGTGGTAAGTCTTTCAATTAAAGTGTTTTCTGACATATTTTAGTAAATAATCTACACAGTTTAAACTGTCCTTTTCACCAGATTAGCAATAGGACCCAGAGCAAGTACATTTTTATTTGTAATGTCTGGTAATTTTGGTGGGTAGTTCCTGTAAATATTTTTCTAGTGGTGAAAAAGAACCAAATTATTTTGAGAACAAACAGTCTGGTGTGTGTTTACTAAAAGAGTTCAGCGTTTTCTGTGCTTTTTACTGATTTTATGTTGTGGTTAAGTTTTGAGGAGAGTGGCCTGTGTTGGGGAACTGAACATTTCAACTCCTAGTTGCTGAATTTCTGAATAATTTGTGGAATGAAACAGTCAACGTATTGGGTCGCTTGATCTTTCATCAGAACTCTGACCAAAGACACGCAAGCTGGAAGTAGATGCTGTCTGACTTGCTGAGCTTTGATGTGGATATGCCGGTGTTGGACTGGGGTAAACACAGTAAAAAGTCTGACAACACCAGGTCCAACCGATTTATTTGATAGTAAATTCACTAGCTTTCGGGTTAGCCCCTTCGTCAGGTGAATGGAGAGTTCTGGCCTCAGACAGAGCATATAAAGCACAGACAGTTTACAGATTACTGATTAGAATGCGAATCTTTACACCTAACCTGCTGTTCAAGTCTTAAAGTCACTTTAAGTCTTAAAGTCACTTTAAGACTTGAACACACACATTGTTAACCACTTTAAGACTTGAACAGCAGGTTAGGTGTAAAGATTTGCATTCTAATCAGTAATCTGTAAACTGTCTGTGCTTTATATGCTCTGAGGCCAGAACTCTCCATTCGCCTGACGAAGTGGCTAACCCGAAAGCTAGTGAGTTTACTATCAAATAAATCGGTTGGACTGAAACCTGGTGTTGTCAGACTTTTTGCTGAGCTTTTCCAGCACCTTGTTATTTTATTTTCTATTTTCAATCTAATCAGTCTAGAGCACTTCTAACATTTTCCCTCCGATGATCTTACTCAGCCTGTGAAACTTGAAGTGAGATTGCTAATTTAGTGGCAGTTTTATATTCTATGTTCATGGCCAGTGGGATCTGGAGGGAAACTAACTCTCCATGTGGTATCAATTCATGATGATTCTCAACTTGGTTTGGATTCATCCCTAATCCCAGAGTTGAAAGACCAGTATTTAACCAATTATCCAGTCCAGTGCTAGGACCATTGAAATGGTGGAGGCTACCTCGCTGAATATATTTAAGTCACGGGTAGATAGATTTCTGATAGGGGAATTAAGGGTTATGGGGAGAAAGCGGGAAAGTGGAACTAATCCACTTCAGATCAGCCATGATCTTATTGAATGGCGGGGCAGGCTCGAAGGGCTAGATGGCCTACTCCTGCTCCTATTTCTTATGTTCTTATCCCTCTGCACCAGGCATTTCAATCATTACTGATTCCTTCAATGGTGTTAGTACATTCATGGTTATTCAGCTAATATTTATTATATTGATTTATATTTGGACTTTTGGTACCCTCGATGTCACATGTGTTGAAGTTATTTATCTGCTCCTTGTCATCTCTCAGCATTCCATGTTTATTTTAATATTCCCATCAATTTCCAAACTTTCTGTTCTCCCTCAGGGTGGCAGAGACCTTGCTTTGACACCAGGCACGCACACAAGGAGATACTAGACTTGTTGCGTAGTCTGCGCTGAACAAATTTTAAACTGGGGCCAGACTGAATTGGACTGCAAGGGAACAGGGAGCCTGGTGTTCACTGACTACAGTAGGTTTAAAAAGATGGATTTTGGATTCTGTCCTGATGCGGGGCAATGGCCTTGACCAGTTCAGTAGTTCAGTTCCTGTAACGTTCGTTGAGTGAGTCGGTGAGACAATGTATGAGGAAATATCAACCCATCAGGGGAAGGGGAGAAAAGAAGAGAGAAGACAGAGAAATAACTTGCAGATTGTTTTTTTGATGTGTTCAAGGTTAAATATGCTCAGATTGACTGTCCTTAAACAGATCTTTGCAATAAATCTCCTCCATTCTGTTACTAATTTATTTCTTTTCCTTCCCAGCTGAATTTAGGGTTTATACCTCAGAGACACCAGTGACTGCTATCTACGGCCAGTATACAGTGCTGAGATGTAGCTTTACAGTTCAGGATAAATCATCACTGGACGCATTGGTCATCAACTGGCAACGAGTCGAGACCGAGGAAGTTGTTTTTAGTTATTATTATGGAAAAGAGCAACAGAGTCACCAAAGCTCTCGTTATTCGGGGAGGACAAGCTTATTCCTGGAGGAATTAAAACATGGGAATGCCTCAATGAAGCTGGAAGGAGTGAGAGCAGAGGATGCTGGACAATACAAGTGCTTTGTCAGTAATGTAAAGGGAAGTGACCAGGACACACTGTCACTAATATTCGCCGGTACTTACTTTTTTTTGTTCTCTGTGCTATATATCAAAATCATGCTTCTTGGTCACCTGCAATGATCCAGTGAGTCTAACTGAGTGTCTAAAGTAAGCAGTACAGACCAAAATGGATTGGCAAAGGGTTTAGCTCCTTTCTACTCCCAACAGTGCCAGCAGGGTATTGGCCGACCTTGCCACGTCTCTGTTAAGGTGGAAACTCCCCTATTGGCTGTTCACTTTACCAATTGGACATTAATCTGATGTACCTGTCATAGGTGAATATTGAGAGTTATGTACGTGAATGATGATGATTTAAACCATTGAACATGACACTGTTTACCCCAGCAAAGCTTCAAACCCCTACAGGAGCAAGGGGATAAGGGGAGGGAAAAATAGCAGGAATGGAAAAAGTAAACACGTGCTTCAATTTGTATTCTAAATCTCATGACAGAATCCCAGTGAAATGTGATGAATCTTGTGGATAGAATGATCAGATCCTATTTGCTAAAACTCATTTACATTTTCCCATCTGCTAGATTGATCAAATTGAGTTCAGAAGCTGCCAGTTCTGGCTGGAAACATGGAAATCTTCCCAACCAGAACTGGCACTCATCTTCCCACGAAGATGAATGGAAAAGCAAATTACTTAGAGGGTGTGGAAAGTCTGCAGAGGGATCTGGATAGGCTGAGTGAGTGGGTGAGGACCTTAGAATCCGTAATCAAGGAGGAAATAGCGAGGCATCTTGAGGGGAATTGCTTGATAGAGCAGACGCAGCACGGTTTCGTTAAGGGGAAGTCGTGTCTGACAAATTTATTGGAGTTCAATGAGGATGTGTCTAGGGCGGTGGATAGAGGAGAGCCGGTGGAAGTGGTCTTCCTTGATTTTCAGAAGGCGTTTGACAAGGTGCCTCACAAGAGGTTATTACAGAACGTCAGGGGGCATGGAGTTGGGGGTAGGGTGTTAGCGTGGATGGAGGATTGGCTGTCAAATAGGAGGCAGAGAGTGGGGGTCAATGGGTGCTATTCGGATTGGCGGTTGGTGACTAGTGGAGTGCCCCAGGGGTCGGTTCTGGGGCCTTAGCTATTTACCATTTATATAGATGATCTGGAGGAGGGAACCGAGTGTATGGTGTCAAAATTTGCTGATGACACCAAGATTGGTGGAACGGCAAATTGTGCGGAGGGTGTGGAGAGTCTGCAGAAGGATCTAGATAGGCTGGGCGAATGGGCCAGGAACTGGCAAATGGAATTTAATGTTGGCAGATGTGAGGTGGTCCACTTTGGTAGGAATAATGATAGGAAGGACTATTACTTACGGGGCGAAAAACTGCAGCAGGCGACAGTGCAGAGGGACCTCGGGGTCCTTGTGCATGAGTCGCAAAAACCCAGCCTGCAGGTGCAGCAGGTGGTCAGGAAGGCGAATGGGATGCTGGCCTTCATAGTGAGGGGGATTGAATATAAAAGTAGGGAGGTCTTGCTGCAGCTGTATAGGGCATTGGTGAGGCCGCAGCTGGAGTACTGTGTGCAGTTTTGGTCGTCGCACTTACGCAAGGATATTTTGGCCTTGGAGGGAGTGCAGAGGAGGTTTACTAGGCTGATACCGGAGTTGTGGGGGTTGAGCTATGAGGAGAGGCTGAATAAACTAGGTTTGTACTCGTTAGAGTTTAGAAGAATGAGGGGAGATCTCATTGAGCCGTATAAGATGATGAATGGGATGGATAGGATAGAGGTGGAGAGGCTCTTCCTGCTCAGAAAGGACAGTAGGACTAGGGGGCACAGCCTCAAGATAAAGGGGGGGTGGTTTAGAACAGAGTTGAGGAGGAACTTCTTCACTCAAAGGGTGGTGAATCTCTGGAAGTCTCTACCCGTTGAAGTGGTGGAGGCTACCTCGCTAAATATTTTTAAGACGCGTGTTGATGGGTTTTTGATAGGCGAGGGGATTAAGGGTTATGGGGAGAGGGCGGGAATGTGGAACTGAGACACGACAGATCAGCCATGATCTTATTGAATGGCGGGGCAGGCTCGAGGGGCTAGATGGCCTACTCCTGCTCCTATTTCTTATGTTCTTATGACCTGGCAGATGGAGTATAATGTTAGCAAGTGTGAGGTTATCCACTTTGGCAGAAGTAATAGTCGGAGGGATTACTATTTAAAGGACGAAACGCTGCAGCATGCTACGGTGCAGAGGGACCTGGGGGTCCTTGTGCATGAGTCGCAAAAACTCAGTTTGCAGGTGATCAAGAAGGCGAATGGGATGCTGGCCTTTATAACGAGGCGGATAGAATATAAAAGCAGGGAGGTCTTGCTGCAACTGTACAGGGTACTGGTGAGGCCGCAGCTGGAGTACTGTGTGCAATTTTGGTCGCCGCACTTGCGCAAGGATATTTTGGCTTTGGAGGGAGTGAAGAGGAGGTTCACCAGGCTGATACCGGAGATGAGGGGGGTTGGACTATGAAGAGAGACTAAATAGACTGGGTCTGTACTCGTTGGAGTTTAGAAGGATGAGGGGGGATCTTATAGAGACATATAAGATAATGAAAGGGATGGATAGGGTAGAGGTAGAGAGATTCTTCCTGCTTAGAAAGGATAGCAGGACTAGAGGGCACAGCCTCAAGATAAGGAGGGGGGGTGCAGTTTAGATCAGAGTTGAACATAGAACATTACAGCGCAGAACAGGCCCTTCGGCCCACGATGTTGCGCCGACCAGTTAAAAAACAATGACCCTCTAACCTAAACCAAACCCTTTCCATCCATAAACCTATCCACGGATCTCTTAAACGCCCTCAAACTAGGCGCATTTACCACTCCAGCAGGCAGGGCATTCCAATCCCTCACCACCCTCTGGGTAAAGAACCTACCCCTGACATCCGTCCTATAACTACCACCCCTTAATTTAAAGTTATGCCCCCTCGTGCTAGCTTTCTCCATCCGAGGAAAAAGGCTATCACTGTCCACCCTATCTAAACCTCTAATCATCTTATATGTTTCAATAAGGTCCCCTCGCAGCCACCTTCTTTCTAACAAAAACTTTCTAACTCAAATCCCTCAGTCTCTCCTCATAGGACCTCCCCTCCATACCAGGCAACATCCTGGTAAACCTCCTCTGCACCCTCTCCAAAGCCTCCACATCCTTCCTATAATGTGGGGACCAGAACTGCACACAATACTCCAAGTGTGGACGCACCAGAGTTTTGTACAGTTGCAACATGACGCTGCGGCTCCTAAATTCAATCCCCCTACCAATAAACGCCAAGACACCGTATGCCTTCCTAACAACCCTATCTGCTTGATTCCCAACTTTCAGGGATCTATGTAACATACACCTAGATCCCTCTGTTCATCCACATATTCAGAGTCCTACCATTAGCCCTATACTCTACACATCCATTATTCCTGCCAAAGTGAATTACCTCACACTTTTCCGCATTAAACTCCATCCTCCACCTCTCGGCCCAGCTCTGCAACTTGTCCAAGTCTCCCTGCAGACTAAGACACCCTTCCTCACTATCTACCACACCTCCGACTTTGGTGTCATCAGCAAATTTACTAATCCACCCAGCTATACCCTCATCCAGATCATTTATAAAAATTACAAACAGCAGTGGCCCCAAAACAGATCCCTGAGGCACACCACTCATAACTGAACTCCATGTCGAATACTTACCATCAACCACCACCCTCTGTCTCCTATCCGCCAGCCAATTCCTGATCCAATTTCCTAAATCACCCTCAATCCCATACATCTGCAATTTCTGCAGAAGGCTTCCATGGTGAACCTTATCAAACGCCTTACTAAAGTCCATATATACCATGTCAACTGCCTTACCCCCATCCACCTCTTTGGTCACTTTCTCAAAAAACTCAATAAGGTTAGTAAGGCATGACCTACCCTCCACAAAACCATGCTGACTATCTCTAATCATTTCATTCCTCTCCAAATAACTATAAATCCTATCCCTAATAATTTTTTCTAAAACCTTGCCCACAACAGAAGTAAGACTCACCGGTCTATAATTCCCAGGGAAGTCTCTGTTCCCCTTCTTAAACAATGGGACAACATTCGCTAACCTCCAATCTTCTGGCACTATACCGGTGACCAACAATGACCTGAAGATCAGAGCCAGAGGCTCTGCAATCACCTCTCTTGCCTCCCAGAGAATCCTAGGGTAAATCCCGTCCGGCCCAGGGGACTTATCTATTTTCAAACCCTCAAGAATAACTAGCACATCCTCCTTATCAACTGCAATACTGTCCAGTTTACAACCCTGTAACCCAGTGTTCACCACAGCTACATTTATGTCCCCCTGCGTGAACACCGAAGAGAAATATTGGTTCAATGCCTCTCCAATCTCTTTCGGTTCCACACATAAATTCCCACTGCTGTCTCTAACTGGCCCTAATCTTGCCCTAACCAACCTTTTGTTCTTAACATATCTGTAGAACGCCTTAGGATTCTCCTTAATCCTGTCAGCCAAAGTCTTCTCATGTCCTCTTTTAGCCCTTCTTAACTCCCTCTTTAACTCCCTCCTAGCCAATCTAAAGCTCTCTAGTGCACTACCTGAGCCCTCAAGTCTCATCCGGACATAAACCTCCTTTTTCTTTTTAACCAGCGAATCAACTTTCCTAATGCACCACGGTTCCCTAGCTCGACCAATTCCTCCTCGCCTGACAGGGACATACATATCAAGGACTCGCAGTAGCTGCTCCTTGAGAAAACTCCACATTTCAGACGTTCCGAGACCCTGTAGTCTCCTAGTCCAACCTATGCTTCCTAATTCTCTCCTAATAGCCTCATAATCACCCTTCCCCCAGCTAAAACTACTGACCCGAGGTTCCTGCCTATCCCTTTCCATCACTAAGGTGAACGTAACCGAATTGTGGTCACTATCACCAAAATGCACCCCAACTTCCAAGTCTAGCACCTGGTCTGGCTCATTTCCCAGCACCAAATCCAATATAGCCTCACCTCTAGTTGGCCTGTCAACATACTGAGTCAAGAAACCTTCCTGCACGCTTTGTACAAAAACTGACCCTTCTAATGAGCTAGAGCTATAGCTATTCCAATCAATATTAGTAAAGTTAAAGTCCCCCATAACAATTACCCTGTTTCACTCCTATCCAGGATCATCTCCGCAATCCTTTCCTCAACCTCTCTAGAACTTTTAGGAGGTCTATAAAAGACTCCCAACAGGGTGACCTCTCCTCCTATTTCTAACCTCAGCCCATACTACCTCAACAGACAAGTCCTCATCAAACTTCCTCTTTGACACTGTGATACAATCCTTGACTAATAATGCTACCCCTCCCCCCCACTTCTACCTCCTTCTCTACTCCGACTGAAGCATTTGAACCCCGGAACCTGCAACAACCATTCCTGTCCCTGCTCTATCCATGTCTCTGAAATGGCCACAACATCAA
The DNA here is from genome assembly GCF_965287045.1 of Carcharhinus amblyrhynchos. NCBI lineage: Eukaryota > Metazoa > Chordata > Chondrichthyes > Carcharhiniformes > Carcharhinidae > Carcharhinus > Carcharhinus amblyrhynchos. The sequence continues at coordinate 43,707,019 of NC_137347.1, forward strand.
AGTCCCAGGTACTGATCCACGCTGCAAGTTCATCCACTTTATTGCGAATACTCCTCGCATTAAAGTATACACATTTCAAACCCTGCTCCACTTCACCCCCACGATGCTGTGCATTGCAGTCCCCATCTGTGCCCCCTTCACTTTCACCCCTGCTACTCAGGACCCCACCCCCCCTCTGAATCAGTTTAAACCCCCCTGCATAGCCTTAGCAAATTTTCCCCCCAAGATATTGGTTCCCCTCTGATTCAGGTGTAGACCATCACTCCTGTAGAGGTCCCACCTTCCCCAGAATGAGCCCCAATTGCTCAAGAACCTGAACCCCTCCCTCCTGCACCATCCCCTCAGCCACGAGTTCAAACTTTCCCTCTCCCTGTTCCGCTCTACACTATCCCGTGGCACAGGCAAGAGTCCGGAGATAACCACCCTGTCCGACTTGGCCTTAAGTTTCCACCCCAACTCCATAAATTTCTGCTTAATATCCCCTTCCCTTAACCTCCCTATGTCATGCGTCCCCACATGAACTATGACTTGGGGTTGATCCCCCTCACCCTTAAGAGTCCTGAACACCCTCTCTGAAACATCCCGGACCCCAGCCCCTGGGAGGCAACACACCAGCCCTGAGTCCCTACCATTACCTCTGACTCTCCTATCTGTCCCCCTAACTGTGGAGTCCCCAATCACGAGGCCCAATCTTTTACATCCCCTAACCACCTGAGCCTTCACAACAGGCTCACCTCCAGAGACCTGCTCCCTTTGGCTATCTCCAGTTGATTCCTCCTCAACTGTAGCCTCCAGGACAGAAAACCTATTTTGGAGGGGAACAGCCCCAGGGGATTGTCCCCCCAATTGCTTCTTTCCCCTCTTCCTGGCAGTTACCCAAGACTCATTTCTAGGAGTGACTATCTCCTTATAACTCCTATCTGTGTCTGCCTCAGCCTCCCGAATTATCTGGAGTTCCTCCAATTCCAACTCCAGCTCCTTAACACGCTTCTCTAGAAGCTGCAATTGTATACACTTCCTACAGGTAAAATCAACAGAAACACTACTGATGTCCCTCACCACATACATACCACAGGACATGCAGCTTACTGCCTGAACTGCCATCCCTGAAACAATTTCCAGCAGAAAAGAAAAAACAACAAAAAAAACTTCCCACACGCTTATAATTAGGTTAGAGGAGGTGGGAGGGTGGGATTCTCTACCAGTGTAGAGGATCGGGTCTCCTCTTTGTGCCGATTTATAGGGTCGGAGACCCGAAAAAAAAACTACAAATACCGGTAAGCGTCCTAGTGACGACTTCCGGTTTCGAACTAATTCAAAAAAAGAAAAAAAAACCACCGCTACTCGCGACTTTAAACTAGAAATAAAAGTTAAAAAATATAAACAAGAAAATGTACCTTACTCGCGACCTCCACACACGCCCAGATATCACTGCCTCTCGATGCTGCTCCACAGGAACAATGAGGAGGAACTTCTTCACTCAAAGGGTGGTGAATCTCTGGAATTCTCTGCCCATTGAAGTGGTGGAGGCTACCTCGCTGAATATATTTAAGTCACGGGTCGGTAGGTTTTTGACAGACAAGGGAATTAAGGGTTATGGGGAGAAAGTGGGAAAGTGGAACTGATCCACTGCAGATCAGCCATGATCTTATTGAATGGCGGGGCAGGCTTGAAGGGCTAGATGGCCTATTCCTGCTCCTATTTCTTGTGTTCTTAATCCAGAGTCATGGGAGTAGTTGTGAAATCAGAAGTTGATATTTGTGCCCATGAGTCTGAAGAGTGACTGGGTAACAACAAAAAACAGCACACTCAGCCAGCCGCTCAGAGACTCTCTTTATTTTCAAGAAGAGTTACATGCAGCTCAGGCAGTCGTTATAGGGCATTTCTTCAGCTGGGGTGCTGTCATCATATAAAAAGTCAGTTTCAATTGAACATGAGTAGCTGAATTTAACCCTGATTGGCTATATCTTATTGTCCATCAGTGGCAATCTAAACTGCTGAACAGTATTCTACTCAATACTGAATCTCGCTCTAACAGCAGCCTGCTGGATATTGTAGTAATGTTATAGCTACATTTATTAATTTGTGATTTAAACATCTTTACAAATTGATCACTAACTGCCACTGGTCCATTTGTACTTGGATTTGTCATTTGAACATTTAATTTTTTATTGCATTCAATTACAGTAATTAGTGGGGGGAGACCCTAGTTGGCATAATTTTGTTTATTTCTTGTTTCTGATGACTTTTCTGGATTTACCCTGCAGCATTTTACAAGGAACCTGATTTTTTTATTCAACTGACACCTTCTGGGACAGTGTTCAAATTTGAATCCCAAGGTTATCCCAAAGCTTCTGTTTCCTGGTACAATGAAGAAAACAAGGATATTTCTCCATTGTCTGAGACTTTATACCAGCAAAGTGGAGATGGTCTCTATTCACTGCAGAGTATTCTGGAAGTCAGTGATGCCAATAGAAGTTCTAACTACACATTTAAATTAAGGAATGATGTGCTACACCAATCAGTCTCTCAAACATTTGGCCTTTCTAAAGGTAGGTTCATTTGTATATCCGACACACTCTATACTCTGAAGCTCACGTTGTCTTGTAATGCAGTGCTGAATTACACACCTTAATGGAGAACAATGAATTGATGTCAAGTGCAGGAACCAGCATCTTGTTGACTCTCCCTATCCTATCGCGCGTGCCTCTCCCTCCCCCACCCCCTACCCACCACCTCCCCCTCCCCACCCCTCCCCCCTTCCGCCCATATCCCCCTCCCCACGCACGCACGCCCCTTTCCCTCGCCTGTGCCCCCCCCTTCCCCCCTCCCCCTTCCCCCCTCCCCCTTCCCCCCTCCCCCTTCCCCCCTCCCCCTTCCCCCCTCCCCCTTCCCCCTTTCCCCTCCCCCTTTCCCCTCCCCCTTCCCGTCACCCGCCCCCTCCCCCTCACCAGCCCCCCTTTCCCTCCCCCCGCGTCTGCCCCTTCCCCCTGCGCCCATCACCACCACATGTCTCAAATTTAAAAGTTTTCAATGTTAAAAAGTTTTCAATGTTAAAGGTGTTATATTCTGTTAACCTTTGTTCCTGATTTAGGCTCTTATTATAGTATGCAGTGTAAAAGAAAATCACAAATTGAATTCTTAAAACTAATTATTCTTTCATTGTATTTTAATTTATGAACAAAAAGAAATGAAGTTAATGCTGAAACCACCAACAGTTATTTTCCTTTTTCACAGAATTGGAAGCTTCTAAAGCAAATACAAGAATTCGATGGTTAGTTGCAGTCTCTCTCCTTGTCATTGAATTTCTCATCATTTTAATGCTGGTGACAGTTGTGTGCAACAAACATCCTCGTAAAATAACAGGAGAATTTCAAAATGGACTCTGTAATTCCTGATGGACCATTCAGGGAAATGTGTGATTACCTGCCCAAGTAGCCATGAAGCAAGATGGAATTACTGCTTCTTAAAGCTCTGCCCAAATGTGAATGCCATTATCTCCTGCAGGATCGGGAGAAATTTAACTTAAATTGTATAAATTTTGAAAACCGTGTTTGTAAACAACTCGGTGCATTATGTACAGCATGAGAAGCTTTTGGAGATATTTATTGTTTAAATAAACCTGCATCACATCTCTTGCCTTCACCTGCTTATGTGAAGTTATACGAATGAAGTAGTGGCATGATGGGAAAATTGGTCAAGTATTTGGTAAAAAAATAAGAAACACTGACTCCGCATAACCTAAGACATGAATAAGACCGGAGAAGGTCAAGACCTGATAAGGCTGACGCCACATAACTTCGGGCTGGAGGAGTGAGGCGAAATAAGGTCGGAAATGAAGAAGTCATCGGCCTTCTTCTGTTCGACCAAAAGTACGAGCTAATGGTATTATTGAGACAAAGAGGTCTTAGAGTTGTGGCCAAACAGACCATCTAAAATGACGTTTTGTAAAGCACTCTGGGACAATTGGGCAAGAAACTAAACCGACAGGCTGCAGTTTAAAGACAGAGACAAACAGGCTGCAACCCTGATCTGTGAAAAACAGGATTTGGGCCATCTCCAGGATGAAAGAGACTTTCTGGTGACATTGGGTTGTGTGCCAGACATAAAGGCACCGTGAATCCTTACTTAGGAGGAAGGCATGTGACCTATGTGCCTGCAACACCTACAGACATGGCCACTAGGGACACACCTGCTCCAAAATACCTTCTGTTAAAGTAGGCATCACTAATATAATTTACACATAAAATCAAATGAATTAAATCCATAATTCTAAAAGTTGCCAATGTTAGTTCGATACTCTGAAGACTGTGCTGCCCACTGGTTGTGAATGTTCTTGAGACGCACACAGATATCAAGTGTCCTCTCACTGGAGTCGATATGGACAAGACTTGGGGAAGAAATTTCAGGGACATGCTCATTCTGAAGGTGGGTATTGTCATTTTAGCCAGGCCCATTTAAGCCTTGCTGGTTTAGGGTTCAAACAGTGTATTGCCAATGAGATAGATTCCTGGGATAAGACAATTATCTTCTCAGGAGGGATTGAGTTGAATGAACAAGGTGATCTTATGGAGACATAAAAAATACTTAGAAGATTGACACAGTTGATGTTGAGATGCTGAAGTGGCAAGAGTCTCAGAGTAAGAATTGGTCACTTAGGAATGTAATGAGAAAAAAATCCCTTGACTCAAGTTTGGAATTCTCTATCCCCATGGGTTTAGCTGCTGAACATAACCAAAACTCAGATTAATAGATTTTTGGATTCAACAATAAGGGCTGTAAGTATTGAATATAGGTAGCAGGTTAGTCATGAGCTTAAGAACATAAGAAACAGGAGCAGGAGTAGGCCATCTAGCCCTTCGAGCCTGCCCCGCCATTCAACAAGATCATGGCTGATCTGAAGTGGATCAGTTCCACTTTCCCGCTTTCTCCCCATAACCCTTAATTCCCTTGTCTATCAGAAACCTATCTACCCGTGACTTAAATATATTTAGCGAGGTAGCCTCCACCACTTCAACGGGCAGAGAATTCCAGAGATTCACCACCCTTTGAGTGAAGAAGTTCCTCCTCAGCTCCGATCTAAACTGCAGCACCCCCCCCACTTATTTTGAGGCTGTGCCCTCTAGTTCTGCTATCCTTTCTAAGCAGGAAGAATCTCTATCTCTACCCTATCTATCCCCTTCATTATCTTATATGTCTCTACAAGATCCCCCCTCAGCCTTCTAAACTCGAACGAGTACAGACCCAGTCTATTCAATCTCTCCTCATAGGCTAACCCCCTCATTTCCGGTATCAGCCTAATGAACCTTCTCTGCACTCCCTCCAAGGCCAATATATCCTTCCACAAGTGCGGTGACCAAAACTGCACACAGTACTCCAGTTGCGGCCTCACCAACACCCTGTACAGTTGCAGCAAGACCTCCCTGCTTTTATATTCTATCCCCCTCGCTATAAAGGCCAACATTCCATTCACCTTCTTGATCACCTGCTGCACCTGCAGACTGGGTTTTTGCAATTCGTGCACAAGGACCCCCAGGTCCCTCTGCACCGTAGCACGCTGCAGCTTTTCACCTTTTAAATAATAATCTCTCCCACTATTATTTCTACCAAAGTGGATAACATCACATTTGCTAACATTATACTCCATCTGCCAGGTCCTCGCCCACTCACTCTGCTATCCAGATCTCTCTGCAGACTTTCCGCACCTTCCACACAATTTGCTTTTCCATTCATCTTCGTGTCATCAGCAAATTTTGTCACCCTACACTCAGCCCCCTCCTCCAGATCATCTATATAAATGGTAAATAGTTGAGGCCCTGGCACCGATCCCTGCAGCACTCCACTAGTCACCAACCGCCAACCAGAATAGCACCCATTGATACCAACTCTCTGCTTCCTATTAGACAGCCAATCCTCTATCCACGCTAACACCTTACCCCCAGCTCCGTGCACCCTAACCTTCTATAGCAATGTTTGATGAGGCACCTTATCAAACGCCTTTTGGAAATCTAATAACACCACGTCAACTGCTTCCCGTCAAAGTCGCTTTGTGGAACACTTCGCTCAGTCCACAAGCATGATCCCAACCTTGCTGTTTCTTGCCATTTTAACTCAGCGTCTTGCTCTCATGCTCTCATGTCCGTCCTTAGCCCGCTGCAATACTCCCAAAGCATCATAATTAATACTTGGCCTCCCAAAGCAAGATCATTTATACCTGTGCTCCCAGAAGATGATAATTAATACCTGTGTTCCCAGAGAATTATAATTAATACTTGTGCTCTAAGTGTATTAATATTTGAAAGCATAGAAAGCATTATTTCTGGTTGTATCACAACTTAGTCTGTCTCCTGCTCTGCCCAAGGCCACAAAAAAACTACAAAAAGCCCAATTCATCACGCAAACCAGCCTCCCATCCATTGACTCTGGCTACACTTCCCGCTGCCTCGGCAAAGCAGCCAGCATAATTAAGGACCCCATGCACCCTGGACATTCTTTCTTCCATCTTCTCCCGTTAGGAAAATGATACAAAAGATGAGGTCATGTACCGACTGACTCAAAAACAGCTTCTTCCCTGCTGCTGTCAAACTTTTGAATGGACCTACCTTGCATTAAGTTGATCTTTCTCTACATCCTAGCTATGACTAACACTACATTCCGCACTCTCTCCTTTCCTTCTCTATGAACGGTGTGCCTTGTCCATATAGCACTCAAGAAACAATACTTTTCATTGTATGTTAATACATGTGACAATAATAAATCAAATAAAAAGAGAATTATAATTTATACCTGTCCTCCTAGAGCACTCTCACCTGTGCTTCCAGAGAATTACTAAAGCGAATTAAAAAGAGTATTAATACTTGTGCTCCCAGAGTATTGATACCTGTGCTCTGATACCTGTGCTCTGTTACCTATTCTGCACTCCCTTGTTTCCTTCTCTATGAATGGTATGCTTTGTCTGTGTAGTGTGCAAGAAACAATACTTTTCACTGTATGCTAACATATGTAACAATAATAAATCAAAACAAATCATATAACTCAGGTCACTGTTTCTATAACTAAATACATTAAATATTGAAATGATATTTTATATTTCTGGCTCAGATAAATATAAAAGTCGATTCTAAAATCTGGGTCACGTGCTGAACTTGCTGTGTGGCCATAATTCAGTGTAAGTTGGTGAACTTGCTTTAAACTAATGTGGTTGGATGTGATGTGGGACTGGGTTGGGTTTGTGTGGGTTAAATGTGAGTGTCAGTTGAATGGGGCGGGAAGGCAGGTGTGGGTAAGAACATTCGGTTGAGGAAACATTGGCACAGAAAGTTACACATCTGAACAGATGCCACAGAGAGAAACTGAGAGAATGGAAGTATCCTTACAAGGAGTGGGAGATGAGGAATTGCGCTCAATGTTACTCTGAGATTCAGTTTATCCATTCACCTTAGGCAGTCTCACAGGATCGAGCATGATATGCACTCACTCTGGTTTGATGGGTTCTAAGATGGCGATTACACCCAGTGCGTGACCTGAAAACTCTGCCATGTGCAGGACAGGTGGCGTCTAAACCATGACCAAGTTCTGAAGAGAGCAGTGGGTCTGATGTCTGGCAGTAGAATGACATGTCCTGCCCAGCGAAGCTGTTCTGTCTGATTAGCATTACAATACTGGGCACATTGTAGTTGTTGGGCCAGTTTTCTTCACATTGGATTTGGAGGATCACCTCTAGGTTTCTAGGTGACTGTAGATTGTCCACATTATTGGGGCAGGGAGGTCACTGCACCTCGTAAACAATAGTTTGAGATCCTGGTCCCCAAATACATTTTTACTGGGTGGATTTACAGTGAATATTGGCCAATGCTCCCTTGGTTAAATATTGTTAGATCTCAAACTCCTCCTTATTCTGATAAATGGTCAGTGACCTTAAAAAAAGAGCTGAAGTGAGAGTTACTGCCCCCCAACATCAGGGGGACGGGCCTGACATCAAGAGGGAGGCAGTGGCACAGTAGGATTGTCACTGGACCAGTAATCCAGAGACCCAGGCTAATGTCCTGAGGACCAGGGTACGAATCACAATGCAGTAGATGATGAAATTTGAATTGAAATTTAAAATCCAGTGATCAGTTTCTCTGGATGCTGTGGTTTGTGAAGGGTTAATATTCATTATGCTAATGCTAACATATATCATCATTACGTTTCACAGAAACTCGGAGAAGGAGCGACGTGCTCATGGTAACCGGAACACAAATGTAAATAGTAACAAGTATTTGGACGTTTTTGATGCCTTGTTTCCAGCAGTCTGTGTTAAACACATCCTGGATCCCTTTCTGATGTCCTGGGGTTGGAGATTGCTGTCTAAGGAGCCTTGTTACAATGCATCTTGTAGCTGGTATGTACACAATGTGACACATTAACTCTGTTTCTCTCTGCACAGATATTAGCTGCTGTCAATTACCTAGTTTTTATTTTCTGTCTGTGGTGATTTTATGTCATGTTGTTGGGAGTCTGTCCGATGTTTCACAGAGGCTGCATCTACATTGAAAATAACGCACCCGCTTTAAAACAAAACTGGGACAGAACCAGAAATAAACCGCGGCGAGAATGGAAACTGCATTCCACCCAGTCTTGATAAGCAGTAACCATGGAGAATTTCCTGTGCACACAAACACATGAATCATCATGACGAGATATAATGACTCGTTCTGGAACCGCCCGGTTTTGTAACACAGGTTACGTTAGACCCACAAGACTGGGTGAGTGAACAGAGCTGAGAGCGGTGGAGCTGAGCGGAGTTACAGGTGGCGGCTGTGCCCCCGTCCGATGAATGAATTGATCTGTTGCAGATTAAATATTATGAAAAGTGATCAAAGTGTTTTGACAAACCTGCTTGCTGCTTTGCTCGTGACTGTATTCAGTTCAACTCTTGGTAAGTCTTTCAATTAAAGTGTTTTCTGACATATTTTAGTAAATAATCTACACAGTTTAAAACTGTCCTTTTCACCAGATTAGCAACAGGGCCCAGAGCAAGTACATTTTTATTTGTAATGTCTGGTAATTTTGGTGGGTAGTTCCCACAAATATTTTTCTAGTGGTGGATAAGTACCAAAATATTTTGAGAACAAACAGCCTGGTGTGTGTTTACTGAAAGAGCTCGGCGTTTTCTGTGCTTTTTACTGATTTTATGTTGTGGTTAAACTTTGAGGAGAGAGTGGCCTGTGTTGGGGAGCTGAACATTTCAACTCCCAGTTGCTGAATTTCTGAATAATTTGTGGAATAAAACAGTCAACACTTCAGGTCGAGTGATCTTTGATCAGAACTCTGACCAAAGGCACGCAAGCTGGAAGTAGATGCTGTCTGACTTGCTGAGCTTTTCCAGCACCTTGTTATTTTATTTTCTATTTTCAATCTAATCAGTCTAGAGCACTTCTAACATTTTCCCTCCAATGATCTTACTCAGCCTGTGAAACTTGAAGTGAGATTGCTAATTTAGGGGCAGTTTTATATTCTATGTTCATGGCCAGTGGGATCTGGAGGGAAACTGTTCAAACTCTCCATGTGGTATCAATTCATGATGATTGTCAACTTGGATTGGATTCATCACGGATCCCAGAGTTGAAGGACCAGTATTTAACCAATTATCCAGTCCAGTGCTAGGACCATTGATGTGGTGGAGGCTACCTCGCTGAATATATTTAAGTCACGGGTAGACTTGGCCTCCGTGCGGCAGGTGCCGAGCGCGGACCACCACCTGGTGTGGGCGGACTTTGTCCTGTCCCGTGTCCGGCGGGGGTCCGCGTACTGGCACTTTAACAACTCGCTGCTGGAGGACGAGCGCTTCCTGGACTCGTTCCGTCGATTCTGGGCCGGCTGGACAAGGAAGCGGGGAGGCTTCCCCTCCTTGAGGCTCTGGTGGGACGTGGGCAAGACTCACGTCCGTACCTTCTGTCAGGAGTAGGCGAGGGGGTCGACGAGGAGGCGGAAATCCAGGTTCGAGGAGTTGGAGAAGGAGCTGTTCGACCTGGAGGCACGTCTCGGTGGGCCCGACACAGACCCGGCCCTGCGTCTGGAGTACAGGGAGAAGAAGGACGCGCTGCAGGACCTGCAACTGGTCGGGTCCCGCGGCGCGTACGTGAGGTCGCGGATCCAGTTCCGAGTGGACCTGGACCGCGGCTCTCCCTTCTTCTACTCGCTGGAAAAAGGCCGGGCTGACCGTCAGCAGCTCCTTACGCTGCTGGCCGACGACGGTTCCCCCGTCTCGGATCTGGAGGGCATCCGGGCCGTCGCCCGGGATTATTACACCTCCCTCTTCTCTCCGGATCCGTCCAGCGAGGATGCCCGCAGAGTTCTGTGGGAGGACCTGCCGCAGGTCAGCCCAGAGGGCGTGGGTCGGCTGGAGGCCGATATCACCCTGGCCGAGCTGACCGGCGCCCTGAACGGCCTCGGACGGGGTAAGGCCCCGGGAATGGACGGGCTGACCGTGGAGTTCTTCAGGGCGTTCTGGGACGTCCTGGGGAGCGACTACGCGGGGGTCCTGGGGGAGAGCATTGCGAGCGGGGAGATGCCCCTCTCGTGGCGCAGGGCCGTCATTGCCCTGCTGCCCAAGAAGGGGGATCTCAGGTTGCTGAAAAACTGGCGCCCGGTCTCCCTCCTCAGCACCGATTACAAAATCTTCGCCAGGGCCTTGTCTTTGCGCCTCGGATCCGTGCTGGACCACATGATCCACCCTGACCAGTCCTACACGGTCCCGGGCCGCTCCATCCACGACAACATCCATCTGGTCTGGGACCTGATCCATCATTCCCAGAGGGCTGGTCTGTCCAGCGCCGCATTGTCCTTAGATCAGGAGAAGGCGTTCGACAGGGTGGAGCACGAGTATTTACTCGGGACTCTGCGGGCATTCGGGTTCGGGACGCAGTTTGTGGCCCGGATCCGATTACTGTACTCTGCCGCAGAGTGTCTGATTAAGGTTAACGGGTCGCTGACGGCGCCCCTTCGCTTCGGGAGAGGAGTACGGCAGGGCTGCCCCTTGTCCGGCCAACTCTATTCCGTGTGCGTGGAGCCCTTCCTGCGCCTCTTGCGGAGGAGGTTGTCGGGTTTGACTCTGCGCGGCCCGGACGTAGGGGTGATCCTGTCAGCTTACACCGACGACGTGCTCCTGGTGTTCACGGACCCGGCTGACCTGCGGAGGATGCGAGAATGCCAGGCGGTGTACTCCGCCGCCTCCTCCGCCAGGATCAACTGGGCCAAGTGTTCCGGACTCCTGGTCGGTCCCTGGGAGACGGACCCCCTTGCGGAGGAGCTCAGGCCTTTCACCTGGAGCAGGACCCACCTCCTCTACCTGGGGGTCCATCTCTGCCCAGCCGAGGAATCCTGGCCAGAGAACTGGCGGGAGCTGGAGGCCAAAGTCTCTGCCCGCCTGGCTCGCTGGACAGGACTGCTCCGAGTGCTGTCCTACAGGGCGCGAGTTCTGGTCATAAACCAGCTGGTGGCCTCCATGTTGTGGTACCGGCTGGTCGCTTTGACCCCTCCCCCTGGCTTTGTCGCCAATATCCAGAGAACCCTCGTGCGGTTCTTCTGGGACAATCGACTGCACTGGGTCGCTGCCGAGGTTCTGCATCTCCCGCTTGAGGAGGGCGGCCAAGGTCTGGTGTGCCTCCGCACACAGATAGCGACCTTCCGCCTCCAGACCCTCCAGACCTTTACGTCCAGCCTCCTCCACGATGGTGCGCCCTGGCCACGTATTTCTTCCCCCAGTGGCGTGGCCTCAATTACGACATGCAGCTCCTGCACATCAATCTGGGGCGCGTTCCGACCTCGTTGCGGGAGCTGCCCGTCTTTTACCAGGACCTCCTCACCGTCTGGAACGCGGTCGCCTCGCGGCGCAGTTCTCCCCCGTCAGGAGTAGCGGCCCTCGTGCGAGAGCCGTTGCTCAGGAATCCGCACCTCCAGCCGTATAACTTCAGGTGGCTGACGGAGAGGGAGGCTGTGGAGGCCGGGGTGACCAGGATCGGGGACGTGCTGGACGGCGGAGGAGCGGGCTGGATGAACCCTGGCGTGCTGGCTGAGCGCGCGGGGGTGTCCGTCCGGCGCGCGGCCAAAGCCATCCAAGACCTTAGGACGGTCGTGCTGGGCCCCGAAAGCACACGCCAGCTCGAGGCGGCTCGGGCGTGCGGTGGGATCCCGTCTGAGCGTTCCCCTGTTTGGACGGAATTCCACATTGGCCCGAAGCCGAGACCCCCCTCCCCGGGTCAGGTGCCCCACAGCGCGAGCTGCCTCGCGGGAATGTCCTCCGTGCCCTTTTCCAGCGCGCGGAGGCGTTTCCTGTACGGGCTGCTGCTGCACACCTTCCGCTACCACTCCCTCGCCCGTTGCCCGGACACACCTTGGCGGGCCTTGTTACCCCCGGGCGGCGGAGGTCCCCGATGGAGGTCCCTCTACGGAGGGATCTCCCCCAATGACCTCGGGGACCTGGGGTGGAGGGTGCTGCACGCGGCGGTGCCGTGCAACAGTCGGATTCACTGGCTCACGGGCTCCCGAGACTGCTCTTTCTGTGGCCTTGTGGAGTCCGTGGACCACGTCTACGTTTTGTGTTATAGATTGCACTCCCTTTTTGATTTTCTGAAGAACCTTTTATTGATGTTCTGTTTGCATTTCAGTCCCACGCTCCTGATCTACGGACACCCGGTGTGGAGAGGGGAGGGTCGGGACGCCGACCTCCTCGTGAACCTGCTCCTGGGCCTGGCGAAACGCGCCATCGGCAGGTCCAGGCAGCGGGCGATCGACGGGGCCGTCCGTCCCGACTGCCTGCCCCTCTACCGCGGCTACGTTCGCGGCCGGGTGTCCCTGGAGAGGGAGCACGCGGTGTCCGCGGGCACCGTCGAGGCCTTCCGTGCCCGTTGGGCACCGCAGGGGCTGAGGTGCCTTATAGACCCCGATAATCACATTTTGATTTGACGTGTTTTAAGTTTCCTTTGTACCTTTTGTTTCTGTTCGGGCCGTTCCCCCTCCTTTTGGGGAGCTGCCCCCTTTTTCTTTGTCTGAACGCAATTTAAGTTTGTTTACTTGTTTGACCCGCCCAAAAGACCGACCGAAAGATTTCCGGGGGGGGGGGGGGGGGGTGCTGGTTAATTAGTTCAATTGTTGTTTTTTTTTCTGGAATTATTGCTGTCAGCTGAGTGTGGTCTGTGTCTATAAAAGGTGCTGCTTGGTGCCTGAAAGAATAGTTCAGTTGTTTGGAATGATGGGGGATTTTGGAGTGAAGTTTTTCTGCCCACTGTTGATGGTAGTTGGAGCTGTTTGTTGCTCTGATACTTGGCAACAGCCTCCTGGCCAAAGATTTCCATGGATATTCCAAGCCACCCTTAGGCCTCAGGCAGTCTCTCCTCCTGGGCCTCCCATTGATTCCCATTTCCGTGTGTCTCCAGAAAGAAAACAAAAGAAAAAAAATACACAGAAACAGACCAAAATATGAATCATCACCATGACAATATAATGACTCATTCTGGAACCGCCCGGTTTTGTAACACAGGTTATATTAGACCCACAAGACTGGGTGAGTGAACAGAGCTGAGAGAGGTGGAACTGAGCGGAGTTACAGGTGGCGGCTGTGCCCCCGTCCGATGAATGAATTGATCTGTTGCAGATTAAATATTATGAAAAGTGATCAAAGTGTTTTGACAAACCTGCTTGCTGCTTTGCTGGTGACTGTATTCAGTTCAACTCGTGGTAAGTCTTTCAATTAAAGTGTTTTCTGACATATTTTAGTAAATAATCTACACAGTTTAAACTGTCCTTTTCACCAGATTAGCAACAGGGCCCAGAGCAAGTACATTTTTATTAATAATGTCTGCTAATTTTGGTGGGTAGTTCCTGCAAATATTTTTCTAGTGGTGGATAAGTACCAAAATATTTTGAGAACAAACAGCCTGGTGTGTGTTTACTGAAAGAGCTCGGCGTTTTCTGTGCTTTTTACTGATTTTATGTTGTGGTTAAACTTTGAGGAGAGAGTGGCCTGTGTTGGGGAGCTGAACATTTCAACTCCCAGTTGCTGAATTTCTGAATAATTTGTGGAATAAAACAGTCAACACTTCAGGTCGAGTGATCTTTGATCAGAACTCTGACCAAAGGCACACAAGCTGGAAGTAGATGCTGTCTGACTTGCTGAGCTTTTCCAGCACCTTGTTATTTTATTTTCTATTTTCAATCTAATCAGTCTAGAGCACTTCTAACATTTTCCCTCCAATGATCTTACTCAGCCTGTGAAACTTGAAGTGAGATTGCTAATTTAGGGGCAGTTTTATATTCTATGTTCATGGCCAGTGGGATCTGGAGGGAAACTGTTCAAACTCTCCATGTGGTATCAATTCATGATGATTGTCAACTTGGATTGGATTCATCGCGGATCCCAGAGTTGAAAGACCAGTATTTAACCAATTATCCAGTCCAGTGCTAGGACCGTTGATGTGGTGGAGGCTACCTCGCTGAATATATTTAAGTCACGGGTAGATAGATTTCTGATAGGGGAATTAATGGTTATGGGGAGAGGGCGGGAATGTGGAACTGATCCACTTCAGATCAGCCATGATCTTATTGAATGGCGGGGCAGGCTCAGAGGGCTAGATGGCCTACTCCTGCTCCTATTTCTTATGTTCTTATCCCTCTGCACCAGGCATTTCAATCATTACTGTTTCCTTCAATGGTGTTAGTACATTCATGGTTATTCAGCTAATATTTAATATATTGATTTATATTTGGGCTTTTGGTACCCTCGATGTCACATGTGTTGAAGTTATTTATCTGCTCCTTGTCCTCTCTCAGCATTCCATGTTTATTTTAATATTCCCATCAATTTCCAAACTTTCTATCCTCCCTCAGGGTGGCAGAGACCCTGCTTTGACACTAGGCACGCACACAAGGAGATACTAGACTTGTTGCATAGTCTGTGCTGAACAAATTTTAAACTGGGGCCAGATTGAATTGGACTGCAAGGGAACAGGGAGCCTGGTGTTCACTGACTACAGTAGGTTTAAAAAGATGGATTTTGGGTTCTGTCCTGATGCTGGGCAATGACCTTGACCAGTTCAGTAGTTCAGTTCCTGTAACGTTCGTTGAGTGAGTCGGTGAGACAATGTATGAGGAAATATCAACCCATCAGGGGAAGGGGTGAAAAGAGAGAAGACAGAGAAATAATTTGCAGATTGTTTTTTTGATGTGTTCAAGGTTAAATATGCTCAGATTAACTGTCCTTAAACAGATCTTGGCAATAAATCTCCTCCATTCTCTTACTAACTTATGTATTTTTCTTCAAAGCTGAATTTAGGGTTTATACCTCAGAGACACCAGTGACTGCTATCTACGGCCAGTATACAGTGCTGAGATGTAGCTTTACAGCTCAGGATAAATCGTCACTGGACGCATTGGTCATCAACTGGGAACGAGTCGAGACCGAGGAAGTTGTTTTTAGTTATTATTATGGAAAAGAGCAACGGAGTCACCAAAGCTCTCGTTATTTGGGGAGGACCAGCTTATTCCTGGAGGAATTAAAACATGGGAATGCCTCAATGAAGCTGGAAGGAGTGAGAGCAGAGGATGCTGGACAATACAAGTGCTTTGTCAGTAATGTAAAGGGAAGTGACCAGGACACACTGTCACTAATATTTGCCGGTACTTACTTTTTTTTGTTCTCTGTGCTGTATATCAAAATCATGCTTCTTGGTCACCTGCAATGACCCAGTGAGTCTAACTGAGTGTCTAAAGTAAGCAGTACAGACCAAAATGGATTGGCAAAGGGTTTAGCTCCTTTCTACTCCCAACAGTGCCAGCAGGGTATTGGCCGACCTTGCCACGTCTCTGTTAAGGTGGAAACTCCCCTATTGGCTGTTCACTTTACCAATTGGACATTAATCTGATGTACCTATCATAGGTGAATGTTGAGAGTTATGGATGTGAATGATGATGATTTAAACCATTGAACGTGACACTGTTTACCCCAGCAGAGCTTCAAACCCCTACAGGAGCAAGGGGATAAGGGGAGGGAAAAATAGCAGGAATGGAAAAAGTAAACACGTGCTTCAATTTGTATTCTAAATCTCATGACAGAATTCCAGTGAAATGTGATGAATCTTGTGGATTTAATGATCAGACCCTATTTGCTAAAATTCATTTACATTTTCCCAGCTGCTAGATTGATCAAATTGAGTTCAGAAGCTGCCAGTTCTGGCTGGAAAGATGGTAATCCAGAGTCATGGGAGTAGTTGTGAAATCAGAAGTTGATACTTGTGCCCATGAGTCTGAAGAGTGACTGGGTAACAATAAAAAACAGCACACTCAGCCAGCCGCTCAGAGACTCTCTTTATTTTCAAGAAGAGTTACATGCAGCTCAGGCAGCCGTTGTAGGTCATTTCTTCAGCTGGGGTGCTGTCATCACAAAAAAAGTCAGTTTCAATTGAACATGAGTAGCTGACTTTAACCCTGATTGGCTATATCTTATTGTCCATCAGTGGCAATCTAAACTGCTGAACAGTATTCTACTCAATACTGAATCTCGCTCTAACAGCAGCCTGCTGGATATTGTAGTAATGTTATAGCTACATTTATTAATTTGTGATTTAAACATCTTTACAAATTGATCACTAACTGCCACAGGTCCATTTGTACTTGGACTTGGCATTTGAACATTTAAGTTTTTTTATTGCATTTAATTACAGTAATTTGTGGGGGGAGACCCTAGTTGGCATAATTTTGTTTATTTCTTGTTTCTGATGACTTGTCCGGATTTACTCTGCAGCATTTTACAAGGAACCTGATTTTTTTATTCAACTGACACCTTCTGGGACAGTGTTCAAATTTGAATCCCAAGGTTATCCCAAAGCTTCTGTTTCCTGGTACAATGAAGAAAACAAGGATATTTCTCCATTGTCTGAGACTTTATACCAGCAAAGTGGAGATGGTCTCTATTCACTGCAGAGCATTCTGGAAGTCAGTGATGCCAATAGAAGTTCTAACTACACATTTAGATTAAGGAATGATGTGCTACACCAGTCAGTCTCTCAAACATTTGGTCTTTCTAAAGGTAGGTTCATTTGTATATCCGACACACTCTATACTCTGAAGCTCATGTTGTCTTGTAATGCAGTGCTGAATTACTACACCTTAATGGAGAACAATGAATTGATGTCAAATGCAGGAACCTGCTGCGTTTTTCTAGTTTGTCCCCCAGGTTTCTGTGGGAGGGGGAGGGGGAGAGAAAGAAAGAGAGGGGGAGGGGGAGAGAGAGAAAGAGGGGGAGGGGGAGAGAAAGAGGGGGAGGGGGAGGGGGAGGGAAAGAAAGAGAGGGGGAGGGGGAGGGAAAGAAAGAGAGGGGGAGGGGGAGAGAAAGAGGAGAGAGAGGGGGAGGGGGAGAGACAACAACAAGAAACACTGCAGGATTCTCGTCACAATTCTCTAGAGTCAAAGGTATTTAAAAGCAGAAAAATGTTTGTTAAAATCAAGAAGCCCAAACATGCAGCTGTTCTTTCATGATCTTGGAAGCTGCTGAATATTAATAAATCTACTTGTGCAGCTGTTTAGACTTATGATATCGAAACAGAAGCAATTTGAAATGAGAATGAATTTACAGAAGGGCTACTTTCTTTCTCTCCCCCCTCCCCCTCTCTTTCTTTCTCTCCCCCTCCCCCTCTCTTTCTCTCTCTCCCTCCCCCTCTCTTTCTTTCTCTCCCCCTCTCTTTCTTTCTCTCCCCCTCCCCCTCCCCCTCCCCTCTCTTTCTCTCCCCCTCCCCCTCCCCCCTCTTTCTTTCTCTCCCCTCCCCCTTCCTTCTTTCTCTCCCCCTCCCCCTCTCCCTCTTTCTTTCTCTCCCCCTCCCCCTCCCCCTCTCCCTCTTTCTTTCTCTCCCCCTCCCCCTCCCCCTCTCTTTCTTTCTCTCCCCCTCCCTATATAAATTTCAGCCCTTCCAACACTCCCATCCTTTATCCCATCCTGCTCTGAGATCTGATGAGTGGCACAGTCGTTAGCATTGTTGCATCATGGTGCCAGGGACCCCAGTTAAATTCTGGCCTTGGGCATCTGTCTGTTTGGAGTTTGCAAATTCCCCCCTGTGTCTGCATGGTTTTCCTTCTATAGTTCAAAGATGTGCAGGTTAGGTGGATGAGCCATGGTAAATGTGCAGAGGGGAGGGCCTGGGTGGGATGGTCTTCAGAGACAGTACAGACTTGATGGGACGAATGGCCTCTTTCTCTACTGCAGTGGTTCAATAATTCTATGAACTTTCACCCTATGCTCACTGGTCCTCATCACCACATGCCGCAAATTTAAAATTCTCAGTCTTGTTTCCAGTCCCTTTTTGTGGCCTTGTCCCTCTTTATATTTGGAACCTTCAAAACTAAGAATTCTACTCCTAACTTGCTTACTGCATTTCCCTACTTCTGGCTGCTCACAAACTCCTTCCCTGTCACCCTACTCTCTCTTCTATCCCTCCTCCTTTAAAACTTCCCTTAGATTAGTCAAAGATGTAGATTTTATTGTTGTGCCTTCCCATCCAATATTTCCCTTTGCAGATATCAGCCATGTATCAGTGATAGATGGCTGTGTGTTCATGTCTCCCTTAGCACCAATCTTGGTTGAGTCTGGTGGAGCTTGTTGTAAGAAGTCTCACAACACCAGATTAAAGTCCAACAGGTTTATTTGGTAGCAAACGCCACTAGCTCCTTTTGTCTGAGTGGGAGATCTGCTTGTTGTGCACATATTGCCTTCTGTTCTTCCTGCATTACAATAACGACCTGAATTTCAAGTACTTCACTGGTTGTAAAGTGCTTTGCAATCATGAATGACATGATATAACGACAAGTCCTTTTTTCTTTCTTGCTGCTTTGAGGTGTTTTTCAATGTTAAAGGTGTTATATTCTGTTAACCTTTGTTCCTGATTTACTATCCAGTGTAAAAGAAAATCACAAATTCAATTCTTAAAACTGATTAATCTTTCATTGTATTTTAATCTATGAACAAAAAAAAATGAAGTTAATGCTGAAGCCACCAACAGTTATTTTCCTTTTTCACAGAATTGGAAGCTTCTGGAGCACATACAAGAATTCATTGGTTAGTTGCAGTCTCTCTCCTTGTCATTGAATTTCTCATCATTTTAACGCTGGTGACAGTTGTGTGCAAGAAACATCCTCGTAAAATAACAGGAGAATTTCAAAATGGACTCTGTAATTCCTGATGGACCATTCAGAGAAATGTGTGATTACCTGCCCAAGTAGCTGTGAAGCAAGATGGGATTACTGCTTCTTAAAGCTCTGCCCAAATGTGAATGCCATTATCTCCTGCAGGATCGGGAGAAATTTAACTTAAATTGTATAATTTTTGAAAATCATGTTTGTAAACAAATCAGTGCATTATGTACAGCATGAGAAGCTTTTGGAGATATTTATTGTTTAAATAAACCTGCATCACATCTCTTGCCTTCACCTGCTTACATGAAGTTATACGAATGAAGTAGTGGCATGATGGGAAAATTGGTCAAGTATTTGGTTAAAAAAATAAGAAACACTGACTCCGCATAACCTAAGACATGAATAAGACCCGACGCCACATAACTTAGGGCTGGAGGAGTGAGGCGAAATAAGGTCAGAAATGATGAAGTCATCGGCCGCCTTCTGTTCGACCAAAAGTACAAGCTAATGGTATTATCGAGACAAAGAGGTCTTAGAGGTCACCAGATCCTAATACAATTGATGATGTATTACTGCTTGTATTAGTAATTGAACATGTCCACTGATAAGAAAAAGGTATAACTATGGAACTGATTCTTATAGCAGGTGCGGTCTTGGTATAGAATCAACAGTTTGTAGGGACTGATCTGTTCTGGCAAATTCAAACCGTGCTCCGGTTTCATCTCAGTCCAAAGATGGCCGGGTTAGTTGATCGGCCACGCAAAATTTTGTTGACTGCTGGATTAGGGTTGAGGGGATCGATGGCCTTCTGCTCCTTTGCTCTTTGGTTAATAACCTGAACACAGACAATGGAGAATAACATGGCTCAGAATAAATCACTAGAATGAGGTGCCTATTCTTGCAAAAGGCAGACTAGGAAAAGAGAGACAGTATGAGGGGAGAAGGCAGGAACTGGTCATAATCGGAAATCAATGGTCTGCTCTGGCTACTCAACCATTAAAACTAGATCTTATACAAAACAATTACTGATAACTTAGTTAAGAAGCAACATTGCACTACAAAGTTCAGAGGATCATCGTCCTGACTTGATTTTATTTTCGTATTCTGAAGCCATTTGACCAAACTGAAAAATAAAATATCTGTGCTTATAAAGTTTTTAATAAATGAAAATGGATTAAATTTGATGTGTGTGGTGATTCCTGTTATGTGTGGCATATCTTCTCTGGCTTGGCATGCTTTGCAAGCCAGTGGATTAGAGGATTGCAGGATCCATGTTTTCTTTTTGATCGACTGCTGAAACAATAACTGGCAGTTGCAATGTTAAGCACCTCACGAGCCTTCAGATGTACTGATTGACCCCGAGAGGTACCTGCACCAAAAACAAAATTCACGTTTTTAAAAATTTCCCATTCATTCTCACTGTCTAGTTAAAACTTTAGTTCCTGGAATTTAAATCTTAGAATAGAACAAAGTTAGCAGTTAAATTTGTCTCGTGAAACAACAAAAAATAGGCTAATGTATCTAAATTTATTGGTGATACAAAGTGAGTTAAAAATGTAAATTGTGAGGGTGGTGGGGGGGCAGGACACAGAGGCTGTAAAGGGATATAGACAGGTTAAGTAAGTGGGCAACAAGATGGCAGATGGAGTTTAATGTGGGGAAGTGTAAGGTTATTCATTTTGGTCCTAAGAAAAGCAGAATTTTTTTTAAAGGCTCAAAACTTCTAACTGATGTTTCAAGGGACATGGGTGTGCTTGTATAAAGCATGTAGAAAGATAGCATGCAGGTACAACAAGAAGGCAAATACCAAGGTGACCTTTATTTCAAGGGGATTGGAGGAAAGAATAAAGAAGTCTTGTTAAAATTGTATGGGATTTTAGTGCGATCACATTTGAAATACTGTGTGCAGTTTGGTTAAGAGAGGGTATACTTGTATTGGAAACAGTGCAGCAAATATTCACTAAATTGGTGTCTGGGAAGGGAAAGTTCTTCTATGATGAGAGGTTGAGTAAATTGGGTCTACATTCTGAAGCTCATAAAAGTGAGCAATTATTTCATTGAAACATACTAGAGGAAATTCTGTGATCATTTTTAAGGCAGGAAATCGATAGACTTCTGGACATTTACGAGAGAAAGGAACATGGGGGGAGTGTGGGAAAGTGAGATTGAGGTAGATGTTTAATGATCACCTAATTGAATAGAGGAGCACGGTCACTGGGGCCAAATGCTGTACTCCTGTTCTGAAGGATACTGACAGGGTTGACATTGAGAGGTTGTTTCCACCGGCTGAGGGATTCACAGATGAATCATGTAGGACTGAGATGGGGAGTAATTTCTTCACTTGGGGTTGTGAATCTTTGGAGTGCAGTATCATAGAGGGTTGCAAATACTCAGCATTAAATATATTTTTAAGATGGCGCAGATTTTTGGTTTCTCAGGGAATCAATGAATGTGGAGAATGGCTGTGAAAGTTGAAGCCCAAGGTCATATTGAATGGCAGGGCTGGATCTACAATCCATGTGGTCTTCTCCGGCTCCTATATCGTATTCTACTTTATTTTGAACTTATCTTCTTTAATGTAGCTGGCATTGGACAGTTGGCATTAGAATCTTGGAATCAATTGAATGTTTTTATGGGATGGCATTGTGAGCATTTGGAGAGATTGATGTGCAAAGTTTGAGCTTCTCCTGAAACTTGGCAGAGTTCAACGCTTAATTGAGCAACATCAGGGACTGACAGATCTGCATATTTTGGTTTGAGTTACACCAGACTCCTCAGGTGAATATCTGCTCCAAAGTACCTTCTCTTAAAGTAGGCATCACTAATATAATTTATACAAAATCAAATGAAATAAATCCATAATTCTAAATCAAAAGTTGCCAATGTTAGTTCGATACTTTGAAGCCTGTGCTGCCCACTGGTTGTGAATGTTCTTGAGACGCACACAGATATCAAGTGTCCTGTCACTAGGGTCGATATGGACAAGACTTGGGGAAGAAATTTCAGGGACATGCTCATTCTGAAGGTGGGTATTGTCGTTTTAGCCAGGCCCATTTAAGCCTTGCTGGTTTAGGGTTCAAACAATGAGATAGATTCCTGGGATAAGACAATTATCTTCTCGGGAGGGATTGAGTCAAATGAACAAGGTGATCTTATGGAGACATAAAAAATACTTAGAAGATTGACACAGTCGATGTTGAGATGCTGAAGTGGCAGGAGTCTCAGAGTAAGAATTGGTCACTTAGGAATATAATGAGAAAAAATCCCTTGACTCAAGTTTGGAATTCTCTACCCCCATGGGTTTAGCTGCTGAACATAAACAAAACTCAGATTAATAGGTAGAAGGTTAGTCATGAGCTTGATGCATGACAAAGTAGTTTCAAGGGAGCCATATGACTTACTCCTGATTCTACATGTGCTTTTATGACTCATGTTAATCATTTATGAATAACAGCTTGAGAATGATTCATATTAATCATAGAGTCATAGAGGTTTACAGCATGGAAACAGGGCCTTTGGCCCAACTTGAACAAAGAACACAGAACAAAGAACAAAAACAGCCCGGGAAACAGGTCCTTCGGCCCAATGAGCCCGTGCCGCCATTTTAACATTACCAGTCCCCCCCTCCACCCATGACCCTTATCTATTGTTTTATGGCAATCCACATGGAGGGAAACTAATTTAGGGACAATTTATTACTTCCAATCAGCCTAATAGCACATCTTTGGGGTGTGGGAGGAAACCGGAGCACCCGGAGAAAACCCACATAAGCACAGGGAGAATGCGCAAACTCCCACAGACACCGGCCCAAATCCATGTATCTGCACAGCAAACAGTGATAGTCACTGAGCTGTCGTGTTGCCCAGCATCTGGTCCAGTTTAAGCGTACACTAACGACATGAAGCACTAGGCCAATCTCGAACAACCAAGGTACGACCCATCGCGTGTATGCCCCGTGTTGGACAACAAGGCGGACTGGCTTAAAACCTGTGAATGAAAAGAGAAAAAACATTATTATCATACCATATCCATTTACCTTACCAGGGACGCCCCAATGCTGATGACCCTTATTTAAAACAATCTCCTATATCCACCCATCTCCAACCCACTCATGTGCCTGTCTAAGTTACTCTTAAACAACTGTAGCGTGCCTGCCTCCACCACCTTACTTGGCAGAGCATTCCATACCCCCACTACCCTCTGTGTGAAAAACCTCCTTTTAATATCTGTGTTGTACCTCTCCCCCCTCACCTTAAGCCCATGGCCCCTTGTCCTATGTGTCTCTAACATAGGAAATAGCTTACCTCTGTTTACTCTATCTATACCCTTCATAATCTTATATACCGTCAGTCGCCGTCTTTCAAGAGAAAACAGCCCCAGTTTGTTCAATCTTTCCTCATAACCCAGTCCTTCCATACCAGGCAACATCCTGGCAACTTGTCCATCCCACTCTTTTTTTTAAACCTCTAAGCTCGTCCCAACTGCCTGCATTTAGCCCATATCCCTCTATACTCATCTTACTTATGTAACTGTCCAAATGCTTTATAAAAGACAAAATTGTACCCACCTTTACTACTACCTCTGGCAGCTTATTCCAGACACTCACCACCCTCTGTGTGAAAAATTGCTGCTCTGGACCCTTTTGTATCTCTCCCCCTCACCTTAAACCCATGCTCTCTAGTTTTAGACTCCTCTACCTTTGAGAAAAAATATTGACTATCTAACTAATATGTGCCCCTCATTATTTTATAGACCTCTATAAGATCACTCCTCAGCCTCCTATGGTCCAGAGAAAAAAGTCCCAGTCTATCCAGTTTCTCCTTATAGCTCAAACCATCAAGTCCCGGTAGCATCCTAGTAAATCTCTTCTCCACTTTTTCTAGTTTAGTACTATCCTTTCTATGACAGGGTGGCCAGAACTGTACGCAGTACATTTCAGTGTTCTAGAACATCTTAAACCAGTTTCATCTGCATTTTTAAAATTAGTATTACGTTAACCAACAATAGAAGACAGTTAAGTGTGATAACTGTTGCTGTATGTGTTGTTCAATAGATCTTACAAACAGGTTCTGAGTCCGAACACATAACTAAGTACATAAAGTCCAAGCTATGGGCTAACTCCATATACATTTCTACACAGGTCTCTGTCCAGTCCACGACTGACCCTAGTCTCAGTTCATGTGTTCCTTTATAATCACACTGTGGACAGGTCTGTTCCCTGTCCCACATCAACTGCTGTTATGTCCAAAACCCTTATACTGTATATGGTGTGGAATCCCCAAGAAATCTAGATAATATTTTATGAATTATTGTATTAATTTCTGTGAGACGACTAACAGCAAGTCATCATGAGTCAGCAGATGTGTAACACATAGAATTATAGAAGCCGTACAATACAGAAGGAAGCCATTTGGCCCATCAGGTCTGCACTGACTCAACAACTTACCCAGGCCTCCCCAATACCCATTCATTTACCCCGCTAATCCCCAATCTTACACATCTTTTGATTTGATTTGATTTATTTTTGTCACATGTATTAACATACTGTGAAAAGTATTTCTTGTGTGCTATACAGACAAAGCATACCATTCATAGAGAAGGAAATGAGAGAGCGCAGAATGTAGTGTTACAGTCACAGCTAGGGTGTAGAGGAGGATCAGCTTAATGCGAGGTAAATCCATTCAAAAGTTTGACAACATCAGGGAAAAACATGTTCTTGAGTCAATTGGTATATGACCTCAGACCTTTGAACAAAGAACAAAGAAAATTACAGCATAGGACAGGTCCTTTGGCCATCCAAGCCTGTACTGACCATGCTGGCCGTCTCAACTAAAGTCCCCTACCCTTCAGGGGACCATATCCCTCTATTCCCATTATATTCATGTATTTGTTAAGACCCCCTTAAAGTCACGACCATATCCGCTTCCACTACCTCCCCTGGCAATGAGTTCCAGGCACCCACCACCTCCGTGTAAAAAATCTGCCTTGTACATTTCCTTTAAACCTTGCCCTTGCACCTTAAACCCATGCCCCCTAGTAACTGACTCTTCCACCCTGGGAAAAGCTTCTGACTATCCACTCTATCCATGCCTCTCAAAATCTTGTAGACTTCTATCAGGTCTCCCCTCAACCTTTGTCGTTCCAGAAAGAACAAACCAAGTTTTGCCAACTTTGCCTCTTAGCTGATGCCCTCCATACATCCTGATAAATCTTTTCTGCACCCTCTCCAAAGCCTCCATATCCTTCTGGTAGTGTGGTGAGCAGAATTGAACACTATATTCCAAGTGTGGCTTAACTAAGGTTCTATAAATCTGCAACATGACTTTTTAAACTCAATGCCATGGCCAATGAAGGCAAACATGCCGTATGCCTTCTTGACTACCTTCTCTACCTGCATTGCCACTTTCAGTGACCTGCGTACCCGTACACCCAGATCCCTTTGCCTATCAATACTCTTAAGGGTTCTGCCATTTACTGTATATTTCCTCTCTATTGGACCTTCCAAAATGTGTTACCTCACATTGTCTGGATTAAACTCCATCTGCCACCTCTCTGCCCAAGTCTCCAACCGATCTCTTTCCTGCTGTATCCTCTGGTGTCCTCATCGCTATCCACAAATCCACCCACCTTTGTGTCGTCAGCAAACTTACTAATCAATCCAGTTACATTTTCCTTGAAATCATTTATATATATTATAAACAGCAAAGGTCCCAATACTGATCCCTGAGGAATGCCACTTGTTACAGTCCTCCATTCAGAAATGCACTTTTCCACTGCTACCCTCTGTCTTCTATGACCAAGCCAGTTTTGTATCCACCTTGCCAGCTCACCCCTAATCCCATGTAATTTCACCTTCTGCACCAGTCTGCCATAAAGGACCTTGTCAAAGGCCTTACTGAAGTCCATATAGACAACATCCACTGCCCTACCCTCATCAATATAAAGGCACACACTCAGTTTACAGAATACTGCATAGAATGCGAGTCTTTACAGCTAATCAAGTCTTAAACATGCAGACAATGTGAGTGGAGGTAGCAATAAGCATAAATTAAAGAGATGTGTATTATCTCCAGACAGGACAGTAAGTGAGATGTTGCAAGCCCAGGCAAGTCAAGCGGGTTTCAAATAGTGTGACATGAACCCAAGATCCCGGTTGAGGCCACCCACATGTATGCGGAACTTGGCTATCAGTCTCCGCTCAACGACTCTGCACTGTCGTGTGTTGTGAAGGCCGCCTTGGAGAACGCTTACCCGAAGATCAGACGCCAAATGCCTGTGACCACTTAAGTATTCACCAACAGGAAGAGAAAAGCCTTGCCTGGTGATTGTCGAGCGGTGTTCATTCATCGATTGTCATAGCGTCTGCATAGTCTCCCCAATGTACCGTGCCTCAGTACTCTGTAAACTGAGTGTGTGCTTTTATATGCCCTGTTTGTGATCAGAACTCTCCACTCACCTGACAAAAGAGTAGCGCTCCGAAAGCTAGTGGCATTTGCTACCAAATAAACCTGTTGGACTTTAACCTGGTGTTGTGAGACTTCATACTGTGTTTACCCCAGTCCAACGCTGGCATCTCCACATCATGACCTTCCCTGTAGCCAGTGAGGATACAAAGATTTCTCTCAAAACCCCAACAATTTCCTCCCTCATCTCTCTCAGTATTCTGGGCTGTACCCTATCAGGCCCTGGAGACTTGCCTACCTTAATGTCGCTCAAGAACCCCAATACCTCCTCCTTTTTGATCTCAACATAACTAAAACTATCTACACACCCTTTCCCAGACTCATCATCCATATTTGCATCTTTTTCCCGATGGAAGAAAGTGGAAGAGAAAATGACCAGAGTGTGTGGGGTCCTTAATTGTGCCGGCCTTTTCCCCGAGGCAGCAGGAAGTGTAGACAGAGTCAATGGATGGGAGGCCGGTTTGTGTGATGGATTGGGCTTCATTCATGACCTTTTGTAGTTCCTTGCAGTCTTGGACAGGGCAGGAACCGTATCAAGCTATGATACAACTAGAAAGAATACTTTCTATAGTGCATCTGTAAAAGTTAATGAGAGTCGCAGCTGACATGCCATCTTGGGACACTAAGGGGCAATTTAGCTTGGCCAATCCTCTTAATCTGCACATCTTTTGGACACCTGTAACAATGCAACTGTGACACCAAATAATAGTATTTTAAAATACTCTTATAAGTTGTGGACGGAGATATCATACAAAAATACAAAGTCACAAAAAGTGAAACTTTCTGTTGATTTAAACAAAAGGCTAATGAATATATTTTCAAAAGCCTCTCATGCTGTGTCAAGTGCGTTCAGTTACTTGCCAAATAACATATTTTCAGTTTTATAGAATTAAAAGTAAATCTAAACACTAATATATTATGATCCAGGAGAAGATAAATATTTTACTCCATTAAATAATTTAGTTTACATTAATGAGATATGGATGTCACTGACTGGACCCAGCATTTATTGCCCATTTCTGATTAACCCTAAAACAAACAATTTGCTAGGCCATTTAGGGGCAGTTGTGTGGTATCGATGTGCTGCACTTCCTTGAAGTCACGAGGTTACACTGAGGTTTCATTTGAAGCAATTTATAAAAGTGCCATCTCGGCCTTTTAGCTAAGATGCAAATGAGAACGAGCCTTGGAGGAGGTGCAATGCCTTCTCCCATCAGCTGAGATCATGTAGATCAGGCCCAAGACATGAGGTGAGAGCCCTGTCTTGTCAGCTTGGATCGGGAATGTCTCAACTTGTCGAGACTCTGAATTGGACTTTGATTGGATTGAATTCGATGTATAAACAAAAAAAAACATTTCGAGGCAATTAATAATCAACCACATTGCTCCGGAGTCACATTTAGGCCAGGCCAGTTAAGGATGGCAGATTTCCTTCCCTAAAGGATACTCGTGAACCAGATGGGGTTTTTTTTAGAATGAACATAAGAACATAAGAAATAGGAGCAGGAGTAGGCCATCTAGCCCTTCGAGCCTGCCCCGCCATTCAATAAGATCATGGCTGATCTGTCGTGGCTCAGTTCCACTTTCCCGCCCTCTCCCCATAACCCTTAATCCCCTCTCTTATCAAGAACCCATCAACCCGCTTCTTAAAAATATTTAGCGAGGCAGCCTCCACCACTTCAACGGGCAGAGAATTCCAGGGATCACCACCCTTTGAGTGAAGAAGTTCCTCCTCAACTCCGTTCTAAACCGCCTCCCCCTTATCTTGAGGCTGTGCCCCCTAGTCCTACTGTCTTTTTTGAGCGGGAAGAGTCTCTCCACCTCTATCCTATCCATCCCATTCATCATCTTATACGTCTCAATGAGATCTCCCCTCATTCTTCTAAACTCTAACGAGTACAAGCCTAGTTTATTCAGCCTCTCCTCATAGCTCAATCCCCTCAACTCCGGTATCAGCCTAGTAAACCTCCTCTGCACTCCCTCCAGGGCCAAAATATCCTTGCGCAGGTGCGGCGCCCAAAACTGCACACAGTACTCCAGCTGCGGCCTCACCAATGCCCTATACAGCTGCAGCAAGACCTCCCTACTTTTATATTCAATCCCCCTCGCTATGAAGGCCAGCATCCCATTCGCCTTCCTGACCACCTGCTGCACCTGCAGGCTGGGTTTTTGCGACTCATGCACAAGGACCCCGAGGTCCCTCTGCACCGTCGCCTGCTGCAGTTTTTCGCCACGTGAGTAATAGTCCTTCCTACCATTCTTCCTACCAAAGTGGACCACCTCACACTTGCCAACATTAAATTCCATTTGCCATTTCCTGGCCCATTCGCCCAGCCTATCTAGATCCTTCTGCAGACTCTCCACACCCTCCGCACAATTTGCCTTTCCCCCAATCTTGGTGTCATCAGCAAATTTCGACACCCTGCACTCGGTTCCCTCTTCCAGATCATCTATATAAATGGTAAATAGCTGAGGCCCCAGCACCGACCCCTGGGGCACCCCACTAGTCACCAACCGCCAATCCGAATAGCACCCATTGACCCCCACTCTCTGCCTCCTATTTGACAACCAATCCTCTATCCACGCTAACACCCTACCCCCAACTCCATGTCCCCTGACCTAACAACAATGATTTCATGGTCATCATTAGACTTTTAATTCCAGATTTGTATTTAACTCAAATTTCACCATTTGCCATGCTGGGATTTGAACCTGTGTCCCTGGATTATTAGTCCAGTGACAAATTGGGATTTTAATATTGTAGCTGAGGCAGCAATGGTTGCTGTGGAGCTCAGATTCTGCTATCACCAACAAAGCACCTTTAAATCATCACATTTTGTCAATCAGTGGACATGGTCTGATTGATACATACAAAGTGACAAAGATTAGTGTGAAACTAGAGGACTGGGAAATCTTTAAAGGTCAACAGAAAGCAATGAAAAAAGTTATTAAAAGAAGTAAGGTAGATTATGAGAGTAAACTGGCTCAGAATATAAAAACAAATAGTAAAAGTTTCTCCAAATATCTAAAATGAAAAAGAGTGGCCAAGGTAAACATTGGTCCTTTAGAGAAATAAGGAAATGACTGAGGCACTCAACAGGTATTTTGTGTCGGTCTTCAAAGTGGAAGACACAAATAACATGCCAAAAATTGACGACAGGAAGGCTATGGCAGGTGAGGACCTAAAAACGATCATTATCGCAAAAGAAGTAGGCTAATGGAACTAAAGGTACACAAATCTCCTGTCCCTGATGGAATGCACCCCAGGATATTAAAGGAGATGGCAGGGGAAATAGCAAATGCACTCGTGATAATTGATTAAAATTCACTGGGGTGGTTCCGGCAGATTGGAAAATAGCAAATGTGATGCCACTGTTTAAGAAAAGAAGCAAACAAAAGGTGGATAACTCTAGGTCAGTTAGTTTAACTTTTGTTGCAAGGAAAATGCTTGAATCAATCACCAAGGAACAAATTGCGACACATCTGGACAGAAATTGTCCCATTGGGAAGACACAGCATGGGTTCATGAAAGGCAGGTCATTTATTGGAATTCTTGGAGGACATTACAAGTGCGGTAGACAATGGGGAACCTGTGGATGTGATGTACCTGGATTTCCAGAAGGCATTACTCCTGCTCCAATTTCTTATGTTCTTATGTTATGTTCTTATGTTCATTTGACAAGGTGCTGCACCAAAGATTGCTACATAAGAGAAAGGTGTATGGTGTTATGGGTAATGTATTAGCATGGATGGAGGATTGGCTATTATTTAAATGGTTAAAAAAATTGCAGCATGCTGTTGTGAAAGCAAAGAGTGGGGGTGAATGGGTGTTTTTCTGATCGGCGATCCGTGATTAATGGTGTGCCTCAGGGATCAGCATTGGGACCACAATTGTTTACAACTTACATCGATAATTTGGAGCTGGGAACAAGTGCAGTGTTTCAAAATTCGCAGAATACACTAAGATGAGTGGTAGAGCAAAGTGTGCAGAGGACACTGAAAGTCTGCAAAGGATATAGATAGTTTAAGTGAGTGGGCGAGGGTCTGGCAGATGGAGTATAATGTTGATAAATGTGAGATCATCCGTTTTGGTAGGAATAACAGCAAAATGGACTATTATTTAAATGGTTAAAAAATTGCAGCATGCTGTTGTGCAAAGGGACCTGGGAGTCCCTGTGCATGAATCGCAAAATATTGGTTTGCAGGTGCAGCAGGTAATTAAGGAGGCAAATGGAATTTTGTCCTTCATTGCAAGAGGGATGGAGTTTAAAAACAGTGAGGTTATGTTGCAGCTGTATAAGGTTCAGGTGGCATGGTAGCACAGTGGTTAGCACTGCTACTTCACAGCTCCAAGGACCTGGGTTCAATTCCCGACTTGGGTCACTGTCTGTGTGGAGTTTGCACATTCTCCTCATGTCTGTGTGGGTTTTCTCTGGGTGCTCTGGTTTCCTCCCACAGTCCAAAAATGTGTGGGTTAGATTAATTGGCCATGCTAAATTACCCCTTCGTGTCCCAGGATACATAGGTTAGAGGGATTTGTGGGTGCTGGTGAGGCCACACTTGGAGGCCTGTGTACAGTTTTGGTCACCTTACTTGAGGAAGGATAAACTGGCACTGGAGGGGGTGCACAGGAGATTCACTAGGTTGATTCTGGAGTTAAAAGGGTTGGGCTTATGAGGAGAGACTGAGTAAACTGAGTAAATGGGATGGATAGGATAGAGGTGGAGAGACTCTTCCCGCTCAAAAAAGACAGTAGGACTAGGGGGCACAGCCTCAAGATAAAGGGGAGGCGGTTTAGAACAGAGTTGAGGAGGAACTTCTTCACTCAAAGAGTGGTGAATCTCTGGAATTCTCTGCCCGTTGAAGTGGTGGAGGCTGCCTCGCTAAATATTTTTAAGAAGCGGGTTGATGGGTTCTTGATAAGAGAGGGGATTAAGGGTTATGGGGAGAGGGCGGGAAAGTGGAACTGAGCCACAACAGATCAGCCATGATCTTATTGAATGGCGGGGCAGGCTCGAAGGGCTAGATGGCCTACTCCTGCTCCTATTTCTTATGTTCTTATGTTCTTATAAACTGGCACTATACTCATTGAAATTCAGAAGAATGAGGGGAGATTGTATAGAAACATATAAAATTATGAAGGGAGTAGATAAGATAGAAGCTTGGAGGTTGTTTCCACTGGCAGGTGAAACTAGAACTAGGGGGCATGGCCTCCAAATAATGGGGAGCAGATTTAGGACTGAGTTGAGGAGGAACTTCTTCACCCAAAGGATTGTGAATCTGTGGAATTCCTTGCCCAGTGAAGCAGTTGAGGCTTCCTCATTGAATGTTTTTAAGGCAAGGATAGATACATTTTTGAACAGTAAAGGAATTAAACATTATGGTGAGTGGGCCGGTAGTGGAACTGAGTCCATGAAAAGATCAGCCATGATCTTATTGAATGGTGGAGCAGGCTCGAGGGTCCAGATAGCCTACTCCTGCTCCTTGTTCTTATGTTCTTATGATAAGAGTTTGAGTCCTGATTCATGCTGCAATAAAAAGGCTGCCAAAAGGTAAGCGTGTTAGTCAAACTAGCCAAAGTGCAGATGACAAGGCTACTTAGTACTGGGTAGACCTGATTCCAAATGAGCTGTTGCAGGGTTACACTAAGGAAAAATTGGGATGCATTGGCTACAGATTATAAATACAAAAAATATTGATCAGATGCTTTTCTATAGTTTGAAAAGGTTAAAATATCATCTGAATTTGGACAAGGCTGCGAAAAACAATAACTCCATCTGCCCTCAAGGCTACAGGAGATGGTAGCTCCTAATAACGTACATTTTCTTGAGTGATCCATCAAGACTTGCAATATTTTGTTTATCTTTAATTTTCAGTTGAAGATGTCTCTTGTACACAGCTCTCACCAGAATTAAAACGATTAGAAATTCAGAGACAAGGAGAGAGACTACAAGTGACCATCGATTCCTTGTATGTACTTCAGAAGTTTTCACTTCTGTGAAGAAGTACAATAACTTGGACATCAAGACAGCAGTTTCACTGTTAATTTGATTTTCTTTGTTCATAGATTAAAATACTGCCACCAGTTTTAAGAATCTAATTTACGATTTTTTTAAAACATTGGATAACTTCTATACTTGATATTTTCTAAGTTTCTATACTTGAGGCGAAGGGGATCAAAGGATATGTTGGGGGGGAGGGGGACTGAGGGAAGGTGGGATCAGGCTAATGAGTTGGATGATCAGCGTCATCATAATGAATGGTGCGTCAAGCTCGAAAGGCTGAAGTTCCTCCTTCAACTCATATTTTCTATGTTTCCATGTGTAGAAATAGCTTAAATCAGAAACAAAGGCAAGTGCAACACATTCCAAAGCACTTTGAATTGGCAGAAATCAGCCACAAAAAGCACCTGTACCTCTCCAAACAATTTACAGCTAAGGAAGTATGTTTGAAGTGAGGTCATTGTTGTAATATAGGAAATCAGCAGCCAATGTGTGCACAGCTAGCTCCCAAAGCAGTAACTGGGTAATTTCCAGCTAATTTGTTTTTTTAATGACTAAATAACAATAACAGTCCGGACACTGGGGATAACCTCCCAGCTGTTGATCACAAGTAGTGACCTTTCATCCTTTACACCCACATGAGAAACAGGGTTGGAGAATAGTGGATAGAGGAGAGCCGGTGGATGTGGTCTTTCTGGATTTTCAGAAGGCGTTTGACAAGGTACCTCACAAGAGGTTATTGCAGAAGGTCAGGGGACATGGAGTTGGGGGAAGGGTGTTAGCGTGGATAGAGGATTGGTTGTCAAATAGGAGGCAGAGAGTGGGGGTCAATGGGTGCTATTCGGATTGGCGGTTGGTGACTAGTGGGGTGCCCCAGGGGTCGGTGCTGGGGCCTCAGCTATTTACCATTTATATAGATGATCTGGAGGAGGGAACCGAGTGCAGGGTGTCGAAATTTGCTGATGACACCAAGATTGGGGGAAAGGCAAATTGTGCGGAGGGTGTGGAGAGTCTGCAGAAGGATCTAGATAGGCTGGGCGAATGGGCCAGGAAATGGCAAATGGAATTTAATGTTGGCAAGTGTGAGGTGGTCCACTTTGGTAGGAAGAATGGTAGGAAGGACTATTACTTACGTGGCGAAAAACTGCAGCAGGCGACGGTGCAGAGGGACCTCGGGGTCCTTGTGCATGAGTCGCAAAAACCCAGCTTGCAGGTGCAGCAGGTGGTCAGGAAGGCGAATGGGATGCTGGCCTTCATAGCGAGGGGGATTGAATATAAAAGTAGGGAGGTCTTGCTGCAGCTGTATAGGGCATTGGTGAGGCCGCAGCTGGAGTACTGTGTGCAGTTTTGGGCGCCGCACCTGCGCAAGGATATTTTGGCCCTGGAGGGAGTGTAGAGGAGGTTTACTAGGCTGATACCAGAGTTGAGGGGATTGAGCTATGAGAGGCTGAATAAACTAGGCTTGTACTCGTTAGAGTTTAGAAGAATGAGGGGAGATCTCATTGAGACGTATAAGATGATGAATGGGATGGATAGGATAGAGGTGGAGAGACTCTTCCCGCTCAAAAAAGACAGTAGGACTAGGGGGCACAGCCTCAAGATAAAGGGGAGGCGGTTTAGAACGGAGTTGAGGAGGAACTTCTTCACTCAAAGGGTGGTGAATCTCTGGAATTCTCTGCCCGTTGAAGTGGTGGAGGCTGCCTCGCTAAATATTTTTAAGAAGCGGGTTGATGGGTTCTTGATAAGAGAGGGGATTAAGGGTTATGGGGAGAGGGCGGGAAAGTGGAACTGAGCCACGACAGATCAGCCATGATCTTATTGAATGGCGGGGCAGGCTCGAAGGGCTAGATGGCCTACTCCTGCTCCTATTTCTTATGTTCTTATGTTCTTATGGTGGAGCCTCTCTCTTCAGCACTGCCTAAATACTGCAATGGGACTGTCAATCTCTGGAGTGGGTTGTGAACACACAACCTTCTACCACTGACGCATAGCTGATACCTGAAGAGAGATTGGTAAAATTGGTAAAAGTTTGGTCATAGATATGGGTTTTAAGGAAAATTTTAAGGGAGAAGGGACATCAGAGATGTTGGTGAACTTAAACCAGATTTGACAATTTTAAATCGAAGGCGCTGTGGTGACCAGAAATTAAGGTGAACCAGTGATACAGGGTGAGGGTTAGCAGCTCTGTGGATAAGAACAGCAAAGTTTTGGAAGAGCTAAAGGGTGATACATCCTATGGAAGGCAAAGATGGTAAAGAGAGAGAGAAAAAAACTTTTCCATTATATTTTGGAGATAGTAAAGAGGGTCTTCCTAAGTACAGGAACAGTATTTAAATCACAATCGGACTCAAACAATGACAAGTATAAGAAAGAGATAGAGAATCTAGTGAACTGGTGCAATGACAATAATCTCTCCCTCAAAGTCAACAAAATGAAAGAGATAGTTATCGACTTCAACAAACATAGTGGAGAACACGTCCCTGTCATGGGGATGAAGTAGAAATAGTCGAGAGCTTCAAGTTTTTAGATCACCAGGTCACCAACAACCTGTCCTGGTTCCCCCTCTCCCACCCACCCGATGCCAACACTACAGTTAAGAAAGCCCACCAAAGTTCTACTTTCTCAGAAGACTAAGGAAATGTGGTATGTCCGCTGCGACTCTCACCAACTTTTACAGATGCCCCATAGAAAGCATTCTTTCTGGTTGTATCACAGCTTGATGTGGCTCTTGCTCTGCTTAAGACTGCAAGAAATACAAAGGGTCATGAACGAAGCCCAGTCCATCACACAAACCAGCCTCCCATCCATTGACTCTGTCAACACTTCCCGCTACCTTAGCAAAGCAGCCGCATAATTAAGGATTCCACGCATAAGAACATAAGAACATAAGAAATAGGAGCAGGAGTAGGCCATCTAGCCCTTCGAGCCTGCCCCGCCATTCAATAAGATCATGGCTGATCTGTCGTGGCTCAGTTCCACTTTCCTGCCCTCTCCCCATAATCCTTAATCCCCTCTCTTATCAAAAACCCATCAACCCGCGTCTTAAAAATATTTAGCGAGGCAGCCTCCACCGCTTCAACGGGCAGAGAATTCCAGAGATTCACCACCCTTTGAGTGAAGAAGTTCCTCCTCAACTCCGTTCTAAACCGCCCCCCCTTTATCTTGAGGCTGTGCCCTCTAGTCCTACTGTCTTTTTTGAGCGGGACCCTGGACATTCTCTCTTCCACCTTCTTCCATTGGGAAAAAGATACAAAAATCTGAAGTCACGTACTAGATTGCTGGAGAACAGCTTCTTCCCTGCTGCCATCAAACTTTTGAATGGACCTACGTTATATTAAGTTGATCTTTCGCTACACCCTAACTATGACTGTAACACGATATTCTGCACTATCTCCTTTCCTTCTCTATGAATGGTATGCTTTGTCTGTATGAAACGAAAGAAACAATAGTTTTCACTGTATGTTAAGACATGTGACAATAATAAATCAAACCAAAAATAGCCAAATATTCATCTATCTGGAAAGCAAAGCTTTCAAACCATCATTCTATTCTATTGAGCAAGATGGAAAAAAACACGTCCATTTTATTGATAGAGACATATTTTAGTCTCGTCCATAGCAACTTATACAAATCTCATCAAAACAATTCCCTGCCTGAAATTCTCTTGATATCCTCCCAATAAAATCAGCACTGCGCAGGCTCGTTCCCGTCATTGCCGGAACTGCGCGGGCTCGGTGCCATCATCGCGGCCGGCACTGCGCAGGCTCGTTCCCGTCATTGCCGGCACTGCGCAGGCTCGTTCCCGTCATTGCCGGCACTGGGCAGCTCGCTCCCGTCATTGCCGGCACTGCGCAGGCCCGTTCCCGTCATTGCCGGAACTGCGCAGGCTCGGTGCCATCACCGCGGCCGGCACTGCGCAGGATCGGTGCCGCCACGTGAGACCAAAGGTCGCTGCCGGGAGCGGTTGGTAACGGAAATTGGGGCGCCTTGTGTGAGCGACTGGGCAGCACCCCCGCAGCCGGGTCCAGAAACCCAGACTCGGCCTCATCTGAGTCACTGACTGAGGCTCCCGGGGGTTTTTAATCTGAGAGCAAACAGGGCGCTCCCAGAATGAATCACAACAACCCCGCCAGTGGAATTCAATGATCTCTCTGTGATTTAACTGGAGACAAAACCAGGTGTGGAAGGTATTGTGCAAACGGAGAACATGAAAATAAAATACAATAAATTACTATGAGTGCTGGAATCTGAAACAAAAACAGAAAATTCTGGAAAATCTTATACATAAAGTCAGTCAGGATGTGAAAAATTGGAAATACCCGGCTGGCCTGGTGGCATCACTTCATGTTTCTCTCTAGAGACACCTCCTAACCTGCTGAGTATTTCCAGTATTGTCCCTTTCTATTAACTTTTACTCTTCATTGAGTTGATAATTGAAAAGTAATATTAGTGCCACACAAATGTCAGGCAATAGCCATCACCAACAAGAGACAATCTAAGCGCCTGTTGTGTGTGTCTATCTGCATTGTAATAGAAAGGTTCTCAGCAAAACAAGGGTTAAGGTGAGACTGGAGAATAGCGTCACTCACAGTATGATGCATAGAATCACATGGTAACAAACACAAACAGTTTGTAAACAACACTAAGTAAACAGCCTTCCTGTATGGCAGTAACTAGAGAATTGCTATTGAAAGATGCTGGTTCTCATCACTGAGAGACTGCTGTGCGTCATAACACAACATGGTTGGCAACAGTGGCATCTTCTAAAGGATATCACATTGTTGGTGATGATCAATGGCAATAATACCATGGTGATCAGTTGTGGTGATCAACAGATATGAAGGAATACACTTTATGCATGAACCCGGAACAGTATCCCAACGAATGAAAACTGAAGACTTATCAGAGAGATGTGCACCTAATAAGAAACCTTGGAGAAAAAGTTGAACATGTTTCATTACTTGGAAGTGAGGAATCCACCAGAGTGGAAGTTCACTACAAAATTTGCAAGAACCTGATGGCGCACAAAAATACAAACAAAGCTGTACTTGCATTGTAGAATAGGTGGCAGTTCTACAGGCTCAGTATAATCACATAATTGTTACAGTGCAGCAGGAGGCCATTCAGCCCATTGCGTCTGCATCAGTTCTCCAAATTAGAACATAAGAAATAGGAGCAGGAGTAGGCCATCTAGCCCTTCAAGCCTGCCCCGCCATTCAATAAGATCATTGCTGATCTGTTGTGGTTCAGTTCCACATTCCTGCCCTCTCCCCATAACCCTTAATCCCCTCGCTTATCAAAAACCCATCAACCCGCGTCTTAAAAATATTTAGCGAGGCAGCCTCCACCACTTCAATGGGCAGAGAATTCCAGAGATTCACCACCCTTTGAGTGAAGAAGTTCCTCCTCAACTCTGTTCTAAACCTCCCCCCCTTTATCTTGAGGCTGTGCCCCCTAGTCCTACTGTCTTTTCTGAGCGGGAAGACCCTCTCCACCTCTATCCTATCCATCCCATTCATCATCTTATATGTCTCAATGAGATCTCCCCTCATTCTTCTAAACTCTAACGAGTACAAGCCTAGTTTATTCAGCCTCTCCTCATAGCTCAACCCCCTCAACTCCGGCATCAGCCTAGTAAACCTCCTCTGCACTCCCTCCAAGGCCAAAATATCCTTGCGTAAGTGTGGCGACCAAAACTGCACACAGTACTCCAGTTGTGGCCTCACCAATGCCCTATACAGCTGCAGCAAGACCTCCCTACTTTTATATTCAATCCCCCTCACTATGAAGGCCAGCATCCCATTAGCCTTCCTGACCACCTGCTGCACCTGCAGGCTGGGTTTTTGCGACTCATGCACAAGGACCCCGAGGTCCCTCTGCACCGTCGCCTGCTGCAGTTTTTCGCCACATAAGTAATAGTCCTGTCTACCATTATTCCTACCAAAGTGGACCACCTCGCACTTGCCAACATTGAATTCCATTTGCCAGTTCCTGGCCCATTCGCCCAGCCTATCTAGATCCTTCTGCAGACTCTCCACACCCTCCGCGCAATTTGCCGTTCCACCAATCTTGGTGTCATCAGCAAATTTCGACACCATACACTCGGTTCCCTCCTCCAGATCATCTATATAAATGGTAAATAGCTGAGGCCCCAGCACCGACCCCTGGGGCACTCCACTAGTCACCAACCGCCAATCCGAATAGCACCCATTGACCCCCACTCTCTGCCTCCTATTTGACAGCCAATCCTCTATCCACGCTAACACCCTACTCCCAACTCCATGCCCCCTGACCTTCTGTAATAACCTCTTGTGAGGCACCTTGTCAAAAAAACTATTTAAAAAGGCAAATGGAATAGTGGGAAAAATTTGCAGAGTAAAGGAAAAGCTACAGAGAAAAAAGAAGAAAGTTGCCTGAATAAAAAAACAAAGGACAGGCAGCGCAGAGGAGAAAAATGAGGAGAAATGTTTTCTGTCAGAGAGTTGCATGACTTTCGAATTCTCTGTCTTAGAATGTGGTGGAGGTGGGGGGTGATTGAATATTTTTAAAAAGGATTCTTGTTAGGCAAGAAAATCAAAGGTTAGATTTGGCTAGATGGGAATGTAGAACTTGACAGAAACAGATCAGCCAAGATCTTATCGAATGATGGAGCAGGCTTGACGGGCCAAATGGCCTACTTCTGATCCTACATCATATGTTCCTGATTGTTATCCCAACACAAAGTTCCTAGTACTTTTGCTTTAATTGTATTCTCTCTGACCATAAATATTTTAATTGTCTTACAGCCAGTTTCTCCAAGGACTATGTGATCATTTACTAGTGTTTTCTTACACTCCAGGTCATGTTAATCATTACATGTTATGCTGTTTGTCAAGTAGATGGGCCTCACTCCTTATTGAGGTGTCACACTATGCATATTAGTTACTTCACACCTTTCCCTATTGGGTGGTTCCCTGAAGTTTCCGTCACACAGCACGCTTTATGGTAATCTTCTCAAAAGATCAAAGGGTATCTCCGTCTCAGGATCTTTGCTTATCTCCCCCTTTATGATCTCAATTCTCAGGCAGTGGCCAGATTATCAAATTCAGTTCTGTTAAAAAGTTCATAGGAAAAGACACAAATATCTCTGAGAAAGTTATCACTTTATTCTTCATGAGCCCTGGAGAACCTACAGTTCAATAAAATGTTTTCGTAATATCTTCAAAACAGAAATTAAACAATTCCATTTGATTCCAGGCATTAATGGAGTTTACTTACTTGTTCTTTCCCCTTAAAGAACACTTTATATTCTCAACTGTACCTGAGGTTTTCACTTTAACATTATCCCAAATTCAAATAGCAGTGTTGTTGACAGATTTTGTTGCTATTCAGTTACTTTCTTCCAAAACAAACTTATTTTTGAGAAAGACTGCTTTTTCATTAGTTTTTCTTTTGAAAGTTGGAATTTTGTTTATTCCCTTAAATGTCAGGTAAATATTTATTTGAGTACTTGAAATAGCAGCTCTTGTTGAGTCATTTTATCAATTACAATTTCAGAAACAATTAAGGCTTGTTGCCTTTAAATGGTAATTTTGAAGCCTGGTTCTTATTGGTCAGTGCATTTGCACCAGATCTCCAGTTCTCAAGTACTTTGTCTCAAAAGATAAGAAATGGTGAAATCTGTCAAAGTCGCTTTGTGGAACACTTCACTCAGTCCACAAGCATGATCTCAACCTTGCGGTTTCTTGCCATTTTAACTCAGCATCTTGCTCGCATGCCCACATGTCCGTCCTTAGCCCGCTGCAATACTCCCAAAGCATTATAATTAATACCTGGCCTCTCAAAGCAGGACAATTTATACCTGTGCTCCCAGAAAATGATAATTAATACCTGTGCTCCCAGAGAATTATAATTAATACTTGTGCTCTAAGAGTATTAATATTTGAAAGCATAGAAAACATTCTTTCTGGTTGTATCACAACTTAGTCTGTCTCCTGCTCTGCCCAAGGCCACAAAAAAACTACAAAAGGCCCAATCCATCATGCTCCCATCCACTGACTCTGTCTACACTTCCCGCTGCCTCGGCAAAGCAGCCAGCATAATTAAGGACCCCATGCACCCTGGACATTCTCGCTTCCGCTTTCTTCTGTCAGGAAAAAGATACAAAAGATGAGGTCATGTACCAACAGACTCAAAAATAGCTTCTTCCCTGCTGCTGTCAAACTTTTGAATGGACCTACCTTGCGTTAAGTTGTTCTTTCTCTACATCCTAGCTATGACTGTAACACTACATTCTGCACTCTCTCCTTTCCTTCTCTATGAACGGTGTGCCTCGTCTATATAGCGCTCAAGAAACAATACTTTTCATTGTATGTTAATATATGTGACAAGAAACAATACTTTTCATTGTATGTTAATATATGTGACAATAATAAATCAAATCAGAAGAGAATTATAATTTATACCTGTCCTCCTAGAGCACTCTCACCTGTGCTTCCAGAGAATTACTAAAGAGAATTAAAAAGAGTATTAATACTTGTGCTCCCAGAGTATTGATACCTGTGCTCTGATACCTGTGCTCCCAGTGCTCTGATACCTGTGTTCCCAGTGTATTGATACCTGTGCTCTGATACCTGTGTTCCCAGTGTATTGATACCTGTGCTCTGATACCTGTGCTCCCAGTGTATTGATACCTGTGCTCTGATACCTGTGTTCCCAGTGTATTGATACCTGTGCTCCCAGTGTAGTGATACCTGTGCTGTGATACCTGTGCTCCCAGTGTATTGATACCTGTGCTCTGATACCTGTGTTCCCAGTGTATTGATACCTGTGCTCTGATACCTGTGTTCCCAGTGTATTGATACCTGTGCTCCCAGTGTATTGATACCTGTGCTGTGATACCTGTGCTCCCAGTGTATTGATACCTGTGCTCTGATACCTGTGCTTCCAGTGTATTGATACCTGTGCTCCGATACCTGTGCTCCCAGTGTATTGATACCTGTGCTCTGATACCTGTGCTCCCAGTGTATTAATACCTGTGCTCCGATACCTGTGCTCCCAGTGTATTGATACCTGTGCTCTGATACCTGTGTTCCCAGTGTATTGATACCTGTGCTCTGATACCTGTGTTCCCAGTGTATTGATACCTGT
Organism: Carcharhinus amblyrhynchos; assembly: GCF_965287045.1. Classification (NCBI taxonomy): domain Eukaryota; kingdom Metazoa; phylum Chordata; class Chondrichthyes; order Carcharhiniformes; family Carcharhinidae; genus Carcharhinus; species Carcharhinus amblyrhynchos. The sequence goes on from NC_137347.1 coordinate 43,748,774, forward strand.
GCTCTGATACCTGTGCTCCCACTGTGTTGATACCTGTGCTCTGATACCTGTGCTCCCAGTGTATTGATACCTGTGCTCTGATACCTGTGCTCTGATACCTGTGTTCCCAGTGTATTGATACCTGTGCTCCCAGTGTATTGATACCTGTGCTGTGATACCTGTGCTCCCAGTGTATTGATACCTGTGCTCTGATACCTGTGCTCCCAGTGTATTGATACCTGTGCTCCGATACCTGTGCTCCCAGTGTATTGATACCTGTGCTCCGATACCTGTGCTCCCAGTGTATTGATACCTGTGCTCTGATACCTGTGCTCCCAGTGTATTGATACCTGTGCTCTGATACCTGTGCTCCCAGTGTATTGATACCTGTGCTCTGATACCTGTGTTCCCAGTGTATTGATACCTGTGCTCTGATACCTGTGTTCCCAGTGTATTGATACCTGTGCTCCCAGTGTATTGATACCTGTGCTCTGATACCTGTGCTCCCAGTGTATTGATACCTGTGCTCCGATACCTGTGCTCCCAGTGTATTGATACCTGTGCTCCGATACCTGTGCTCCCAGTGTATTGATACCTGTGCTCTGATACCTGTGCTCCCAGTGTATTGATACCTGTGCTCTGATACCTGTGCTCCCAGTGTATTGATACCTGTGCTCCCAGTGTATTGATACTGTGCTCTGATACCTGTGCTCCCAGTGTATTGATACCTGTGCTCCGATACCTGTGCTCCCAGTGTATTGATACCTGTGCTCTGATACCTGTGCTCCCAGTGTATTGATACCTGTGCTCTGATACCTGTGCTCCCAGTGTATTGATACCTGTGCTCTGATACCTGCGCTCCCAGTGTATTGATACCTGTGCTCCGATACCTGTGCTCCCAGTGTATTGATACCTGTGCTCTGATACCTGTGCTCCCAGTGTATTGATACCTGTGCTCCGATACCTGCGCTCCCAGTGTATTGATACCTGTGCTCCGATACCTGTGCTCCCAGTGTATTGATACCTGTGCTCTGATACCTGTGCTCCCAGTGTATTGATACCTGTGCTCTGATACCTGTGCTCCCAGTGTATTGATACCTGTGCTCTGATACCTGTGCTCCCAGTGTATTGATACCTGTGCTCCCAGTGTATTGATACCTGTGCTCTGATACCTGTGCTCCCAGTGTATTGATACCTGTGCTCCGATACCTGTGCTCCCAGTGTATTGATACCTGTGCTCTGATACCTGTGCTCCCAGTGTATTGATACCTGTGCTCTGATACCTGTGCTCCCAGTGTATTGATACCTGTGCTCTGATACCTGCGCTCCCAGTGTATTGATACCTGTGCTCTGATACCTGTGTTCCCAGTGTATTGATACCTGTGCTCTGATACCTGTGCTCCCAGTGTATTGATACCTGTGCTCTGATACCTGTGTTCCCAGTGTATTGATACCTGTGCTCTGATACCTGTGCTCCCAGTGTATTGATACCTGTGCTCCCAGTGTATTGATACCTGTGCTCTGATACCTGTGTTCCCAGTGTATTGATACCTGTGCTCTGATACCTGTGCTCTCAGTGTATTGATACCTGTGCTCTGATACCTGTGCTCCCAGTGTATTGATACCTGTGCTCCCAGTGTATTGATACCTGTGCTGTGATACCTGTGCTCCCAGTGTATTGATACCTGTGCTGTGATACCTGTGCTCCCAGTGTATTGATACCTGTGCTCCGATACCTGTGCTCCCAGTGTATTGATACCTGTGCTCCCAGTGTATTGATACCTGTGCTCTGATACCTGTGCTCCCAGTGTATTGATACCTGTGCTCTGATACCTGTGTTCCCAGTGTATTGATACTTGTGCTCTGATACCTGTGTTCCCAGTGTATTGATACCTGTGCTCTGATACCTGTGCTCCCAGTGTATTGATACCTGTGCTCTGATACCTGTGTTCCCAGTGTATTGATACCTGTGCTCTGATACCTGTGCTCCCAGTGTATTGATACCTGTGCTCTGATACCTGTGCTCTCAGTGTATTGATACCTGTGCTCTGATACCTGTGCTCCCAGTGTATTGATACCTGTGCTCTGATACCTGTGCTCCCAGTGTATTGATACCTGTGCTCTGATACCTGTGCTCCCAGTGTATTGATACCTGTGCTCTGATACCTGTGCTCCCAGTGTGTTCTCACCTGGGTCACACTGAGCTTCAGTTCCGCTCTCCAGCTGTAGGGGCAGTGTTTCTCCGGGTGCCGGGTGGAGTTGCCGCGGCCTCGGGGAGCTGCGGGCCGCGGGTCCCGGGTCCCGGGGCTGTATTTCGGGGGTCGCTGGGCGGTGGGAGCGGCCCGTGTGCCGCCTGACGCGGTGATTTTGCGGTAGTTTGGTGTTTGAGCGGTGAGGTGTTGCGGATGCGCTGCGGAGCGGCTCCCTGTTAAACGGGAAAGGCGCAGCTCTCCGCACGGTTCCATGGTGTAATGGTTAGCACTCTGGACTCTGAATCCAGCGATCCGAGTTCAAATCTCGGTGGAACCTTCACTTTTTTGGAAATTGTCATCCTCGCCCTGTGGCTGCAATAAACTTTTCAAAGCAAAGTATAAATCACACACTGCAACTTGGCTTCATCTAATTCAGCTCAGCATTAAATATTAGATGTATTGTAAGAGGTTCTTTGTAAGGTTTGCACAGAAAAAGCTGACAATTTGATCCCAGTGCCATAGAACCATAGGAAACTTACTGCACAGGACCATTCGGTCCATCTTGTCCATGCACCCATGTTCCCTTTCTAATCCCACCTTCCTGCACCCAGCCCATAGCCCCTGTAGTTTACAGGTGCCAAAATGGACGATAACCAGAGCACAGGAATTCAAGAAGTCTCACAACGCCAGGTTAAAGTCCCACAGGTTTATTTGGTATCGTGAGCTTTTGGAGCACTGCCCAAAGGACCTCTACTCTTTTACAGCGCTCCAAAAGCTTGTGATACCAAATAAACCTGTTGGACTTTAACCTGGTGTTGTGAGACTTCTTATTGTCCCCACCCCAGTCCAATGCCAGCATCTCCATGTCATGGCATAGAATCATGCAGCGCAGAAGAGGCCCTTTGGCCCATCAAGTCTGAACTGACACCCGAGAAACAGCTGACTCCAAACCTAATCCCAACTGCCAACACTTGGCCCATAGCCCTGAATGCTATGATGTGCCAAGTGCTCATCCAGATACTTTTTAAACAACGTGAGGCATCCGGCTTCTACCACCCTCCCAGGCAGTGCATTCCAGACCGCCACCACCCTCTGGGTAAAAAAGTTTTTCCTCACATTCCTCCTAAATCTCCTGCCCCTCACCTTGGAACCTGTGCCCCTCGTCACTGGCCCTTCAGCTAAAGGGAACATCTCCCCCCTATCCATCTTGTTCATGTCCCTCATAATCTTGTACACCTCGATCAGGTCAATCCCTCAGTCTTCCCTGCTCCAATGAAAACAACCCAAGTCTATCCAACCTTCCTTCTTAACGTAAATGTTCCATCCCAGGCAGCATCCTGGTCAATCCCCTCCGGATTGGTAAAAAATCAAAAGCAACGAGGAGAAACTTTATGACATAGTGAGTGGTTGTGGACTAGAACATACGGCCTGAAAGGGTGGTGAAGGTAGGTTCAAATCGGGGCTTTCAAAGGGAACTGAAATGTAGCAGGAGGAGTAGAATTTGCAGAGTGCTAGGAAAGGGCAGGGGAGTGGGACCGGCTAAATTACTTTTGAAGAGAGCCAGTACAGATATAGCGGGCATACTTGCCTTCATCGATCAGGGCATTAAGTTTAAAAATTGGCAAGTCATGTTGCAGTTTTATAAAACCTTAGTTAGGCCACACTGGGAATATAATGTTCAACTCTGGTCGCCAGACAGATGTGGAGGTTTTGGAGAGGATACAAAAAAGATTTACTAGGATGTTGCCTGGTATGGAGGACATTAGCTATGAGGAGAGGTTGGAGAAACTTGAGTTGTTCTCACTGGGACAACGGAGATTGAGGGGCGACCTGGTAGAAGTCTACAAGATTATGAGAGGCATGGACAGAATGAATACTTAGAAGCTTTTTCCAAAGATGAAAGAGTCAATTACTAGGGGACACAGGTTTAAGGTGTGAGAGGCAAAGTTTAAGGGAGATGTCTGAGGCAAGTTTTTTACACAGAGGGTGGTGGGTGTCTGGAACTCGCTGCTGGGGCAGGTCGTGGAAGCAGATGCGATCGTGACTTTTAAGGGCGTCTTGACAAATACATGATTAGAATCGGAATAGAGGGGTATGGTCACCAGAAGGATAGGGGATTTTAGTTCAGACGGGCAGCATGGTTGGTGCAGGCTTGGAGAGCTGAAGGGCCTGTTCCTGTGCTGTAATTTTCTTTGTTCTTTAGAGTGAGGTGACCAGGACTGTATACAGCATCTGCTGTGGCCTAATCAACACTCTGTACAACTCCAACATTACCTCCTTGCTCTTATTCTCTACCACAACTGATGAAAGCAGGTGTCCCAAATGCCTTCTTAACTATCGTATTCACATGCTGTGCAACTCCAGGGTTCTGTGAATAATTGCCCCAAAATCCATTACTCCTCTGAGCTACTCAGTGTCCTGCCATTCATTAAATACTCCCTCGTCTTGTTTCTTCTAAAGTGTATCACCTCACACGTGTCAGGGCCAAGACTCCTCCCATCTTATTAGTAACTCCTTGGTTTAATGCTTCAGGCCCTTGACAACAACCACCTATTTATGCAGCATCTTCAACCTAATGAAACATTTTGAAATAAAATATAGCACTGTGCCTTGTGGTGATATGAGGGCAGATGGTGAAAAGCTTGGTCAAAGGGGCAGGTTTGATGGAAGCATTTTAAAAGGAGGAAAGAAAGAGCTTGGGGGCTTCAGAAGCTCTGACGGTACAGCCATCAATGTTGCAGCAATTAAAATCATGGCTTCGCAAGAGAATTAGAGGAGTACAGCTATCTCAAGCTGACTGGTACACCAATCCTCTCAGCCTGTTACCTTCGTGCAATTTCTAATTCCATAACCTCACAGTTTGAAAGTCTGTCAAATCTGCACCATATCACTGGGTTGGTTATCCACCCTTTGATCTGGCTTGACCAATTCAATATTCCACACGCTGCATGAAATCTAATTCTTACTCCTATTTCAGGATTATATTCAAAAATAGTTCCAGCTCCTACTCCTCAACAATAAGCCCCCCTCTGTCATAATACCAGGAGGTGGCGATGCCAGCATTGGGTTGGGGTGGGCACAGTGAGAAGTCTCACCACACCCGGTTAAAGTCCAACAGGTTTATTTGGAATCACAAACTTTTGGAGCACTGCTCCTTCATCAGGTGACTCCGAAAGCTCGTGCTATAAAATCAACTTCTTACTATTACTACCAGGAGTTCAAAGTTTTCGTTTCTAAGCATGATATTACCCATTCATCAGTCTCAGCCTTCTCCCTTTCCAATTTTGATTCCATATAACTTCATCCCAACTCTATCCGGCTCCTTCCAGTTTTAAAATTCTTGTTTTAGTATTTAAATCCTGTACTGGCTTGCACCTCACACCTCACAGCCTGCTCAAGCCCTACAAATCTCCAAGAACTCCTCCATCTACTCTGCCTTCCCCATCATGCCTTCGGCCATCTAGGTTCCCAGCCCTGGGAATTCTGATCCCAAACCTCTCCATCTCAAACAGAAAATGCTGGGAAATCTCATCAGGCCTGACAGCATCAGTGGAGAGAGAATAAAGCCAACATTTCAAATCAATCATGACTCAAAACATTGACTCCACAGATACTGTTAGACCTGCTGAAATTTTCCAGCATTTTCTGTTTTTGTTTCAGATTCCAGCATCTGGGCAGCACAGTGGTTAGCACTGCTGCCTCATAGTGCCAGGAACCTGGGTTCAATTCCTGGCTTGGGTCACTGTCTGTGTGGAATTTGCAGCTCTCTCTGTGTCAGTGTGGATTTCTTCTGCGTGCTCTGGTTTCCTTCTACTGTCCAAAGATATGCAGGTTAGGTGAATTGGCCTTACTAAATTGCCTGTTAATGTCCCAAGATGTGTAGGTTAGGGGGATGAGCAGCATAAATATGTGGGGTTATGGGGATGGGGCCTGGCCAATATGCTTTGTCGGAGTCAGTGCAGACTTGATGGGCTGAATGGCCTTGTTCTGCTCTGTAGGGATTCTACGATCCACAGTATTTTGCTTTTAACTCTCCATTTCTATCCCATCCTCTACAATCCCCCTTAAAACTTATGTTTTGACCATATTTTGGGCCATTTACCCTAATATCTTTGACTTGGTGCCAACTTTTATCTCATTATGTTTTTGTGAAACACCTTGGGATATTTTCTTATGTTGAAAACTCCATATAAACTCCAAGTTGTATAGATTCTGATGTGGGCAAAGATTGCAAGCCAGTTTGTAAAAATACAGGTATTATCAATTAAATGTTTCTGCGGTACATTTAACATTTCCCTTAAAAAAAGCCAATAAGATCATAAATGCTGTTGGAACTTCAGTTACTTTGATGGACAGAGAGCTGGGTTTGTTCTTTTTAGAGAAGTGATTTGATAAACATTCAAATGTTCAAAATCAGCAGGGTTTTGGAAAGAGCCCCTATTGACACGCTGATCCCATTTGAAGACAGGTTGAGAATCAGAAGATAACGATTTGAGGTGATTAGTTACTTTGCCAGTAGTGAACTGAGGAGAAGCTTAATGTTCTGATCTGGAATACAAACTCTGCTGATGATTCAGACCTGGGGGAGACAGCTTGCTGCGTTACAGGGACAAGGAGGGAAAGTGGGATGAACAGAATAGTTCTTGCAGAGATCCAGCACAGATTCAATGGGCTGTAAGGCCTCCTTTGCTGTGGCCATTTTATAATAACTCAGCCAATCTTCTGTAACCAAGTTCTTGCTGACAAGTCAGGCACATATTCTTGGATTGCTACTGCCATCTCTAGGCAGTTAAGGGAATTACTCTACATTCACAGACAAATTGCCCCCATTTTACCAGTGTCACAAACTCTTTAAGTTTGTCTCCATTCTAAAGGAAACATGTTATCATTGAATAATGAAATACTGCAAAGTCTGAAGACATTGGGCTGAATTTTATTCCCAAGTGGGAGTGGGAACAGAAATGGGAGGATGAGGAATTTTGTGCGGCAGGACAGCTTGCTGATCCTCCTAATCCACGTCATCCTTGGACAATTTTCCTAGAGATGGGATTGTGGGGGAAGGCTGCATTCCTACCTGCCCACAGTGGAAGGTCACCAATAGAGCAGTTTAAAATTAATTGAGGCTGATTACAAACACACAAATTGGGAGCAGGTTGTCAAATGTTGATTGGGGTTTTCCACTTGCCTCCATCCCTGCAGGTGGTGGGGGATGGTTTGGCTGCACGGTGCTTTCCAACAGCAGATCAAGGGACCAGTGCAGGATTAGAGACTCTGTCTGTCTGCCTGATGGCGTGGTTCTCTCCCTTTCCCACCAGTAACTGTGGGTTATCCGCAAAGTTCTTTTAATTTGAAAAAGTTCAAGACACCTCCATTTTGGAATGCCATCTCCTTCACTTGACATCCCATTGCTGCTTTCAATCAAGCAATTGGCCCTTCAGTATCGAGTCCATTTGATCATTAATCAGCTAATTCAGGGTAACCCACCATTAACCGTTCCCTACATTGCGGTTTCTGACCCCCCCCCTCCATTTCAGCCTGACAGCAATCATAGAATCCCTCCAGTGTAGGAGGAGGCCATTTGGTCCATCAAGTCTGCACCCACCACAATTCAACCCAAGCCCTATCCCCTTAACCTCATGTATTTACACCCTGCTAGTCCTCTTGACACGATGGGGCAACTTAGCATGGCTAATCAACGTAACCCGCACATCTGTGGGAGGAAACTGGAGCACTTTGAGAAAATCACAGACACAGGGAAAATGTACAAACTCCACAGTTGGTCACCTGAGGCTGGAATTGAACCTGGGTCCTGGCGCTGAGACAGCAGTGCTAACCACTGTGTCACTGTGCTACCCGAAGCCTCCAAAAACATCCTGCTAATGTCTTCAGCCACTGTCACAAGCTCCATGTCATAGTCCCAACTCCATCTCACTCCCGAGCAACTGTCTGCTGCAGAACAAGATTGTTTTCTTTAGGTTTCGTATTTATATCATGCCTCAGGATATCACAGAGTGCTTATAGATAATGGATTACTCTGAAATGGAGTCATTGATGCAGGTAAATGTGACAAACAATTTGCATGAAGCAAACTAAATGAACAAGACCATTATAAACACATTTTAATAACTTTATTGTACATTTTAAAACAGAACTTAAAGAAAAATCCCAATACCTCAAATAATTAATCAGCACAATTGCAGAGGCCAAAACTTTACAGGTTTATGAAGTAATCAAAAATCAGTGGTGTCAAAGAGCTTTTGTAAATAATTCTGAGAACTTTGTTTTAAAGAAATAAACTCAATTTTAATTATGGATTAATAAAAGGATTAAGAAATCTGCCCCACCATCCTCAATGATTTATTTATTGATACAATTCGATTCTTGTGCATTACTACTGGGAAGGTTTTAACGCTGTGATTATTCCAAGCCTATATTTAATATTAAATGCTTATAAAAGTTTGATAATGGTTAATTTTTTTATATCACAAATCATTAGCACGAAATATAAATTCTATGGTGACATCACATTGCTGTCATTGAAAAGTCATTCCTATCGCACTGCCAGCGAAATGATTTGGGATTCACTGGAGAGAAACATTCCGATCTCTCAGTCAGGTGTTTTTCATTTCATTAAAGTTTCACATCTAATAAGAACACACTCTGTGCATCTTCACCAACAATAACAGTAACTCAGTCAATCTTCAAGCACAGCTGTCAAACATACTATCGACGATGCCAGTTCTGTCAGTTGAAGGAAATGAAACATATTCATTCATTTCAAAGGAGTGAAAATTATGTAAAAAAAAATTAAAACCAGATGGTAAATTCAGAGCTGCCACACTTGTTGTTGATTGATCTATCGCACGAGAAGCCAACATTTCCAGTAGATGGAACATGCCCCTTCGCTACAGTATGCCCATTTATAACCTGCTAAATCACCCATTCTGATTACATTTCACCAAAAAGGAAGTAAACTATCGAAAATCCAGACTTTCTATTTGCCTTCTGGTACAGCAAGTTCTTTCAAAAAACCAAACGCTGTGTGTGTGTTAATCATAAATAAAAGGGACAGTTCTCCTGATCGTGGCACTTATCTTATTTACATACTCGATAACAGTTCAATAAAAAGATAAAGATTCACTCTCTGCTGTACATCTTTTGGAATATACAGAAAACCATTCAAAACATTTAAATAAAGTTCAAATATCAATTATGACAAAAATTTGAGGCTTTTCATCCTCGTGAATCTGCATCGCTGAGTAGGTGATAGCTTTGACTTCAGTGCCCTGTAAAAGAGAAATAGTTGGGTCAATTTCACTTGTAATTCCTCGACCAGAGGAAATGTGTCAAGTTAAAATTGAAATGTTCCAGTCCTACCTGCGGATGTTTGGCCAAATCAAACTCTTCTCCCCACCTTTCAGAAAATAAAAAGCACCTTTTTTAAGTGAACCATGAGGCATCAACTTACAAACAACCATCTTATTACGAGCCTTCCATTAGGAAGCATATTTTGTCTTGATTGCTAAAACACTAGTTCAATGGACAAATTTAAATGAATTTCAATTGGCTTAACTTTTAAAGCATTATGAATTCCACTGCCCAAAAGGGCATATGAGTTAGACCCTAAGCACATGCGCTAATAGTCTGTGTGTAATGTTAAATCAATTTTTAATGCTTACATCTTATTAAAACAGAAACAAAAAAACCAATTCTCAATCCACTCATTAGATTTCTTCATCCTTTTCTTACAAAATAGTTTCACTACTGATGCTCAAAGATTAAACAAATGCAAGGAAAATGGCAAAACATTAACTCGCAATACCAAATAGAATAGCCACTGAAAAGAGCAAGTTCACGCAAACAAACTATTTAAATCACTGTGAAAAGGGTTCTCATCCCATCAGCATTTTCCAGCAGTGATTGAGATTGCAGTTATGCCTGAAATAATAAATCTGCACCCGTTGCTATACCAATGGGAATAGTTTTTTTTAAGTGTTTAAAATGGCTCAGCTTGGAACATAAACAGTATTAATAATCGGCTGAAACTCCAAATGCTATCCTATCCCCATTTCTTGGCATTTTCCGCAGTCTATATGTCTGCTTCTACATTGTCTCACTGCAGGAACAAGACAGTTCAGTCTTAGACTTCTGTTATAAAGCTGGTCTCAATCAGGGACTGAGTTCTTTCATGCAAGGAACAGCATTTGGCTGACACTTTTCCCACTAACCATGGAATCCCTAGAGTGCAGAAGGAGACAATCGGCCTCAACAATCCCATTAGGCCCTATCCCTGTAACTCCACATATTTACCCTGTTAAACCTCCTGACACTGAGGGACAATTTTAGCATGGCCAATCAACTTAACCTACACATCTTTGGACTGTGGGAGAAAAGGAAACCCATGCAGACACGGGGAGAATATGCAAATTACACACAGACAGTCACCCAAGGCCAAAACTGAACCCGGGACTCTGGCACTGTGAGGCAGCAGTGCTAACCACTATGCCACTGTGCTGCCCAAAATGAGGCTACAACAGGGACTTAATAAATCTTAGGTAGAAAAATGCTTCCTGCCAGTAAGTAAAAACATTTAACTGTTAAAATTGTAAAATATAATTTAAATCTGGGGCAGGGGAATAGAAATGGGATAATCCAGTGAATGTGTATAAGGTTCGAGTAACCAGCTGGGCTCAGATATTGTCAATTTCCCAAACCTGCCAGCAGCTAAGATTAGTGGTCAATATATTGAATAGTTCAAGTTATACACTGTACGTACCCAATTGATCGAATCTTAAAATTAACTCGATCCAAATAAATCACTTTCATCTCCTGAAAGAGAAAACCAAGAAAGTTAGAATTGCAACTTTAAAATTATTAACAGGAATCAGAAATCAGAATTTCCTACTAAACTGTGGTAAATTTTACAATCATAGATCCCTACAATATGGCCGATTGAGTCTGCACTCACTCTCCGACACAGCATCCTACCCAGGCCTGCGGTTACCCGGTAACCCCATATATTTATCCTGCTAATCCCACTAATCTACACTAAGGGACACTAAAGGCAATTTAGCATGGCCAATCCACCTAACCTACACACTTTGGACTGTGGGAGGAAACCAGAGCATCTGGAGGAAACCCACGGCTGCAAGCTTTGTAGCAACATTTAAAAAGCAAACCCCAGCTATTTTGCAGCTGCTTGGGTTATCTGTTCAGTCAAAATACTCTGTACTTTTTAAAATAAATTTAGAGTTATGAGAGCACCTCTGATGGTTAAGTTGATCAAAGCAGTAGCTAGGTCACAAGGTTCCAATTCCCAGTTGCAGCCTATATCGAGTTACCTAATTACAAAGGCAGTACAAGCCAAGTTGGTCAAGACCTAAAGGACATCAGTGCTGGAACTGGGTCTGTGGCAGCAGGTGATGGAAACATGAAGGAAAAACATACTTGACCTCATCCTCACCAACCTGCCAGTCACAGATGCATCTGTCCGTGACAGAATGAGTAAGAGTGACCACCACACAGTCCTGTCTTCACATTGAGGATACCCTCCATCACGTTGTGTGGCACTATCACCGTGCTTAATGGGATAGATTTTGAACAGATCCAGGAACTCAAGACTGGGCATCCATAAGGCACTGTGGGCCATCAGCAGCAGCGGAATTGTACTCAACCACAATCTGTAACCTCATGGCTTGATAGTATCCCCCACTCTACCATTATCGCCAAGCCAGGGGATCAACCCTGGCTGAATGAAGAGTGCAGGAGGCATTCCAGGATCAACACCAGCCATACCTAAAAATCATCAACCTGATAAAGCTACAACACAGGACTAGTAGTCTCCCAACAGTGAAAGCAAAATGCAACAGAGCCAATGAATCAGATCTAAGTTCTGCAGTCCTGCTACATCCAGCCATGAATTGTGTTGGACAATTAAAACTCACTGCAGGAGAATAACCCCATTCTCAATGATGAAGGAGGCCAGCAAAAGATAAGACTGGAGCATTTGCAACAATCTTCAGCCAAAAATGCTGGGTGAATCCATCTCAAGGTCCCCAGCATCACAGATATCAGACTTCCAGCTAATTTGATTCACTCCACATATTAAGAAACAGCTGATGGCGCTGGAGACTGCAAATACTATGAACCCTGACAATAATTTAGCAACAGCGCTGAAGACTTGCGCTCCAGAACTTGTCATGCCCTTAGCCAGGCTGCTCCAGTACATCTACAACATCGGCACCTAGCTGGCAAGGTGGAAAATCGTCCAGCTATGTCCTGTACACAAAAAGCAAGACAAATTAAACCAGTCTAATGACTGCCCCATCAATCTATTTTTTGATCATCCGTAAAATGATGGAGAGGATCATCAATAGCACTATCGGCATTGCCTCAGCAACAACCTGCTCAGTATTGCTCAGATTGGGTTCTGCCACGGTCACTCAGCTCCTGACTTCATTAAAGCTTTGATTCAAACATGGACAAAAGAGCTGAACTCCAGACATGAGCTTTGAGTGACTGCCCTTGACCGAGTGTGGCATCAATGGACAATAGCAAAACTGGAATCAAGGGGAAAACACTGCTGGTTGGGATCGTACCTGCCGCAAAGGAAGATGATTGTGATTATTGGAGTCAATCATCTCAACTCTAGGACATCACTGCAGCAGTTCCTCAGGGCAGTGTCCTGGGCCCAACCATCTTCAGCTGCTTCATCAATGACCTTCCTTCCAATATAAGGTCAGAACTGGGAATGTTCACCCATGATTGCACAATATTCAACACCATTCATGACTCCTCAAATGCTGAAGCAATCCCAATTAAATGCGGTAAGATCTGGACAATATCCAGGCTAAGGCTAACAAATGGCAAATAACATTTGCAGCACATGCGCCAGGCAATGACCATCTCTAACAAGAGAATCTAACCATCCCCCATGACACTCAAATGCATTACCATCACTGAGTCCTCTACTATCAATATCCTGCGGTTACCACTGACGAGAAACTGAACTGGACCCGTCTTATAAATACTGTTGCTATAAGAACAGGTCAAAGGCTAGAAATCCTGGTGAGCAACTCACCTCTTGACTCTGCAAAGCCTATTCACCATCTACACGATGCAGTGCATGAATTCACCAAGACTTCATAAACAGCATCTTCCAAACTCATGGTTGCAGTCCTCTAAAAGGATAAGAGCTGCAGGCACTTGGGAACACTATCTCTGCAAATTCCCCTCCACGACACTCACCACCCTGACGTGGACATAACTCGCTGTTCCTTCAATGTCATTGTGCGAAAAACTTGGAACTCCCTCTGTAGCTCTGTGGGTGTACCAACACCACATGGACTGCAGCAGTTCAAGAAAACAGCTCATCGTCACCGTCATACTCTCTTTACTTATTTTAATTATCTAAGTTTTTTTGCAGTACCCATTTCCCTAAAGGATATTAGTGACTTTCCCCTGAACAGCAGCTGAGTTTCTGGAATATTCGTCTAGCGATAATATCACTAGGCATCGTAAATGTAAGAAGAGGTCATTTCAACCTAACCAATTGATGGGATGGGTCATCTATTTTACACCTTGCCTGACTTTACTCTCCATCAAAATCAGTGTAAAACTGAATGAAAAACCCAATCTGGTCAAATTTCCCACTGGATTTGGAAGGTTCAAATTAGTCTTGATAAGAACATAAGAAATAGGAGCAGGAGTCGGCCATCTAGCCCTTCGAGCCTGCCCCGCCATTCAATAAGATCATGGCTGATCTGAAGTGGATCAGTTCCACTTTCCCGCTCTCTCCCCATAACCCTTAATTCCCCTGTCTATCAAAAACCTATCTACCCGTGACTTAAATATATTTAGCGAGGTAGCCTCCACCACTTCAACAGGCAGAGAATTCCAGAGATTCACCACCCTTTGAGTGAAGAAGTTCCTCCTCAACTCTGGTCTGAACTGTCCCCCCCTTATCTTGAGGCTGTGCCCTCTAGTCCTGCTATCCTTTCTAAGTGGGAAGAATCTCTCTACCTCTACCCTATCCATCCCCTTCATTATCTTACACGTCTCTATAAGATAATTAACTGCAGGTTCTGATCCTTCCTTGGCATCCACATGTGTACTTTCCATTTATTTACACACCCTCTTCAATGGCTGAACTATTGGGTGAGCAAGTTCAGTTTCCTTGGAAAGCATGTTATACTCGTCTTCATCAGGTCCTTTGGGACACAATCCCGGGTAACTTTTATAAACATTAGCTGTGTATAATGTATCGGCCAAGCCTATTGGCACCTCAACATGTAAAACCCAAGCTCAAAGTGAGATAAAATAATTCCAGCTGCCTCTACTGGAGCGCTTTCAGGCAGCTTTAAAACAAGTAGGATATATAAATTTGCAGAACTGCATTTCTTTCCCAGCGCCCATCAGACACAGCTCAAATTTTCTCAATCATTCCTACTCGTTGTACAAACAGAGCTTAATGTGATAAATTCTAATGTCAATTCACTCCTTTCTTATTTCCATCTTAAAACAATTTACTGACCCTTGGAATGAAAAACATGTCTGCGCTGAATCGATAGAGCCATTCATCCATGAAATTATAAAGCAGAGACAACATGTCATGCCCTAGAAGAAAATAGACAAAAACAAAATATGAAATTTAGGTTCAAATTACTACTTGGTATTATATTTCACATTGTACAAGCAAGTCGTCCAGAATCATGGACAATACTAGAGGATATACTGAATTCTGGTGACCAACTAGAGTCGGCCGCTTGAAAAGGTCAATGATGTTTCACCTCAAGGCATGCAAAACAAAATGTAGATAATGGAAATTAGAGTTTTTGTACACAGCTTACACCTGACACATTAACCCGTCTGTTCACTCCACATCACAGATGCTGATTTGACCTGTTGCATGCTTTCAGTATATCTCATTTTTGTTGCAGGTACAAACTTACTCAAAGACTGATATTCAGTTATCAGTTTATAGTGAATATCCGACAGAAAAAAAACAAATGCCTTTTCATTCAAATTGTGTTCTGAGTAACACCATTACTCATGGTTTTAGATGTTAATTTGGGTTTATTTATTGAAGTTCTTTGTTGACTACCATTGGGTCACTGCACACCAGATACTTGAGGCAATAAAATCTCAAAAAAAATTGTGTCAGAGCTTTGAAGATATTGCAACGCAAATCAACACACAGACAATGCTCGAGTTATGTAACACACTGAACAGTTTTTAAAATTCAAGTCTCGGGGGTGTTTGAGAGGGTATGTTTAAGAGATTTGCAAAACCATTAGACTTCTGTTCGTTTACCATCAACATCTTCATTTTTTCACCATGTGTTGACAGATTTGAATGTCTGCCACCAGATCTGAATATACATTTGCTGCAGCCAGAGCCTCCATTTTCTTTGGTTAATTGGCACTAGATTGTGACTCCCATTCTCTGCATGGCGTGAATTTGCAACACTGGCCTTATTCCAGTTAGTGGTGACTCAAACCTGGGTGGAATTATCAGTGAAACCTTAGGGGGAAGTCATTCCAAGGCTGGTTCGGCAATTCATCTCCGGGGGTACAGCTAAACTTACACCTGCTGAAAACAGGCCTGGATTCTGTTCCAGGAGTTAACAAGGCTTTTCTGCTTGCAACTGAACACCTCTACCAAATACCCCGCAATTCCGAGAGTAAATTTTAATTGGAATCTCCCCATCAGAGGGATAGGGTGGCATTTCAACTTCTGCACCTTCAGTGAGATGACTAACTCTGTTGTGCCACTACAGATGCAAGTATCCACCCAGCACATTCCAAATGATTACACTTGAGACAGGATACAATGGTGCAGGACCCATCCTACCAAACACTAGTCTTCACAAATGCTCTATTTGAAGCTGGGTCATAGCCAACACCTGCAGGGAGTTCCTCAATGAACTTTAACATTTCTGATGTAAAGACAATGGTTAACAGCCGCAGCAGTGTTTGCCCAACCCACCCTGATCGCAACTCAAATAAATGTCAAACTAGTTGCTTCATTCTAACCAGGTAGGGATTTGGTTAACAACATACCATGGCAGATTGTGGGAATTAAAGAAAAGTCCCTTGTTGATCTCAGAGCAAACACAATAAAAATATTTGGCTTATTGTGCAAATGTTTGCATGGAAAGCTTGGTGTGACTCAATGCATGAGCTCATCCATCAGCTTTTTTCTATTCATTTATGGGACATGGGCGTTGCCAACATTTATTGATGTGGAGATGCTGGCGTTGGATTGGGGTAAACACAGTAAGAAGTCTCACAACACCAGGTTAAAGTCCAACAGGTTTATGTGGTAGTAAACGCCACTAGCTTTCAAGGCTTTGCCGCTTCGTCAGATGAGTGGGGAGTTCTGATCACAAACAGAGCATATAAAGGCACACACTTAGTTTACAGAATACTGATTAGAATGCGAGTCTTTACAGCTAATCAAGTCTTAAAGGTGCAGATAATGTGAGTGGAGATAGCATTAAGCATAGGTTAAAGATATGTGTATTGTCTCCAGACAGGACAGTAAATGAGATGTTGCAAGTTCAGGCAAGTCATGGGGGTTTCAAATAGTGTGACATGAACCCCAGATCCCAGTTGAGACCACCCTCATGTGTGCAGAGCTTGGCTATCAGTATCTGCTCAGTGACTCTGCACTATCGTGCGCTGTGAAGGCCACCTTGGAGAATGCTTGCTTGAAGATCAGAGGCCGAATGCCCGTGACCGCTGAGGTGTTCACCAACAGGAAGAGAAGAGTCTTGCCTGGTGATTGTCGAGTGGTGTTTATTCATCTGTTGTCGTAGCGTCTGCATGGTACATTGGTACCATGGTACATTGGGAAGACCATGAGACTCTATGACAACGGATGAATGAACACCACTCAACAGTCACCAGGCAAGACTGTTCCCTTCCTGTTGGCGAACACTTCAGCGGTCATGGGCATTCAGCCTCTGATCTTTGGGTAAATGTTCTCCAATACGGTCTTCACGACATATGACAGCATTTATTGCCCATCCTTAGTTGCCCTTGAACTGAGTGGCTTGCTTGGCCATTTCAGAGGGCAGCTGAGAGTCAACCACATTACTGTGGCTCTGGAGTCAGATGTCGGCCAGACCAAATAAGAGCGGCAAATTTCCTTCCCTAAAGGCCATCAGTGAACCAGATGGATTTTTCCAACAATTGACAATGGTTTCATGGTCATCAGTAGATTCTTAATCCCAGAAATGTTTTATTGACTTCGAATTCCTCCATCTGCCATGGCAGGATTCAAACCCAGGTCCCCAGAATGTTAGCTGAATTTCTGGATTAATAGTTAAGCGATAATACCACTAGGCCATTGCCTCCCTAGTTGCCCAATCATTTTTCGAAGCAATAGAACAACATTATCTACTCTAGCAATTCCAGTTTTCAAACAAACATAATCACTTGCTATCAGCTGAAGTAAATACTAGTGGCTAGCTATTACTGGTGCTAAGACATTATTAATAGACAGAACCATACAGGTAGCACATTGGGTGTCCATCAAATAACAAGGATGTTTATGATGCCTGACCAGATTTTTCCAATTCCCACCTCTTTCATTCCTGCTAAATGTATGTCACTTGTTGGACCCATAAACAGTTGAGCAGAAGCCAGGGACTCAGCATACTAGTATGAACCTGGCCCCAGTTTTGTGGATTCATAGAATCCTTCAGTGCAGAAGGAGGCCATTCTGATAGAGCATTTTACTCAAGTCCCATACCTGTTATCCACATATTTACTCCACAAATCATCCTAACTTACACATCTTGGGGCACTAAAGGGCAAGTTAGCTTGGCAAACCATTCCAACCTGCACACCTATGCCCTCTAGCTTTGGGAAAAGATATTGACTATCTAGCTCATCTGTGCTCCTCATTATTTTACAGACCTCTATAAGATCACCCCTCAGCCATTTATACTCCAGAGAAAAAAGTCCCAGTCTATCCAATCTCTCCTTATAACTCAAACCATCAAGTCCCGATAGCATTTTACTAAGTCTCTTCTGCACTCTTTTTAATTTAATATCCTTTCTATAATAGGGTGACCAGAACTGTACACAGTATTCCGAGTGTGGCCTTACCAATATCTTGTACAACTTCAACAAGACTCCTGTATGCAATGTTCTGACCAATGAAACCAAGCATGCCAAATGCCTTCTTCACCACTCTGTCCACCTGTGACTCCACTTTCAAGGAGCTATGTACCCCGAGATCACAGTCTGCCTTTCTTCTTAAATGAATTGTGCCTATTAAGTTAATTCCTTTGTAATTAAATATTAAAAACAAAATTACATTTTTAGCCCAAATTATTGATCGTGCAAGTTCTTTCCAAACTGGAAAGTGGACTGATGTGCTACCACCCACATTTTCTCTCTTCTCCTAAACATCATTAGCAGACAACCGGACAAGCACACCTTCCTCAAGGTTCATGCTCCACCCTGGGAACTGTGGGTACAGGGCTTGTAGTTGAGATAATGGATGCCCTGTAACCTCCCATCTTTATTCTCCAGGAATTTGATACAAAACAGCACACTGTGAAAGCAAAGCAGTGAACCAAGTGCCCTCCAACTCCAGTGTGCTTCGCGAAAGGATAATACATTATCGACAAATTTTATTTACTGAAAATGTATCTAGACATTTAATTGGTCATAACAGTACATTACTATATCACCATGGTTACCTTCAGCCTCTACTTCAATTGTTGTTATGGGTTGCACAGTTTCAATATCAGTCATGTAACCGAACATGGCCATAACGATCTGTTCAAATGCCTCTTCTAACGTATCGCCCCATGAATGTAACCTGAAAAAAGAAGAATTTCAGGGCCTCAGAACTGAAAGGTAATTGCTTCATAAAAACCACGCAGATTACCAGTTCTGTTACGCATTGACCATGAACTGCGAGGCTAGTAGCCGTCAATTTTGTTTCAGCTACAAATCACAAATGGTCAGCCAAAAAGCATTTAAATGAAAAATCTATATCATAGACTGGTAATGACAATATACTGCAGAATAAGTAACAAACTTCCATCTTCAGTACATCTTTTAGTTTTGAAGAGTGGCCTGCACTCAAAATGTTGGTTGATATTTTAAGAGCTGCAAACGCTGTGGGGTATTTCTAACATTTGCTATATTTAGATCAGCTGATTTATCACAGAAGTAAGACTCGAATTTAAACCTGTTCATCTGCAGTTTTCGCCCAACACCTGTACTTGAAAACAAGTAACAATTTTTTGCAAAGAATACAAAAACCATATTCCAGAGTTGTGTCACAATCTGCAACAAGCACCAAGCGATGCATAGGTACGATTAAACTGCAGTGCAAACTAATTTTGTCCACTATGCTTATCTGATGCATTCAAAGTCATTTAAAATTGATTCCACCAATACCCACACCAGTGAGGTCTGAAAATACTCCAGTGTTGATGTTGTTCAAGGCACTATCTACAGACACAGTTCAGGTTTGTGAGGTCACAATCTAACTGTGATGCTTCATACTTTTCAGATTGCAAATGAAAAAGCACACAACATTTTACATGTCTGATTTTAAATGAAAATCCCAGTGACAATACTGGATCAACTTTGTCCCTTTACTAGGGTAATCCTCCAGCAAGTTTACATGGTCCAATAAAGTGGCTAAATTTCAGGGACCCATTGCCATTATTGCAGAGAAATTATTATTTTTCCTGGGAAGAGAATACTGATTTTATATTTTGTTTGAAACAACTTTTGGAATTCCTAGTTCCATAAGGTTCATCATTAGGGTTGACAGAATTAAATGCATGTTGATTAAGTGGTAGCAATTTTGACAAGACAGTCTTTCTTATGAAGTGACACAAATTTAGAAAATATAGATGAATTAAAGCCAACTGAAGATTTTATTGAAACGCAAGGTCTGAAGAGAATCTTCAACAGAAAGGTGATGCAACATCACTGCAATATTGTGTAGTAATCACTGTGGAATCCCGGAGTTGCAATGAATACCAACATGAATCATACAAATCAGATATTACAGGCTACTTCCTGAATATCAAAGAGTTATATCCCAGATCTGCAATCAGTTTTCATTTTAAACAGTTTGTTTATAAGTAATTTTTTAAAAAAACTTACTGTACATCTGCAGTGTGATCCAAGTCTAAGGAGAAGAAAAATGATTAATATATCTTCAAGATCTGTTATACAATGTACAGAAGTTCATCTGATTCACTAAAGAAAAATTGTATTGTGGTCTACAGTCATCTAAATTATCCACAATACCAGAAGCAATATTGTAATTTTGCTCACTTACTGGTGTCTTAATTACTCTTCACTGCCATGAATTATATTCATTCAGGCACTATGACCCAAGGTCCTGAGTAGAGGTGTCCAGGCCAAAGTGCGGTCTTCCTAATCTTAACTAGTTAAGAGCAGCTAACTCAAACTGACCAAGAATCAAATCTGTAACCTGATGAAAACTCATCAACCCGAAACATTAATTCTTTCACCCTCTCCACAGATGCTGCCTGATCAGCAGAGCATTGCCAGTGTTTTCTGTAACCTTCCTGACCGATACATGTCAGTTAAAACAGTGAGCAATTCATTTAGCCAATAAGTCTTTGGGTAACATTTGGATTATAAAATTTAAATTAATTCTCAGGGCAAACAAAATTACTAAACATAATTTATGGCGTTCTATAATAGACAATTCAAATATGAGCCCACTCAATGTAAAGCTAGTCCCTTATCAACATCTTGAAGGTTACCTATGACCAGAAACAAAACTGTTTTAGTCATGTAAATACTGTTTGGAAAGTGCTGCCTAAGGAACCTTGTTGAGTTCCTGCAGTGCCTCTCGTAGATGGTGCACATGGCTACCACTGTTCGTTGGCAGGTAAGAGGCTCAGAATCCTGTGAGGAGTAGCTCACCTCCTGCCTCCCCAAAGCCTGTCCACCATTAACAAGGCACAAGTCAAGAGTATGATGGAATATTCTTCACTTGCCTGGATGAGTGCAGCTCCAACTACTCAAGAAACTTGACATCATCCAGGACAAAGCAGCCTGCTTCACTGGTACCCCATTTACAAACATTCATTTTCTTCATCACCAACAAACAGTGGCAGCCGTGTGTACCATCTACTAGATGCACTGCAGGAAGTCAACAAGGTTCCTTAGGCAGCACCTTCCAAACACGTGACCATATCATCTAGGAAGACAAGGTCGGCAGACACATGGGAGCATCACCATCTGGAAATTCTCGTCCAAGTCTCACATCATCTTAATTTGAAAATAGATCACTGTTCGTTCACTGTCACTGGTTCAAAATCCTGGAATGCCCTCCCTAACAGCACAGCAAGTATACCTACACTACATGGACTATAGCTGCTCAAGAAAGCAGCTCACACACCACTTCCTCATTCTCAAGGCAACTGGGGATGGGCAATAAATGTTGAATGTGACGGCAACACTCATATCCCATAAGAAAAATAAGTAAATGTCGATTGGGTTTGGGCGGGCGGTAAGATAATCTATTGTCAGGTCAAAAGAGCTCAATTTCTAAAGACATAATTTTTAATAAGTGTCATGACTAGAGTCAAATGAGAATTGCTGCTGGCTCGTGTCAGTAATTAGCTGCTGGCTCGTGTCAGTAACTAGCTGCTGGTCAGTGTATAGTTTTGGCATTTACACATTATCCTTCAACTGAAGTATCTTACAGCATTAATAAAAACACGTTATTGAGAGCTCAATTATTGAGAGTAAAAACAGAAGATTCCAATCACTGTGTCAAGACATGCAAACTCCTTCCTTAGTTACAAATCCCCCTGTTACTGTATACAGAATACCAAACACACACACACACACACACACCTTTAATAGTGTGGTGGAGGCAGATTGAATCAAAGCATTCAAAAGGGCATTGGATGATTATTTGAACAATAATAATGTGCAGAAAACAGGCAGGGGAATGGCACAAAGTCATGATGCTCATTTGGAGAGCCAGTGCCGACATGATGGGCCAAATGGCCTCCTCCTTACTATTCTGGGAGACGATCCCACCTCCCCTTCTCAAATCCCCCCGCCCCCTGGTTAATCCGCACAGGCGGCAGTGCGGGGCTCCGGCAGAGGGTCACCTACATTCATATTTCTTGCTGACGGGCGGGTATTTGGCTTTCACCGCTTTCTGAGCCGCACTCAAATCGTATTCCCGATCGTCCATCACTGAGCCCGCACTGCGCCTGCGCGGAACCACAGTCCCGCCCTCCCCTCCACCCCGGATAGTGACTGGCTGAACGGGCTGTCAATTATCCCAGAGGCGGGCGGTGATTGGTTACGTTACCGCCCCTCACGGGATTGCGTCACTTCCGCTGTGCCGGTTTAAAATGGCGGCGGCGGAGTTTCCTCGGGGTGTGTGTGTTCTCCAGGTCAGTGACCAGCGGCTCCATTTACACACGGAACGGGGGTGTCTGTATTCCCCGTGCCTGCGTGGGTTTTCTCCCACAGTCTGAAAGCCATGCTGGTTAGGTGGATTGGCTATGGCCATGCTAAATTGTCACTTAGTATCAGGGTGGGATTGTGGTCGGTAGAGACTTGATGGGCCGAATGGCCTCCTTCTGCACTGTAGGGATTTTATGAAATTACAATTTTTACCAACTGGAAGTCTGTTTGAAATCATTTGATAGACTAATGGGACTGAAGGTGCGCAAGTCCCCAGGACTGGATGGGATGCATCCCAGGGTTCTAAAAGAAATGGCAGAGGTGATAGTGGATGCCTTAGTAATTACTTATTAAAATTTGCTGGATTCTGGGGAAGTGCTGGAAGACTGGAAAATGGCTAATGTTATGCTGCTGTTTAAAAAAAGGTAGCAGACAAAAAGCAGGGAATTATAGGCTGGTTAGTTTAATGTCTGTAGTTGGAAAAATGCTAGAATCCATCATCAATGGAGAAATAGTGAGTCACCTAGAAAAGAATAGTTTGATCAAGCAGATGCTGCATGGATTTGTTAAGGGAAGTCATGTTTGAAGAATTTATTGGATTTCTGAGGATGTGACTAGTGCGGTAGACAGAGGGGAACTGGTAGATGTGGTGTTTTTAGATTTCCAAAAGGTGTTTGATGAGGTGCCTCATAAAAGGTTGCTACAGAAGGTTGGGGTGCATGGAGTTGGGGGTAAGGTGTTAGCGTGGGTAGAGGATTGGCTGTCTAATAGGAAACAGAGAGTTGGTATCAATGGGTGCTATTCTGGTTGGCAGTAGGTGACTAGTGGAGTGCTGCAGGGATTGGTGCTGGGGCCTCAACTGTTTACCATTTATATAGATGATCTGGAGGAGGGGATTGAGTGTAGGGTGATGAAATTCTGATGACACAAAGATGAGTGGAAAAGCAAACTGCGTGGAGGGTGTGGAAAGTCTGTAGAGAGATCTCTGGATAGTGGGTGAGGACCTGGTAGATGGAGTATAATGTTAGCAAGTGTGAGGTTATCCACTTTGGCAGAAATAATAGTAGGAGGGATTTTTATTTAAAACGTGAAAAGCTGCAGCTACAGTGCAGAGAGACCTGGGGGACCTTGTGCATGAGTTGCGAAAACCCAGTCTGCAGATGATCAAGAAGGCAAGTGGAATGTTGGCCTTTATAGCGAGGGGGATAGAATATAAAAGTCTTGCTGCAACTGTACAGGGTACTGTTGAGGCCGCAGCTGGAGTACTGTGTGCAATTTTGGTTGCTGCACTTGTGGAAGGATATATTGGCCTTGGAGGGAGTGCAGAGGAGGCTGACTAGGCTGATACCAGAGATGAGGGGGTTGGGCCTATGAAGAGAGACTAAATACTGTATTTCTTGGAGTTTAGAAGGATGAGGGGGGATCTTATAGAGACGTATAAGATAATGAAGGGGATGGATAGGGTAGAAGTAGAGAGATTCTTCCTGCTTAGAAAGGATAGCAGGACTAGAGGGCACAGCCTCAAGATAAGGAAGGTGGGGGGGGAGCAGTTTAGATCAGAGTTGAGGAGGAACTTCTTCACTCAAAGGGTGGTGAATCTCTGGAATTCTCTGCCCGTTGAAGTGGTGGAGGCTACCTCGCTAAATATAATTAAGTCACGGGTGGATAGGTTTTTGATGGACAACGGAATTAAGGGTTATGGGGAGAAAGTGGGAAAGTGGAACTGATCCACTTCAGATCAGCCATGATCTTACTGAATGGCGGGCAGGCTCGAAGGGCTAGATTGCCTACTCCTGCTCCTATTTCTTATTAAACATTGGAAGTATGTGTAAATCTTGATTTAGAATCTACAGTGCGAGAGGAGGTTATTTGGCTCATTGAGTCTGCACCAATGATAATCCCACCCAGGTCCTATTCCTGTAACCCCCATGTATTTGCTCTCCAGACACTGACAGTATCTTACTGAGGCCCTCTTCCCCTACCCTATCCTCTTAATCCCACATTTCCCAGTGTTAATCCATCCAGCATACATTTCTTTGGACACTAGGGCAATTTAGCATGGTCGGTCCACCAAATCTGTACATCTTTGGATTGTGGGAGGAAACCAGAGCACCTGGAGGAAAATCCATGCAGACAAGAGGAGACTGTGCAAACTCCACTCAGTCATCTGAAGCTAGAATCCAATGTGCCTCCCTGAGGCTGTGAGGTAGTAGTGCTAACCACTATCAGTGTTGTAAGGTGGTTACCATAGTAATTATAAACATTATCCAGTGATTGGAAATTAAAATCCTGGCACTTTGTGAGTTTTATTTTTCTGTTATAGTGTGTTACAGCTGAATGATTGAAGCTGAAGAAATTTTTTTTCTTCTTGAGTGTTGTGACTTTGTGGAATTTTCTCCCCAGCTGGAAGCAGGCTCACTAAAAATTTTTAGGGCTGTTTGTTAAGGTGTTGAGGCCATAAGCAGATCAGCCATAATACTGAAAGGTGGACCAGCTTGAGGTCTAAATGGCCTACTGCTGTTAGTTTGTATCTCACTCATGCACTTAAACTTGTTTTGCTTTGATATCTGAGCACAGGTGGAGTTCAAGCAGTTCCTAACATTTAGAATGCTCTTGCATAAAACCACCTACAGTGGTGTTAGTGTTAACGGTAAAAGAAATAGGGGCAAGATTCAGCCCTTCAAACCTGCTCTGTCATTCAAAAAAATCATGGTTGTTCATCTGTCTCAGACATTGATCTTTTGTAAATATATCTAATGGATAAATCCACAGCTCTTGTAATAAATCCCAAAATAGCACTCTGACACCTTTTCTGTTCTAAATTACCAACTTTGTTTTGAGACTGCAATCACTATACTCCCAGCACCACTCTGTCAAGCCCTTTTAAGAATTTTGTTAGTTTTATAGGCTTAGTTTACTCAATGTCTCCTCGTATCACAATTCCCCTCCCCAAGAATCAGCCTAGTGAACTCTTCAATGCACCCCCTCTAAAGCAAGTATTTCCTTTCTTGGGATATTTTCTATTTAAAAATGCTCTGTAATTGCAGCCTGTCCTGGCTGACCAAAACTATGTACAATATTCCAGGTATGACCACTAATGCTGTACACAATTGTGTGCTGTACCTGCATGCTAACTTTGATTTGATTACAAGGATACAGAGGTTCCTTCAGTCTAACTACCAACTTTTCTCAGTCTCTCACCATTGGAAAAAGTGCTACTTTTCTAATTTTTCAACTAAATTGAGATAGCCACATTCTTTGATCTTCAGTGTTCTTGCCCAATCATTTGTTTTATTTTGAAAACAAAATAAAACATCAAGTTGCAAACCATTTCAAGGAGAAATTTAAGCCGTAGATTGAAAATCAGGCTTAGACTCTGTCAACACTGAGGTCCGGATCAATGAGGTACTTGAGGTGCGTTCAAGTGTGAAAGGAAATAAAACTAAATATAGGTGGCTGGGTGATAGAATTCCATGAAGCTGGCAGCTGAATCTTTTTACCAGGCAGTACACAATTTGTTACAGATCAAAGGCTTCTAATGCAATGGAGAGGGTTTCAGCGATTTCAGTTTTCTGGGAAGCCTCAGCAACTTCAAATCAAAACTGTGTGCATACATTGGGACTGAGTACACAGCTGGACAGACTGGATCCCCCACCCAAGTGAAATTAACTACTCCTCTCCGTCAGAGGACTTCAAAGCAGTCTGTTGTCACCTGCAGTTTCTGACAGAGAAAATAAAATCTCTGCTATTGATCACAGAGTTGCCTGAAATCATGCCAGGGGTGATATTTAGGTCTGCTAGAGCTAGAAGGGGCAGTCCAGCTGCAATTCCCCATTCCAGCAGAGAGTGGTGAGGTCACCCTTTTGCCCCAAACCCACCCAACCCCCGGGACCTTTGAGAGACTATCCATGGCAGCCTGGCAGCAGCAGCAGAGGAGGAGTGGCCACTGGAGCTACTTCCCCTTGAGGTCAAAGTGTAGGTTAGGGGGTCAGTGCCTATGGGCAGTACATTGTTGGCACTGCCAAGATGCATGGCCTGAAGAGAATTAAAAAGGGTAACTGAGGGGGGGAGGGGCCTGAGGGGGGAGGAACTGTGTGGGGGATCGTTTAAACCTCATACTTGTGTGGTGTGAGGGTGGAGAATTCCCCTCATTGCTGAGAAGTTGATGGTACTTCATCGACCCTCAGGGTTCCAACACGCCAGCTCCTCGCTTGTGAGGACCTGTATGGAGGCCCGCCTGGATCTCACTGGGGAGGCGGATGAAAAGCAGGTGCTGATTTGATTTGATTTATTATTGTCACATGTATTAACACGCAGTGAAAAGTATTGTTCCTGTGCGCTATACAGACAAAGTATACTGTTCACAGAGAAGGTATGATCTGGAGGAGGGAACCGAGTGCAGGGTGTCGAAATTTGCTGATGACACCAAGATTGGGGGAAAGGCAAATTGTGCGGAGGGTGTGGAGAGTCTGCAGAAGGATCTAGATAGGCTGGGCGAATGGGCCAGGAAATGGCAAATGGAATTTAATGTTGGCAAGTGTGAGGTGGTCCACTTTGGTAGGAAGAATGGTAGGAAGGACTATTACTTACATGGCGAAAAACTGCAGCAGGCGACGGTGCAGAGGGACCTCGGGGTCCTTGTGCATGAGTCGCAAAAACCCAGCTTGCAGGTGCAGCAGGTGGTCAGGAAGGCGAATGGGATGCTGGCCTTCATAGCGAGGGGGATTGAATATAAAAGTAGGGAGGTCTTGCTGCAGCTGTATAGGGCATTGGTGAGGCCGCAGCTGGAGTACTGTGTGCAGTTTTGGGCGCCGCACCTGCGCAAGGATATTTTGGCCCTGGAGGGAGTGCAGAGGAGGTTTACTAGGCTGATACCGGAGTTGAGGGGATTGAGCTATGAGGAGAGGCTGAATAAACTAGGCTTGTACTCGTTAGAGTTTAGAAGAATGAGGGGAGATCTCATTGAGACGTATAAGATGATGAATGGGATGGATAGGATAGAGGTGGAGAGACTCTTCCCGCTCAAAAAAGACAGTAGGACTAGGGGGCACAGCCTCAAGATAAAGGGGAGGCGGTTTAGAACGGAGTTGAGGAGGAACTTCTTCACTCAAAGGGTGGTGAATCTCTGGAATTCTCTGCCCGTTGAAGTGGTGGAGGCTGCCTCGCTAAATATTTTTAAGAAGCGGGTTGATGGGTTCTTGATAAGAGAGGGGATTAAGGGTTATGGGGAGAGGGCGGGAAAGTGGAACTGAGCCACAACAGATCAGCCATGATCTTATTGAATGGCGGGGCAGGCTCGAAGGGCTAGATGGCCTACTCCTGCTCCTATTTCTTATGTTCTTATGAAAGGAGAGAATGCAATGTTACGTTCATAGCTAGGTGTAGATAAAGATCAACTTAGTCCAAGGTGGTGCCATTCAAAAATCTGATGGCAGCAGGGAAGAAGCTGTTCTTAACGCAGTTGATACGTGACCTCAGACTTCTATATCATTTTTCTGACAGAAGGAGGTGGAACAGAGAATGTCTGGGGTGCATGGGGTCCTTGATTATGATTTTTTGAGGCAGTGGGAAGTGGAATGGAGCTTCAAGCCTGCTTATTATATTTAAAATGTTGAATTTGAATATGCATTTGACGATCAGGGCTGGGTGGGTGAGCTAGGAGCTTCACAATGGGTTTGGCACCTAACATAAAACCCATTTTTTGTGCCATGCCCGATTCTCCGGAGCATTGTGATTTGGAGCTAGCAGGCCCGGAGTATCCTCCCCAAATTATCCACTTTTCATTTCTATCCCATGAAAAACAAACATGGAAGTGTTTTGTTTGCTTTACTTTATGGCCTTAATGATTGTGTTATGTTTAACAATGAAATGTGATCGTGCATTCATTCTAGGTTAAAGTTTATTTATTTATTAGTCACAAGAAAGGCTTAGATTAACACTGCAATGAGGTTACTGTGAAATTCCCCTAGTCACCACACTTGGTGCTGGTTTGGATCAATGCACCTAACCAGCATGTCTTTCAGTCTGTGGGAGGAAACTGGAGCACCTGGAGGAAACCCATGCAGACACGGGGAGAAACATGCAAACTCCACACGGACAGTGACCCAAGCCAGGAATCAAACCCAGGTCCCTGGCATTGTGAGGCAGCAGTGCTAACCACTGTGCTGCCTACATTTCTATCCCCTTAATAAAACTTGAAATGATGTAGCACCTTTCATGTCCTTGGGATGTTCCAAAATGCTTTCCAAGTTCTTTTGCTGGAAAATTTAATTACAGTAGATGACTAATAGTAATGACATGAATGACCTTTTAAGCGGTTTTGGTGGCACTGGTTGAAGAATGAACATCACCCAAAACTGAGAGTTCCAAGCTCAGTGGGATTTTTCATGTCCATTTTGAAATCGCTGATGAGACCTTGATTTAATGTTTTCTTTCGTGCTTTCATGGGTGTGGTCATTGCTAGCAATCCAAATTACCCATCCCTAATTCTCTTTGAGTCAACCACATTGCTGTAGGTCTGGAGTCACGTGTAGGCCAGACCAGGTAAGGGCGGCAGATTTTCTTCCCTGAAGAACATTAATGAACCAGATGGTTTTTACAACAATGGCTTCATGGTCATCAGTAAACTTTTAATTCCAGATTTTTATTGAATTCAGATTTCACCATCTGCCATGGTGGGATTTGAGCCTGGGTCCCCAGAATATCATTCTGGGTTTCTGGAATATTAGTCCTGCATTATGACTTATTGAATGGTAACAGCCACCAAAGTGGCAAGCCAATACTTGAGCCCAGAAATATAGCTTGAACCCACAAT
Organism: Carcharhinus amblyrhynchos; assembly: GCF_965287045.1. Taxonomy (NCBI): domain Eukaryota; kingdom Metazoa; phylum Chordata; class Chondrichthyes; order Carcharhiniformes; family Carcharhinidae; genus Carcharhinus; species Carcharhinus amblyrhynchos. The sequence continues at coordinate 43,778,203 of NC_137347.1, forward strand.
TCTCAAGCTTCTGACTGGGTGCTAATCTTTAGCATCGCTGACGTTTGCATGCTTATATTCAGGGCTGATTTTAACATTGTTTTCCTGCAGATAAAAGCAACCCTGTGTGTGGAAACTCTTTGTGTGTCACTATTGAAAGGATGAATAAATGAATCAATCTTTGCAAATGAACTCCATTGTTTTATTTGTTTTAGATCTTCTGCAAAAGTCCTTCAAAGCTTATTTCCAACGCTGAAATGAAACGAAAATATTTTAATTCGGGCCCTGACTGTGAACTATTTCCTTTTTGCGAGTTGCATAATAATCTGCTGCTTCAAAAGATTTTTCTTTCATAAAGCCAACATTTATTGAATTGCTGTCAATATTTCTGTTCATCACATCCCATGGATGATTTAATACGAAGCATTAGTCAGTAAAGCTGAGTTATTTTAAAACTATTGCACATTGTTTTATGTTCCAAGAAGAGTCATATTGGACTCAAAACATTAACTCTTTCCCTGTTCACGGATGCTGCCAGACCTGTGTTTTTCCAGCATTTTGTATTTTCATTCCAAATCTCCAGCATCCGTAGTATTTTGCTGCTATTTTAATTTTACAGTCGTCTTGCTTTGAATTGGGCTGGTGACTGGCAGTTAGTGCCCAGTACAAGTGTCGAGTATTGTAGACACCTGATGGGGATGGGTAACTGGGGCTGTTGTTTATTTTAGCAATATTCCTTGACATATAATCCTCTCCGCTACAAATTTTAAAAGCATATCTCTACCCCCCATTCTTTTAGGCTTATGTTCGAGGTTATTTGGTGAGAAAAAAGTTCCAACGTTTGCGCCAAGATTATGAAAGTATTGTAAAAGAAATTGAGGAAGGTATGGATTTGTTGGAATGGGATGGCAAGCAACTACTGAGGCCCAAATTTAAGAACCAGGTATGTTTCACTGGACAACAGTGTGTTTATTTCTATATATATATAATTTCTTTTTGAAGCATCTTGTTTGATACGAATTTTAAGATAACAAAACCACTCTTGCATTGTCCAGGAAAAATTCTCCAGAAAAATAAATACTGGAGCCCTTTCACAGAATAATTCAGAATTCTGAATAGCAATTAACCATTAAATTTACTGAGTGTGTACTCAATATTAAATAGTCTGTGATATTAAATGGGCATGATGTGGAGATGCCGGTGTTGGACTGGGGTGGGCACAGTAAGAAGTCTCAATACCAGGTTAAAGTCCAACAGGTTTATTTGGTAGCACATGCTTTCGGAGTGTTGCTTCTTCAGGTGAGTGAGGAGCTGTGTTCACTAATAGGGCATATATAGACACAAACTCAATTTACAAGATAATGGCTGGAATGCGAGTCTTTACGTAATCAAGTCTTAAAGGTACAGACAATGTGAGCGGAGAGAGGGTTAAGCACCTGTGAAATAGCAGGTAGTAGTTATTATATTTTTTATTTATTAATTCATGGGACATGGGCATCGTTGGCTGCTAGCATTAATTGCCCATCCCTAGTTGGCCAAGGACAATTGAGAATCAACCACATTGCTGTGGCTCTGGAGTCACATGTGGGCCAGGTAAGGACAACAGATTTCTTTCCTTAAAGGACATTAGTGAATCAGATGGGATTTTCTGACAGTTGTCAATGGCTTCATGGTCATCAGTGAATTCTTAATTTCAGATTTTTAAAAAAATCAAATTCCACCATCTGCTGTGGCAGGATTCGAACCCAGGTGCCCAAAACGTTAGCTGGATTAATAGTCCAACGATAATACCACTAGGCCACTGCCTCCCTGATGAGTTACTGTAATGTCAATGGTTTACACACCTTTGCTCAGTTCGCAAACATGACCCCAGCCTTCCTGTTGCTTGTCATTTTAATTTAGCATCTTGCTCCCATGCCCACATGCCTGTCCTTGGCCTGCTACAGTGTCATGATGATCAGTGTTCCAGTGAAGCTCAACACAAGAGGAGCAGTTTCTCATCTTCTGATTAGACACATTACAGACCTCAGGACTCAACATTGAGTTCAACAACTTTAGAATATGATCTTCTCCTCCATCTTAAACTGTTTTTAATAAAATTCCATTCGTGTATTGTCTCAATGCAAAAATCCTCCCTCTGCCACACCAGGCCATCTGTTTCTTGTTCTTAAGGTTGCTACACTTTGTTGCAATCTCTCACAGCCACACTTTTAATATCCAACACATTTCCTCCTGTCTTTAATTCTGATGAAGAGCCTAATAGACTTGAAACACTGGGGCGAATTTTCCTGTTCTGCCTGCACAGGAATCAGAGCAGGAAAGGGGCAGACCATGAAAAGGTCCGTCGACCTCGGGCAGGATTTTCCAGTTTCGGGACGAGAGCAGCCGGAAAATCCTGCCGACTAACTCTGTTTTCTCTCACTACAGATACTGCCAGACATGTTGAATTTTTCCAGCATTCTTCAGTTTTGATTTTCAAAACACCTTTTGTGTCCTGGAGATGTCCTAAGTCTTAGTCAGTTAATTATTTTTGAAATATAATCAATTTTATAGACATAAGAGTACATCAAAAGTTGATGTGAAATAATGGACTATTGTTTTGTGTGCATTAGTGTCCCTCTTTCTGTCACTCTGTGTTACTGAGGGATTGTCGCACTGGCTAGTCATGTCCTTCCCATCAGAACTTGTACCGCAACACTGTCTGCCCTACTGGGGAGATGTAAAAGATTCCTTAGCATCTTTTAAACATGAGTAAGTGATTTCACCTAGTATTCTGGATAACATTCATTAATCATCACACTCTCCAGTTATTTATCTCTTTGATGTTTGTTAGACTGGCTGCGTACAAGTTGGCTCTGGTGTACCTTGCACGACAATGGTGGCTGCACTCAAAAAATAGTTCATTGGCTGTGATTTGCTTTGGGACTTCCTTGTGAATGGAGCTCTCATACATTTTCTTGCCTCTTAATGACTTTCTGACCTAACTAAAAAGAATTGAATGCACTCACCATTATCTGCTACAATCTTCTCCAGTCACCTATTTGACTGTTATAAGAACTGTTTTTGTTTCTTTCAGCTGATATCAACCCCTATCCCTGTTCTCCTGAGAACAGTTTTCTTTTAAGTCAGTAGAAATATTTTTGTTTGAATCTGATTTATCCTTGCCAATGACTAGTTAATCATTTTGGCTTTCTTTTACTATATGCCTCTGTTTTAACTCCAGGAATAATTGAAATTGCACATTTTTGGCACCAGGTTATTTTGGAGGTATTCTGTTTTTCAATTTTGGGTGTGGAGGAGGTGGGGAGGAGCAGGGGGGTGAGGGCAGGGTGGGTGGGGGGAGAGATCGGGGGAGGAGGTGGGGCAGTTGCTCAGTCAGCCTCATTCAAGTCCTTGTCATAGGCTGAAATTCTCCAGGCTCTCTCAGCCTGCTAGTGAGAATAGAGAATTTGCCAAATCTTCATTTACGGTAGTGGGACTGGAGAATCCCAGCCACAGACGAGGTTAGAGAACTCCGATCGTAATTGTAATCTAAGTTTAAACTTCATTTTATTAGTCATAAGTAGGCTTATATTAACACAGCAATGAAGTTACTGTGAAATTTCCCTAGTTGCTATACAATCTGGTGCCTGTTAGGGTCAATGCGCCTAACCACGTCTTTCAAACTGGGAGAAAACCGGAGCTTCCGGAGGAAACCCACGCAGGCATGAGGAGAACATGCCACACAGACAGTGACCCAAGCTGGGACTCGAACCTGGACCTCTGGTGCTGTGAGGCAGCAGTGCTAACCACCGTGTCACTGATTGCATATTGAGGTTATCCTCCTACTTCATGATGCTATTTCTATTAAAAGTAATGTTCGCTATCTCTAAACATCTTAACCTATTTCGTGCATTACTATACAAGCCTGCCATGTCAGAATCTTGTAGCTGGATTCATGTCTATAGTCCTCCATTTTACCTATTGGCTACTTGTCCTTTACATTTTCCAGTTGTTGCTTCTCTTGCTTCTGCTGATCTACCATTTTGGATTCATGTCAAAAAATGTCCCAAATCTGCGACTCCAACTTTTTGTTCTTTTCTCTCTTGCTGCCATCTCTTTTAAGAATTTAATTTGCTCTCCTCCAACTTTGATCACTTTAAATCTCCCATTGCTCTATTTATCCTCTTTCTTGCCAAAATAAAGTTTGTAACTTTATTTTGGCCCTGGAGGGAGTGCAGAGGAGGTTTACTAGGCTGATACCGGAGTTGAGGGGATTGAGCTATGAGGAGAGGCTGAATAAACTGGGCTTGTACTCGTTAGAGTTTAGAAGAATGAGGGGAGATCTCATTGAGACGTATAAGATGATGAATGGGATGGATAGGATAGAGGTGGAGAGACTCTTCCCGCTCAAAAAAGACAGTAGGACTAGGGGGCACAGCCTCAAGATAAAGGGGAGGCGGTTTAGAACAGAGTTGAGGAGGAACTTCTTCACTCAAAGGGTGGTGAATCTCTGGAATTCTCTGCCCGTTGAAGTGGTGGAGGCTGCCTCGCTAAATATTTTTAAGAAGCGGGTTGATGGGTTCTTGATAAGAGAGGGGATTAAGGGTTATGGGGAGAGGGCAGGAAAGTGGAACTGAGCCACAACAGATCAGCCATGATCTTATTGAATGGCGGGGCAGGCTCGAAGGGCTAGATGGCCTACTCCTGCTCCTATTTCTTATGTTCTTATGTTCTTATAGTTTTTCACTCATTGTTATTTTGGATTTTTTTTACAAGCATTGAAACAATGGTTTTGTGTGTTTGTGTTGTTTTAACATTCTTGAATTCAAGTCCAAGGGTAGACTTGATGTGCTTCCGAAAGCCATTGCTGACAGCATGCAAGTCCCATGATGTTGCAGTGTGCGTAGTATCAAGACTGCTTCATTGTGCATCAGTAGGTTTTCAGATAAAGAACTTTGTTTGTCTTTTGTCTAACTGTATCAGTAATTGAGATTATTTTTCAAAATTGTTTCAAAGACAACTGGAGCATGAATATTAGAGCCGTTTTGTGGGATAAATTTTCCTGTCACACTAATTGACTAATCACTAAACATTTTTGTTTACTTAGCAGCTTGATAGGTAAATTGCTAAGGATTATTTTAGCATTTCTTGCTGTACACAGAATTTGATACCATGATTGTTCCTAATTTATGTAGCTGTTTCTGTATGTAGCTGCCACATGCTGTCTCCTCAGATAGTGAAGCAGAAGGTGCCTGTGTGCAGCAAGATTTGGACAGCATTCAGGCTTGGGCTAGCGGTACAAATGTTACTTCAAGAATTAGCAGCCACCTTGCTTTCTTTTCTACAAGGCTTCAATCAAGAATTTGCTTTGATGAGACTTGTTTTCTTCTTTGACAGGATGCAAAAGTGAAAGGCATGAATGGTGTAAGTAAAAAGAAAACATCTGAAACACTTTGTCATGAAGACGAAGGAAATGGAATTTGTCCATTATTTGTGAATGATGAACCAGAAAAAGATGGTGCAACATTCTCCAGCACAGGAAATACTTGTACATTATCTGAGCAGCTGGAAGTTCCTAGCACTCCAATTGTAGTTCCTGCTTCAGCTGATCCGGCACCAAATCAGATTGAAGGAGTTATTCAACCTCTAGAAATGGAAAAAACATCCCCTGCAAGTGATGATGAGAGGAAAGATTCTGATACCACAATGGACCTTACTGATGTGACATCAGTCTGGAATAATACATCATTGGAGCTTTCACCTAATGTCATCAGTACAGGTAAAGTGCAAGATTCAGTGAGTGATGTGCTAAAGCAAAAGATCTGTATGGAGTTTGCACATTCTCCCTGTGTCTGTGTGGGTTTCCTCCAGGTGCTCTGGTCCACACACCCCACCAGTCCAAAGATATGCAGGTTAGGTTATTGGCCTGGCTAAATTGCCCCTTTAGTGTTCAAACAATGTGTAGGTTAGGTGGATTAGTTGTGGTAAATGTGTGGGGTTTTGGGGATAGGGCAGAGTGGAGGGCCTGGGTGGGAAGCTCTCTTGGACAGTAAGTGCCAATACAAAGGGCTAGCTGGCCTCTTTCTGCACTGTAGGAATTCTATGGATAACCTTGAAGGAAATCTCTTTGTTTTTATAATGCTTAATGGTTAGAAATGTTTTGAAATGTTAAATCGTGCAGATACTTAGAATACTTCTTGATTTGATTGTACATTTAAAAACTCTATAATTATTTACCAAACATTAGATTCTGTGGTGGATGATGATAAGATTTTGTAAAAAAAATCAATAAAATGTTTCTCTTTTACCTGCACTCACATTTGAATGTGTTCCTATTTGGATCTGATTAAATTGTGTTCCCAGAAAATTATTTTCTGCATTGTTGTCTATCACAGATTCAACTGTACTTGCCTTGACTTGCCAACAGATTTTAGTAAATAGTGGATACATTTTCTTAAAATGTGGGTAAACTTACAAAACTGCTCCTCTGACCCACTTACTTTTTAATCCCCATTAAAACTTGTTGGTTTGTGAATTGCAATTAAATATAAGAATTAGTCAATGAAAAATCTCATGATCAGGAATGTTGTTTTTTGAATTCTGCAGAGCCTTTGTGTAAATTACAGAAGAAAGAGATGCCAGCAACACTACAAGGGCTACAGAAGTATAGAAGTAGCCTTGCAATGGAACTCTTGTGGCTGCAACAGGCCATTGCCAGTCGTAAAAATGTAAGTAAGAAGTTGCTATGTGAGGAGTGCATCTAATCCAAAAACTGTGTATAGTCTGTCCTTGTGCTATAACCTTATAAACAACTGTGTGCACACGTGTGATGTTACTCGCTCATAGCGGTGGTCTTATTTTATTTTAACAGTATTTGACGCTGAAACAACGATTGGGTACTCCAGAATGATGGTGCGGTTTCAGAATTACCAACACTGCATAAACCGTGAGAAGCAGATCTGAACAATCCATGGAACAGTTCTTCATGAAGTTAGTTGGCAATGAACTAGATGCAAGAGGAATGATATTACATCAATTCTGTGTGTGTGCGTGGGGTGAATGCAATGAAATGGAACCTACCAGAAACCATTTCTGGAAAGCATTAGATGAAAAGAATATTAACAACATTAACTTAATGCATTCCTTGAAGCAGTACTTCAACTTGTATGTTCCAGGGTATGATTCTCTAATGGTTCTGTTAAACATTGAGCCCTGTTTTGTTTACTGCAAAAAATAATAATCCTTTCAAATTTAGCGTGATAGGTTATTTACTTGTGACTGGTTTCCTGGCTAGTGGTCTAGAACAACTTTCACTAATCTTGGAGTTCAGCCAAGATGCTGCCAACCAGTTCCATCACTCAGCAATTTGTCTGGATGTGTTTAACTGTACTGGCCTGCAGTAGAAAGGAAATACCTACTGCTCACTTGAGTTACCTTTCCTCTGTTATCCCAGGGGCTTTATCTTGCCCAAACGGGATGTGGTGCTTTAGGTTTAATGCTACAAATAAATAATTTGGATGGGTATGGGAGCACATTTAAGACTAATATGCAATAGGAGACAAGTGCCCACAATTTATTTCACAATAAATGCATTCTGATAACAGTACATAGAACAGAATAGAAGTGAAATACTGTGGATGCTGGAAATTGGAAAGAAAAATGCTGGAAAAACCTCAGCAAGTGTGGCAGTGTTTGTGGAAAAAAAAAACAGAGTTACTGCTTCAACTCCATAATTCTTCTCCAGAGCATGGACCAGAAGCCAGGTACTCCCCTCGGCTAGTAGCTAAGTGAAACATTGATTTGTGCTCAAGTCTCTTTTTGTAAAGGAGAAAAGCGAGCATGAACCTTTCCTTGACTACTGTTTAAACAATGACCATGAATTAAAACATGCACTTTGTGATGTCATGTCACTTTTGATATTGAGAAGTATTTTTGAATTGTGCACTTACAATGCATCAGGAAAATTCTTGGTATAGATATATATTTGCAATAAATTTAAATTATTTCTTCACATTGCTCTCCTTGGTTATTTTTAAAATATATCAAAAACTTCTATCTTCTGACTCAAGATTCCTAAGAACAAGGAATGGGAGTAGGCCATTTAGCCTCTTGAGCCTGCTCTGCCATTCAATACAATCATGGCTGATCTCATCTCAGATTCAGCTCCACTTTCCTGCCATTCACCATTGCCCTTCACACCCATTACTCATTAAAAATCTGTCCACCTCTTCCTTAAATTTACTCAAGATTCTGGCATTAACTGCATTCTGGGGTTGTGAATATTACAAACTCATGTCCCTTTGAGAGAAGTAACTTCTCCTCATCTCTGTTTTAAATCTACTACTCCTTATCCTACAACTGTGACCTCTTGTAGTAGATTGCCCCAGAAGAGGAAACATCCTCTCCACGTCTACTTTGTCAATACCCCTTATCTTGTACACCTCAATTAGATCGCCTCATTATTCTAAACTCCAGGGAGTATCAGCCTAACCTTCCCAACGTTTCTTTGTAAGACAAACTCCTCATCTCTGGAATCAATCTAGTGAACCTCCTCTGAACTGCCCCCAACCGCAACCGCATTCCTTTTCAAGTAAGGGGACCAAAACTGCACAATGTTTTAAGTGCAATCTAACTAAAGTTTAGCAACACTTCACTACCTATATATTATATTTCTTTAGCAATAATTGCCACCATTCCATTTGCTTTCCTTATTACCTGCTATACCTTCATACTAGTTTTCTGTGACTCATGCACAAGGACACTCCAGTCCCTCTGCTCTGAAGCTCTCAGAAGTTTCTCTCCATTTAGATAAGTTGCTTTTGGTTTTTTCATACCAAAATGGATAACCTCACTCTGATTCATGTTAAACTCCATTTGCCAAATTTTACCCCTTCATTTAACCTATCCATATCCATTTGTAAATTTCTTCCATTATCGCAATTTGCTAACCTGCCTATTTCAATGTCGTCTGCAAATTTGGCTACCTTCCCTACTACCCCTGTATCCAAGTCAGAAATTTTGGGGTCCAAAGACTGAACCCTGTGGCACGCCAATAGTTACATCTTGCCAACCCAAAAAAGACCCATTTATCCTGACTTTCTGTTGGTTAGCCAATCCCACATCCAAGCTATTAGCCAATCCTGTATCCAAGCTAATCCCATGCAAACTAATCTTGTGTGTGGCACCTTACCAAATGTCTTTTGGAAGTCCGGATATACGACATCTACAGGATCACCGTTATTCATCTTGCTTGTTGCATCTTGGAAGAACTCGGAGCAAATTAGTCAAACATGAGTTACCTTCGTAAAACCATGATGGATTGCATTCTGACTTTCTAAATGTCCTGTTTTTATTTCCTTTATAATGGATTCTAATAATTTCCCAATGACAAATGTCAAACTAATTAGCCTATAGGCTCCTACATTCTGCCTCTCCCTTTTTGAATAAGGATAGTATATTCACATTTTTCCAGTCGACTGGAACCATTCCCATATTCAAAGAATTTTGGAATATTGTAACAATGGATCCACTATCTCCAGCACCACTTCCATTAAGACAATAGGCCATCAGAACCTTAGTACTTGTCTGCCTTCAATCCCAATAGTTCGCTCAGTACTTTTTCCCTAGTGATGTTAAGTTCCTTCCTTTCTATAACCTGCATTTTCTGTTTCTTTTGGGATGGTATTCATGTCCACCATGAAAACTGAGGCAAAAATTGATTTAGTGTCTCAGCCAATACTGCATTCCTCATTATTAATTCTCCAGCTACTCCCTTCCTCTTTATATATTTACAGAAGCTTTTGCTGTCTGTTTTTGTATTTTAATTTATGGTTGCTCTTTTTATTATTTTTTAGTGACCCTTTGGAAGATTGGGAAAATTTTAAAGATCAATGTGCCACTTTGCAATACAGGCTACCTTTGCCAATTTAAATATTCCAGTCAATGTGCATGTTAAAATCATCCATGATTATTGCCTTTCTTACAAGCCTTATCTATTTCTGTGTGTCACTGCAGAACTACTGTTTGGGGACCTATAGATTACTCCCACCAGGGACTTCTTTCCCTTGCTATTTCTTATTTCTACCCAGACTGATTCTACCTCTAGGACTCCAGTGCCTGTCATTTCTCATTTACAGAACTGACCTCTTCCTTACTTAAAGCTCCACCATTTCCTTTTCCTTCCTGCCTATCCTTCCGAAATACTGAGTACTCTTGAAAACTCAATTTCCAAACTTGGTTTCACTGAAACCACGTCTCCGCAATTGCCACCAAATCATTCCCATTTGTCTAAACTTGCGCTGTTAATTGATTAATCTTATTCCGAATCCTTTGTGCATTAAGATACAGAAGTCTTGTTTTATTATGCAATTCCTTCCCTTTTGTACAAGTCCTTGCTGCAACGTGACTTTTGTATGATCTGTCACTACCATTTTCTTTCTGTTGACACTCGAACGCATCACTAACCTGTACTCCTATGTTTTTTACCTTGGCTTCCTAATTTTCTGTGTACCTGAACTCTGCCCCCCATTATGTATTTTAAAGCCCTCTCTAATTGCCTAGTTGTACAGTGCGCAAGAACACTGGTCCCAGCATGGCTCAGATGTAAGTCATCCCAACGGTACAGCCCCCCACTTTCCACAAACCTAAACCCATTCTCCCACAGCAGTCGCATATTCACCTCCCTAATTTTACATACCATGTGGCAATTTGCATGCAGCTCAGGTAACAGTCCAGGGATTATAACCTTGGGAGTTCTGTTCCTTACTTTAGTGCCTAACTCCTCAAACTGCATACGCAGAAACTCCTTCCTTATTCTATCTTTGTATTGGTATCTATATGGACCATGACCATGGGATCCTTCCCCTTCTACCACAAGTTCCTCTCCAGTGCAGAGCAGATGTCATTGGGTAGATAACAGAGCCTTCAAGATTCTAATCCTGGCTACAGAGAACCTGATTATAATATCCCCAACTGGGACTACATTTGTCTTTTCTCTCCCCCTCTTGGACAGCTCCCTGAACCATGGTACAACGGTCAGTTTGCTCATCCTCCCTACAGCCCCCGTTTTCGTCAACGCAGGGAGCAAGGATCTCGAACCTGTTGGATAAGTAAGGGCTTACGAACTGACCTAAATTAATCCTCTGCTAATCCTACAGTTTTTGAAAACAAAATAAAAATGAAATATAAACCTGGATCACAGCAATTTGTTGGACTGTAGGTTTGGATCAATTTCATAGTCTACAAACCTTTGTTTGCAGTTGATAATCCGGCAGTTCCACGTTCAATTAAAATTCCAGCGATTGCAACTCCAGCAGCTCTATAAAAATATTTTGCCCCCCACCATCACATCTGTGCCAGCACAGGCCACAAAACTGTTTGATTTGAATTGATTTATTATTTGTCACATGTATTAGCATACAGTGAAAAGTATTGTTTCATGCGTGCTATACAGACAAAGCATACCATTCATAGAAAAGGAAAGGAGACAGTGCAGAATATAGTGTTACAGCCATAGCTAGGGTGTAGAAAAAGATCAACTTAGTGCGAGGTAAGTCCATTCAAAAGTCTGACAGCAGCAGGGAAGAAGCTGTTCTTCAGTTGGTTGGTATGTGACCTCAGACTTTTGTATCCTTTTCCTGATGGAAGAAGTGTAACAGAGAATGTCCAAAGTGCGTAGGGTTTTTAATTATGCTGGCTGCTTTTCTGAGGCAGCTGGAAGTGTGAGTCAATGGATGGGAGGCTGGTTTGCATGATGGATTGGGCTACATTCACGACCCTTTGTGGTTTCTTGCAGTCTTGGGCAGAGCAGGAGCCACATCAAGCTGTGATACAACCAGAAAGAATGCTTTCAATGGTGCATCTGTAAAAGTTGGTGCGAGTTATAGCAGACATGCCAAATTTCCTTAGCCTTCTGAGAAAGCAGAGGCGTTGGTGGGCTTTCTTAAATATTGTGTCAACATGGGGGGACCAAGACAGGTGGTTGACGATCTGGACACCTAAAAACTTGAAGCTGTTGACCATTTCTACTTCGTCCCCGCTGATGTAGACAGGAGCCATGTTCTCCACTATGCTCCCTGAAGTCGATGACAATCTCCTTTGTTTTATTGACATTGAGGGAGAGATGATTGTGTAAACACTGCAGTTGACTGCGGGATGCACTTGGCATTTCAATCACACAATGGCGTTGGCCCAGTCCAGTATGAGAAGCTCTGGATAAGACCACACAAAACCTTGTCAAACTTTATATTTCCCTGCAATTTATCACTAATCATTGATCTTTTTCGGTTTGGCAAATAGCACAGGAGAAGAAGAAATCTGATGCAAAGTACTTTGCTGAAATTAGTTTATCAAGTAGAGCAGTTACCCAGAACAAGGTCAAGCATGTATTGTGACATTTTAAAATCTGCAATGCGGTTGTACCTCATTTTTCCAATAATAATATTGAATTTTGAATTCATTTTAGTTTTGTTTGAGACTGCGACAAAGTGGCTGCAACTATTAATCTTCCCAAGATTAAGATCAATAATTCCTTTTATTGTCTAAAATTGATTGCAGTTAGGTGTGGCAACCATCCTCCTGATTTAGTGGATGATTTGTGTTGGAATCCTGCTCCATATTGACAGGGAAAGTTCAGCTTCAGTTCCTGTTCAATAACACAGGCTAGGAGGAAATCAGGGTGTTACAGCTGATTCAGTATCCCCATGTTTGTGGATTCGGTGTGTAGTGGATGGGGTTTTTAAATAAAGTCCTGAGGTTAAGACAGCAGGAAAAGGCATTCCTGTTCGCTGCCCAGTGAACAGTGAGTGAAGATGGTGGCTCTTGTTATCCATGTAAAATGGCAAAGGGAGTTCAGCATTTTGGATGAATTTCAGTTTTGACAAGGAGCAAGATGTCTATTCTGAGATAGGAATATTCTCATCCACTTGTTGACCAGTTAAAATGAATATTTGCCATTCAGCAGGCTCGAAGGGCTAGATGGCCTACTCCTGCTCCTATTTCTTATGTTCTTATAAGTTATAGCGGAATTAGTCAATGTCCTGCTCTGTTCCCATCACCATTCACCCTATGAGAAATCCTTATTGAGCAATAAGGAAATTGACCACCAGAGGGCAGCTAAACTCCCTTGTTTAGGTGTGGAGCTTAATGTTCTTTAACGAGGTCAATCTTATTGAGTATTTGTGAAAATTTAACCCAGCAATTAAAATAAAACTCACGATTGGACAAGGGAATTCATTAAGGTTCAATATCTGTTGCTGGGAATTTCCATGTTCTGATTTGCCTCCTGTCATTTTGGGAAAAGCTCAGTTGTAAAGGCTGGTTGGTTTCTGACACACTAAACAACCAGAACCCTGAAGAAATTCCTGACCCATATTAAAGTGAAGAGTTACAATACTTGCATTGTGCTTCCTAGTCTTTGATCCTGCTTGGCCCTACTGCTTAGAGGTTTTATTGGAATAAGAAGGACAGCCTGATCAGTGGCCATTTCTACAAGCAGCCTCTATCTATCATGGATATAAAAGTGGTCTCAACTTTGTCCGTGGGCTTTAACCTTCTATTTGCTGTGAGGCCTCTCCAGTCATTTATTCCTTCAGCCCTGATCCCCACAGAAAACCTTCACCCTCTCCCACTTTGTCCCTCTGCTGTGGCCCCTACATTTTCTTCCTCCAAGTTCAAACTCATTTCACCAGCAGTTGATCTGATTGGCCCATGTCCCAAAGTGCTTTCTGGACCTCACTCTACCGAAACTGCCCATTAATACCCCAGCATCCTGAAATGGAAAGTCAGATCCTAACACTAATGCTCAAAATGGTATGCAAATTTATTTACAAAGATTATAATTACCACAAAAAGCTCGCAGCAAACAATCAGTAATGCGATGCTTAACTTGTGTTTAAAATTGTCCTTTAAATATATTTGATTTGTGAACGCTTTAAGGAGTATTTGAAGGATGAAATGTGGGTTGTTCTGGTGATGCTGCTGCCAGGTACAAACAGAAGAACAAGGAGCTGGAGACAGGGGAAAGCAGAATCACATTTGTCTTTCCAATTGTAGGGTTCAGTGTGCCAGATCAAAGTCCTCCCTCTCCCAGCAGGCGCACAGTAATCAATGCTGCCATTCAGATAGATGGAGTGCGAACAGCAGGCTTCCGGCCTTCCTTTGAAGTAGAGGCAGGTGTCTTTAAAGAATCACCAAATTATTCCTCAACTGCCTGTTAATCAGACTGTTAATTTTTTTCTGCCACTCAAGTACACAAGTGAGCAGAAGAGACAAAGGTCCACCTTCTCCCAGGCTAGTAAACCCTGTCATTTCAGAATCCTATGGCATAAACCTAACAGATTTTATACGGTTAAATTTTGAACACACAGACAGACAGACAATCCCACCAAACTGCCTTTGAAGCTGGAAGGTTCCTCCACAAAGTATTCACAAGCTGTCTTTCTCTGCCAAACATGAAAGGATCTCGTTAAGTATGCAATACTAACAGAAGCCCACACATCTTTTGCATATGTTGGTCTCGGCAAAGTTTAAAATGCAGAAAATTAACAGCTTTTTCGTGATTGAGCTTAGATTCTGTTTACCGCCACAGGTGACACAGGAAATGTGTGTTATACGTGTTCCAGAGATGTGGCACTGCTTTACTTCAATGTCTCACTTGGGAAATGCTTATGGCTCAGGTTCAAAGCACGGGAAAAATAGAGTGTGAGCTTTCTAGCACTTTATTACACTGCGATTGCTGAGGTTTAATGATGTGGCTGCACCTGTGTAAGCTAACAACAGTTATTCAAACAAGAGGAACGATCCCAGCCCCCACTCCCCAATCTCTTATTCATGGGTGTGTCACCCATTTTGATGGACCCTCAGAAGAAAAGGGCCTGATCGTCTGCAATGCTCTCCCTTTGCCAGCAAATTGGATCCGAAGGGAAAAAAAACACATTGGTTCAGGGATTTTCACAGTAACTTCAAGGGTAACTTGAAGGGGAGGTTGTATCTCACTAACTTGATCGAGCTTTTCGAGGAAGTGACGAAAATGATTGATGAGGGTAGGGCAGTGGATGTTGTCTGCATGGATTTCAATAAAAACCTTTGACAAGGTCTCTCATGGCAGACTGGTGCAGAAGATGAAGTCACATGGGATTGGAGGTGAGCTGGTAAGATGGATACAGAACTAGCTCGGACAAAGAAGACAGAGGGTAGCAGTGGAAGGGTACGTTTCTGAATGGAGGGCTGTGATAAGTGGTGTTGGTCAGTACAGGTTTTAAGGGCCTGTTCCAGTGCTGTAATTTTCTTTGTTCATTGCAGTGTTAATGTAAGCCTACTTGTGACACTAATAAATGAACTTAAGTTAAAAACTTAAAAACATAATTATTTGTGTTATGAATTCACGGATTCCATTTTTGGACAGAAACCAGCAGACACTAACAGTGATAGTCATTGCCTTGGGCTTTCAGCAGCGGTGGGGGGTGGGTTGGACAGAGTAGACAGGGGGAAACTATCCCTGCTCGAAAAAGGATCAAGGATAAGAGGGCACAGATATAAAGTGATTTGCAGAAGGAGCAAACGTGATGTAAGAAAAATCTTTTTCACCCAGCGAGTGGTTTGGGTTTGGAATGCGCTGCCTGGGAGAGGGTGGAGGCAGGATGAACGGAGGCATTCAGAGCAATAGAGGATAATTTGAATACAAACAATGTGCAGGGTTACAGGGAAGAGGCAGGGGAAACGCACAAAGTCATGATGCTCATTTGAAGAGCCGGTACAGATATGGTGGGCCAAATGGTCTCTTCCTGCACCATGATAATCCTGCGATTCTTTGATTTGCAATGACAGACCCAGTCTTAACATTATTACAAAGTTCTCCTCACTAACAACTGGGGCCCTGTGTCAAAGGTGGGAGAGCTATAGACTAGCAACAGTCTGACAGTCATAGTCAAGGATTCCATAACTTACAGACAATGTCCAAGACACCATCATTCTTGTTCCTGGGTATGTACTGTCCCACCAGCAGGACAAATACAGCAGAGGTGACAGGCAGCCCAATGGTATATAGGTGGGAGGGAGTTACACTGGGAATTATCAAAATCGACTCTGGGCCTCACGATGTCTCATCGCATGAGTTCAAACATTGACCAGAAAAATCCCTCCCTAACGGCATTGTGGGTCAACCCGCAGCACACGGACTGCAGCGATTCAAGAAGGCAGATCACCACCACCTTCTCAAGGGCAACTAGGGATGGGCAATAAATGCTGGCTCAGCCAGTGATACCCGTGCCCGATGACTGAATTTTAAAAAACCCTGCTGATGACCCTTTACTGCCAAACACCCCATCCCCTTCCTAATCAACTGCTGAATCAGTACTCCTCCATTCTGAGCGGCACTTGGAGGAAGCTGTGAAGATAGTGATTGGACGCTGAGTGGGGAACTTCAACACCCACCACAAAGAGTGGCGGAGTGGTACCCAACTGGCCGGGTCTGAAAGGACATCGCGGCTAGACTGGGACTGCGGCAAGTAGTGAGGGAACCAACAAGAGGGAAAAATATACTTAACCTCATTGTCTGTTGCCTGCCTGTTGCAGACTGTCCTTGACAGTCTTGGTAGCGGTGACCACTGCATAGACCTTGCAGAACTGAAGTCCTGTCTTCGTACTGAGGATATCCTCCATTGTGTTGTGTGGCATTGCTGGTCTGCTAAATAAGATAGATTTTGAACAGATTGAGGAAGTCAAAACTGGGCATCTATCAGACACTGTGGGCCATCTGCAACAACAGAATTGTACACAATCTGTAGCCTCTTGGCCCAAGATATCCGCCACTCAACCATTACCACCAAGCCAGGTGATTAACCCCCATTCAACAGAGAGTGCAGCACTTGCATACCTCAAGATACAATGTCACCCCGGTGAAGCTACAACACAAGACCAACAGTGAAAGCAACAAACAGTGGAGCTTAGTGACCCCCCCAACTAATGGATCAGACCTAAGATCTGCCATTCTCCCTCATCCAGTCTTGAATGGTGGTGGACAATTAAACAACTCACTGGAGGAGGAGGTTCCACAAATTCCTCATCCTCAATGATGGTGAAGCCCAGCAGGTCCCAGCAAAAGATAAGGCTGACACACTTGCACCAATCTTCAGCCAGAAACGGCAAGTGGATGATCCATCTCGGCCTTCTCCGGAGGTCTCCAGCATCTCAGGTAGCAGTATATCGCCAATTCTACTCACTCCGTGTAATATCAAGAAATGGCTGGATACTGCAAAGGCAGTGGTCCCTGGTAATGTTCCAGCAATAATAATTAATGAAGAGTTGTTCCAGTACAGCTACAACACTGGCATTTACCCAGCAATGTGGAAAATTGCCCAGGTACGTCCTGTCCACAAAAAGCAGGACAAATCCAACCTGGAAAATTACCACCTCAACAGTAAAGTGATGGAAGATGATTTGATTTGATTATTATTGTCACATGTATTAGTATATAGTGAAAAGTATTGTTTCTTGCACACCATATAGCTAAAGCATACTGTACATAGAGAAGGAAAGGAGGGGGTGCAGAATGTAGTGTTACAGTCATAGCCAGACTGTAGAGAAAGATCAACTTAACGTGAGGTAGGTACCTTCAAAAGGCTGTTGGCAGCAGGGAAGAAGCTGTTCTTGAATCGGTTGGTAGGTGTCCTCAGACTTTTATACCTTTTTCCTGACAGAAGAAGGTGAAAGATGGAATATCTGGGCTGCACGGGGTCCTTGATTATGCTGGCTGCTCTTCCGAGGGAGTGGGAAATGTAACAGAGTCAGTGGATGGGGAACTGGTTTGTGATGGTCTGGACTTCGTTCATCACCCTTTATAGTTTCTTGCAGTCTTGTTCAGAGCAGGAGCCATACCAAGCTGAGATACAACCAAAAAGAATGCTTTCTATGGTGCTTCTGTAAAAGTTGGTGAGACTTGTAGTGGACATGCCAAATTTTCTTAGCCTCCTGAGAGAGTAGAGGCTTTGGTGGGGCTTTCTTAACTAAAATGTTGGCATAGGAGGATCAGGACAGGTTGTTGGTGATCTGGATACCTAGAAACTTGAAGCTCTTGACCCTTTCCACTTTGTCCCCATTGATGTAGACAGGGGCATATTCTCCTTTTACACTTTGTAAAGTCAATGACTATCTCTTTTGTTTTGGTGACATTGAGGGAGCAATTCACCAAATTTTCTATATCTTTCCCGTTCTCAGTCTCCTCATTGTTTGAGATCAACAAACTTGAAAATTGAGTTGGAGGGGAATTTGGCCACACACTCATAGGTGTATAAGAAGTATAATGAAGGGCTGAGGACACAGCCTTGTGGGGCACCAGTGTTGAGGATGATCGTGGAGGAGGTGTTGTTCCCTATCCTTACTGATTGTGATCTGAGAGTTAGGAAGTTCAGGATCCAGTCGCAGAGGGAGGAGCCGAGGCCCAGGCCATGGAGTTTGGAGATGGATTTTGTAGGAATAATGGTGTTGAGGCTGAGCTGTAGTCAATAAATAGGAATCTGACGCAGGTGTCTTTGTTATCTAAGTGTTCCAGAGTTGAGTGTAAGGCCAGGAAGATGGCGTCTGCTGTGGACCTGTTGTGGCGGTAGTGGATCCAGGCAGTCCGGAGGCTGGAACTGATTTGTGCCATGACTAACCTTTTGAAGCTCTTCATAATGATGGATATCAGAGCCACCAGATGATAATCATTAAGGCACACTGCCTGGTTTTCCTTTTGTACCAGGATGATGGTCGTTTTCTTGAAGCAGAAAGGGACCTCAGATTGGTGTAAAGAGTACTTAAAGATGTCTATGAATATTCCCGCCAGCTGGTCCATGCAGGATCTGAGTGCTCAACCAGATACCCCATCAGGGCCAGTCACATTCTGTGGGTTTGACTTTTGAGAAAACTGCTCTGACATCCGCGACGGTGACCTTGGAAACAGTTTCATCCATGTCACCAATAGCGCTATCACGCGGCACTTGTTCAGCAATAACCTGTTCACTGACGCTCAGTTTGGGTTTCACCAGGGCCACTCAGTTCCTGACCTCAAGAGGTGAGGTGAGAGTGACTGACTTTGAAATCAAAGCAGTTATAACTGAGTCTGGCATCAGGAGGAAGACCCTCTGCTGTCTGGAATCATACCTGGCACAGGGAAAGATGGTTGTGGTGGAGGGGAGAGGGTTATCATTGACCAGAACCTGAATAGGACTAGCCATATCAATACTGTGGCTACAAGAACAGGTTGGAGACTGGGAATTCTGCAGCAAGTAACTCACTACCTGACTCCCCAAAGCCTATCCACCATCTACAAATCAAAGTGTGATTGTGCACCACTTGCCTGGATGACTACATCTCCAATAACACTCAATAAACTCAACACCATCCAGGACAAAGCACCCCATCCACCACCATCATTATCCACTCCCTCCATCAGCAACACAGACAAGTGTGGTAGTTTGTATCATCTACAAGCAACTCACTAAGGCTCCTTCAACAGCACCTTCCAAACCTGTGATCCCTACCGCGTAGAAGGACAAGGACAGCAGACACATGGGAACACCACCACCTGTAAGTTCCCCTCCAAGTCACTCACCACCTGCCTTGGAAATATATGTCTGTTCCTTCACTGTCACTAGGTCAATGTCTTGGAATTCCCTTCCTAACAGCACTATGGGTCTACCTACGCCTCAGCAACTGTAGCGATTCAAGAAGACAGTTCACCACCACCTCCTCAAGGGCAATTAGCTTTGGGCAGTAAATGTTGGTCGAGCCAGTGACATTGACATCCAATAAATGAATAAATAAAAAACCGACTTGGTCAAGGAGGACAGAAAATTCATTGGAAGCTTCAGGGGGAGAGACAAGGATAATTGAGGAAGAAGTGAAATTAGTGATGAAGGATTGATATTAATGTTAACATGGTGTCAATTCCTGTTGAAATTCATTGTCCTTGTCAGATTAACTTCATATTAAATGATGCTTTTATTATCTCCTGCCAATAGACTGAATGTTAAAACCATTTATTCGATTCAATTACAGTTAAGCATGAATAGTGTCATTGTTTTTCACCTTCATTCCCTATTTTTTATCATTTACATGTTGCATTTGAAAGTCTACCATTTATTTATGTTATAATAAAGAATTTTGGTTTTGCCAAATTTAATCCAAAGCTACATTCTGCTTCATTTTCCACCTTGTAATCATTTCTTCTTTAATTAAAGAAATTGTATATTTTGGCATCTGTCTATCTTGGGAAGAGATGGGCTGTACCCAGGGTTTCTGTCACTTCTGGATTAGACATGGTATGTTGTGACTGTAGAAATTGATTTGCAAGTGGCAATCCCTTCCTCAGGTGGCACAGATGAGTGGTGCTGGCTTGAGGTTGAATGATGTTTTTTGCTTTCCGGCAGATTCTCTTCTCCTCCATCTGCTCCTTTATCTTGAGCTTTGCTTTCTTCATGTTCTTCCTGACTGCTTGTTTCCAGGAATCAGCAGCAAGGACTTCCCATGAATCTACTCTGATCCTGGTCAACTTGCAGACTTGCTGCAGACATTCCTGTATCGCCAACGCGGGTGATCTGCCAGTCTTGTGCCAATAGCAAGTTCGTCATAGAGCACATCTTTGAAGATGCAGCAATTGTCCATTCTCTCACATGACTCAGCCAACAATGTAGCTGTTGACTCACGGGCAAACATGTGGGGGATCCCTGCTCACTGATATACTTTTATATTTGGTGCCCTGTCCTGCCAGGAGATGGCCAATATTTGTCTCAGCTTTTGTTAGTTTACAATAAGTTGTCCATTCTTCAAACTGAGAACACAAGCTTGGTAGACACAGAGCTTTGTACTTTACATTCATCTGCCGTTCGTCCACACTCGACTTTTCAACTTTGACCTTCAGCGTGGGATGCCAGTGTGGGGTGTCATCAAAACACCAACTATCCAAGTAGGACATTATGCACTTCAGACTTGGCAATGTCTTGCCAGGTTCTGCAGTTTGGAACTGGCTCTGGCACACAGACAGACTCTCTCATTTGAGTGGCCAAAAATGTACAAAACAGCATGAAGAAAAATATGTTAGAGTGAGTTGGTGCCAGGATGCAGCAGTGCTTTACTCTGCTGCTGATTCTGAAATTCTCCAATGATATTTCAATGTAACTGGCGACCTTTCTGAAATTTACAGGATGGGAGGGGAGACTGGGGATCATTGGGGGGGCAGAGAGAGTCGAAGGGTTGGGGGAATCGGATGGTTGGGATGGTCAGGTTGGGGAGTTGGGTTAATATCATAGAATCCCTATTGTGCAGAAGGGGGCCATTCGGCCCGTCGAGTCTGTACCCAATCTCCAACAGAGCATCCCACCCAGGCTCACCCTCTGCCCCATCCTAGCAACCCCACACCTATCCCTCTTATCTCCCTAACCTATACATCTTGGGAATCTAAGGGGCAATTTAACATGGCCAATCCATCTAACTCGCACATCTTTGGACTGTGGGAGGAAACTGGAGCACCTGGAGGAAATCCACGCAGACACTGGGAGAATGTGCAAACTCCACAGAGACAGTCCCCCAGGCTGGATTTGAACCCGGGTCCGTAGCGCTGTGAGGCAGCAGTGCTAATCTCAGTTGGTAGTTGGTTGATGTGGCTAGTCAGGCTGGCTTGGAGGGGTGCTGGAGTTGGGGAGAGTTGGAGTGTCTCTGGAAACTCCGAATGCATTGAATCCACTGAATGCTCGACTAACAGCCTGGTTTCATTCCCTGAAATTGGATCAAGTACCACTCCTTCTCTTGTAGGATTTTCCATGTTCTGGGTCAAAAAACTCTCCTGGATGTGCTTTAAGAATTCTGCCCTCCCTAAGCCTTCCTAATTCTGACTATCCCAAGTAAAATTGGGGAAGCTGAAATTCCTGATCCTTATTATGTTATTGTTTTTACATTTCTCTGAGATCTGCCTGCATATCTGCTCTTCTATCTCTCCCTGACTGTTTTGGGGATCTGTAGTAGACTCTCAGCCACACAATTGTCCCCTTATTATTTTAAGTTCCAGCCATGTGAGTTCAGTTGAGGAGCCTGCTTAAGATATCATTGCTTCTCGCTGCAGTAACAGGTTCCTTGATCAATATTGTGACACCACCTTCTGTTTTACACCCCACCCTATAAGATTCTACATCCTGGAATGCTGAGCTGCCAGTCCTGCCCCTCCCTCAGCCGCTTCTCTACGTCTACCTCAGCTGAACCAGGTAACATTGAGAGAACCTATTTCTAATTTGCATAATTACAACAAAGCTCTGGCAAAAATGAAATGAGCTTGAAGCTTGTCTAGTGGTCACTTCACTTCTAATAAAATGAGTTAAGTAATTTTTGCATCTTGTTATATTAATCCTAAAATGTTCTTAGCAGATTTCTCATGTCTCACATTATAAGTGTTGCTGGGCCCATCCAGCTATCTGAAGCAGATATCCCTCCCTGACCCCAGCTTTACTCCTGCCCTTCCCCATTGGAGTCATGTGGCAGAATTCTTGCCGGCGGGTTCAATGTCAGCTCTGGTGGAGAGTATGACGCGAGGCTGGTGTCCACTATGGCAGGTCAGGAGAACCTGCCAGAGGCTGGTGAGAACCTCATTTGCATCCTGTTAACTCTGAGCTCCAACACCAGATCTCCCGCGATGCCAGTGGGAAAACATATCAACGTGAAACACATTTGGAACAATGTGGTGTGTAGGTGTCAGGAATCACCTGAATAAAGCTTGGGGTTGCCTCAGGGACACCTTCCATGTTCCTGTCTCCGCCATGGGATTTGGTCACAAAATGGGAGAATTCCGCACACTCATTTATATCCTCAGCCATTTACATGGTCAAGGCAACCCTGAGAGTAAATGCAACATGGTAAGACCTACCTGCAACAAAAACAAAAGATTCAAGGACAGCTAAAGACCCCTGTGTTTGGATAAAGATCTTATAAAAGATTTCCAATATTAATCCTTTTCAGTCTTTGGTCTCTTAGGATCCCACCAGACACTCATGTTGGGAATCTAATGGTAAATAGCTACATCCTTATGTTTCTCTCAGTGTGGTTGCACTGAAATGTTCTGAGAATGTTCCTGCATAAAGTCAGGCATGAAGTGGGTATGCCGGCGTTGGACTGGCGTAAACACAGTAAAAAGTCTGACAACACCAGGTTTTAGTCCAATCTATTTATTTGATAATATACTCACAAGCTTTCGAGGGACACCCTCTTCGTCAGGTGAATGGAGAGTTCTGGCCTCAGACAGAGCATATAAAGCACAGACAGTTTAGAGATTACTGATTAGAATGCGAATCTTTACACCTAACCTGCTGTTCAAGACCTGAAGTGGCTGATAATGTGAGTGGAAGGAGCACTGATCACAGTTTAAAGAGATGTGTATTGTCTCCAGACAGTACAGTAAGTGAGGTTTTGCAAACCCAGGCAAGTCACGGGGGTTACAGATAGTGCGACATGAACCCAAGATCCCTGTTGAGACCGTCCTCATGTGTGCGGAACTTGGCTATCAGTCTCAGAGACTCAGAGTAACCCCCGTGACTTGCCTGGGTTTGCAAAACCTCACTTACTGTACTGTCTGGAGGCAATACACATCTCTTTAAACTGTGATCAGTGCTCCTTCCACTCACATTATCAGCCACTTCAGGTCTTGAACAGCAGGTTAGGTGTAAAGATTTGCATTCTAATCAGTAATCTCTAAACTGTCTGTGCTTTATATGCTCTGTCTGAGGCCAGAACTCTCCATTCACCTGACGAAGAGGGTGTCCCTCGAAAGCTTGTGAGTATATTATCAAATAAATAGGTTGGACTAAAACCTGGTGTTGTCAGACTTTTTAAAGTCAGGCAGACAGCTGGCAACTCACTGCACTGCTCAGCTTTGTTGGAATTGCAACTTTTGCAAATGCAGCTCCAGCTCCAAGCCCCCCCGCAACCCCCCCTCCCCCCAAAACTCTCCCGGTCAAAGGTCAGGAAAATTAGCCCTCGGCTATCTTGCAGCTTTTAGTAAAACATCTCAGAACAGATGAGACAAAGCACAGATGGAATTTTGGATGCGGTTAATCCTTTGGGAGGCTCATGTTCAAATCCAGCACAGAGAAAGGAGATGGATGCTTGTTCTTTTCAACAGTTGAGTTGATTATTGAATTAAATTAAAATAGTTTAAGTGCAAAGTTTAAACTTGTTATCTGCTAAGAGTGAAATTGACATTTTAAAGCCCACATAATGGAATTGTCAGATCAGGCAGAGAAAGATTGCTATTTTATTTCTCAATTTCCTTCTATTCCCACATAGAATCCCTACAGTGCAGAAAGAGGCCATTCGGCCCATCGAGTCTGCAATGACCAAAATCTCACCGAGGCCCTACTTCCATATCCCGACATATTTATCCACTAATCCCTCTAACCTACACATCTCAGGACACTAAGGGGCAATTTTAGCACGGTCAATCAACCTAATCCGCACATCTCTGGACGGTGGGAGGAAACCGGAGCACCCGGAGGAAACCCACGCAGACACGAAAAGAATGCGCAAACTCCACACAGACAGTGACCAGAGCCGGGATCAAACCCAGGTCCCTGGAGCTGTGAAGCAGCAGTGCTAACCACTGTGCTACTTTGGGAAATTGAGGTATAAAAGGAAAATGTAGGCAGCAGTTTACATTACAAATCACGAGTGATTGACTTGCCTAGTGCTGAACGATGGCATATGGGAGAGCAAAGAACATTTTTAATAACTGATTATCTACAAACAGTGTGGGGGAGGAAAAAGTAACTTAATAAACCTCGATCTGTGTATCTGTATTGCTGAACAAAATGGAGAAGATGCTCGCCATATTTCCCAACAAAGGATTCAATGAATTATAGAGTGCGGCAAATGTGGCATAAATTGTACCCTGTGCTGTACCCCAGAATTCAGTCTTCAAGGTAGATAATTATTCAGTGTACACTTTGCGTCACTCAGATCTCTCAATGCTTGCATTTAGAACTCGTATCTTCAACTACAGCTGACTGAAAGAGGAACGCACGCTCTTTCACAAAGGCTTCTATCTTAATAAATACCCCTCAGAGGTGATGGAGATGTCCTGTGAACATTTAAACCACAATAGAATCATTTAGTTCCTTTGAGGTCACAGAATACCTTTTGCTGTTAGGCTACTGACACAAAAGTGTTCCTAGGTCACTCTAAAGACTGTTTGGAGCAAGAATTTTCAATCATAATCTGAGCCAACATCTGTTGTGGGACTGGGGTCTGAAGGCTAAAGTCTATTGGCTTCTTGTGACTATTTTAATTTTATTTTGTAGAATCTGGATGGAAATAGGCTGCAGTTTGGGGAAATACATGTTAATATTATCATAGCGCAAGTAACTCCAGTTTAATCTGGTTTTTATGCAGATACACATATGTGGATGTCAGAACCAAGTCCCCTTGTGTGTGTAGAGTATTTTTGAGCTAAATTACTTACATTTGGAACTGTCCTGTGCTTCAAAAAAATCATTAAAAATAAACAATTTTAGGTTTGTTTTCTGTGTATAAAATGGAAAAGCATTAGCAAAGGTAAATGGATTTTTTGTTGCATTCTTAGCTTTTTATATATTTATTATAAAATGGTTCATGTTAGAGTAAAGAAACATCAGATTCATTTGAAAACAAGTATTTTTGCGCATGAAAGTAAATTAACCAGGGTATTTCTAATAAAAATGCAGCATAGTTACAAATCGTCCAGTGTGAATGAAGAAAACGTGGTCAGTTGCCTTGAGCTGATTCAGATGTTTCCAGCAAACTTGTCATTAGGGAAAGGTGTCTGATTTGGTGGAGTAATTCCTCAAACAAAGCACTAATTAAAATAAGAATTTGTTCCCAAAATTCAACAAAAGTACTTCTTTGCCCATAATGTTAGATGTTAGAATGTAATTGATGACAACTTTGGATGTAATGTGACCAATGGGAACAAGATGTAAGGGTCAGCTGACCCAGTAAAACATGGAACCAATTACAGAGTGATGTAATAGTCAGCTGACCAGCTGATTCACTACAAATAAATAAGGAACTATGTAGAATTGTGGGAAGCTTGGAATCCCAAGTTTGGAATAATGATCTTTCCTTCTTTTGTTGTATTTTCATTAGCTGCATTTTGAAGAGTTCCTCCTGAAGAAACGTTAGGTTGTTATTTTCGTTTTCTCATGTTATTTGCGTTTCTCTGGTGTTCCCTTCATGAGGTACAAATGAAATCGTACAGAACATAGGGAGACCATTCAGCCCATTGTGCCAGTGCCAGTCCCTGCTCCACTGGCCTTGAAACCTCAAATATTTATCCAATTTCCTTTTGAATGTTGTCATTGGCGCTGCTTCGTAGCTGTCTTCCCGGCAGTGCATTCACAACTCACTTTGAAAACATTTCTCCTCAAGTCCAGCTGATTCTTTTATCTTTTTATATTAACTTAAATCTGCATTCTCTGTTTACCAACCTTCCTGTCAGTAAAAATAGCCCCTCCCTGTGTCCTCTTTTGCAATTCTCAGAATTATAAACACCTCCTATTACATCTCCTCTTATCCTTCTCTGCTCCTAAGAACAATCCCAGCTATCCAGAGTGTAGCAATCTGACATTAATTCTGATTAAGTTTGTTGAAATGTTAGAGTTTCTTCATGAAGGACCAAAAGGTATATGGAACCACAATTTTACCATTGCCCATACTGTGACCAGGAAGGAACCCTGCACCAGCCTAAAGGGGTTGTCAGTCTCTCTCCATTGTGTAAAACAAAGGACATGTCAGTTGCTTCAAGATAGAATCCATGAACAAGTCTAACAGTCGTACCCTTAATAATCTTCCAAGAATTACATCTGTAATGTTTTAAAAGAGATGGAAAAACAATCTTAAGCTGTAGATTTTGGAGGTGCACGTTCAACATATGGGTCACATGTAAATAAGGAATTATTTTTCATGAGTTTCCTGCTTATTATACAGAATTTGGACATGTTTGAATAGTGATGACTGTTTAAAAGCAATTATTTGTAAATTGAGATCATTTTTTAAACATATGAAGACAATTCACATGAGAAAGGATCCAAAGGTCATTTAATTTCCTCCAAGAAAGGAAATAGGAATGACCTTGGTAATTATAGGCCAGTTAGTCTTACTTCGGTGGTCGGTAAGTTAATGGAAAGGGTTCTGAGGGATAGGATTTATGACCATTTGGAAAGATGCAGTTTAATCCAGGATAGTCAGCACGGTTTGATGAGGGGTAAGTCCTACCTCACAAATTTGATTGAATTCTTTGAGGAGGTAACTAAGCGTATAGACAAAGGTAGAGCAGTTGATGTTGTATACATGGATTTTAGTAAGGTGTTTGATAAAGTTCCCCATGGTTGGCTCATGAAGAAGATAAGGAGGTGTGGGATAGAAGGAAATTTGGCCGATTGGATAAGTAACTGGCTGTCTCATAGACGACAGAGGGTGATGGTGGAGGGAAAATTTTCAGACTGGAGACCAGTTACCAGCGGTGTACCACAGGGGTCAGTGCTGGGTCCTCTGCTATTTGTGATTTTTATCAAATGACTTGGAAGGGGGAGTCTGAAGGGTGGGTTAGTAAACTTGCTGACGACATCAAGATTGGATGAGGTGGAGGGCTCTCGCAGGCTACAAAGAGACATTGATAGGATGCAGAGCTGGGCTGAAAAGTGGCAGATGGAGTTTAACCCTGATAAGTGCGAGGTGATTCATTTTGATAGGACAAACTTGAATGCAGATTACAGGGTCAACGACAAGGTTCTAAGGAATGTGGAGGAACAGAAAGATCTTGGGGTTCATGTCCACAGATCTCTGAAGGTTGCCACTCAAGTGGATAGAGCTGTGAAGAAGGCTTATAGTGTGTTAGTGTTTATTAACAGGGGGTTTGAGTTTAAGATCCATGGGGTTATGCTGCAACTATACTGGGTGTTGGGTGAGGCCACATTTGGAATATTGTCTTCAGTTCTGGTTACCTCACTATAAGGAAGATGTGGAAACATTGGAGAGAGTGCAGAGGAGATTTACCAGGATGTTGCCTGGTTTGGAGGGTAAGTCTTACGAGGAAAGGAAGCTGGGGCTTTTCTCTTCAGAGAGGAGGAAGATGAGAGGCAACTTAATAGAGGTTTATAAGATGGTGATGGGGATTGATAGAGTGGACGTGCAGAGATTATTTCCTCGGGTGGATGTAGCTGTTACTAGGGGGCATAACTATAAGGTTCATGGTAGGAGATATGGGAGGGATGTCCGAGGTAGATTCTTCACTCAGAGAGTGGTTGGGGTGTGGAATGCACTGCCTGCTGTGATAGTGGAGTCGGACACTTTAGGAACTTTCAAGCGGTTATTGGATAGGCACATGGAGCACAACAGAATGATAGAGAGCAGGATAGCTTGATCTTGGGTTTGGACATTGTCGACACAACATTGAGGGCCTAAGGGCCTGTACTGTTCTGAGCTGTTCTATGTTCTAATTTCATTAGAATGGGAAGCTTCACAACATGTAATTTTTCTTAAAGTACTTTTCCTGTCAACACATTACATTTTTTTTCATTTTCTGTACAAGGAAATGTGCTCTGGTATCTATCCCAACTTTTCAACATGGTAAGGGATCAGCTTGGCTCAATTGCCTCTCAATCAGGGGGCCGTTAAGTTCAAGCCTCCCCCAGAATTTGCGAAAAGAATTCATTTCAATGAATCTCCGAGACAGATGGAATGACAAAGCCTCACACGAGACATTAAACTGAGGCCCCATCTGTTGGTTCAGTTGGGTATTAAAAATCCCATGGCTCTATTCAGGTAATAACATGGAGATCTGTGAGTGTCTTGGCCAACATTCTCTCCTCAGCCGAGACTACCATAAAGAAATTAGTTATGCAATCAACTCATTGCTGTTTCTGGGAGCTTGCTATGCACAAACTGGCTCCTGCTGATGCCTACAAATTAAAGACGTGGAGATTTTTGAAGAGGATAAGGTGCTTTGTATGACTTTTCATTGTCATTGATAAAAATAAGCAAATTTTGAATAATCTTTTCAGAAAATAAGTCATTGGAAGGTTATCTACACATTGTGACCAGTTCAGCTCACAGGAGCTTAGTTTGGAGCCATCTTACTCACTATAACCTTTGAAGTTGCTCTTTTGTTTTCCTCTACTCATCAATCAATATTGATGATTCAATTACAAAAAAGCTTTAGACTTTTGTTCGATGGTTCATTTGAAAAGGTCACCATGTTTATGAATAACTTTCTGCAAACTTCTTAACACATTCACATAAATTACAGTGAAAAACATCACTGTCACTTGTATGCAAAATCTTCATGAAAAAGATTATGTATGATTCTTTAGGGTGAGCACATTTTGCCCAGTCCACAAGAGTGGTTATAAAATTATCAGGAGGCCACTCCAAGATCAAACATCCAGCTCACAATCGGATAAATGGTCAACTGAACACTTATTTTTTCCTAGCACTATACGCACCAAACTTTTTCCTTTAAGACACTACCTCTCTAATGTTGAAATCTTTTCATTAGATACAATTTTTCTCCCTGGCATCTTTCTCTCTATGACAAGGATATAAGAATTGTGTTTATCCCCATTACATATTAATGAAAATAGAATGAATATCATCAGAGTCTTAATAATATGACAAATGTTTTGCTTCAGTTTAATACTTATACGTTTATAGACATGTACAGTGAAGAGGGGAAAGATGACACAAGGGGGGGATTTCTCCTGTCCCGACGCCACAGGAATTGTAGCGGGGGGGGGGGGGGGGAGGCGGGGGCAGACAATGCAAAGGCCATTGACCTTGGGTTTTGAGGCGAGTGCGGCTGGAAAATGCTGCCCAAGGAATTTATCCTGCTGCCGCAATTTTGTGCCAGTGTTCACCATGGGGTCAAACAGCGACCCGGGCACAAAATCTCACAAGAGTCAGAAAATGGGAATCTCATGGGAGAGATCTTGTTATCCAGTTCTCCCCCCTCCTTGCCTGTGATGTAACAAGTCTAGTACTCAGGAAGGTTGTGAATCTCATTTCAATAAATTTAAATATGATGAGTGGGATTTGTTGCCATAACGTTCCCCCTGCCCCACATTTGGAAATCCCCCCCCCCCCCACCTTGTTGATGTGATTTCACATTGAAGAGGTTTACAATTGGTGATGGCAACCTTTACAAGCACAGTATAGGGGGCATCGCTGGGCAGTACCCTGGCAATGTGCCTGGTTCCCTGGCCAGAGCAGAGCCACGGGTCCCTCTGGGGAGCTCCATTCAGGAGGTTCTTATTTATGAGGGGGTGGGGGGTGGGGGGGGGTGTTGCCCTTGTGTGACGGGGGAGGGTAGAGGTTACCCTAGCCATGGGAGAGGGGTGTATTTTTTAAATTGCAGATTAGGGCACCCTCTAAAAAGAATGCACTGATCACAGTGTTACCAGCTCTATTAGGCCCTGCCCTGCCAGTGTGACTGTGTCGATCATGCCAAGAGATTTCTGTGCACAGTGCTGCTCAATATGGCAAGAAGATTCAGCTCTGCAGCCAGCGAGCTGGCTACACGCCGGATTCCTCACCTCAGCCAACAGTCTCCAAATAACCAAAAATTCAACAATCTTCTATACCCAAGACTGATGATTGCGTGTTGAGCATATAATTTTAAATTAGTGTTAAAAGAACTACAATTTTAGAAAGGGTAAGATTTTATTTTGCAGCTACCTTTTCATAAAGAAATCCTTAATAAAAAATCAGTCAGCAGAACAGATACATGTTCACACAATGCAGCAATGTAGGGATTCGTGGGCAACAGTCAGTGGACAGCACTATCAGGAAATTCTACAGGAGGAGTTCGGTGGACCTCAGCTGAATAAATTCATCAGGATTTCTCTTGAGATTGTGGAATACATGAGGTCAACGTGGCCTTTTTTTTTGAGTAACAAAATAACTTGTTTTTTATGTTCCAAAACACAGGCCTATTGTGTGTGCAAAGTAACCGTAATATCAGAATAAAAAGTGCCCTACTCTCAGATATAAAACGGGAGTGTATGTAGATATATGATCGCACTGACAGGAGGGGAGCATTAATAACTCAAGCAATTAGACAATCTCCATTTCAAAATCTTGTAGCCTAACCATTATCAGAGTCATAATAAAGAGAATATTTCCTTCACTACATACTATAAAAAATGCATAATCTCCATCTTTGTGGCCTTTATAGACAAGCGTTAGACATATTATAAATCAACCTTTTAATTGAAATTGTGATTCCTTTTTTTAAAAAAATTAAATGTTTATTTATCAAATGTAAAATGTTCTTTCCAAAAATCCACCCTCATTCTTTATGCACCACAAGACAGATTACTATTTGACACAGCTGACTGAATAAACATAAAAAGAATGCATTTCCTCATGCAGGTGTCTAGACACCATCACAATAGATGCTTATAGCTTGGCTCACACTCTCTCCATATGTATCCTTCTAATATTAATTCCGTAGAGAGAAGCTCAGGGAGACAGAAAACCACAGGCAACAAACCACTGAAGAACAATTTATCTGAAATCCTATTTAACCCTTTTAGATCTAGCATCATTTTTTTCAGTTATTTTCCAAAAATCTTAGAAATCTCTGCACTATGATTTTGGTATTGGAGAGTGTGGTTGAAATGACCTGATTAAATGACCTTCAGGAGACTGGGTGGCACAGTGAGATAAATGCAACACTAGACCTTCACTTCTGACTCTTTCCTTCTGACACATCTCCCCCGATCCCAGATTCAAAGCAAGATCTTTGAGCAGCTCCTATCTGGATAGCACAGGACACAGAAAAATACTTAATTCATTGTTGTTTAAACTAAATTGGGAATCGCACTCTGAAAATACATGGCAATGGGCAGCACGGTGGCACAGTGGTTAGCATTGCTGCCTGACGAAGGAAAACTAGTGGATTTTGCTACCAAATAAACTCTTGGACTTTAACCTGGTGTTGTGAGACTTCTTACTGTGCCTCACAACACCAGGGTCCTGGGTTCGATTCCTGACTTGGGTCACTGTCTGTGTGGAGTCTGTCCGCTCTCCCCACATCTACTTGTGTGTCCTCTGGGTGCTCCAGTTTCCTTCCACAGTCCGAAAGATGTTGGGTGCATTGGCCATGCTAAATTCTCTCTTAGTGTACCCGAACAGACGCCGGAGTGTGGTGGCTTAAGGGATTTTCACAGTAACTTCATTGCAGTGTTAATGTAAGCCTAATGTGACATTAATAAATAAAGTTTAAATGGACGTGGTAGGAATCTCCACTAGTGCAGAATAACATGGCAATCAGTAAGTATCATAGTATGAAGCCACATTGATAGGAGAATGTGGAGAGATTCCATTCATAGCCAAAAAATAATAGTAGCGGAGTGGATGGTGATGATATAGTCTGGAGTTTCAATACATTACAATAGGATCAGGAAGCATTTCTGTCTATTTCATTAATTCACAGGTTCAATGTATATTCCTGCCTCTATGGGGCAAGGCTGAACCCAAACAGAGGCAAATCTCCATAACAGGAGGAGGACAAACCATCTGGAAACCCCTGACATCGTCAGAGGAAATCTTGGGTCAGGATTGAAAGATCAGGCAGTAGATCGGGAAGCAGCTGATGCTTGGGATTGAGAAAATTCTGTTCCCTTTACCATCAATCCTGTTCACTCACACACTGTTGATGTGCATGCTTGCACACATCAGCCGCACAGCTTGGTGAGAACTCCTGTGAAACGTGTTGTTCTGAGGAACTGGCTCATAATAATTTGCTTTCTTCTATCTCCGCAGATAAGGTGGAAGAAAGTATCCTCAGGCTCTCCTGACAACACCGATCGGCCGGGGGTGCAGCAGGCATTCAGCCTAATCACCACAAATCCAGTCGTTAACTCACTGAACATCATCAAATAATGGTGGACTAATGTAAAATGAATAAATCATGACTGTTGCCTAGGAATGAAGCATCAACCTGCAGTATTCTGAGTTAATGGTCACATACAAGCAAGACATTGATGGATGTAGTAGGATGAGCAATATTGATGCCACCAGTGGACCCCAGAATGTTTAAAAATCTTGCTTTTAATGGAAACCAGGTCCATTATCCCTGAAGCCCCAAACTGGGGCAAATAGATGTCACCGTTTTGCACTGGCAGACAAGACATTTATTTACTTGTATTTTCCACTGATTCAGTGCAGAATGACTGATGTTGCTGATGTACACATTTACTGCATTGGAAATAAAACAAGCTAATGCCTAGTTTGCCTTGGAGTATGTTGGTCCCCCCTGTAGCCCATGGTGCAGTGAATTCTTGCACCCCCCCCGCCCTCCCCCCTCACCCATGGAGTCTCTGAATGTGTTGTTCTGTGACGTCAAGAAAATCTTTTTGGGTGGCAGGACACTGGTGCACAGGTACCCTCCTCCAAAAAATACTTCCCTTTTCCTTAAATGACTAGGTGGAAACTAGGGACCCTGTTTTGTAAAGATACCTGTGTGTTTATTCTGCTTTTGGTCAGAAATGGTGTTAAACCTCCAAGTTGGACATTCAGGCTCTCCTTTTCTGAAATGTGTTTCTTTATTACACGTTTCTTTCATTCCTGCTGAATAGTGAGATGTGAGCAAACAAAGCAACTAACACCCCAATAACGGCAGCGATTCTAAGCCCTCATGGTAATGAGCAGAGGCAGCTTTCCACTGCCTCACAGGATTAGTTTCCCCTCACAGTTGGGGATAAAATATAGCATCTGCATCAAAAGGCATTCTGGCTGACTGTCTGGTTATTGGAAGACGACACTGTTTTGCATTCAGTTGGGAGTGTTAGCCAGAAAACCCACGAGAATGGTAATAAGATGTAGAAATGGTGCTTTCTTCCAGTGTATGTGATTTATAAAAGTTTCTTTAAAAACATAATGCTGGAGAGGTTTAGAGGCACCTTGTCCAAGGATTGTAGCTTATCTTGAAATGTGGAAGTAGACACCTTAATTAGCGCATGGCCCGTTAATGGATTTGAAAACAAGATAAATAGTTACTGGGATTCTCCAGCCTTGTTCATTCTGCTGCTGCCAGCGAGAATGGAGAATTTGATGCTCATCCAAATTTCCATTCACTGCAGCGGGACTGGAGAATCCCAGCCATGCGCAATGTCAGAGAATTTCAGCCAAAGGACTGCAAATATAGACAAGATTTTCCCTCCTGTGCTGTGACCATTGGGAAAAGCAGTGTTTTTCCCGTTGTTTGCAGTGGTAGGTTTTCATGCTGTATTGTCCGAATACTGCCTCAATGATTATAGAACAGCAGGAAACATGTTGGATTGTGGGCTTTGCTGGAGACTGTCAAGGCCTATAAGGATGCCCCGTATCCCAGGAATGTCCGGAGGAGGTCTTTCTGTTTTTAATTTCAGATTTCCAGCAGTTGCAGTATTTTGGTCTCTGAACCTATAATTCTTTGACTCAGAGCTCAGTGAGAACTCTACAAGTGAACCACAGCTGACATCTTGTGTTTCACCCCACGGGAGGGCAAGGGCAGCAAGTGGATGGGAATTCCTGCACCTCCAAGTTTCCTTCCAAGTCACACATGATCCTGAAATATACCCCGACAAGAATGGGGAATTTGGAGCTCAGCCAAGTCTCTGTCCACTGTGATGGGACCGGAGAATCCCAGTTCCGGGCGAGACTGGAGAATCCCAGTTCCGGGCGAGACTGGAGAATCCCACTTGCAGGCGAGACCAGGGAATCCCAGTTGCGGGCGAGGCCGGAGAATCCCAGTTGCGGGCGAGGCCGGGGAATCCCAGTTGCGGGCGAGGCCGGAGAATCCCAGTTGCGGGCAAGGTCGGGGAATCCCAGTTGCAGGCGAGGCCGGAGAATCCCAGTTGCGGGCGAGGCCAGAGAATGTACCTTCTTCACACTGACTGCAGCAACTCAAACAACTCACTGCCACTGTTCTGAGGGTAATTAGGGATGAATATTAAATGCTGCTTTTGGCAGCTACACCTATGAATGAATACAGAATAAGGCCCATTTCAGGCATATCAGCATCTGAGTTTGGAGCAGGAGTAGGCCATTCAGCCTGCTGAGCCTAGCCCAGCATTTAGTAAAATCATGGCAACTTCATGTCGGGAGTATTGGTTTGATGTTGAAGTCACGTTGTCTCGTTTGACCATTTTCTGTTTTAATTGTCTTTGGTGTTCATTCATCTTATTTTATTCAAATTATTTGGAAATTGTGCTGAATTCCAGCTGGTTCCAAGCTGAAATTAAATTTAGTTTTTCAAACACGCAAGCTCATGGTGTTGGTGTTGCTAGCTTTATACTGGGACATTCTGGTCACACTGAGGTGGGTTTCCCGTCAGTAGCTGCAGCGATCCATTTAAATCCCACTGACTTTGATGGAGATTACTGCCCTTAGTTTTAGTTTGCAGAGCCCTACTTGGAGATCAGTATTTATCTTGACTTTTTGTTTTCACTGGGGGTGTCCAGGGACAGGGGAAGTGGGTGAGAATGTGAGGCTGAGGTAGGTGATCAGCCTTGATCTTACTGAATGGTGGGCCAGGCTGAGTGGACAGAATGGCCTCAATCTGCTTATCCTTTGCCCTGTTGTTTTACACGTCAGCACACAGTTCAGAACTGGAAGACATTTCTACAGTGTACGTGGGAGTAGCTGACATGGAGACTGAGTGCACAACATAATGTCCCCACTGAGAAAATAACTCATTGCCATTCACTTTAAATGGACATGGCTGAATAATAACCGTGAGCATAAGGATACAGGATGCAGATAAACACGTATCTGCAAAGGATTGACCAGTTAGCAGAGGAATGGGAGAACACAGATTGGGAAAGAAATTATGCGACTGCTGTTTTCTCATTTGGATATACAGCCTAAATGTAATAAAAAGATATTTTGTGTAAATATGTACGGAAGAAAGATTTGAATTGACTTATTTGGCGCTAACACGGGTTTCATTAAAGCTGGTTCTAAACACACATGAAGGATGTTTTGTATATTTTTTAATTCCATCATTACAAATCTTGGGGAAATAATTCTGGATGACATTGTAGAGTGTGCAATATTTGCATATTTTGAAATTTGCAAAGTAAATCTAATTCTCTCAGGCATTACATAGTCAGAGCTTGTTGTATATTATTTAAGAAGGTATCTGCATTTTGGCTGCAGGCATTGGTTTGTTTATTAAGGATTTAATGTATTCAAAAATTCAGCTCAGTCATCAATGATTTAGCAAGTTGTAAAACCACCAAGTATAAATGGAGGAGTTGATCAATTATTAACTATTCACCTGTCCATTTTATTTATATGACTATTTTTATGATACCAAACTGAATTTATTACAATGTTTCACCCACATTTTCTGTGAATTTTGTTTTTTTGATTTGAAAAAAATGAACGACACGTATTTAACATCCTATATCTCATTCGTAGGGCAATCAGGGGCCCCTAAAATACTGTTCTAATTTCAGTGTAGGTTTGATGAATTATTGTTGTGTCATTTGGAAGGAGTGTAATGTTAAACCGCAGATAGGGATCATCATCCAATTAATCCTTATACACTGTCACACTGCCTTGCTGCCAGAAGCATGTACAACATTCTGATGTGGGAGTAAATGCTGCATTATCATTTGCAAATAACCCAGAAAATTATTAAAATCATGGGTAGCAGGCAACTCAGTGGGGGAGGAGGGGGGAGACAGAAAGAGAGAGAGTGCAGAATGATGGAATTTTACTTGACAGGTGGGAGTTTACACAGAATTGGCAACCTTGCACCTCTGCTGTTTTCCACAAGGATGCTGTCTGATAGCAGGACATTATGGTTAAAAATTAGTGTTGAGGGATATTTTTGGGGATTTATTCAGAAGCACAGGTGTAGCTGATCGCTGCACAATCAGACTGTAAATTTGAAAGTGAGATAGTGTAAAGAGTGTCTCACAGTCTGGAAATTGAAACTAAACAGTATTCAGCATGAACCCCTTGCTGGCCATCACACTCTTGAGCCTGTCTGTAATTCCCATGGCTTTTCACTAAACATTATAACCACCACACAGTGAAGTCACATCGGAACCCAAATGACAAATTGTGAGTGGAATTTTCCCCAAATCAGCAGCAAGAATTCTGGAGTGATATGCACCGGTCTCTCAGGCACACTCCAGACTGCAATCGTTCCACACTCTGTCATTTTTGTGGGACAGCGGTGAGTTGCTGCCTGGATTTGAGGAGGGAGGAGCCTAAACACACCACAAAGTCCAGCTGCAAAGTGCTCAAGGGCTGTTTTGGAATGACACCCCGATCTCACAGTGCACTGGGAGACCGCCTCCCCCACCCTATCCCCCATGGACATCAGGACACCGTTCCCTCATTGCAGCATGTTATATTTCCCCACCCCCACTCCAAGATGGACTGCTGGCATCGGGGCATTGTGGACCCAATGATCCCATTATGACCCCCCACTTGCCCCCACCTCATGGTGCACCTCTGCATGACCCCATTTGTGCAACACCCCATGTGATCCCCTGTACAACCCTCATTCAGGCCCCACCCCTCCCTTGGCACTTCCCTGGCACACTGACCAGTGCTTGGTGCACACTGCCAGGGTGCCAGGTGGGCACCACCAGATGGGCACTGCCATGTTGGCACCGCACAGCCATGTTCCCGACCAGCTGGGGGCTTCAATGGCCCTTGAGTCCCCTGGCCTGGCTTCACATCTGGCGCTAGTGGAAACGAATAATTATTCTCACTGGTCTCATACTGCATATGAAGGTCGAAGATCCTGGGAGCTGGGAGAATCTGGTATATAATTACTTGCTATTTAAATATCCTAATTGCCCTCGTGCCCATTTTGGGCACAGTCTGGTTGCTCCATTAGAAAGAAACCGCGATGATTTCAAACCATTTGGTGCTAGGTACAAAGCTGATTTCTAGGCCCATGTGCCATTGGCTGGCATCAGTGTGATCTATGCCAGGTGCAGAGAGGTTGGAAAATCACCCCCAATATCTCTGCCCGCCATTGCAGTGTGTATCAAATAATGTCTGTACTTCTCACCGATATGAGCTTCTGTTACAAATAGATATTTACCGCTGTTTGGCCCCAGTGCCATTCTTCAGCTTCTGGAGAGTGAAGATTGGTTTTGATGTTGGGAGACTGATGAATACTGAAGAAGAATGATGATGGTGGGCCTGGAGATGTGCAGTGTTATGTAACGGGTGCATAGTAACAGCAGCTTTTTCCATGGCAGCAGAGCACAGGAATACTTATGTTCTCTCAAGTGGGGATTGAAATTCATACCAGCACATCATAGCTGCAGGCTAGCAAAATATTAGTTAGACTATTAAATTTCAAATGTTCAAAGTCTGGTTGAATATCTGCTCTTCATTATTCAGTCCTTGTTGTTCGAGCAGATGTTTTTTTCCAAACTTCACATAGTAATAATTCACCAAATTTTATACTTTATAAATAAATCTTACATTTTATATTTTTAGATTATATATTTTATATTGTATTTTATAACATTTTATTACAGAATGAAGCATGAATAGCAGACTTGTGACATCTGATAACTTGGTCTATAAAATATGTTATTGGGCTAGTAAATGGAGTAATAAGATTGAGTGACATATAACAGAACAATAAATTACAATTCGACCTTGATATCTGTGTAAGATCCATCAGTATGTTTTAATTTCACAGGTTACACCAGACATTCAGTGTGCTGACATTACACAGGGGTTGCAGTTGTTTTGGGTTAGATTGATTGCCCAGGATAAATTACCTCTTGGTGTCAGGGGGATTAGGAGGCTAAATATGTGGGGCTACGTGATAGGACCCAGATGGAATTGTTGTTGGTGTAGGCTCAATGGGCCAAATGGCCTCCTTCTGCACTGTATATTCTATAATATCTATTTCCAGTGGGAAAATAATCCCTTTTCCTGCAGTTCAATTCCAAACGAAGAGTACTTGCTCCCAGAAACACGTGCAAACAATCCAGGCTGATACTCCTGTGAAACACTGAGAAAATGTTGCACTGCCGGCGGTGCTACCTTCCAGATTAGTGGTTAAATTGAGGCCTTTTCTGCTTTCTAATTTGCAAAAGGATTAGTGGCATGGTGGCACAGCAGTTAGCCCTACTGCCTCACAGCGCCAGCGACCTGGGTTCAATTCCCAGCTTAGAACCATAGAAAATAACAGGCCGTTTGGCCCTTCTTGTCTGTGCTGAACCATTTTTTGCCTAGTCCCACTGACCTGCACTTGGACCATATCCCTCCACACCCCTCTCATCCATGAACCCGTCCAAGTTTTTCTTAAATGTTAAAAGTGACCCTGCATTTACCACTTTATCCGGCAGCTCATTCCACACTCCCACCACTCTCTGTGTGAAGAATCCCCCCCCTAATATTCCCTTTAAACTTTTCTCCTTTCACCCTTAACCCATGCGCTCTGGTTTTTTTCTCCCCTAGCCTCAGTGGAAAAAGCCTGCTTGCATTCACTCTATCAATACCCATCATAATCTTATACACCTCTATCAAATCTCCCCTCATTCTTCTACGCTCCAGGGAATAAAGTCCTAACCTGTTCAATCTCTCTCTGTAACTCAGCTTCTCAAGTCCCGGCAACACCCTTGTGAACCTTGGGTCACTGTCTGTGTGGATTCTACACGTTCTTCCCATGTCTGCATTGGGTTTCCTCTGGGTGCTCTGGTTTCCTCATACAATCTGAAAGGCATGCTGGTTAGGTGCATTGGCCATGCTAAATTCTCCCTCAGTATAGCTGGCCAGGCGCTGGAGTGTGGTGACTAGGGGATTTTCACAGTAACTTCATTGCAGTATTAATGTAAGTTTACTTGTGACACTAATAAATAAGCTTTAAGCTTTTCAATTGCCTATCTGAAGAAGTGTGGGGAAGTTATACTCAGTGTCCTGGCCAGTATTTATGTCTCATCCAGCATTACAAGAAGGTAGAGATTATCTGGTCAGACACATTACTCTTTAAGTGTGGTTGCTGTTTACAAATTGACTGCTGCATTTCCCTACAGTACAAGAGTGACTACACTTGAAGTGTTTCTTTGAGTGTAAAGTGCTCTGAGATGGTGAAAGATACATCAGAAATGCAAATCTTTACATTTACCCCCAAAGTGCTTGACCTACTGATTTTCTGTGTGAATCCACCATGTTATTTGCAAAAATCAAACAGGATTTTCCTAACAAATAGCAAATAGTCGTCCATTATAGCAATGTTACCGCAGAAACCAAACAAATAAAATCAACATTACCTCGATTTACTGAGGTGCCAATCTGTCTAAGAGTGTCTAGTATCTTGTCATCTATGGATATCCTATACTTTGTGTATACAGTAACATTCTGTTAGCTATTTAGATTGCTATGTCTACTATAGC
Organism: Carcharhinus amblyrhynchos; assembly: GCF_965287045.1. Taxonomy (NCBI): domain Eukaryota; kingdom Metazoa; phylum Chordata; class Chondrichthyes; order Carcharhiniformes; family Carcharhinidae; genus Carcharhinus; species Carcharhinus amblyrhynchos. Next base: position 43,818,579 of record NC_137347.1, read on the forward strand.
TTCCAGGTCAGTTTCTGTTTAATTCATTGATCAGTTATTACAGTTTTAGACCCAAGTTCAATAATTACTGGTGTGAAGTTTCACTTGCTTTTATCTGTCCAGTTGCATCAAATCTAAAACTTTAATAAAACATTTGTTACATTCTCTGTCACTAATGCTTTTTCACTTTGTATTGTTAGCAAATTTGACAGCTTCCTGTAGATTTCAGCTGCCATTGATGGGGATTATAAACAAACAGGGGAAATCATTGTCGAAGCTCACTCTCTAAGTCTGCTTTAGTTTTTGATTCCAATTCTTTAAATTCACTTTATCTCAATCCTTTGATGCGTTCTTTTTTTTCTTAACATCGCCCATTTGTTGCAATCTTTTATCTCCATCAGTTTGTGTTTTGAACTGTTTCTAAAACAAGGACCCATTTTTATGCATGTGAACATTTAACCTAACCAGGGAGAGCTAGTTGGATTTGATCATGCAGCTTGCACTCCATTCCCATTAGAGGTTACCGCCCGACTAAAGATTGACCAGCTAGGGAAAGGCCAGAGCTCTGATCTCCTGCAAGAGCTGTCTGGAGTAGGACTCAAACCCAGAACTGCTGATTCTGATGAGAAAACCATGACTGAGCAAAGTTCTGTTCCGGATTGCCATTACCTTTCATTTAATTAGAATCCTCTCATTTGGAACTTGACAAAAAGTTTTCTGTCTAATCTAAAACTGTTATCACAGGAATAAACTAAGAGTGATTTATTCATTATTGATAAATAACAAATGTGATAACTGAAAATTCCACCATAATAAATGCTTGTGATATTTTGCTTGATCACATCATTGAAATGTCTCAAACCAGTTCACACAGTCAATTACTTTTGATGGGTGTATTATAGGCAAAATACATTGATCTGTTCTTCTGAGAAATTACCTGGTTCTCTGGAGATCTATATACAGAACGGACCCAGTGGAAAAGGACTTACATTTTGCCCACAACATCATTTAAATACTCTATTTAACTGGAGAATTATGCTTAAAACATTCACTTTACTCATTCCTTCATCGTGAATTATAGCAGCCAAAATCTTTCCCTGAGGAGTCATGAAGGAAAAGTGGGATTTAAATTGACCAAAGAAATCTTTGAAATTACACCTACCACACTGCATCAAATCAATTTTTAGTTCCACACTTCCTCACAACCACTCAGTTCTGCCCCGGTTAGCCAACCAGCTCATTTGTCACATATATAATAGTGACTGGAGCCAGCCATTCACAATTCCCCAGCTGCTAAATCATTGAGTTGGAATGAGCGAATAAGAAATTGACCAATCATGAAGTAAGTAAAGGCTTGCGTTGTTTTGTTCAGCTGCAGTTTAGAATTATATTGCGTTATTTCATAAGATGAATTCAGGATTGTTGCTACAGTTAGAGGGACTGCAGTTCTGAGATAACAAACTTTAGTGGTCAATTATTTAGACAGAGGAAGTTTCAGGAAGTCACTATGGAAACATTTGAGCTTGGGCCAAGGATGGGAAATGAATCTTTCTAAATGTTGACATATTTAATCCTGAATTTTAGAATTTTACTGCCATTCTAATTCTGACCTCTTGTGCATTCCCAGTTTTAATCACACCTGCATTGATGATGATTTTGATTTATTATTGTCACATGCATTAGTATGCAGTGAAAAGTATTGTTTCTTGCGCGCTATACAGACAAAGCATACCATTCATAGAGAAGGAAACGAGACTGCAGAATGTCGTGTTACAGTCATAGCTAGGGAGAAAGATCAATTTAACAAGAGGAAGGTTCATTCAAAAGTCTGATGGCAGCAAGGAAGAAGCTGTTCTTGAGTCGGTTGGTACAGGACCTGAAGCTTTTGTACCTTTCTCCCGATGGAAGAAGGTGGAAGGGAGAATGTCCGGAGTGCGTGGGGTCCTTGATTATGCTGACCGCTTTTTCAAAACAGCGAGAAGTGTAGACAGAGACAATGGATGGGAGGCTGGGTTGTGTGATGGATTGGGTTCCATTCACGGCCCTTTGTAGTTTCTTGCGGTCTTGGGCAGAGGAGGAACCATACCAAGCTGTGATGCAACCAGAAAGAATGCTTTCTATGGTGCATCTGTAAAATTTGGTGAGGGTCATAGTGGACATGCCAAATTTCCTTAGCCTCCTGAGAAATAGAGGCATTGGTGGGGCTGTCTTAACTGTAACATCGGAGTGGAGGGACCAGGACACGTTGTTGGTGATCTGGATACCTAGAAATTGAAGCTCTTGGCCATTTCCACTTCATCCCCGTTGATATAGACAGGGGCATGTCCTCCATTATGATCCCTGAAGTCAATGATTATCTCCTTTGTTTTGTTGGCATTGAGAGAGTGATTATTGTCATCACACCAGTTCACCAGATTCTCTATCTCATTCTTGTATTTCATTTTGTCATTGTTTGAGATTGGATCCATTATAGTGGTGTTATCAGCAAACTTGAAAATCGGGTTGGAGGGGAGTTTGGCCACACAGTCGTGGGTGTATAAGGGGTACAGTAAGGGACTGAGGGCACAGGGGCATCGGTGTTGAGGATGATCGTGGAGGAGGTGTTGTTGCCTATCCTTACTGATTGTGGTCAGCGGGTTAGGAAGTTCAGGATCCAGTCACAGAGGGAGGAGTCAAACCCGAGGCCATGGAGTTTGGAGATGAGTTTCGTAAGAATAATAGTGTTGAAGGCTGAGCTGTAGTCAATAAATAGGAGTTTGACATAGGTGTCTTTGTTATCTATGTTGCATACAGGGCCAGGGAGATGGTGTCTGCTGTGGACCTGTTGCAGCAATAGGTGAACTGTGGTGGATCCAGGCAATCTGGGAGGCTGGAATTGATTTGTGCCACGGCTAATCTTTCGAAGCATTTCATAATAATGGATGTCAGAGCCACTGGACGATTGTCATTAAGGCACACTGCCTGGTTTTCCTTTGTGATCATTCCTTCAGCTGGCAAGGCTGCAGGTTTTGGGGTTTTTTTTCCCTAAACCTCTCTGCCTCTGTAACCTCTTTCCTTCTTTTAGACCCTTATTAAAACTTCTTGACCAAGCTTTTCTACCTCTGTATGTGACACGTTGAGCAGCAAGGTGGCACAGCGGTTAGCACTGCTGCCTCACAGCGCCAAGGACCCAGGGTCAGTTCCAGCCTTGGGTGACTATCTGTGTGGAGTCTGCACATTCTCCCTGTGTCTGCGTGGGTTTGCTCCAGTTTCATCCCACAGTCCAAAGATGTGCGGGTTAGGTTGATTGATCCTTAGTGTCAGGGGGATTAAGAGGGTAAATATATGAGGTTACGGGGATAGGACCTGGATGGAATTGTTGAAGGTACAGTCTCAATGGGCCAAATGGCCTGCTTCTGCACTGTAGATTCTATGATTGTTGTCAAATTTTATTTTACAATGGCCCTATGATACACCAAGGGACATTTTATTACATTAAAAGTGAGATACAAAATACAAGTAGTTAATGTTGCCATCTTCAGGTTTTTAATATGTTTCCATTTAAACAGATCTGCATCTTGCCTACATAAATACAGGGGTCTCAAAGAGCTCGACACAACTTGTGGATGTGTTCGGGTTGGCATGTCAGCACGTACACAGGCAACTTCTCCCAAAGAAAATATAACCTAGGAATTGGATCACACTGCACCAGTTTTACTGGTGTGAATTGAGGCTCAGTATAGTAGGTGTCACACACTTGTTTCACCCAGAGCAGAAATGCTCTGTTATCTGGGATGGGTTGATCACTTGTCTGAAGCTAGCGACATGCCCATTGAATATGTAAATTGAGGCTTAACACTTAAGTCTGTGATTGACATGCAATCACTGCGTTTCAAGGGCCTTCTTTTCCAGATGTTCCTGATATTACAGAGTACTTAACTACAACTGTCTGAATGAGAGTTCTTGACAAAAATATCAGACTTCTACAGATTTTCAATAATCAAAAACCAAACCCTGTTTTGGGAAATTGCTGACAAGCCTTGCCTGTTACATTTCGGAGCCTTTTAAGCTCCCAGACTGTTTGTGTATCCTCTGTGCTACCACAATCATGATGTGGATATGCTGGCGTTGGACTGGGGTAAACACAGTAAAAAGTCTGACAACACCAGGTTTAAGTCCAACCGATTTATTTGATAGTAAACTCACTAGCTTTCGAGGTTACCCCCTTCATCAGGTGATCATTCATTCCTTCCCCATACAAAGGTATAAAGAGATGGATCTCTGCTCCTTACTAACCCCTTCAGCTTCAAGTGCAAACAGAAACACAACGCTCACAGAAAAGAGAAGCAAAAGTGAATTACCCCAGATGCTGAAAATCTGAAATAGAGACAGAAAATGCAGGAAGCCTGCAGTAGATTAGATAGTATCTGTGGAGAAAGAAAGAGAGTTAATGTTTCACATCAATGAACAATTCTACATAATAAATCAGCGAAAATAGTAGCAATGCTGGTGCAAACTGGGCTCTTTCTCAATGATGTCATTCTTTAATAACCTGGTTACTTTGATATAATTGAATGCATCATATAACTAATGATGGCAAAATGATTGTACAGAAGTTAAAAAGCAATTCAATTTAGTTTACCCACACATTGCTGAGTAGAACAGATGGTTTGTTACTGGGGTATGTCCCTTTAAGACCTGTACTAAATCACTGCCTTCATCTCATATCAGCGTATCCTCCACGGGCTTGTGATCTTGCTGTGGGTGGCCAGTGCACAGCTGGAGATAGATTTCCACAATTCAGCCACCTGAGTTTAGAGAGATGAATGGGGCTGAGGGAGAAGCAAGGATGATAAAATTTACGAGTGCCCGTAATCTTCAGCCCTTTAGTGTCACCTTACAAGGCTGAAATTCAGACCCAATTTCAGATTATGCAAAGAGAATTTGAACTGTCAGCTTTCTACACTCTGAGCTATTTAGCCTTCAGCCTCGGAGCTGTAATGTTTAAATAATTGAAAAACTACTAATTTTTCATGTCAATACGCTCCAAATAAAATGGTACCGTGCGAGTGTTTATCAAGATAAAGGATGACAGTCCTGCCCTGGGAAATATAATACTTTTGCTGCTTTGAGTGTACAAACAGGATTGAGTTGCACAGTTCACACAAAATGCAAAGCTACCCTTGCATTCGTATGACAGTTTATGTTAATTTTCTGTGTTTATTCACTCAGCCACTGAGCTGAGCAAGTTTAAAATTCCAGTTATGCTAAATTTTGCTGTTTCAGTTCAACTGAAGGCTGGTTTCATTTCAGATTTTTAAAAGTTAAAAGAGAATACAGAATTCACACTTTTCACCTCCGCTTAATTCACAGTTAATTCCCAGATCAGATGAAAGGGATGTTACATCAGCCAACAGTACGTCATAAACTCTTCAATGTCTTTCGATTTAAACATGATCTTTTGTACACTTTCCAAATAATTGTACAGCCTCATTCTTCTTCTCATAACCATCAGAGCCAGACAAGAGTGAACGTAGCTACAATCCACATCCACATCCTGCTCCTTCACATTTGTCTCTCAATAAAATGTGAGCTAGTTTCTCTGGAATCAGCTACTGTTTTTCAGAGGAATGGAGAGATTTGGGAAGGGGAGATGAGACATAATTCACACATCATCCACTTTAAATGTCATTTGATGTGTTAATATTTTAATGATTTTTACATTACACATCATTGGTTTGCATCAGTAATTTAAGAGTCATACAATCCCTACAGTTCCTAAGACCATTCAGCCCATCAAATCTGTACTGACCACATCCTACCCATGCCCTGTTCCCGTAACCCCACACATTTACCCTGCTAATCCTCCCGACACGAGGGTGAATTAAGCATGGCCAATCAACCTAACCACACATCTTTGGAGTATGGGAGGAAACTGGAGCACCCGAAGGAAACCCAGGCAGACATGGGAAGAAAGTGCAAGCTCTGCGCAGTGACCTGAGGCCAGAATTGAACCTGGGTCCCTGGCGCTGTGAGGCAGCAGTGCCAACCACTGTGCCACCATGCCACCCCTCCAAAAACCTCTAAAAATTCCAGGATAACTTTATTAAGGAGCAGCAGTTGAGGCAGTGGTTTAATTTTTAATTTGCTGAAGGGTGATTTGTTTATTTTAGTATTATTCCATTTGCAAATTTAATCGGGGGTATTAAATGAATTTTACCTGGTTTGAACATCCTGAGGCCACTTTACACAGTGTTAACTATTACATGTCTCACTACATTTCCATTGCTAAAACTTCCATTGATAAGTTTTCCCAAAACTGACAAATTTTCCATAAACTTGTTCATAGCTGGGGAGGAATTTGGATTCTGAATGTTCTTATGCTTCCTGAATGAGATTATTAACTAATCTAATTATTCACCTGTAAGCTCCCTAGTAAGGCAGAGTCCATGGTTAGTGCTACACCACACAGGCTGACATCTCATCCTGCAAGGAGTCAAAGTCTCCGAGAGAAGAGACAGAAATAGGATGTGGTGAAGAAAGTGATGCTTCTAATCTGATCCTATCAGACAGTCCCTGGCTTGATTTCCAGATTGTTCTGAGCTTTTTCTGATGCAATAGCCAAGATACCAATAGATACCCTCTGTAACCTCCTGGGTACAAGCGAGTGCAGTGGAGTTAGCCAGAGTTCAGACTTGTGACTATTAGGCATTGTGGGTCTTGATTTTAATTTATTTATTTGTCACATGTAAGCTTACATTTACACTGCAGTGAAGTTACTGTGAAAATCCCCTTGTTGCTGCACTCTGGCGCCTGTTTGGGTTACACGGAGGGATAACTTAGCACGGCCAATCCACTTAACCAGCACTGTGGGAGGAAACCGGAACATCCGGAGGAAACACACGCAGACACAAGGAGAATGTGCGGACTCCACACAGCGAATCTGGGTCCCTGGCGCTGTGAGGCAGCAGTGCAAACCCTTTTATTGTTTGGTCCCGATTATTTTGGTGATACATTGTCTCACTTTCTTTTTCATTCACTTCAATGGAACTGAAATTGGACGGTGCCTTTAGCAACGAGACCTGCAGAACACCATCAACATCAGCACCTTCCAACTTTGCTGGAAATAAAGTAGAATAATAAAGTAGAAATTGTAGAAACATCAAGTCCCCTGAACAAATCACACTGCAAATGTGACTCATTTAAAAGACATATTTGAGAAAAATTGGAATGAGTTGTTCTCAGTGCCCTTTCAACTGTGATTTGTTGGTTTGAGACTAATTCCCATGAAATCACAAGCTATTGTTACGACCAGCTCCGGATGTCATTCCCAAAAGTTCCCGATCCAGGCGAGACCCTTTGATTTGTCACCATTCAGCTGGGACACCCCAAATAGTTACAAACCCGGATGAGGAGGGTAACTGGCACACCTTTATTCAACCTGTTCTCCGCTGGGAGCAACAAGGTTTAATCAATAAAGATTCCCTTTCACTTGAATATCTTTTCCAAACTTTTTAATTCAGATGAGACTTTTTTTCAGATGAGCTATCTTTTAATCTTTTTCAAGATAAAAAGGGAGGAGGTATTGGAGATTTTGAAAAATATTAAGGTGGACAAGTCCCCAGGGCCAGATAGGGTCTATCCCAGAATACTGAGAAAGGTGAGGGAAAAAGTCATTGAGGCCTGGGCCAAAATCTTGTATCCTCTTTAGCCATGGGTGAGGTACCAGAGGATTGGAGAGTAGCTAACATTGTTCCTCTGTTTAAGAAGGACAGAAGAGACAATGTGGGAAATTACAGGCCTGTGAGCCTTATATTAGCGTTGGGGAAGTTATTGGCGATGATTCCTAGGGACAGGAAGAGAACAGTCTTATTAGCAATAGGCAGCATGGCTCTGTGAAGGGGAGCTCATGTCTCACAAACTTGATCGAGCTCTTTGAGGAAGCGACAAGAAAAACTGACCAGGGCAGGGCAGCGGGTGTTGTATAGATAGACTTTAGAGAGCCTTCGATAAGGTTCCTCATGGCAGGCTGATACAGAAGGTGAAGTCATATGGAATCTGAGGTGAGCTGGTAAGATGGATATAAAACTGGCTTGGGTGTAGAAAGCAGAGAGTAGCAGTGGAAGGGTACTTTCCTAAGTGGAGCTCTGTGATAAATGGTGTTCCACAAGGATCAGTGCTGGGCCTTTATTGTTTGTAATATATTTAAATGATTTGGAGGAAAATGTAAGTTGTCATTTGCAGATGATACAAAAACTGGGGGAGTAGCGGATAGTGAGGAAGATTGTCAAAGGATATAAATCAGCTGGAGGCCTGGGCCAAAAGATGGCAGATGGAATTTAACCCGGATAAATCTGAGGTGATGCAACTTGGAAGGTCTACTGCAGAAGGAAAGTATAGAGTAAGTGGTACAGCCCTTAGAAATATTAGCACACAGAGGGATCCAGGCAGCAGATCCAAAATTCCCTGAAGGTGTCAGCTCAGGTGGACAAGAAAGCATGCTGGCATTCATCAGTCAGGGGGGTTGAGTTTAGGAATCGGAAAATCATGTTTCAGCTGTATAAGACCTTGGTTAGGTCGCATTTGGAGTATTGTGCACAATCTTGGTCATCGCACTAACAGACGGATGTTGATGCATTGGAAAGTGTGCAGAAGAGATTTACCAGGATGTTGCCTGGTTTGGAGGATATGGACAAAGAAAGGAGCTAGGGAAACTTTGGATTGTTTTCATTGGAGCATCAGAGGATAAGGGGGGACCTGATAGAGGTTTACAAGATTATGGTAGACTTCAATAGATTGGATAGTCAGACTTTTTCCCAGGATTGAAGCGTCAAGTATCTGGGAGCATAGGTTGAAAGTGAGGGGGCGGAAGAGATGTAAGGGGCAGAATTTTCACACACAAGTTGGTGAATGCCTGGAATGTGCTGCTGGAGGAGGTGGTGGAAGCAGATTCTATAACAATGTTCAAGAGGCATCTGGATAGATACATGAATCAGCAGAGAATAGAGGGATATGGACCACATAGAGGCAAAAAATATTAGATTAGGGAGGCATCTGTGTCGGCACAGACTTAGTGGGCTGAAGGATCTGTTCCTGTGTTGTACTGTTCTTTGTTCTTTATTAGCTGTTAAAAGGATAAGGTGAAATGGTAAAACACATGCATCTACATTCATATGGATTAGAAGTAAGAATTGAATTCAATAGTAAGTAAATATCAATAAAAAAATAGCAAAACAGCCCTTTGAGTTGAGAGGAGTAAATGTTAAAGGGGGTGATCTTACCAAAAAAAATCTAATTCCAGGATGGGTGTGAAAATGGGAGAGTTTCAGATCCAATTTTTGGGCAGTTGAAATCTGTGATTTTATGCACTCAGTGCATGAAAGAAACAGCAGACATGGTTTCTCACCGTGGGGCGGGGCTTAAGTCACCTGACTGCTGGCTGATGGCCCCAGTGCACATGTGCAGGTCTGTCACTCAGCCTCTGCTGCTCTCAGCCAGCCTCCATGGCCTCCTCAAGGCAATCCCTAGCTGCTGCGGGGGCCTGAGGCCTATCGCAACTCCTCCCCAACCACCTGGATGGAGTGCCCCTCCAATCCCACCCAACCACCCCCCCACTGCAATTGGCCACCCGACCACCCCCACGATTGTTGGTCCACTGCCCCCCCCATGGTTATCCTCAATCATCCCCCTCCCACTGATCACAATGCAGATGATAGCGGCCACCATCCCCCTGCCACCAACTAACACCCGCCTTTAGCCCCACCCCTTCTGGCCCTGCTCCCTTGGTACTGCCCAGTGTCAAGTGGACAGTGCCAGGCTGGCACTGCCCAAGGGGCATCCCCATGCCCCTGATCTTGGGAGCTTCAATGGTCTCCAGTTCTACTGGCAAGGCCATCATAACTGGTCCCTGTTGCTGGCGACCAGCTGTGACCTTTGCTGGAGAGAACCTCTCCCAGTAAGGTCACACAGGCCAATGAACTTGAATGATAGCGTCCCAGGTTCATTAATTCAAAGAACAAAAGTATTTGAATATAATTTAAATAAATTATTCAGCCTTAAATTGGAAATGGGCGTCAGGCTGAACGTGCCAGATATCCGGTGGTGGTGAGGTTGTCAGAGGCGAGAAATCGGGCATGAACCTGATTTCTTGTCCCTTGCGTGATCTTACCAGCTCACTCTGCCCATTGGCTGGCAAGGTGCAATAGTAAGATTGTGCCCAAAGTCTTGTAGCCATTATGAATCGATTCCAGATAGTTAACTCCTGCAGGCGAACAGCTGATTCTTTGATTCAGGGATTCTGTGGTTTGGTAGATATATTTCAGTTCTATTCTCAACTGTGATCCTTTTCCTGACTGATTAACTTCCACAGTCAGAGAGAGAATTTTTAGATATTCCTGCAAAAGATTGTTATTTTTGTCAGGGTCCTATTTTTGGTTCTTGTATCACACACCTTCTGTGCTTTTCCTCAGAGCACACAGACACAAACTGACAGATAGATACCAGTAGGCTGATAGCAAGTGGGCTTTTCACCCTCTCCTATGTATCTATCAAGAATTCTGGAATGCACTAGTCTCTGAGAACCATAGAATCCCTACAGTGAAGAAGGAGACCATTCAACCCATCCAGTCTGTACCAACATGCCAAAGAGCGTCTTACCCAGCCCACCCTCTTTCTATCCTCACTAACATATAACTTACCATGGCTAATCCACCTAATAACTCAGCACAGCCAATCAACCTAACTGTATATCTTCTAGGTAATTACACTCAGGATCTTTGGATGGGATAGCCATTATGTTCCTTTGTCTTTTCCAGAGATGGCAATCAGTCTTTGGATATTTTTAGAAGTGCCTTGTCTGGAAACAGAGGGAGGGATCACTTAGAGAATCACCTGAAGCCATTCCTGTCAGCGACTAATAAACATTTTCAACTATCCTCGGGGTTTGTGTCCTTCAGGTCCTTTTAAAGTCTTATAATTTCTATATATAGATTCCATAGTTCTCTACTCCATCGCCCTGACAATTCCCTTCCTTGTGGGATAAAATGAGATTCATTCTTGTTTCCACACAAAAGGGAGAAAAAGTTACAAAAACAACAAAACACTTTCACATTCAGTCTCAGCGATGATCAATTTTATTGCTCCTCAGTCCTAACTGGGCTTCTTTAAGTTCTGGATGGAATGTCTGCCATCACATCCCGGGAAGGTGGGTGTTTTTTTCAGTGGTACAGTTGGAGCATCAAATCCTAATGGAATTGCCTGGCATTCTGGGTTTTAAACCTTTCCATAAGAGTTACTGGATTATGGTCAGCGTAGACTGTGATCTCTCTATCCATTTTGGACATACATTTCAAAGTGTTTGAGTAACAACCCGAGGATTTCCTTCTCTATGATGGAATAGTGTTTCTGAAGCTTGTTGAGCTTTTCAGACAAGTATCTGATTAGTCTCGCAAATCCACATTGGTCCTCGTACAGGAGGATCGCACCCACCCCGATGTCACTTACCTCAGTGGCTATTTTTAAAGCTCGGTTAAAATCAGGGGCTGCAAGGACAGGTTTGCTTATGAAGATGGCCTTCAACTTTTTAAAAGCCATCTGGCATTTCTGACCCCACACCACCTTTGCTTTTTTCTGTAGTAGCTCCACCAGTGGGGTGGCTAATGTGCCCAAGCTTGGGACAACTTACGGTAGAACCCACACATGCCCAGTAACCTCATGATTTCCTTTTTGTGGTGGGAATGGGGAACTGGGCAATGCCTTGTACCATGGCAGCCCTGGGAAGTATCTGTATTTGCCCCACCACATGTCCTAGATAGGTCACTTTAGCTTTAGTGAACTGAAGGTTGACCAATAGGTCAGCTGACTGTACTCTCTGGAAGAAGGTTTCCAGTTACTCTATGTGTGTTTCCCAGATGTCGCTGTACATTAGGAGCTCATCCAGATACACTATGCAATTGGACAAGCCCGCCACTACCTGATTCAGCAGCCTTTGGAAAGTAACCGGGATATTTGAGAATCCAAAGAGCAGAACTCGATACTGGAGTTATGAAGGTGGAGGTTTCCTTCGCACGAACAGCCAAAGGAACCTGCCAGCATCCTTTAAGTAAATCTACCTTTGTGACATAGACTGATTTATGCCGTATCTATGTCGTCTGCCAGCTGGGGTATTAGGTCAGTATCAGCACAGGTCTCTGCAATCACGTTTCGGTAATCAATGTAGAATTTTCTGGAGGCATCTGGATTGGACACCAGCACAACTCCAGCTACTGTCGCTAGTCCCTATGGGTTGATGCTCCAGCATTTAGTTCATCTCCTCCCGGAGCTGGGCCTGTTTTTCTGGGCCTAGGTGGGAGGAGCCTCTCCCGCCTCTATGTCAGGTATGGCCAGCTGGGCTGGTCTCTGCACCAGCCTTTAAACACGGTTAGCTGTCCTGTCAAGTCTGTTCACTGCTATGCTTCTCGGTGGGAGAACTGGCAAGTATTTCTGCCTTGGTTAGCAGACTGGCAGGGGGTACAGTGTGGGCTTCACCCATGTTTGTATCCGATTCATGCCCACTGCCACCCTGATTGCACAGTGGTTAGCGCTGCTGCCTCACTGTACCAGGGACCTGGGTTTGATTCCAACCTTCGGTGACGGTCTGTGTGGAGTTTGTACATTCTCCCTGTGGCTGCGTGTGTTTCCTCCCACGGATTGGCCGTGCTAAATTGCCTGTTAGTGTCACAATATGTGTAGGTTAGGGGGATGAGTGCAGTAAATATATAGGGTTACAGGGATAAAGCAGGGCTGGGATGCTCTGTCAGAGAGTTAGTGCAGACCCAATGGCCTGAATGGCTTCCTTCTGCACTGTACAGATTCTATGATTCCAAGGTCCTCCTGGTCAGTGACAATGGAACAAACTGTTGCTAGACTCTAAACAATGGGACACCACAGTAGTGGGTCGGATCTCAAACAATGACAAGACAGAGTACAGGAATGGGACAGAGAATCTGGTACGGCGACAATAATCTCTCCCTCAATGTCGACAAAACGAAGGAGATTGTCATCGACTTCAGGAAGCGTAAAGGAGAACATACCCCAGTCTACATTAACAGGGATGAAATAGAAAGGATTGAGAGCTTTAAGTTTTTAGGTGTCCAGATCACCAACAACCTGTCCCTCTTGCTGACACTATAGTTAAGAAAGCCCACCAACTTTCTCAGAAGACTAAGGAAATTTGGCATGTCAGCTGCGACTCTCACCAACTTTTACAGCTGCACCATAGAAAGCATTCTTCCTGGTTTTTTCATAGCTTGGTATGGCTTCTGCTCTGCCCTAGACCACAAGAAACTACAGAAGGTCATGAATGTAGCCCAATCCATCACACAAACTAGCCTCCCATCCGTTGACTCTGTCTATACTTCCACTGCCTCGGCAAAGCAGTCAGGACCCCACACACCCCAGATATCCGCTCTTCCACCTTCTTCCATCAGGAAAAAGGTACAAAGTCTGAGGTCACGTGCCAACTGACTCAAAAACAGCTTCTTCCCTGCTGCTGTCAGACTTTTGAATGGACCTACCTTGCATTAAGTTGATTTTTCTCTACACCCTCGCTGTGACTGTAACATTACATTCTGCATCCTTTCCTTTCCTTCTCTATGAACGGTCCGCTTTGTCTGTATAGCGCACAAGAAACAATACTTTTCACTGTATTTTAATACAGTGAGTATAATAAATAAAATCAAATCAAGTTAAATCAAAAATCAAATCAAACTGTTACTTGTCCCTCTCTCGGCTGTGTTATTGCTGTCTCATATTGAGATGACACAAGGAGGGATTCCATTGTAGTTACTGCAGCTATTCCTGTCACACTCTCGGCCATTCTCAGGATTTGTGTCTGTTTGAAAATATAAAACTTGGGTCATTTTTAAGTCTAATATTTCAGTGCATATTTTTTCTTCATATTCATGACAGTACTGTGATAAATGATACTGACTTTCGCAATGTTACTGCTGTAGATCACATGCAGAGGGGTGGATCTGCTGCGTAAGGATGGGAAAATGTTTTAGCCAAAGCTTGTTCACAGAAACTGTAATATTACAGCTACAAGCGCAGGTGAATTAGCTGCAGATTAGCTTATGGTTCAAATTCAGATCAGCGTGTGTTTTTTTTCCATTACCTCATCCCCTGCTCCATGTTCTGTGTGTATAGGTACATTATTAAGGAATTACCCATGGGTATATCAAGAATCCAATCTGTTCAATCTGTGGATGTTAATTCCAGCAAAAATTATCTCATCACTCATCAAAGGACTCAGTGCAAAGGGTTCGATATTGAAGGATGAGCAACAACAACGAATATTAATGAGTATCATTCCTGTTACAGTTCATGAATTGCTAATCAGGAAAATTTCATAGAATCCCTACAGTGCATAACGAGGCCATTCAGCCCATCGAATCTGCACCGACTCTCTGACAGAGTATTGCCCCACCCTATCTCTGTAACTCCACACACTTACCATGGCTAACCCAATCAACCTGCACATCTTTAGACTGTGGGAGGAAACCGGAGCACCTGGAGGAAATCCACGCAGACATGGGGAGAATGTGCAACTCCATGCAGACAGTGACCCGAGGCCGGAATTGAATGCAGGTCCCTGGCGCTGTAAGGCTGCAGTGCTAACCATTGTGTCACTGTGCCGGTCTTTGTCCCTGCTGCACCTGAATTTCCATTTTCAGTGGTGTTACAATACCACTGCAGACAGTGAAATGTTCTGCACATGCAGAAAATATTGAAAAGGATCAAGATGAAAGCACCAGCCACCCACTCCTGAAACTAGGCTTGTGTTCCCTTTGGGAAATATTATTGATTAGGCTTTGGTGTGGATTGGTACAGCAAGACTCAAACCTAGAGGCAATATATTAGTGAGTTCAATGTCATTAATGTAAGCTTCAGGTTGTTTGGTTTTAGCGGACTGTTGGTCTAATATAATGAAATTGTTTCTAAATTTTACACCTGTGGTTTTGTTAATTCAAATATAATTGGAATAAATGTGTTGTGAACTTTGAGATAAAAGACAGAGCTCACTCAAAGGCTTGGAGGGCAAATCCACTGCTTTATTGGGAATTGATCTGTGAAAAGTTAAGCTGATCTCAGCTGAGGCAATGGTTAAAGAACAACAAATGATTTGAGAATCTCTAGCAAGACAGATTGTCGGGAAGCGAGCAGGAAAATCAACCATGGTTGCTCCTACATCCAATCATTTGCTAGTGATTGCTAAATAGAACATGTTCCTGTGGATATTGGATGAGAACATGGCTTTGTAATTCTCAGTGACGAATTACATGCAATCATTCACTTTTGAAGCTCGTGCATCGGAAAAACTGCTTACCTGGACGGTACGGTAGCACAGCGATTAGCACTGCTGCCTCATAGTGCCAGAGATCTGGGTTCAATTTCTGGCTTGAGTCACCATCCATGTGGAGTTTGCACATTCTCCCCGTGTCTGCGTGGGTTTCCTCTGAGTGTTCTGGTTTCCTCCCATGGTACAAAGATGTGCAGGTTAAGTTGATGGACCATGATAAATTGCCCTTTTGTGCCCTGGAATGTATAGATTAAAGGGATTAGCACGGTAAATATGTGGGGTTACGGGGATAGGGCCTGGGTGAGATTGTTGTCAGTGTAGACTTGATGTACTGAATAGTCTCCTTCTGCACCGTAGGGTCGCTATGATTTCTATGATGTGTCAGAAGGTTGTAACCATCTGTGAAACTTTATCCAAAAGGACTTGTGTGTTGCAAAATGCCTTTAAGTGGTAGCACACATCACTAGAGGAAAAGAATATAACCGATGATAGAGCAGATCCATTCCAGCTCCTCAGCCCGAGACAGTCCTATTGAACTGTGGAGAAAATCCCAAATAAAACTAGGAACAACATCCCAGAATGACAATCTCACAAATCACTGTGAGCAATTAAAGGAACCTCCAGACAAGGTTACCATTACAGGATCTGGATATATGAGCAGATTACATTTGAGAGACTCATGTATTCCCTAGTCCTCTACACTCATACTTGTAGCTAAGCACGGACATGTATTGTAAATAGTTATACTTCTTTGAAAGGAGGGGGTATCTTTAAAAAAAGTGGCATGTTGTAATATCCCATTAAGGTATATAAGTATGACATCACTAGAAGGGGAATGCATCATGTGATGCAGTCTCAGTTTCACTTTTGAGCAGAACGCAGCACACGCAGCTCTGTTATTGATATTTTCAAATTTTCTATCCATGTATAACTATGTGCCTAGTTTAAATAAACTAACCCACAATGTGTCTACATAGACCCTCAGAGAATCGGTTAGTCTAATTGGTTGGACGGCTGTTTAGTGATGCCAACAGCACAGGTTGAATTCCTAAACCTGCTGAAGTTATTCATAAAGGCCCCGCCTTCTCAACCTTGCCTTTCGCTTGAGGTGTGGTGACCCTCGGGTTAAATCACCACCAATCAGTTCTTCCCCTCAAGGGGAGAGCAGCCGATGGTCATCTGGGACTATGATGACTTTACCTTTTACACAATCCCTTCTGAGTGATTGGAGCCTCGATATCACTGTTCACGAATTACTGAAAGCTAACACGCAGGTGCAGCAAGCAATTGGGAAGGCAAATGATGTGTTGGCCTTTATTGCAGGAGGATTTGAGAACAAGAGTAAAGGTGTCTTGTTGCAATTGTATAGAGCCTAGGTAAGACCACACCTGGATTACAATTTTGGTCTCCTTATCTAAGAAAGGATATACTGGCCACAGACCGAGTGCAACAAAAGATGATGGCATTGTCCTTTGAGGGAGGTTGAGGAGGCTGGGCTTGGATTCACTGCAGGTTATAAGAATAAGCAATGATCTCAGTAAAGGATACAAAATTCTTACAGGGCTTGACAGGGTTGATGCAGGAAGGATGTTTCCCTGTTAACCCCATAGGATACCATGGCCCCAACCTTTTAGTGTAATCGTATTCGAGCTGCTTTAGTTGCATTTAAACCCGTTAATCTTCTAGAAACTAAAAATTACCCCTCAACTATTGTTAAGAACTATGAGCTCGATATTTATAACAATGCGCTTAGCTGTGGGCAAGATCCATAGATCAAACACACCATTCTTTGGAAATACCAAGACGCCGCATAAGAGTAACACTGGCAGAAGCTTTATAAAGGTTATCCCCTACTGTCTCAACCAGGGAGCTGAAAGAAATTCAGAATAAAATTGGACACCAATACACTCCTTTTTGATGTTTAGTCAAACTTTGTAAAACATTGCAAACTTGAATTTAAGGATGCCGGAGCAAGCTAATCCTTGATTATCTTCCAGCTTTATGAAATATCAAGCAATGTAAAATAGCAAATGCCTCCCACCATAATAACTGACATCACAGAGAATGTCCTTTCAGAAACACAGAACCTAAACCAGTCATGGTGAACTAGGCAGTGTCAACACAGCAAGGTTAGATTGACACAATTGACCACTCAGTACCAAGTCTGAAATAAAATATAACTCCAGTCAATATGTCAGGTCACAAAGCTAAGCAGCGTTTGTTGCAAATTGGTTTTGTCTATAAAGTGGACAAACTGCAGCCCAAAGTAATTAACTCCCACCCACTACCCCAACGCCTCCCCCTCAACCCCCAACTTATGATTTTGCATCTGGAGGCTTGGTACAAAAACAAACAAGATTGTGATTTAACATGGCAGAAAATCACAGCGCTGAGGTGCAAAAATTATCCTTCAAAATATACTATCCACTGTTAATTGTACATTATTTAGAGTGTCGGTTCCATTGAGAAAAGTGGTATATTTCTTTCCTGAGAAACAAGTTGGTTTTCTCTCCAGATCACACCGCACTCTGTCACGGAAAAAAACCAGCTCGGTGTGTCCCATGCTGTCATGTAGGAGGGCGGGCATCAACACACTGGCAAAGCCCAGCTGCACTAAGATCAGGCACCATGTTCAATGGACGCCCCAATCAGAACATGAATGATCCTCCCTCTCAGCCACCATGGAGGTCTCAGGGGCTCCCCCTCATCTGACTGCTCCCCCCCACACCCCCTCACCACATTCGCTCTTGGCCACCACCACATGGAAATGAAACCCCCCTTCTCCCTTCAAGAAGCTCCCATTGAGGCCCGTTCCTGGCACTGCTCTTTGGCACTATTGGGTTGGCATGGTGCCAACCTGTGCCAGGGAGAATTTCCAGGACACTGCCTGGCTATTACCCTCTTCCCTGGGAGCTGTACTTACCTTCATATCCTGGGGGGATTCTCATGACCAATCTGACACTTTGCATTGTGAATATACGATGGGAGTGTATTGTAAAATGAAGGGGTGTGTTAATATTCCAATCTGTTTAAATATATGTAAATCAGCTTCACTGGCCATCCCTTCCCAGTGACGTTACCAGGTTCACGGCCACAATGAGCATGAAACTGATTTGCATACATTTTAATAATTTTAATATGATTAACATGCACCAGATACTCACCATCTCTGCTGCTTCAGGTTCTGATTGAGGGTGCACCCGTGGTAACGATTCTCGGCAACAATTCACAAATTGAAACACTGCAAATATTGAAAATATGAAACAAAGAGAAGCATGTCGACACACATCAGGTTGGTCAACAATGAACGAGGGAAAGTTATTGACTAATTATTGATGAAGTTGCTGTTTTAAGAAATTCAAGATATAATGCTACTTAATTTAAAAATGATTGCAAATGATTTTTAACACTCACCACCCACAGTAAATGTTGGCCCGACCAGTTCTAAACTGAATGTCTGAGATGTATGTAAAATAGTTGATGTTTAGAAGTCATTAATTGTACAATTGTTATATTCATTCACGATCATTTTTGCTGTTATATTACAGTGTTCTGAGCTGGACTCTGCAGGCCTCAGGTGAATTTGTGCCGAAGGAGATTATGTACTGATTACCCAGTAAAACTGATGTCAACACTTGTTGGATATGGAGAGTTCATGGATCATCCTGAACTGTGACTATTATTCTGTGGTATTAGTAAAGTTGAAGAAGACATTGATTGCTTTACATGGAAGGGCATTGATTTGACTTCATTGATTCAGTATGATGAGATTGATCATGAGGATTTCATGGATTTTCATGGACTATTTTGCTTAAACATTCATGACAGCCCATTGATTTGTTACAATGAGTTCATAGAATTTCATGGACTTATTGCTTTTATCAGTGTTCATTAATGTTCATGAACTCAAGAAGGTGACATTTAATGTTCATGAATATTCATGAACAGACATAAACTGACTGCTGGTGAACATTTATGGATGTTGATGCTCATGTTTCCATGAACATTATGAATTACTCATACCTGGTTGACACATTGGGGGAAGGGAACATTCACCTTGGGTTTTAACTGCTTTAAAATTTCAAGCCAAATGTTACATGGTTAACCTCTTAATAGTGGGTGTGAGGTAAATAGTTGCATCCATTAGCAAAGTCAAACTGTAAAATTACCTGAGTAAATGTTATTGAAAGTGACTTTACATTTCCCATCCAAACAAACATGATTAACAATCCCTCTAACAAATTACTACCATGTAGGTCTTCTTCCACCTTCAGGGCAGGCTGGATGACTGATAATGTCACTATAGGACAATGTAAATTCCTATCCAGTAAATCAAAATGAATTTATTTTGACTGTTATGTTATAACATGTGGGACAAAATACATTGTCTCTATCAGTGTCAAGTTCTTACAGACAGATATATACCCTGGATGGCAGTGTATAAGGTGACCCCTGTTTTTGGATGCCATAATATAAATTTATCCCACACCCAGGATGTATGTCAACCTCCCCATTTTTCAGCTAATTAAAGCATGTTTGGGGTTTTATTTACATAAGAATTCACCCTCAATACTACAGCTCAGAAACACATGTAGGGTTAAAGTTGCCTTGGAAGTCAGAATCCAGCTGGAGATATGGACCATGTTGCCATGAAAATGCGTTGGGGTTAAAGACATGCCGACAGGGAGCAGACTGCACATGGCAATCAACACGCAATGTTTGTTCACATTTCAAAATGATGATCACCTACATCAACACTGTAATTCACATTTTGTACCCTGTGTACAAAGCAATCCTATTTTTGGAAGGATTTTTCAAAGCTCGCTGAGATCTAGAGTAATTTATAGTGGTTAGGGTCACTGGAGTACTTGTGAATCTATTTGGACCTCACAAACGAAAATGCATTCCTCAAGAGAAACTAATTAAAGGATTAAAGTCTATTGTCGGTCCATGAAAATCTATTGCAAATAATGAAGCAATTAAGAAACAGCCTCCCTTTCCCAGGACTGCGTAAGGCCGATTAAATGTAAGAACACAGGAGTCTTTATTGCCAAGGACATTCCTGACAAATAGTGATTACTGCTAATATAGTAAACGGATGAAAAATATTAAAATATATCTACATAGTAAAGGGCTTTTCTGAATAAGCATTCCTAATATTGACAACAATCGTTTGTTTTCATTATCGTCACTGAGAAATAGGACTATTGGGCTTACTGACAAATCTGCAATTGTCCTAATTGTATAAGTCTGCATAAAAATAATAAATGGATTGATGTTTATTCTCTTCTTCATTGATTGTTTCTGTATCATTAGAATAGATCAGTTTCATACTAGCACTGATAGTTTCCTCTGAATCTTCCATTAAAATTATAATTGAAGTTTAAATATTGCTCTCTATAAATTATACATACCTAGAATAGAATTGCTATAGTACAGAAGGAGGCCGTTTGGGCCATCAAGTCTGTACCAACCACAATCCCACCCAGGCCCTATTCCCATAGCCCCACACATTTACCCTGCTAATGCCCCAGACACTTGAGTCAATTTAGCACGGCCAATCAACCTGACCTGCACATCTTTGGACTGTGGGAGGAAACCGGAGCATCTGGAGGAAACCCACGCAGACACTGGTGTAAAATGCAAACTCCACCTAGACAATGGTCTGAGACTGGGTTCCTGGCACTGTGAAGCAGCTGTGCTAACCACTGTGCTGTCCATATCATATAGAATATATATATATATAAAAATTCAAGTTTTGAATTTAGCTTATATATTAATAATCTATTTTGCTGATTAAAAATAATCCTCTATACAAACTAACGGCAGTATTAAGTTAAATCAAATTAATACTCAAAAAATAGTCTGCAGGATTTTATCTATAATATTAACAGAAGGCCATTGAGACTGGAATCTGAAATGAAAGCAGAATATGCTGGAAAATCTCAGCAGGTCTGACAGTATCTAGTATGAGAGAATAGAGCCAATGTTTCGAGTCTGGATGGCCCTTTGTCTAATAGCGATGGTGCACAGGATGCGCGGAAATTCTGTCGGAGAGAGGTACTCCTTCAGGGAAGACATTTCTAGAAGAGAAGTGGCAGTGAGTTAAACACTGAGATACAGCTCTGACGAAGAGTCATCTAGACTTAAAACATTGGCTCTATCCTCTCCCCACCGATGTTGTCAGACCTGCTGGGATTTTCCAGCATTTTCTCTTTTTATTTAATTCTGATTACTTTTTGCACTTTCATATGTAGCGGGTTGAGTAGCGCCAATGTTACCAAGCAGTGATCCAGAGGCCCAGGACAATGCTCTGGAAACTTAGGTTCAAATCCTACCACACCAGTTGGTGGGATTTAAATTCAAACAGTAAATTTAGAATCTAAATTTAGACTCAGGGGTGGTGATTATGGCATCACTGCTGATTGGTGAACCAGATGGGTTTTAACAATGTCCTTTAGGAATGGAAATCTGCCGTCTTTACTCGGTCTGGCCTACGTGTGCTCCAGAGCTACAGCAATGTGGTCGACTCTACCCCCCAAAGTGGCCGAGCAAACCATTTAGTTCAAAGATAATTAGGGATAGGCAACAAATGCTGGTTTGCCAGTAAAGCCTGAATCCCATGAAACTATTAAAAATGTACATGGTAGTTTGTGTATAGGGACACCTAAATCCCAGTGTTCCTCAATCAATCAAAAAGTATTCCGTTTGTCTTTTTCAGTTCCAAAGTGGATGGTTCACACATTGAACACCATCTGCCGTTGTTTTGCACACACATTTAGCTGCCGTGCCTCTTTGTAACTTCCTGTTCCATAACTTATTGTGACTCCTAGTTAGCCTCATCTGAAAATGTGTCTGTAAAATTTACTCCCTATTTGTATTGCTGAAAAAAAGAGACATGCTGCTGAAATTTTTTGTCTTGCACTCATCAGGATAATATAAGAATGACAAATTTCAAAGGCAGCTACAATTCATACAGGATAGGAAAATATGTTAATTGTTGGACAAGTCAATTCTGATTTGTTGAGATGTTGCCATGGAGAATGCATCAGGGAACTATTGTTCCCCATGCTTTTGTTTAATTCAAAAAAGATGCCATGTCTGGACATGTTCCTTTTGTCTGCGGGAGACAGCCAGTGTCCCATAAACCAGAACGCAATTCTCCCACATCAGTCTTGAGCCACATATTCATCTCTCTAATTTTATATATCCTCACCAAACATCTTGCTCTTTCCCTGTGGAAAAGGGAGAACCATTTCCTATGGGGCAAAAAAGTAGAAAAGGCAAAAAGTCAGGAACACCCCCTCTCCCCCCCACATCTCATCTTCATCAAACTCACCCTATCCTACCCCACTCCCCCCCCCCACACACACTCTCAAACTCTCAGGCCTGTACTCAGTTTTCTCAGCTGCATTCATTTGCCATACTTAGAAAAATATACATTTATGAAAGGAAAACCAGTTCAATATTGTCAAAGGCATTAGCACCAGTGTTAGCATTGCTGCTTTAGGTATCATTGTGGCATTTTTATTGCTAATAATAAATAGAGTGCCACAAGAACTGCCTGAGATGCACAAATTTTACTTAGGAAATAAGGCTCTCTGCACAATAATTCTAATTAAAATGATTCCAAAGATGTGCATATTAGGTTGATTAGCCACGCTAAATTGATTCTAGTATCGGGGGTAAATGTGTGGGGTTGCGAGAATAGGGCCTGGGTAGAATTGTGGTTGGTGTAGACTCAATGGGCTGAATGGCCTCCTTCTGTACTGTAGGGATTCTATGATTCAAATGGAGTGCCATGTTCAGGTCAGTTTGTCCAGTATCAATCATTCCCACATTTTTACTGCTGTTTCCTCCTGGTTGTCCTTCCTTTCCCCTCCCTCTCCACTCCAAAATGCAATTTGCTAAACACTTTTTCATTAAAACACGCTTCTTTTCATTAATGACACTTGACACAATTCTGATTGTGACTGACTTATGCCTGAAATGTACAGAAAACTGCCTGAGCAATTTAATATAGGATTCTATTCTTGATTTTATCTTTCTGTTGTGCTGGGATTGCAAATGCAGCATGTAATTTAATATAGAGCAGTCCCCCCCTCCCCCACCCCACCCCCTGGACTGGGGAACACACAAATATCTCTCCCACTTTAATCATAAAAACCTTGGTGTTGATAACTCAAAGTGGAGGTGCCAAACATTGCTGAATATTTTAGCTTTTAAAGAAAATCAAATTAGTTGAAATTTCTGTTCCAATGCCTCTGTAACCATCGCTGATTGACATCAGACATAACATGGCAGCCTTCCTGGGAAACATTAACAGACTAAGCGGACTGTAAGAGCAAAAACATTGTATGTGTAATTACAGCCTTCTGGGACCCATTCTAATGAAATATATTTTCGCAAAGCTTTGCCTTTGCAGTGGAAAGGTGAAACAGAGAACAACGAGGTGCAAAAGTCATTCCTTTTGCCGTCCCGTGTAGATTAACTTTATCTTTATCAAGGCTAAGTTGGCAGTGCACAAGAAGGGCACATTTTCTGTTGCTTATATCTACTGACAACACCCAGCATTCTCAATCCAGATAAAGAACAGGCTCGATGCAAGATAAAGCTCCCTCAATGTTGCTCAAATCTTAACCCCAAACTTGGAAGGTCATCGGCACTGCACCAATATCTTGTTTATTATTTTGCACACTTGACAGACCTGCTGGATATTCTGCTGCAAATCCAAATATATGGGCCCAGTTGCATTTCTTTGGAAATGGACGAGTGGGCTGAAATCTTGCCAAAGAGCATCTTCTCGTGTAACTGAGGGCGGAAAGATTACATTATGTTGATCTCTCCAGTACCGAGGCATTGGTTACACTCAACCAGCTGTGGTGGGGGGCCCCCATTGTCCACATGCCCGACACAAGACTCCAGAACAAAGTGCCCTATTCCGAGTTCCACAATGATCTTTAGGCGAGCAGAGGAAACACTGCAAGGACATTCTGAAAGCCTCGCTAAATAAATGCTCCATCTCCAACAACACGTGGGAATCACTTGCCTTAGAACGCACAAACTGGAGAAGAAGCATCTGCGAAGGTGCCAATCACTTCGAGCGTCACCGGGTGGAGAATGCCGAGGGCAAGTGTAAACAGCAGAAAGAGAACACCCACCCACGTCATCAAACACCCCCTGCCAAACCGATGGAAGAGTCTGCGGCTCCAGGACCAGGTTATTCAGCCACTGCAGGACTCACCTCCCTGGAGTGGAAGCAAGTCCTCCTTGACCCTGAGGGACTGCCAAAGAGGGTAATGTGATTGGATTATGATGCAGGGATCTGAGCTTGTGATCTAGAGACATGAATTCAAATCCTGCCATGGCAGCTGGGACATGTAAAGCCTGTTAATTCAATAAATCTGATACCTTAACATGGGGCAGATGTAAAAGGTGTGGCATAGATTCACTGGGATGTTACCATGGATGAATAATTACGGTTATGAAGATAAATTGGAGCTTTCTTCCCTGAAGGTTGAGGGGTAACCTGATAAAGATTCTGAAAATGGTAAAAGGAAAATAATGATAGGGGTGGCATAGTGGTTAGCACTGCTGCCTCACAGCAGTAGGGACCTGGTTCGATTCCTGCTTGGGTCACTGTCTGTGTGGAGTTTGCACGTTCTCCCTGTGTCTGCGTGGGTTTTCTCCGGTTTCCTCCCAAAGATGTGTGGGTTAGGTGGATTGGCCGCGCTAAATTGACCCTAGTGTCGGGGGAATTAGCAAAGTAAATATGTGGGGTTACGGGAATCGGGCGTGGGTGAGATTGTGGTCAGTGCAGACTTGATGGGCTGAATGACCTCCTCCTGCACTGTAGGGATTCTATGAAATATTGTTAGAATTTAAAACTTGCCTGGAGCACATCCAATCAACACCTGTATTCCCTTAGATTTTATAACTTATTATTTGAGTGCGGTTGATGGAATATTCGGCATTCTACAACTTGCAGACTAAATACTTTACCAGCTTCTCAGATTCTATTGGCTGTTTGAAGTTTCGGATTAACCTTTCCTAATTTCCACGGTGGGATTAGGATGATTGATGATGTTTCCGTGATATAAAAAAAATATTCTGCCAACTCGACATCCATTTTTTTAGAAATTTAAAGAAAGTAAGACATAATTTAATGGTTACAATCTTGTAACAGTTGATCTTGCAGCTTTTTATTTCTTTGTCCCATTACTGACATGACAAAGATGAATATGGAGACTTGTGAGAAAGATAGAAAGGAAGATAGAAAAGAGATATCCTTGAATTACGATAATGGTCTCCCAAGTGCAGCAAAAAGGAAGCCTATTATTAACTGATATCTTGTGGTTCAGAACCCCAGCTACTCAATTGTTCAGTCTGCCTGCCTCGGACAATTTACTGAATCAATCCTCATTACACGTGTTAAGGCCTCACATCATTACCTTCTGTATTTCCATCAGGTGCTGTAATAAGACTCCTTGGCTACCTTCCAGTCCCACAGAATGTAGGAGTTAGTTCACTGTCTAGAACTGCCTTTGGAAACTTATTAGACAGAATTGTCTTTTATCCATAATCTGGATATTGCAGGTGCCTTGGCAAATGTCCAGCATCATCTTCTGCACATTCCATTTTGTTCTGTTTTCTGACAGTACTTTTAACTCTGCATTCCGCAGACGTAGAATGAAGTTATATGTTACAATTTACAGTTAGTTTAAACATCATTCCACCCTCTTCCTGGGTTTAAATAATGCCCGGTGGCATACAGACAATCAGAAGAAGCAAAAGAGGTTCCCTCTGTGCATTTATCCAGTCAATTCTGAGCTGTAAGTTCCACCCCCTCCCCCCCCACCCTGCCAACTCCTCGCCGGGGTACCTGGGTTGGGGTTTACTCGTGCTCACAATCTTAGCCTCAGCTAAAACTCACTACTGGATGATGCACATACTGGCACTTATCCAAGATGTTCCCTGTGGCCCATCAAGGAGTCAAACTCTTCATCAGAGAAGAGGAGGAGAATGTTGTCAAGAATAAAAGTAAGGACGTTCCAAAAATGTTTAACTACCCAATGAATAAACTGATACCTGCATTGTACAAACTCCTATTCAATCCTAACATCTCCTGCTCAGGCAAGCTTTTGATGAATTAGTATCATGATGCCCACATCTTGTGAAGCAAAACAAAATAAGGGCTAAAAAAGACTCAGTCAAATAAATTAACCTTCCATTATAATTTTATCTAGAAAAGGGCCAATCTATTGAAAATAGAAAAGACTACAGAACGCTCAGCTTTCAACAGGCTTGCTGGTTTCTTACATCTTTCAAACAAAGAGGAAATCTTAGTGATCACTTTGTAAGAGGAGTCAAAACAAATAACTAGCAGGTAGGTTCTTGTCTATTGCTTTGTGAGACAGGGTGGGTTCAGGTATTTGTAGTTAACGTTCTAGTAGTAATGTATTTTGACCTAAAAAGCTAATAAATGGCCCCATCTCCTAGCCATATGCATTCTCATGCCAGGAAATTCACTGTACTCTTTTGGCCAGAAACATTAACCAGTCTGTCATACATTTCTGAAGATTAACTTGTGACTGTTCAATTTAAACAAAAATGCCCAATCAGCTAGCCAGCAAGCACTCTGCGCGGATTAGAACCAGACATAATTAATCATTCACTTCTGAAAGTATTTCCTAATATAGGAATTTGGAAATATTAGCCAAAACATTATAATTTCCAAAAATTTTGCACAAAGCTTTGGCTGAAATTGTTGGTAAAAAGTCTCAGGATAAAATTAAATTACTGTGGATGCTGGAATCTGAAACCAAAAGAAAATGCTGGAAAATCTCAGCAGGTCTGACACCATCTGTAAGGAGAGAAAAGAGCTGACGTTTTGAGTCCAGATGACCCTTTGTCAAACCTTTTCTCCTTTCCAGACCTGCTGAGATTTTGCAGCATTTTCTCTTTTGGTTAGAGTTTAGCTCATGTCATTCTAATCTTCAGAAAAGGATACCCATTTGAAAGTATCTACTGCAGACCAGTGAGATTGATATCAGCAATCGGTGAGATATTGGAATCTATCATAAAACAAGCAATTCGCCGTAATCTCGTGGATCAATAATAGTAAAGGAAATGCAGTAGGGTTCATGAGGGCTAAACATTACAGACCTGTTGGAATTCTTTGAGAGAGTAGCACAGTTAGTAGATGGAGAAAGTTGCCTGATTTTGTACACCTTGACTTTCATAAAGCAAGTCCTTCACAAAACTCTGTAGTGAAAGTGAGGGCTCATGGAATCAAAAGTAGGCTGATAAATGGAGTGGAAAATTAGAGTGAAAGCAGGATGTAGCAAGTAATCCAGTATAAAAACTGTGAAATTATAATGACCACATTAATGACCAATCTTTGGTCCTCACCTATTAGAATTTAATATTCCTGATTTTAAATTGCATGTAAAATAAGAAGTTTGGTAATCTAAATAGATTTACAGGGTGGAATTTATCTGTTTTTTTTGCAGAGTTGCAGTGAGCGGGCAAAGCTGCCAGTCCCAACAGTGGCTTTCTCCACCATATTGCTCACAATTGCAGAGAAACAATGGCAAGTTGTGGGTCCCACAACATCACACCTGTTGAATGGGCACCTCCCCCACCAGCAACTTATTTTTTTAAAGAAACCAGTTCTGTGGGGTTAGAATTGGCTGAAAAGGTGGGTCTATCAGGATAGTCCTGTTTGTGGATTTTGAGAAGGAGTTGTTCTGGTGACAGGTCACAGACCTGAAGTGTTAACGTTGTTTCACCACAGTTGCTGTGAGATCTGTTTAGTATTTCTGGCATTGCTTTGGGATGGTGCCTGGGCTCTGTCAGCTTATTGCCTGGCTATGACCCTCTCCCATTCACCTGAACTCCTGCAGTGCATCTGCCCACCAGGTGCATGTGTGGGACACCAGATATAAATCACATTGGCATGCCCTCATGCCAACGCGATTGGGTAATGTAACGATGGCCGAGGCAAATTATCAGGTGTCGAGGCCTGATAATTAGATTTAAATTTATTCTCGTGGGGTTCCCAATTTTGAACTTTGGGAATCCTGTTACATCACTGGCAGGGGCCAGAGACAATCCCGACAGAACTTCCCACTGACACATGACAAGCTTTGGGTCTCTTGCAAGATCCCATCACCAGTCATGCCCAATGTGGAAGGGAGTAATAATCCAGGCCGCAGAGACTTATCTTCTGAACAGTTAAATGAAAATAGCTATTCCAGGTAATCTACATAATGATAAAGATAGTACCATGACTAGTCAGTGAGGAATCAGTGAGGAGTGCACCTACACAACCATTTGGGTTGAAGGTTTTGAGATATAGTTGACCTTTTCTGAGCTGTCCATATGATCGTTAGTAGCGATTGACCAGTCAAATCAATAACAGGGCACATAATCTGATAAATGCAGCACAAGCTCTAGAATATTCTCGTCATGTCAGTGAAACTGTATAAATGCTACACACAAAGGCTGAAATTCACCCATCTTGCCCACTGCGGGCAAGACGGGAAATTTGGTAGACCATTTAAGGGTCCGTTGAACTTGGGGGGAATTTCCAATCTTGTGGGATGTGTGTCCAGAGAATTCTACCCATGACATTTTGAATCTGGTATCTAGAAATGGTGAAGTTTATTCAATTGTTGCTCTGTTTACAGGTGTCAACCTTCATCCTTCAAACATGAAGCTTTTGCCAAGTATTTCTGATTCTCCACAAAAACTGTAAAATGATACAGCATTTAAACAAGGAATGCCAAGTATGTTGCAGTTGAGATCTTTGAAGTGCATTCACTCAGTGAATGTATATTGGCAATAAAACTTGTTGTGACATGGACTGGGAGGAGAGAGCAGATTCACACTCTCATGTGGTGAGACATCTGATCTTAGCTGCACTGTCAGGACAGGAATGGAATTAATATATCAGCCAGGTATTTTGAATGCCCAACTGGTTTATTATCCAGCCAGGCTGCATGTGATCGGGAATCTGGTCAGGTAGCCACTCTCTTATCCATGCATTTGACCTCATTAATGAGGTGAGAAATAACAAGAATTTAAGCAAATGTCTTTCACCAAAACCATTGCTGACTAGGCCTCGCAGCATCTGTGGGAAAACAAAGGTTGGAATTTACCGTCACTCACCTTGCTACCACTGCCAGTGAGAATGGATAATTTGGCGCTCAGCCAAATCTCCATTCACAGCAGCGAGGCCAGAGTATCCCAGCCACAGGCCAGTCAGAGTATCCCAGCCACAGGCGAGGCCAGAGTATCCCAGCCACAGGCCAGTCAGAGTATCCCAGCCACAGGCGAGGCCAGAGTATCCCAGCCACAGGCCAGTCAGAGAATCCGGACAAAGTTAAGATTGAGGCCTGTGAAGTATCATTAGCCCTCCCCCAAATCCACAAATGGGACCACCCTGATAGATCCACTGTTTCAGCTTACTCTATGTCCACACAACTGATTTCATTCTCTCCTGAATCTATTTTCTCTCCTCTTGTCCAATCCCTTCCCACCTATGACTTCTCTGATTCCCTCCAACACTTCAGTTACAATCATTTCAATCACTTCACTGTGCGGCCAAATTCCCCTCCAACTCCATTTTCAAGTTTGCTGATGATGCCATTGTAATGGGCGGATCTCAAACAATGATGAGACGGAGAACAGAAAGGAGGTAGAGAATCTGGTGAAATGTTACAATGACAATAATCTCTCCCTTAATGTCAGTAAAATGAAGGCGATTGTCATCGACTTCAGGAAGTATAGTGGAGAACACACCCCTGCCTACATCAATGGAGATGAAATGGAATTGGTGGAGAGCTCCAAGTCTTTACATGTTCAGATGACCAACAACCTGTCCTGGTCTGTCCACACCGATGCTACAGGTAGGAAAAATCATCAACGCTCCTACTTTCTCAGGTAGCTAAGGAAATTTGGCATGTCCACTACAACTCTCACCAATTTTTACAGATGCACCACAGAAAACATCTTTGTATCAGAGATTGGTATGGCTCCTGCTCTGACCAAGACCGCAAGAAACTCCAAAGAGTTGTGAACATAGCGCAGTCTATCACGCAAACCAGCCTCCCATCTGTTGACTCCATCTACACTTCCTACTGCCTCGAAAAAGCAGCCAGCATAGTCAAGGGCCCCGAACATTCTCTCTTCCACCTTCTTCCATTGGGAAAAAGATACAAAAGTCTGAAAACACGCACCGAACAACTCAAGAACTGTTTCTTCTCTGCTGCCATCAGACCTTTAAATGGTCCTATCATATATTAAGCTGATCTTTCTCTTTACCCTACCTGTAACTGCCACACTATATTCTGCATCCCCTCCTTTCCTTCTCCCTTATGTACTCTATGAACAGTGTGCTTTGTCTGTAAAACATGCAAGAAAAAATACTTTTCACTGTATACCAATACACGTAACAATAATGATAAATCAATAAATTAATACCTTCCAGTTTCCTGGTGCTAACCTGATCGCTGTTCTGATGAAGGGTCATTCTATCTGGAACAGTAACTTGTTTCTCTTTCCACAGACATGACCAGAAATGTTGAATATTTCCAGCACTTTCTGTTCTTATTTCAGATTTCCAACAGCTGCAGTTCTTTTCTGCTTTTGTTTTGATCTATTGCCACAGTGCAATATAGGCCTTTCACGAGTTCACATGATCACACATGTAGTTGTGGTACAAAAACCAAACAATCGTAAATCATATATGAACAAATTGACAGAAGTACTAAAGTTAAAGAGCATTGGTTTATAGAATCTGTAAAAAAAA
Organism: Carcharhinus amblyrhynchos; assembly: GCF_965287045.1. Classification (NCBI taxonomy): domain Eukaryota; kingdom Metazoa; phylum Chordata; class Chondrichthyes; order Carcharhiniformes; family Carcharhinidae; genus Carcharhinus; species Carcharhinus amblyrhynchos. The sequence continues at coordinate 43,849,688 of NC_137347.1, forward strand.
TGTAATTTTACTCTGAACTTTCTGGCAACAAAACTGTGACATGAAGCATTAAAAATGTATCAGCATAAAGTGGTCTCATAATATTTTACAGTGTGGCTGTTAGTTTCAAACTGTTACACTCAATAATAAGGATAAAATAGGAGAATTGAGGAAAACATTATATTACTAATATCACAACAGGTTGTTCCTTTCTATAGTTGTGGATAGTGTTCTCCAGAATTTCACATGGATTCTTCCTCAGCACTTTCCTCCTCCTGACTATCAGTAACACTATATCCACAAGCATTGATTTAACTTTACTTCACTACCTCAGCATCTGATATTAAGCCACACACAAATTGGAATATATTCCAATTCAACTTTAGGAAGACCAAAGGTATTTTTGGTCTGCATCAGTAAGACTTCCCCTTGCATCAGAATTCACCCCATTCCTGCCACCCCCGACCTGTTGCTCAGACTGAAGAAGCATTGAGTTTCAAAACCGTGACAAAACCCATTATTCTGCTTTCAGAACTCCAGACCAGTATTGGAGGATCACGGAATTCTCTGCATGCTCCTAATGTTCATCTCTCAACCAACATGACCAGGAGGAATAATTTGGCCATTCCTTTCTTTTGGCATTTATTGGACCTTGTTGTACACAAATTGTCTTTTGTTTTGCATTTACAATGGGAAGATTTCAGAATAGTTCACTATCAGCGATTGGGAAGTTTGGTGAATGTAAAAAGTGATGGGAGTCAGGTAGCTCAGTTATCTACATGCACAGATATGATGCCAACATCATACATTGTACCACCTCCCATAGTTCCCGTGGCCTGTCCAATGGTGGCATCATGGCATAAGCCATAATTGGTAATCCTCAGAAGATGGAGCTGTGTAGGGCAGGAAGGGTGCTGCTATATTGATGGAAATTGTTTTTCATTCTATTTCTCCCTCTCTTCATTCCTCAAAACCTTTGTTGTTCCTCTCAAAGTCCACATATCAAAATGTTACACACTCGGGAAAGGGATATTCCCGTCCCACCCTCCACGGGAATCATAGTGGGCAGGGGACGGACTATGCAAAAGTCCGTTGACCTCAGGCAGGCTTTAGGGTTTTCGGTTTTAGGGCAAGCGTGGCTGGAAAATTCTGCCCTCGATGTCTTTTGTATTTCCTAAAACAGCAGTCAAGGGTAATATCCAATGAAATATTGCCACAATATACTAACGATATGTGATTGGATGAATAAAAGACCTCTTTTTAAGCACATCTTATAGTGTCTTATCATTACCAATGACATGGAAAAATTACTCTGTTGGTTTAATTATGTTTCCTCACAATATAAATTAATATTCTCCAAGGAATTGTCTAAAATTCTCCGTAGATTCACGCTGAGTCTGATTAATACAGTGATGCAGAGCAGAGAGGCACATAAGACATAATGAATGTTTTTGGACCTTTAACAAACATCTGACAATAGAGACTGCTGAAGCGAGGGAACCAATATGTGTCTTAGGCAACTGCTTACTTTCATCCAAGGAACCTCCAGCCAGTGAATCTGAAGTTGTCAATCTGTCTGAATTCCCTTTGATAGGTTATACTCGTCAGTGTCAGAGGCACAGAATATTGTTATTCAGTTTATACAGAGAACATAATGGAAGTCCCGGTATTGAAAATACAAACAATTGTCTGTACACATATCTCTGTGTGGGTGACATATTTGGCATTAGTTTGCCAAGTGATTATCTGAGCTATTGGAAGTAAACATCACATGCACCGATATCTGTAGTTAAAAACTGAACACATCACAAAATCCTATCTCCTCTTTAAAGAAAACCCATGCATCAAATATTTTTAATGTGATATACTGAACAGTCCTCTACAATGTAATAGATATTAATTAATTTTCCTCTTGCCTGTTTCAAAGTATAGTTTTGCAGTTACCTGAATTATTTTCAGCTTCTGATGCTGCACGTTGTAATTAATTTTCTGACATAAGTTTTTTTTTCGTGGGACATGGGAATCGCTGGCTGGCCAGCATTTATTGCCCATCCCTAGTTGCCTGAGGGCAGTTGAGAGTCAACCACATTGCTGTGGTTCTGGAATCACATGTAGGTCAGACCAAGTAAGGATGGCAGATTTCCTTCCCTGAAGGACATTAGTGAACCAGATGGGTTTTTCTGACAATCGACAATGGTTTCATGGTTATCAGTAGATTTTTAATTCCAGATATTTTTTATTGAATTCAAATTCCACCATCTGCCATGGCAGGATTCGAACTCAGGTCCTTACTCGCTGAGCTTCTGGATTAATATTTTAGTGATTAGGCCATTGCCTTCCCAGGTGACGAGAACTTTGTGTTCTCACTCCCTCTGGTCTAACATTCTGGAATTCTCACCCTCTTTAGTCTACAGTTTGCACCACCTCTAGTTTAGTGTTTTTGCCCTCTCTGGAGTTCTTAACCCCTCTGCTCTTTCTGAGAGCGTAGTTCGAAAGTTTACCTGAATCCTCCATGTTGTCAATCCTGAATTTGCTTTTTATTAATCTGAATCTGTGACTTGATCTGCTCTCTGACAATGTAATTTTTCTGATCTACTTTTTCTGTGTCATTTACCTGATATATTAATAAATGTACCTTATGTGTTTGCCATTTTTACACATTCTGATCGTATGCAGTTAAATAAAAGACTCAATATTTTTTCATGTTGCAAATTAATTTTTTTACATAAACAGAACAAAAACACTTTAAAAGTCAACTTAATTATATTGATGACTTTTCCCCAAAAGATTATTTGTGTGAGAATTGTGTTGGAGGATTTAAAACTTGAAAATAAATTAGTCTGATAAATGAAGAAGCTTTAATTTTTTTCTGCATTTTACATTGTATGTTAACAGGTTTATGTTATATTTAATTATTATTCTCAATAGGAAATCAATTTTCTGATTTTCCAAAGGGCAGGATGGAAGTTCTGGAAGTTTCCAGCAGTTGCATTGATTGACACAGCTTTACTCCACTAAATTCATGGTACATACTAGATATTTCTTATTTTCTCGGAGGGATTATTCTTTCCTGTTGTATAGGACAGGAGGTTTTGCTGCAATTGAGGTTGCAATGAAGACCAGCGCCACAACACACATCAGCACCAGAGAAACCTTTTTATCAGGCAGTTTCATCAATTCCGCACTTTGGATGGCATTTTCTGCCCCACCAATGGCAGGAGTTCTGGTTTGCGGAGCCACCAACATGGGCGTAATGGCCGTTTCCTGCCAATGAGAAACTTGTTTGGAATTTCATTCTTAAATGCTATTGGACTCATAGATGCATTCCTGCCAGTGTCCGGTAGCTTAGTCAGATGGCTGTAAGAGGGGAAATATTCATCAATGGTTAACATTTGACCACCTGAAGACAAAGTTACATCCGGACAGCATCACCTCTGCAAATGCCAGATCTCAGAGCTGATTAATGCAGAGAATGAATCTTGACATTGAGCCCAAAATGCCATTGGGTATCGGGAAGCAGTAATCTTTGCATCACGATTTGGATGCAGATCTGTAAGTTATGTTGACATCTGTGTTGATACTGTGCTATTTTGATATATTTTGTGTTTAAGGTGGGTTTGTTTTAAGAGAAAGTGTTTTGTTACAGGAGTTAATTTATCTGGTAAACATGCAAAAGGTGCTCAGAATGCAGGCTAATCATTGATTTTAGCTCGGAATGTGTTACTTTGAAGATTTCATGGACCTTTTGTTTATTTAAGTTTTCCTGGGGTTTTAGACTAGGTTTGCAGAGTCATGTGAGTATTAATTAAGTTAATTGACAGGGGCAGAGTCATGTGATTAATGGGAGGGACTAAACTTGCAGGAAAGAAACAGTTTCATTTTCCTGGATGGGATTGTGGGTGCAACTGCTCTTAGTTTATCACAGAATCATAGAATCCTATATTGCAGACTTGATGGGCTGAATGACCTCCTTCTGCTCTATAGGATTCTATGATTCTATGATAAACCAAGAGCAGTTGCTGCCTGGACTACCAGAAGAAGGCACTGGCTCTCTGTCATCCCTCACCAAAGGCTTTTTGAAAGCTTTAAGTCTGGTAACCTAAGCCACAGCAAGTAAAATGTGTTAACTAATTTTAAAGACGGGATTAAATATATAAGGGAAACTTTGCTTAATAGGAACGAATAGTGATAAGACAGCAGTTGAGGCTTGAATCTTGTCATGTTTAAATATTGTTCAATGGTTATAAGTTAAGCTTATTCATTTATTATTGTTAAACTGTGTTGTTAAAAAAAATTGCTTTGATAAAAGTTCACTAGTTTGTCAATAGAATTGTACCTGGAGTGAAACATTTTATCCTCACACTAATACCAAAATATAAAATTATTGCGGTCTAGTCTGGCTTCTTAATATACCGTGGGGTTTCTGACTGGTACCCTAACACATCAAACTCACAAACAGCAGGACCATCGTGTGATTACTGACCATCTCTCATTACTCTGCATTCATCTGCCAAGTTTACATCCTGCATTGACTTGGCACATGGGAGAGACATGGTCCAGCCACAACAATCAATGATAACTTCGTCTCTTCATAGATACTGATAAGCACTCAGAAGATGTGACAGAACATTGCGTTCATACCGTCACATTCCTCGACATTGTCCGCCTCTCAAAGGCCAATCCTTTCTGTGAATCCAAAGTCATGCAATGTCGATTTGCATTCTGTGACCTCACTAATGGATTCCATGTAGCAATGTTCAGAAACAAATTGAGCCCCTCACGGGGGTAAGCAGACAGCTTCTTCAGGATCAACATACCCCTCTGACATCACATGAACATTTCCCCTCCGCAGACATTTCAGATGTCTCCAAGTGGAACCAACTTCCATCATTCGGCATAGAGAGAATGGGACCTTTAAAAAAATTTTCATGAGATGTGGCCGTCACTGGCAAGGCCAGTATTTGTTACCCATCTCTAAATGCCCTTAAGCAGCTTGTTAAGAATCTATCACATTGCTGTGGGTCTGGAGTCACGTGTAGGCCAGGCCAGGTAAGGATGGCAGATTTCCTTCCCTAAACTAGATGGGTTTTTATGACAATCGACAATGGTTTCATGGTCACTGTTACTGAGACAAACTTTATATTCCAGATTTATTAACTGAATTTGAATTCAGCCAGCTGACATGCTGGGATTTGAAACCCTGTCCCCAGATTATTAGCCTGGGCTCTCTGGATAATTAGCCCCATGACACTAATGCTATGCACCATCTCCTCCCCAACTAATAAAGAAATAATATTCAGCTCGAATCATTGAGATGAAATTTCACTGAAGGGAGTCATGGAAGACTGTGGTGCTTTGTGGTGAATCATACTTGTACCAAAACCTCACAACTAAATGTACTTGGGAGAAAAGATCCCAATGTTGGTCTCCACAAATATTTAGAGCATCCACAAAAACAGACTTCAGTGTAACAGTATCAGGGTAATCACTCACTTTGATGATCAGTTGTCACGCGATCACACTATGTCTGCTGGAGATGCAAGGTTTACAAGTGTATTAACCGGCCACCATTTCCAGATAGGAAGTGTCTTTATTCACGTTATTGATGTGGATCTAAAGGTGATTAACTGTGATGAGATTATTGTGGGGAATTATTTTTATTTATTTATGAGACGTGGGTGTTGCTGGCTAGGCCAGCATTTACTGTCCATCCCTAGTATCTGTTGAGGAGGCGATAATGAGCTGCCTTCTTGAACTGTTGCAGTCCCTGTGGTGTCGGTACATCCACAGGATACCCTTGAATGAACACAGGACATGGCATCATATTGATGTGACAATAAATACCTGAGACTTGGAGAGGGATAAGTGCAGAATATATTTACAATACTGCAGATTATGATTGATCACCCGCATCATCATTGGGTGCTTAAAACTTCTTCATTTTCCTTACGTTACTGCTTTGTCTGTGTGCAGCTCTGACATGGCAGCCGAGGTGGGGGCAGTCTGCTGACTGCTATGCCCTGTTCCTGGGATGACTTTGGTGGTGAGACCTGAATGGGCCCTGGCCTGCTCCAGGTTCTCCTGCTCTGTCTGCAGCCCCTTGGCCTGAACTGTTGGAGTTGGTGTCACAGGCAGAAGGTATTTGGCGTCACAAGGCACCGATGGCGAGATTGGGTGGCTGTCCGACTGTCCTCCTCCCTTTGGCTTCCCAACGACTCCTGTCTGACTCCTTACAGAGAAGAGGCACCTGGAGAGTGTGGAGGTGTGGGGTCCCTCTTGCTGAGGCACTGCTGGAATGTCACTGCGAAAGCGATGGAGCGTAAACCCAACAGAAGCTGTGCATTGCGCTGATCCCGGGTCTCCAAGGCAACCATCCCCTTCCTATGGAGACTTCAATTCACCCACATCCTGGAGCCACACCATCAGGCAGAGGTGGATGGACTCCTCCATCCTTTGTTCCAATCTGGTGACAGCTTCTGACAGCCCTCCTGATATTCCCTCGTCTGTCTCTGTATCTCCAACGTTCCTCTCAGCGTCGATGCTGAGACTTGTTATCAGGCTCTGACTCAGCGGAGGCCGGGTCTCCAGCAGTCAGAGACCTCGACTGTCACCACGTCCGCCTGCTGTGGATTCGTGTCTGTGAGAGAGTCACCAGATTGTGATCCTGAACCTAATGTAGAACTAGAACCCACTGTGTGTATCTGTGCTGGGAGGAGTGAACACAGTGATGGGTCTTCATCAGATGGATGTTCTTCATCATCTGAGATGCTCTGGGGGCTGGGGCTGAGATTCTTGCTGCAACTTTTCCTCCTCCATCTCTTGCTGGTGACTGGAATAGAGACACTTTGGGCGGCTCACAGTCAGTGTCCGCATCTGATTGATGTAAACTGGATGGACCCTCACTGGCTTTGGGGGGAGGCTGATTGCGTCACCCACACGGGAATGATCTCCGTCTTCACCAGCCAGCTCCCTTCCTACTCTTCATGGGAGGAGAATACCCTCAGCTCTGATCTCCCATCTTGTTCCCTCGCGCTGATTATGGGTGAGTTTGTCCTGGATGAAGACAGAAGGATTGACTGAGAGCACCGTGGGTGACAGAGCAATTCCAAAACACAGTTGCCTGATGTGTGTGCTGATCCCTCCCTAGGAAGGGATGAAGGTGTAATTTGTGCAGGATCGTACATGAGATTAGTAGACATTTAGTGCTGATGTCCAATCTGCCAGTAGTGTGTGACATCTCTACGGACTCTAACCCTTAGACTGCCTGATGACCGGTGAGTTTGGAGTGAGAAGATTTCACTCCCTGCACTTCAGGACCTTGTTTTGGTGGCCATGGGCATTGACCTCTCTCGTGGCCTCCTCCCAGACTGGTGTGGTCAGGCGGGTGGCCCTCTCACCCTTGGAAATAAGACCACCCACCATTCCTGGACCACTTGGAGGAGAATCCCCAGGGAGACTTCACTAAACTATGGAGTGGGAGGTTGGATCTTTTAGGCACCATTGTGAACCAGAACAACACAATACACCTGACCCCAAAGTCTGAATGACTGGAAGGCACTGACATCTTTGATCCCGTGATGTAACACAGGGACTGATGAATCATTTCCTGTCACCAATTTCGATGAGCTCCTCACTGATGCCTAATTAATGAGCAGGAAAGCAGGAAATCTACTCTAGCGACCAGAGTGACTCACACTGACGTTGCCATCACTGCATTTACTCTCCAGAATGGAAAATCCTCACCTTTGGATGGAATCTTGTCAGCTGCAGGGAGGGGAAACGGGAGGCCAAGGGGATTTTGGAAAGTTGTGCATTGGTTCTTCTACCAGAGGTGGGGTCAGACTGACACTGTCTTAGGCATTGCAGCAGCAGTTAGCTAATTAAGATCAATTAATTGCCCACTTCGGGGCAAATTAGTGACATCACCAGGGTCTTACTGTGGCAGATGGCATGAAGCCAGTCAGATGATGAGGAGCAGATACCCGGTGGCAGAGCGACTGGGGAGGGGTGAGGCTTCCTCCATCTTGGGGCATTCTTGTGGTCTTCCACCTCCACTGGCATTGCTCATCCATCCTTGTAGAGTTGCCTAGAACCTCAGGCACTATGATTGGCACCCCCCGCTCCCCTGCCTGTGTAACCTTCCTGCTGCTCCTATATCCTACAGTCTCCCAAAGGACCTGTCAATCTGCCATTTCTAAAAGATTACACAGACTCAGGACTCAGACACCATTCGGGTTGGTCCCAGATATGGTTCCAACACCAATTAAAATCAATTTCAGAAAGTTTCTGCTCAGTGACTGTGAAATTATACTGTGAAAAGAAGCTCTGATCTATCCAAAGCAGTTAATAGTTTCTTGTTGGTCTGAAGCAACATTTACTGAGACTTTGTTTATGACTATATGGATTAAATAATAAAATGGAATTTGTGGGGATGAGATACTGGGAGAATGTTGTATGTTTTAGACTGAATATTTCTTGAGTTTATACAAACATAATAGTCTTCAACATTTACAATATTATCCCGCGGGAAATGATGGTTCTATTAGGGAGGTGTTACAATGTTAATTTATATTGAATTTGTGTCTGAGCCATTTACACAATATAAAATAAAATAGAATAGCACAGATGAGGATGCAGACAAGGCCATTCAGCTGATCAAACCTGTACTGACTGTCTGACACAGTGTCTTACCCAGGCCCTATTCCCGTAACCCCACACATTTTCTCATGATTAAATCCCTCTAACCTACACATCATGGTATACAAGGCAATTTAGCACAGCCAATCGGCCTAACCTGCACATCTTTGGAGTAAGAGAGGAAACCGGAGTATCCAGAGGAAACCCATACAGACATGGGGAGAACGTGCAAACTCCATACTGACAGGCACCCAAGGCCGGAATTGAACTGAGGTTCCTGGCACTGTGAGGCAGCAGTGCTAATCACTGTGCCGCCACGCCACCCCCAAAATCTTTTATCTGAATCTGTCTGTACAGCAAATAGTAATTGACTGGGTAACTCCAGGTACATGCCAGAGCAGAAGAACAGAATCCTGAATGAGGAAAAATCTTCTTAGAAAATCCCTAAGATCAAGGTTGACTTTGCTCTGCTCTGGTTCGATGTGTTCTGATGTCCAATGTGTGACCTCCAGACTCTGCCACATGCAGGGTCAATGATACTTGGGGGTTGGGGCAGATGAATTGTGGGACATCTGTATACTTTCTACAACACCTTGACTTCACCTCTGCATCTTCCCAACCATGGCCGGGATTTTACAATGTTGCTTGGGGGAGGCTCGTAAAATCCCGCCTGAGGCAACTGGAGAATCCCGTCCTGCGAGCATCGCTCTCCCTGATTCCGGGCGGGCACGCTGGTAACATTTCAGCCCATCTGTTTGGTGACTTTCTTAATTAACTTTCTCCATTTTGTCATCACAAACCAGGGACTCTCATGAATCGACAGGGATGTTTGATCTCCTCAGCTTGATGAGGGCATCCCTAAAGTGTTTCTGTCAGGCCCCCTGCAGGTCTCCTGTGTGACCAATTCCAAGTAGAACAGTTGCCTTGGAACCAAATGAGAAAATACTGGAAAATCGCAGCAGGTCTGGTAGCATCTGTAAGGAGAGAAAAGAGCTGACGTTAAGTCCAGATGACCCTTTGGTAAAGCTGACAAAGCTTTTCTCTCCTTACAGATGCTGCCAGACCTGCTGAGATTTTCCAGCATTTTCTCTTTATGGCTTCAGATTCCAGCATCCGCAGTAATTTGCTTCTATCCAGTTGCTTTGGGACTGTGTACCCAGTGTAGAAATGATATGTCTCGCTCACTGCAGCTGGTTTTGAGTGATTAGTGCCTTGATGCTGGGCTTGGAGAGGGAGCTGCTGTTGGACCCGCCTTCCGTGCTACTGGATTTGGAAGCTTAAATTCTCTAATGGGATGTGGGCATCGTGGGTAAGGTCAGTATTTGTTGCCCATCCCTAACTACCCTTGAGAAAGATCTTACAAAGGTAATGCTGGTGTTTCTCCTGTGCTTTGAGGTGTGCTGTAGGTTGTCCAAGTCTCTGAAGCATATAGGAAAGTGAAAATCACAGCTAATCATGACCTGAGTTCCATCTTTGAGATCCTGGTTGTCAATGCTGTTTTTCTGAGGCAGTTGGAGCCTGAACTGACACATTGGAGGCAATGGCCTGTGTCTGGCTTCATTGAGATGAAGGAAAATGGCTACGTTTAACAGGCCTTCACTGCTGACAGTCAATGGGGAGGTGGTCTGGGCTGTGGCAGCTGATTGGAAGGGGACCATAGTTTTCTGGGTGTTTATTGGAAGGCCCATTTTCTCATGTGTTTTAAAACGGAGTAGACACTGACCTGGAGCTAAGTTTCAGAGTAAGCAAATAAACAAGCACCATCTGCAAATTACAGCTCAGTGACTGAGGTTGGAGTGGGTTTGGTTTTGAACTGAAGACCATAAGACACAGGAGCAGAATTAGGCCGCTCGGCCCATCAAGTCTGCTCCGCCATCCAATCATGGCCGATTTATTTTTCTCATTTCCATTCTCCTGCCTTTTCCCCATAACCCCCGATCCCCTTATTAATCAAGAACCTATCTATCTCTGTCTTAAAAACACTCAATGATCTGGCATCCACAACCTTTTGCGGCAGTTCCACAGATTCCCCACTCTCTGGCTGAAGAAATTCCTCCCCATCTCTGTTTGAAAGGAGCGTCCCTTTAGCCTGAGGTTGTGCCCTCTGGTTCTAGTTTTTCCTCCTGGTGGAAACTGAAGGCAGTGTGTTGAACAGTTTCCCATCTGAACACTCATTCTGATTCTAATCTATTGGTTTTTATGGCTCTTTTAAAGTTATTTTTTCAAGTCAGTGCGCAATTCAAAGAGTGAGCAATCCTCAACATTAAGCAATTCGATTTACAGCCTTTCATTCTGATCCATTCCAATTTACCCAGAGCCTGCTAATAAACACAAAGTTTAAAATATAAACTGACAGCTGCAGCCTTACACTGTGACTTGTTTATAGAAAGTGGTCTATTACCTTTGATCATTTCTGTATACTGTTCATAATACTATCCTACTGCAGTCTAAAGCCGGTGCAGGGCTGGCTATCTTCAATCTTATAACTTGGTGCAATTGTTGGATGATGTTTACACGTAGAACACCGGCCTCATGTGTTGCCCTCTCAACATGACCAGGGGAGTTCTTCATTCCAGTGGAATGTGGTCCTTAAGCTGCCACTTTTCAGTCACAAAAACTCAGCAATATGATCGCTGCTGTCTGCATCAGGATCCAGGCACCACACCGGAGGGGTGACACTGTATTGAGGTGAGATCAAAAAGAATAAATATTCATCCCAAAATCAAAATGTAGTATTAAGAAGAAGTTGAATAAAAATGACATTTCACACACACACACACACACACACACACACACACACACACACACACACACACACACACACACACACACACACACACACACACACACACACACACACTCCATGTGAGCATTCATACCTTCCATATTTTACCCTCAGGTGAAATAAGAATTCTAGATGAATGAAAGTACAAATCAGAATCATTATTTAAGGAAAAGCAGCAGTGGTTCTGGACGCACAAATTTAGGAAATTTTATAAAATCCTCATCAAGCCCCATGGTGTAAGCAAGACTTCAAACCTGCATCAATAAAGATTTGAAGAAGACCTTCTGCTGCTCTTACCTGATGCCCTGATAACTCGATAAACCCACAGGCCCTGAAGGAGTAAAGTCTCTGACCGTGCTGTCTGCATTCATTCTCAGGCGGTTTCAGGCGACATCGTTTCCCCAGGTGGCTTTGATTATGGAACCCACAAATCCCAGTGGAGACTGTCAAAGACGGTTCAAACTCCACTCCTGAAACAAGGAGAATATCAGGGAAATAGCGTAATGTGAAAAGGAATTGATTTTAAAAAATGTTGAAAGTTCAGATTCCTAATCTGAGTACCATAGAAATGTCTGACAATTATCATTATGTTCAATTTTCAGCACTTTAGTACAAAACAGGGAAGCACGTGAAAACTACAGATGGTAGAGAATTATCTTGATGGTGTCTGTAGACGACAGTCTGATTGGTCCCAAAGGGATTAAGAGTGTGCAGGCAACAGTTAATCAAGCAGCACGTTGCAGTTTCTTTGCTCAGAATTCAGAAATAATGACGGGGAAAGCGAGAAATGTGAGAGAAGTTTGAGTGAAAGGAACACGCACATCTGTCTGATCTACTGGTACAAAGCTTCGAGCAAGGGAAGCAATTTACCACAATCTATTGCACAAGAAACAACATGTCGCTATTTCACACCCATCCCTGCATAGTGATTGAAATACATGCTATCCCAACATGAGGTCATTAATATCATTGACATTTTATATTTAAGCTTCTAATTCTCATTTGTATTCATATAAATTAAATCCCAATCATTACGGTAGGTTAGAATTTCATACATTTGCCTGTTGCACCTGAGGTTCAATGCAGACAATACATAGACACAAAGTGGCAAAGAATGGATCACTGACATAATCACCAATATAATGGTTTCTCATTGAATGGCAGAGCAGATTCAATGGGCGGAATGACCTACCTTTCCTCCTACATCTTTTGGTCTTACGGTTATGGATAGACTACCTTTGGCACAGTTCTGCAGTGTGGTGTTGGTATTTAAGCATCCTCTTATGCCAGCTTGTAGCAACATTGACACCCACTTGATGATGATTTGATTGTGTAACATTCATATCTTCAATTTCCAGGTGTTGTCTCACTTGATTTTGATTTGATTTATTATTGTCACATGTATTGATATACAGCAAAAAGGTATTGTTTCTTGTGCGCTATACAGACAAAGCATACTTTACACAGGGAAGGAAAGGAGAGAGTGCCGAATGTAATGGTACAGGCATAGTTAGGGTGTAGAGAAAGATCAACTTAATATGAGGTAAGTCCACTCAAAAGTCTGATGACAGCAGGGAAGAAGCTGTTCTTAGTCGGTTGGTACGTGATCTCAGACTTTTGTATCTTTTTCCTGAAGGAAGAAGATGGAAGGGAGAATGTCTGGGGTGCGTGGGATCCTTAATTATGCTGGCTGCTTTTCTGAGACAGTGGGAAGTGTGGACAGAGTCAATGGATCGGAGGTGGTTTCAGTGATGGACAGGATTCACTCATGACACTTTGTAGTTTCTTGCAGTCTTGGGCAGAGCAGGAGCTATACCAAGCTGTGATACAACTAGAAAGAAAGCTTTCTATGGTGTATCTGTAAAATTTGGTGAGAGTTGTCGTGAACATGTCAAATTTCCTTGGACTCCTGAGGAAGTAGACACACTGGTGGGCTTTTTTAACTATAGCGTCGGCATTGGGGGACCAGGACAGGTTGTTGGTGATCTGGACACCTAAAAGTGTGTGTTTTATCCAGGTACTCCAGTTTCTTTCTACAGTCCACAGATGTGCAGGTTAGGTGGATTAGCCATTGTAAATGCGTGGGGTTATGGGAATAGAGTGGGATGTGGGACTAGGTAAAATGCTTATTTGGAGAGACAGTGCAGATTCAATGGGCTGAATGGCCTCATTCAGCACTGCAGGGATTCTATGATTCTGTTCATGAAAGAGGGGACAAATCTAACCTGGCTGGCTCCAGAATCAATCAGATCTAACAATAACGCATGGAGCGAAAATTTGAGGGAGGGACCTTGATGAGAATAATTGACAGCTCTGAAAGATTATGTTTTTGTGCAAAGCACCACAATGAAGCCCAATCCCATCCTTATTCTACATACACGGTTGTGTTCGTAGCCAGGAGTTTAAAAGATTGAGATGTGATCTTATTGAAACATAAAACCACAAAGGAATTTGACAAGATGGATGCTGAAATGCCGCGATTCTCCCAAAAAGCGCTGAATTGGCAGGAAAACTGTCCTAGATCCTGACTATTCTGTCAGTTCAGCTTCTGGGCCTGTGTCTGTGGGAGTTTGCGCATTCTCCCTGTGGTTGCGTGGGTTTCCTCCGGGTGCTCCGGTTTGCTCCCACACCCCAAAGATGTGCTCTTAGGCTGATTGGTTTACCAAATTGACACTATTCTCCCCTGAATCTGGCTAAGTTAGGGGTTCCACTCGCAGACACGCAGGGCAGGGTAGGTGTAGGAGGATGTGTTGGCGCGGGCTCGTTGGGCCGAAGGGCCTGTTTCCCGTGCTGGGTTGTTCTTTGTTCACCTGAATCTCCGCACTCTATGCAATGCAAAGGTCCCAATAATGACTCTCATTAGAAACCCGGGGGATGGGGCCTATTCATGCCGGACTCTGACAGTTCTGGAACTCTCCGCACGTGCAGTGGCCCCCATCTGTCAGACTCCCCAATTGCTGGTAAGCTCGATCACTGGCCAGTCTGGGATCCCTGCAGTGCTACCCTCCAGCACAACCTCCCCACCCCCCCGCAACAGTCCCAGGCCAGACCTGATCCCCACCCCCACTCGCCCCTGTCCCGGAGCACTTCAATGCACACAGCTCACCCACCCAACAATGGCAATCCCAGTACCTCCCCCACCCTGACAGACCCCTTCCTGCTGACTCCTCCCCAGGGTCAACCAACCCCACCAGTGACAGCCCCCAGACCCCCATAATCCCCCCCGCTTGACCCCCTCGGGGAGCCCTGATTGCCCTCCCTTCATTCTGGCAGGGTATCTCGCTAGTTCCCTGAACATGGGAAGATGGTATAAAACCCACCAGAATGAAGTACTTCTGGCAGGGTGGGAGATTGAATCGGGACCAGGAAATTCCTGATAATTAGACTGAAACAACATTTAAAGCATTTTAAAAAATGATTCACATAATTTCCAGAGTGGTCTAACCGGTGATTGTTCACCAGCTCTGGGAGATACACATGTTCCTGGCACATACGCAAATCCCAGAACAAGGCTGGTGACGTGCATCTCTCAGCCTGATCTGCCAGAAAAGTTGTGGGTTGCGATGGGAGAATCGCAGCCTATGTTTCCCCTTGTGGGAGACACTAGAAGAAGAGACACTGCTTAAAAAAATTGGTTGGCCACTTAAGACAGAGAAGCGGGGGAACTGTTTCTCTCAGAGGGTCAGGAGTCTCTGGAATTCTCTTCACCAGAGTGTGCTGGAGGCAGGGTCACTGAATAATTTAAG